>NC_090937.1:1138064478-1138674195 GCF_040938575.1 Ambystoma mexicanum
CAGGGAGACATGAGTTTGACATGAGTGGGGGCCTAGTGGAGAGTGCCCCTGACTGCTGGGGGGTGGGGGTGCAGGGAGACATGAGTTGGACATGAGTGGGGGCCTGCTGGCAGGTGCCCCTGGATGCTGGGGGTGGGGGTGCAGGGAGACATGAGTGGGGGCCTGCTGGCAGGTGCCCCTGGATGCTGGGGGGTGGGGGTGCAGGCGGACATGTGTGGGGGCCTGGTGGAGGGTGCCCCTGGATGCTGGGGGGTGGGGGTGCAGGGAGACATGATTGTGGGCCTGGTGGAGGGTGCCGCTGACTGCTGGGGGGTGGGGGTGCAGGGAGATATGAGTTGGACATTAGTGGGGACCTGGTGGAGGGTGCCCCTGGATGCTGGGGGTGGGGGTTTAGGGGGACATGAGTGGGGGCCTGGTGGAGTGTGCCCCTGGATGCTGGGGGGTTGAGGTGCAGGGAGACGTGAGTGGGGGCCTGGTGGAGGGTGCCCCTGACTGCAGGGGGGTGGGGGTGCAGGGAGTCATGGGTTGGACATGAGTGGGGGCCTGGTGGAGGGTGCCCCTGGATGCTGGGGGGTGGGGGTCCTGGGAGACATGAGTGGGGGCCTGGTGGAGGGTGCCCCTGACTGCTGGGGGGTGGGGGTGCAGGGAGATATGAGTTGGACATGAGTGGGGACCTGGTGGAGGGTGCCCCTGGATGCTGGGGGGTGGGGGTTTAGGGGGACATGAGTGGGGGCCTGGTGGAGTGTGCCCCTGGATGCTGGGGGGTGGAGGTGCAGGGAGACGTGAGTGGGGGCCTGGTGCAGGGTGCCCCTGACTGCAGGGGGGTGGGGGTGCAGGGACACATGAGTGGGGGCCTGGTGGAGGGTGCCCCTGACTGCTGGGGGGTGGGGGTGCAGGGAGACATGAGTTGGACATGAGTGGGGGCCTGGTGGAGGGTGCCCCTGGATGCTGGGGGGTGGGGGTGCAGGGAGACATGAGTGGGGGCCTGGTGGAGGGTGCCCTTGACTGCTGGGGGGTGGGGGTGCAGGGAGACATGAGTTGGACATGAGTGGGGGCCTGCTGGCAAGTGCCCCTGGATGCTGGGGGGTGGGGGTGCAGGGAGACATGAGTGGGGGCCTGCTGGCAGGTGCCCCTGGATGCTGAGGGGTGGGGGTGCATGGAGACATGAGTGGGGGCTTGGTGGAGGGTGCCCCTGACTGCTGGGGGGTGGGGGTGCTGGGAGACATGTGTGGGGGCCTGGTGGAGGGTGCCCCTGACTGCTGGGGGGTGGGGGTGCTGGGAGACATGAGTTGGACATGAGTGGGGCCTACTGGTAGGTGCCCCACAGTGCTCGGGGGTGGGGGTGCAGGGAGAGATGAGTTGGACATGAGTGGGGGCCTGCTGGCAGGGCCCCTGGATGCTGGGGGTGGGGGTGCAGGGGGACATGAGTGGGGGCCTGGTGGAGGGTGCCCCTGGATGTTGGGGGGGTGGGGGTGCAGAGAGACATGAGTGGGGGCCTGCTGGCAGGTGCCCCTGGATGCTGGGGGGTGGGGGTGCAGGCGGACATGAGTAGGGGACTGGTGGAGGGTGCCCCTGGATGCTGGGGGGTGGGGGTGCAGGGAGACATGATTGTGGGCCTGGTGGAGGGTGCCGCTGACTGCTGGGGGGTGGGGGTGCAGGGAGACATGAGTTGGACATGAGTGGGGGCCTGGTGGAGGGTGCCCCTGGATGCTGGGGGGTGGGGGTTTAGGGGGACATGAGTGGGGGCCTGGTGGAGGGTGCCCCTGGATGCTGGGGGGTGGAGGTGCAGGAAGACATGAGTGGGGGCCTGGTGGAGGGTGCCCCTGACTGCTGGGGGGTGGGGGTGCAGGGAGACATGAGTTGGACATGAGTGGGGGCCTGGTGGAGGCTGCCCCTGGATGCTGGGGGTGGGGGAGCTGGGAGACATGAGTGGGGGCCAGGTGGAGGGTGCCCCTGACTGCTGGGGGGTGGGGGGTGCAGGGAGACATGAGTTTGACATGAGTGGGGGCCTAGTGGAGAGTGCCCCTGACTGCTGGGGGGTGGGGGTGCAGGGAGACATGAGTTGGACATGAGTGGGGGCCTGCTGGCAGGTGCCCCTGGATGCAGGGGGGTGGGGGTGCAGGGGGACATGAGTGGGGGCCTGGTGGAGGGTGCTCCTGGATGCTGGGGGGTGGGGTGCTGGGAGACATGAGTGGGGGCCTGGTGGAGGGTGCCCCTGATTGCTGGGGGGTGGGGGTGCAGGGAGACATGAGTTGGACATGAGTGGGGGGCCTGGTGGAGGGTGCCCCTGGATGTTGGGGGGTGGGGGTGGGGGTGCAGGGAGACATGAGTGGGGGCCTGCTGGCAGGTGCCCCTGGATGCTGGGGGGTGGGGGTGCAGGCGGACATGTGTGGGGGCCTGGTGGAGGGTGCCCCTGGATGCTGGGGGGTGGGGGTGCAGGGAGACATGATTGTGGGCCTGGTGGAGGGTGCCGCTGACTGCTGGGGGGTGGGGGTGCAGGGAGATATGAGTTGGACATGAGTGGGGACCTGGTGGAGGGTGCCCCTGGATGCTGGGGGTGGGGGTTTAGGGGGACATGAGTGGGGGCCTGGTGGAGTGTGCCCCTGGATGCTGGGGGGTGGAGGTGCAGGGAGACGTGAGTGGGGGCCTGGTGGAGGGTGCCCCTGACTGCAGGGGGGTGGGGGTGCAGGGAGTCATGGGTTGGGCATGAGTGGGGGCCTGGTGGAGGGTGCCCCTGGATGCTGGGGGGTGGGGGTCCTGGGAGACATGAGTGGGGGCCTGGTGGAGGGTGCCCCTGACTGCTGGGGGGTGGGGGTGCAGGGAGACATGAGTTGGACATGAGTGGGGGCCTAATGGAGAGTGCCCATGACTGCTGGGGGTGGGGGTGCAGGGGGACATGAGTGGGGGCCTGGTGGGTGGTGCCCCTGGATGCTGGGGGTGGGGGTGCAGGGAGACATGAGTGGGGGCCTGGTGGAGGGTGCCCCTGGATGCTGGGGGGTGGGGGTACAGGGGGACATAAGTGGGGGCCTGGTGGAGGGTGCTACTGGATGCTGGGGGTTGGGGTGCTGGGAGACATGAGTGGGGGCCTGGTGGAGGGTGCCCCTGATTGCTGGGGGGTGGGGGTGCAGGGAGACATGAGTTGGACATGAGTGGGGGCCTGCTGGCAGGTGCCCCTGGATGCTGGGGGGTGGGAGAGCAGGGGGACATGAGTGGGGGCCTGCTGGGTGGTGCCCCTGGATGCTGGGGGTGGGGGTGCAGGGAGACATGAGTGGGGGCCTGGTGGAGGGTGCCCCTGACTGCTGGGGGGTGGGGGTGCAGGGAGACATGAGTTGGACATGAGTGGGGGCCTGCTGGCAGGTGCCCCTGAATGCTGGGGGGTGGGGATGCAGGGGGACATGAGTGGGGGCCTGGTGGAGGGTGCCCCTGGATGCTGGGGGGTGGGGGTGCAGGGAGACATGAGTGGGGGCCTGCTGGCAGGTGCCCCTGGATGCTGGGGGGTGGGGGTGCAGGGGGACATGAGTGGGGGCCTGGTGGAGGGTGCCCCTGGATGCTGGGGGGTGGGGGTGCAGGGAGACATGAGTGGGGGCCTGGTGGAGGGTGCCCCTGGATGCTGGGGGGTGGGGGTGCAGGGAGACATGAGTGGGGGCCTTGTGGAGGGTGCCCCTGTCTGCTGGGGCGTGGGGGTGCAGGGAGACATGAGTTGGACATGAGTGGGGGCCTGCTGGCAGGTGCCCCTGGATGCTGGGGGGTGGGGGTGCAGGGGGACATGAGTGGGGGCCTGGTGGAGGGTGCCCCTGGATGCTGGGGGGTGGGGGTGCAGGGAGACTCTAGTAGGGGCCTGCTGGCAGGTGCCCCTGGATGCTGGGGGGTGGGGGTGCAGGGGGACATGAGTGTGGGGCCTGGTGGAGGGTGCCCCTGGATGCTGGGGGGTGGGGGTTCAGGGAGACATGAGTGGGGGCCTGGTGGAGGGTGCCCCTGACTGCTGGGGCGTGGGGGAGCAGGGAGACATGAGTTGGACATGAGTGGGGGCCTGGTGGAGGGTGCCCCTGGATGCTGGGGGGTGGGGGTGCAGGGAGACATGAGTGTGGGCCTGGTGGAGGGTGCGCCTGACTGCTGGGGGGTGGGGGTGCAGGGAGACATGAGTTGGACATGAGTGGGGGCCTGCTGGCAGGTGCCCCTGGATGCTGGGGTTGGGGGTGCAGGGGGACATGAGTGGGGGCCTGGTGGAGGGTGCCCCTGGATGCTGGGGGGTGGGGGTGCAGGGAGACATGAGTGTGGGCCTGGTGGAGGGTGCCCCTGATTGCTGGGGCGTGGGGGAGCAGGGAGACATGAGTTGGACATGAGTGGGGGCCTGGTGGAGGGTGCCCCTGGATGCTGGGGGGTGGGGGTTTAGGGAGACATGAGTGGGGGCCTGGTGGAGGGTGCCGCTGACTGCTGGGGCGTGGGGGAGCAGGGAGACATGAGTTGGACATGAGTGGGGGCCTGGTGGAGGGTGCCCCTGGATGCTGGGGGGTGGGGGTGCAGGGAGACATGAGTGTGGGCCTGGTGGAGGGTGCGCCTGACTGCTGGGGGGTGGGGGTGCAGGGAGACATGAGTTGGACATGAGTGGGGGCCTGCTGGCAGGTGCCCCTGGATGCTGGGGGGTGGGGGTGCAGGGGGACATGAGTGGGGGCCTGGTGGAGGGTGCTCCTGGATGCTAGGGGGTGGGGGTGCAGGGAGACATGAGTGGGGGCCTGGTGGAGGGTACCTCTGACTGCTGGGGGGTGGGGGGACAGGGAGACATGAGTTGGACATGAGTGGGGGCCTGCTGGAGGGTGCCCCTGATTGCTGGGGGGTGGGGGTGCAGGGAGACATGAGTTGGACATGAGTGGGGGCCTGCTGGCCGGTGCCCCTGGATGCTGGGGGGTGGGGGTGCTGGGGGACATGAGTGGGGGCCTGGTGGAGGGTGCCCCTGGATGCTGGGGGGTGGGGGTGCAGGGAGAAATTAGTGGGGGCCTACTGGCAGGTGCCCCTGGTGCTGGGGGGTGGGGGTGCAGGGAGACATGAGTGGGGGCCTGGTGGAGGGTGCCCCTGACTGCTGGGGGGTGGGGGTGCTGGGAGACATGTGTGGGGGCCTGGTGGAGGGTGCCCCTGACTGCTCGGGGTGGGGGTGCTGGCAGACATGAGTTGGACATGAGTGGGGGCCTCCTGGCAGGTGCCCCACAGTGCTGGGGGGTGGGGGTGCAGGGGGACATGAGTTGGACATGAGTGGGGGCCTGCCGGCAGGGCCCCTGGATGCTGGGGGTGGGGGTGCAGGGGGACATGAGTGGGGGCCTGGTGGAGGGTGCCCCTGACTGCTGGGGGGTGTGGGTGCAGGGAGACATGAGTTGGACATGAGTGGGGGCCTGGTGGAGGGTCCCCCTGGATGCTGGGGGGTGGGGGTTTAGGGGGACATGAGTGGGGGCCTGGTGGAGGGTGCCCCTGGATGCTGGGGGGTGGAGGTGCAGGAAGACATGAGTGGGGGCCTGGTGGCAGGTGCCCCTGGATGCTGCGGGGTGGGGGTGCAGGCGGACATAAGTAGGGGACTGGTGGAGGGTTCCCCTGGATGCTGGGGGGTGGGGGTGCAGGGAGACATGATTGTGGGTCTGGTGGAGGGTGCCGCTGACTGCTGGGGGGTGGGGGTGCAGGGAGACATGAGTTGGACATGAGTGGGGGCCTGGTGGAGGGTGCCCCTGGATGCTGGGGGGTGGGGGTTTAGGGGGACATGAGTGGGGGCCTGGTGGAGGGTGCCCCTGGATGCTGGGGGTGGGGGTGCAGGGGGACATGAGTGGGGGCCTGGTGGAGGGTGCCCCTGGATGCTGGGGGGTGGGGGTACAGGGAGACATGAGTGGGGGCCTGGTGGAGGGTGCCCCTGAGTGCTGGGGGGTGGGGGTGCAGGGAGACATGAGTTGGACATGAGTGGGGGCCTGCTGGCAAGTGCCCCTGGATGCTGGGGGGTGGGGGTGCTGGGGGACATGAGTGGGGGCCTGGTGGAGGGTGCCCCTGGATGCTGGGGGGTGGGGTTGCAGGGAGACATGAGTGGGGGCCTGCTGACAGGTGCCCCTGGATGCTGGGGTGTGGGGTGCAGGGGGACATGAGTGGGGGCCTGGTGGAGGTTGCCCCTGGATGCTGGTGGGTGGGGGTGCAGGGACACATGAGTGGGGGCCTGGTGGAGGGTGCCCCTGACTGCTGGGGGGTGGGGGTGCAGGGAGACATGAGTTGGACATGAGTGGGGGCCTGGTGGAGGGTGCCCCTGGATGCTGGGGGGTGGGGGTGCAGGGAGACATGAGTGGGGGCCTGGTGGAGGGTGCCCCTGACTGCTGGGGGGTGGGGGTGCAGGGAGACATGAGTTGGACATGAGTGGGGGCCTGCTGGCAAGTGCCCCTGGATGCTGGGGGGTGGGGGCGCAGGGGGACATGAGTGGGGGCCTGGTGGAGGGTGCCCCTGGATGCTGGGGGGTGGGGGTGCAGGGAGACATGAGTGGGGGCCTGCTGGCAGGTGCCCCTGGATGCTGAGGGGTGGGGGTGCATGGAGACATGAGTGGGGGCCTGGTGGAGGGTGCCCCTGACTGCTGGGGGGTGGGGGTGCTGGGAGACATGTGTGGGGGCCTGGTGGAGGGTGCCCCTGATTGCTGGGGGGTGGGGGTGCAGGGAGACATGAGTTGGACATGAGTGGGGGCCTGCTGGCCGGTGCCCCTGGATGCTGGGGGGTGGGGGTGCTGGGGGACATGAGTGGGGGCCTGGTGGAGGGTGCCCCTGGATGCTGGGGGGTGGGGGTGCAGGGAGAAATTAGTGGGGGCCTACTGGCAGGTGCCCCTGGTGCTGGGGGGTGGGGGTGCAGGGAGACATGAGTGGGGGCCTGGTGGAGGGTGCCCCTGACTGCTGGGGGGTGGGGGTGCTGGGAGACATGTGTGGGGGCCTGGTGGAGGGTGCCCCTGACTGCTCGGGGTGGGGGTGCTGGCAGACATGAGTTGGACATGAGTGGGGGCCTACTGGCAGGTGCCCCACAGTGCTGGGGGGTGGGGGTGCAGGGGGACATGAGTTGGACATGAGTGGGGGCCTGCCGGCAGGGCCCCTGGATGCTGGGGGTGGGGGTGCAGGGGGACATGAGTGGGGGCCTGGTGGAGGGTGCCCCTGACTGCTGGGGGGTGTGGGTGCAGGGAGACATGAGTTGGACATGAGTGGGGGCCTGGTGGAGGGTCCCCCTGGATGCTGGGGGGTGGGGGTTTAGGGGGACATGAGTGGGGGCCTGGTGGAGGGTGCCCCTGGATGCTGGGGGGTGGAGGTGCAGGAAGACATGAGTGGGGGCCTGGTGGCAGGTGCCCCTGGATGCTGGGGGGTGGGGGTGCAGGCGGACATAAGTAGGGGACTGGTGGAGGGTTCCCCTGGATGCTGGGGGGTGGGGGTGCAGGGAGACATGATTGTGGGTCTGGTGGAGGGTGCCGCTGACTGCTGGGGGGTGGGGGTGCAGGGAGACATGAGTTGGACATGAGTGGGGGCCTGGTGGAGGGTGCCCCTGGATGCTGGGGGGTGGGCGTTTAGGGGGACATGAGTGGGGGCCTGGTGGAGGGTGCCCCTGGATGCTGGGGGTGGGGGTGCAGGGGGACATGAGTGGGGGCCTGGTGGAGGGTGCCCCTGGATGCTGGGGGGTGGGGGTACAGGGAGACATGAGTGGGGGCCTGGTGGAGGGTGCCCCTGAGTGCTGGGGGGTGGGGGTGCAGGGAGACATGAGTTGGACATGAGTGGGGGCCTGCTGGCAAGTGCCCCTGGATGCTGGGGGGTGGGGGTGCTGGGGGACATGAGTGGGGGCCTGGTGGAGGGTGCCCCTGGATGCTGGGGGGTGGGGGTGCAGGGAGACATGAGTGGGGGCCTGCTGACAGGTGCCCCTGGATGCTGGGGTGTGGGGTGCAGGGGGACATGAGTGGGGGCCTGGTGGAGGTTGCCCCTGGATGCTGGTGGGTGGGGGTGCAGGGACACATGAGTGGGGGCCTGGTGGAGGGTGCCCCTGACTGCTGGGGGGTGGAGGTGCAGGGAGACATGAGTTGGACATGAGTGGGGGCCTGGTGGAGGGTGCCCCTGGATGCTGGGGGGTGGGGGTGCAGGGAGACATGAGTGGGGGCCTGGTGGAGGGTGCCCCTGACTGCTGGGGGGTGGGGGTGCAGGGAGACATGAGTTGGACATGAGTGGAGGCCTGCTGGCAAGTGCCCCTGGATGCTGGGGGGTGGGGGCGCAGGGGGACATGAGTGGGGGCCTGGTGGAGGGTGCCCCTGGATGCTGGGGGGTGGGGGTGCAGGGAGACATGAGTGGGGGCCAGCTGGCAGGTGCCCCTGGATGCTGAGGGGTGGGGGTGCATGGAGACATGAGTGGGGGCCTGGTGGAGGGTGCCCCTGACTGCTGGGGGGTGGGGGTGCTGGGAGACATGTGTGGGGGCCTGGTGGAGGGTGCCCCTGACTGCTGGGGGGTGGGGGTGCTGGGAGACATGAGTTGGACATGAGTGGGGGCCTGCTGGCAGGGCCCCTGGATGCTGGGGGTGGGGGTGCAGGGGGACATGAGTGGGGGCCTGCTGGCAGGTGCCCCTGGATGCTGGGGGGTGGGGGTGCAGGCGGACATGAGTAGGGGACTGGTGGAGGGTGCCCCTGGATGCTGGGGGGTGGGGGTCCAGGGAGACATGATTGTGGGCCTGGTGGAGGGTGCCGCTGACTGCTGGGGGTGGGGGTGCAGGGAGACATGAGTTGGACATGAGTGGGGGCCTGGTGGAGGGTGCCCCTGGATGCTGGGGGGTGGGGGTTTAGAGGGACATGAGTGGGGGCCTGGTGGAGGGTGCCCCTGGATGCTGGGGGGTGGAGGTGCAGGAAGACATGAGTGGGGGCCTGGTGGAGGGTGCCCCTGACTGCTGGGGTGTGGGGGTGCAGGGAGACATGAGTTGGACATGAGTGGGGGCCTGGTGGAGGGTGCCCCTGGATGCTGGGAGGTGGGGGAGCTGGGAGACATGAGTGGGGGCCTGGTGGAGGGTGACCCTGACTGCTGGGGGGTGGGGGTGCAGGGAGACATGAGTTGGACATGAGTGGGGGCCTTGTGGAGAGTGCCCCTGACTGCTGGGGGGTGGGGGTGCAGGGAGACATGAGTTGGACATGAGTGGGGGCCTGCTGTCAGGTGCCCCTGGATGCTGGGGGGTGGGGGTGCAGGGGGACATGAGTGGGGGCCTGGTGGAGGGTGCTCCTGGATGCTGGGGGGTGGGGTGCTGGGAGACATGAGTGGGGGCCTGGTGGAGGGTGCCCCTGATTGCTGGGGGGTGGGGTGCAGGGAGACATGAGTGGGGGCCTGCTGGCAGGTGCCCCTGGATGCTGGGGGGTGGGGGTGCAGGGAGACATGAGTGGGGGCCTGCTGGCAGGTGCCCCTGGATGCTGGGGGGTGGGGGTGCAGGCGGACATGTGTGGGGGCCTGGTGGTGGGTGCCCCTGGATGCTGGGGGGTGGGGGTGCAGGGAGACATGATTGTGGGCCTGGTGGAGGGTGCCGCTGACTGCTGGGGGGTGGGGGTGCAGGGAGACATGAGTTGGACATGAGTGGGGGCCTGGTGGAGGGTGCCCCTGACTGCTGGGGGGTGGGGGTGCAGGGAGACATGAGTTGGACATGAGTGGGGGCCTAATGGAGAGTGCCCCTGACTGCTGGGGGGTGGGGGTGCAGGGAGACATGAGTTGGACATGAGTGGGGGCCTGCTGGCAGGTGCCCCTGGATGCTGGGGGGTGGGGGTACAGGGGGACATGAGTGGGGGCCTGGTGGAGGGTGCTCCTGGATGCTGGGGGTTGGGGTGCTGGGAGACATGAGTGGGGGCCTGGTGGAGGGTGCCTCTGATTGCTGGGGGGTGGGGGTGCAGGGAGACATGAGTTGTACATGAGTGGGGGCCTGCTGGCAGGTGCCCCTGGATGCTGGGGGGTGGGAGTGCAGGGGGACATGAGTGGGGGCCTCCTGGCACGTGCCACTGAATGCAGGGGGTTGGGGATGCAGGGGGACATGAGTGGGGGCCTGGTGGAGGGTGCCCCTGGATGCTGGGAGGTGGGGGTGCAGGGAGACATGAGTGGGGGCCTGCTGGCAGGTGCCCCTGGATGCTGGGGGGTGGGGGTGCAGGGAGACATGAGTGGGGGCCTGGTGGAGGGTGCCCCTGGATGCTGGGGGGTGGGGGTGCAGGGAGACATGAGTGGGGGCCTTGTGGAGGGTGCCCCTGTCTCATGGGGTGTGGGGGTGCAGGGAGACATGAGTTGGACATGAGTGGGGGCCTGCTGGCAGGTGCCCCTGGACGCTGGGGGGTGGGGGTGCAGGGGGACATGAGTGGGGGCCTGGTGGAGGGTGCCCCTGGATGCTGGGGGTGGGGGTGCAGGGAGACTCTAGTAGGGGCCTGCTGGCAGGTGCCCCTGGATGCTGGGGGGTGGGGGTGCAGGGGGACATGAGTGTGGGGCCTGGTGGAGGGTGCCCCTGGATGCTGGGGGGTGGGGGTTCAGGGAGACATGAGTGGGGGCCTGGTGGAGGGTGCCCCTGACTGCTGGGGCGTGGGGGAGCAGGGAGACATGAGTTGGACATGAGTGGGGGCCTGGTGGAGGGTGCCCCTGGATGCTGGGGGGTGGAGGTGCAGGGAGACATGAGTGTGGGCCTGGTGGAGGGTGCGCCTGACTGCTGGGGGGTGGGGGTGCAGGGAGACATGAGTTGGACATGAGTGGGGGCCTGCTGGCAGGTGCCCCTGGATGCTGGGGGTGGGGGTGCAGGGAGACATGAGTGTGGGCCTGGTGGAGGGTGCCCCTGACTGCTGGGGCGTGGGGGAGCAGGGAGACATGAGTTGGACATGAGTGGGGGCCTGGTGGAGGGTGCCCCTGGATGCTGGGGGGTGGGGGTTCAGGGAGACATGAGTGGGGGCCTGGTGGAGGGTGCCCCTGACTGCTGGGGCGTGGGGGAGCAGGGAGACATGAGTTGGACATGAGTGGGGGCCTGGTGGAGGGTGCCCCTGGATGCTGGGGGGTGGGGGTGCAGGGAGACATGAGTGTGGGCCTGGTGGAGGGTGCGCCAGACTGCTGGGGGGTGGGGGTGCAGGGAGACATGAGTCGGGGCCTGGTGGAGGGTGCCCCTGACTGCTGGGGGGTGGGGGTGCAGGGAGACATGAGTTGGACATGAGTGGGGGCCTGGTGGAGGTTGCCCCTGGATGCTGGTGGGTGGGGGTGCAGGGACACATGAGTGGGGGCCTGGTGGAGGGTGCCCCTGACTGCTGGGGGGTGGGGGTGCAGGGAGACATGAGTTGGACATGAGTGGGGGCCTGGTGGAGGGTGCCCCTGGATGCTGGGGGGTGGGGGTGCAGGGAGACATGAGTATGGGCCTGGTGGAGGGTGCCCCTGACTGCTGGGGGGTGGGGGTGCAGGGAGACATGAGTTGGACATGAGTGGGGGCCTGCTGGCAAGTGCCCCTGGATGCTGGGGGGTGGGGGCGCAGGGGGACATGAGTGGGGGCCTGGTGGAGGGTGCCCCTGGATGCTGGGGGGTGGGGGTGCAGGGAGACATGAGTGGGGGCCTGCTGGCAGGTGCCCCTGGATGCTGAGGGGTGGGGGTGCATGGAGACATGAGTGGGGGCCTGGTGGAGGGTGCCCCTGACTGCTGGGGGGTGGGGGTGCTGGGAGACATGTGTGGGGGCCTGGTGGAGGGTGCCCCTGATTGCTGGGGGGTGGGGGTGCAGGGAGACATGAGTTGGACATGAGTGGGGGCCTGCTGGCCGGTGCCCCTGGATGCTGGGGGGTGGGGGTGCTGGGGGACATGAGTGGGGGCCTGGTGGAGGGTGCCCCTGGATGCTGGGGGGTGGGGGTGCAGGGAGAAATTAGTGGGGGCCTACTGGCAGGTGCCCCTGGTGCTGGGGGGTGGGGGTGCAGGGAGACATGAGTGGGGGCCTGGTGGAGGGTGCCCCTGACTGCTGGGGGGTGGGGGTGCTGGGAGACATGTGTGGGGGCCTGGTGGAGGGTGCCCCTGACTGCTCGGGGTGGGGGTGCTGGCAGACATGAGTTGGACATGAGTGGGGGCCTACTGGCAGGTGCCCCACAGTGCTGGGGGGTGGGGGTGCAGGGGGACATGAGTTGGACATGAGTGGGGGCCTGCCGGCAGGGCCCCTGGATGCTGGGGGTGGGGGTGCAGGGGGACATGAGTGGGGGCCTGGTGGAGGGTGCCCCTGACTGCTGGGGGGTGTGGGTGCAGGGAGACATGAGTTGGACATGAGTGGGGGCCTGGTGGAGGGTCCCCTTGGATGCTGGGGGGTGGGGGTTTAGGGGGACATGAGTGGGGGCCTGGTGGAGGGTGCCCCTGGATGCTGGGGGGTGGAGGTGCAGGAAGACATGAGTGGGGGCCTGGTGGCAGGTGCCCCTGGATGCTGGGGGGTGGGGGTGCAGGCGGACATAAGTAGGGGACTGGTGGAGGGTTCCCCTGGATGCTGGGGGGTGGGGGTGCAGGGAGACATGATTGTGGGTCTGGTGGAGGGTGCCGCTGACTGCTGGGGGGTGGGGGTGCAGGGAGACATGAGTTGGACATGAGTGGGGGCCTGGTGGAGGGTGCCCCTGGATGCTGGGGGGTGGGGGTTTAGGGGGACATGAGTGGGGGCCTGGTGGAGGGTGCCCCTGGATGCTGGGGGTGGGGGTGCAGGGGGACATGAGTGGGGGCCTGGTGGAGGGTGCCCCTGGATGCTGGGGGGTGGGGGTACAGGGAGACATGAGTGGGGGCCTGGTGGAGGGTGCCCCTGAGTGCTGGGGGGTGGGGGTGCAGGGAGACATGAGTTGGACATGAGTGGGGGCCTGCTGGCAAGTGCCCTGGATGCTGGGGGGTGGGGGTGCTGGGGGACATGAGTGGGGGCCTGGTGGAGGGTGCCCCTGGATGCTGGGGGGTGGGGGTGCAGGGAGACATGAGTGGGGGCCTGCTGACAGGTGCCCCTGGATGCTGGGGTGTGGGGTGCAGGGGGACATGAGTGGGGGCCTGGTGGAGGTTGCCCCTGGATGCTGGTGGGTGGGGGTGCAGGGACACATGAGTGGGGGCCTGGTGGAGGGTGCCCCTGACTGCTGGGGGGTGGGGGTGCAGGGAGACATGAGTTGGACATGAGTGGGGGCCTGGTGGAGGGTGCCCCTGGATGCTGGGGGGTGGGGGTGCAGGGAGACATGAGTGGGGGCCTGGTGGAGGGTGCCCCTGACTGCTGGGGGGTGGGGGTGCAGGGAGACATGAGTTGGACATGAGTGGGGGCCTGCTGGCAAGTGCCCCTGGATGCTGGGGGGTGGGGGCGCAGGGGGACATGAGTGGGGGCCTGGTGGAGGGTGCCCCTGGATGCTGGGGGGTGGGGGTGCAGGGAGACATGAGTGGGGGCCTGATGGCAGGTGCCCCTGGATGCTGAGGGGTGGGGGTGCATGGAGACATGAGTGGGGGCCTGGTGGAGGGTGCCCCTGACTGCTGGGGGGTGGGGGTGCTGGGAGACATGTGTGGGGGCCTGGTGGAGGGTGCCCCTGACTGCTGGGGGGTGGGGGTGCTGGGAGACATGAGTTGGACATGAGTGGGGGCCTGCTGGCAGGGCCCCTGGATGCTGGGGGTGGGGGTGCAGGGGGACATGAGTGGGGGCCTGCTGGCAGGTGCCCCTGGATGCTGGGGGGTGGGGGTGCAGGCGGACATGAGTAGGGGACTGGTGGAGGGTGCCCCTGGATGCTGGGGGGTGGGGGTCCAGGGAGACATGATTGTGGGCCTGGTGGAGGGTGCCGCTGACTGCTGGGGGTGGGGGTGCAGGGAGACATGAGTTGGACATGAGTGGGGGCCTGGTGGAGGGTGCCCCTGGATGCTGGGGGGTGGGGGTTTAGAGGGACATGAGTGGGGGCCTGGTGGAGGGTGCCCCTGGATGCTGGGGGGTGGAGGTGCAGGAAGACATGAGTGGGGGCCTGGTGGAGGGTGCCCCTGACTGCTGGGGTGTGGGGGTGCAGGGAGACATGAGTTGGACATGAGTGGGGGCCTGGTGGAGGGTGCCCCTGGATGCTGGGAGGTGGGGGAGCTGGGAGACATGAGTGGGGGCCTGGTGGAGGGTGACCCTGACTGCTGGGGGGTGGGGGTGCAGGGAGACATGAGTTGGACATGAGTGGGGGCCTAGTGGAGAGTGCCCCTGACTGCTGGGGGGTGGGGGTGCAGGGAGACATGAGTTGGACATGAGTGGGGGCCTGCTGGCAGGTGCCCCTGGATGCTGGGGGGTGGGGGTGCAGGGGGACATGAGTGGGGGCCTGGTGGAGGGTGCTCCTGGATGCTGGGGGGTGGGGTGCTGGGAGACATGAGTGGGGGCCTGGTGGAGGGTGCCCCTGATTGCTGGGGGGTGGGGTTGCAGGGAGACATGAGTTGGACATGAGTGGGGGCCTGGTGGAGGGTGCCCCTGGATGTTGGGGGGTAGGGGTGCAGGGAGACATGAGTGGGGGCCTGCTGGCAGGTGCCCCTGGATGCTGGGGGGTGGGGGTGCAGGCGGACATGTGTGGGGGCCTGGTGGTGGGTGCCCCTGGATGCTGGGGGGTGGGGGTGCAGGGAGACATGATTGTGGGCCTGGTGGAGGGTGCCGCTGACTGCTGGGGGGTGGGGGTGCAGGGAGACATGAGTTGGACATGAGTGGGGGCCTGGTGGAGGGTGCCCCTGACTGCTGGGGGGTGGGGGTGCAGGGAGACATGAGTTGGACATGAGTGGGGGCCTAATGGAGAGTGCCCCTGACTGCTGGGGGGTGGGGGTGCAGGGAGACATGAGTTGGACATGAGTGGGGGCCTGCTGGCAGGTGCCCCTGGATGCTGGGGGGTGGGGGTACAGGGGGACATGAGTGGGGGCCTGGTGGAGGGTGCTCCTGGATGCTGGGGGTTGGGGTGCTGGGAGACATGAGTGGGGGCCTGGTGGAGGGTGCCTCTGATTGCTGGGGGGTGGGGGTGCAGGGAGACATGAGTTGTACATGAGTGGGGGCCTGCTGGCAGGTGCCCCTGGATGCTGGGGGGTGGGAGTGCAGGGGGACATGAGTGGGGGCCTGGTGGAGGGTGCCCCTGGATGCTGGGGGTGGGGGTGCAGGGAGACATGAGTGGGGGCCTGGTGGAGGGTGCCCCTGACTGCTGGGGGGTGGGGGTGCAGGGAGACATGAGTTGGACATGAGTGGGGGCCTCCTGGCACGTGCCACTGAATGCAGGGGGTTGGGGATGCAGGGGGACATGAGTGGGGGCCTGGTGGAGGGTGCCCCTGGATGCTGGGAGGTGGGGGTGCAGGGAGACATGAGTGGGGGCCTGCTGGCAGGTGCCCCTGGATGCTGGGGGGTGGGGGTGCAGGGGGACATGAGTGGGGGCCTGGTGGAGGGTGCCCCTGGATGCTGGGGGGTGGGGGTGCAGGGAGACATGAGTGGGGGCCTGGTGGAGGGTGCCCCTGGATGCTGGGGGGTGGGGGTGCAGGGAGACATGAGTGGGGGCCTTGTGGAGGGTGCCCCTGTCTGCTGGGGCGTGGGGGTGCAGGGAGACATGAGTGGGGGCCTGGTGGAGGGTGCTCCTGGATGCTGGGGGGTGGGGTGCTGGGAGACATGAGTGGGGGCCTGGTGGAGGGTGCCCCTGATTGCTGGGGGGTGGGGTTGCAGGGAGACATGAGTTGGACATGAGTGGGGGCCTGGTGGAGGGTGCCCCTGGATGTTGGGGGGTAGGGGTGCAGGGAGACATGAGTGGGGGCCTGCTGGCAGGTGCCCCTGGATGCTGGGGGGTGGGGGTGCAGGCGGACATGTGTGGGGGCCTGGTGGTGGGTGCCCCTGGATGCTGGGGGGTGGGGGTGCAGGGAGACATGATTGTGGGCCTGGTGGAGGGTGCCGCTGACTGCTGGGGGGTGGGGGTGCAGGGAGACATGAGTTGGACATGAGTGGGGGCGTGGTGGAGGGTGCCCCTGACTGCTGGGGGGTGGGGGTGCAGGGAGACATGAGTTGGACATGAGTGGGGGCCTAATGGAGAGTGCCCCTGACTGCTGGGGGGTGGGGGTGCAGGGAGACATGAGTTGGACATGAGTGGGGGCCTGCTGGCAGGTGCCCCTGGATGCTGGGGGGTGGGGGTACAGGGGGACATGAGTGGGGGCCTGGTGGAGGGTGCTCCTGGATGCTGGGGGTTGGGGTGCTGGGAGACATGAGTGGGGGCCTGGTGGAGGGTGCCTCTGATTGCTGGGGGGTGGGGGTGCAGGGAGACATGAGTTGTACATGAGTGGGGGCCTGCTGGCAGGTGCCCCTGGATGCTGGGGGGTGGGAGTGCAGGGGGACATGAGTGGGGGCCTGGTGGAGGGTGCCCCTGGATGCTGGGGGTGGGGGTGCAGGGAGACATGAGTGGGGGCCTGGTGGAGGGTGCCCCTGACTGCTGGGGGGTGGGGGTGCAGGGAGACATGAGTTGGACATGAGTGGGGGCCTCCTGGCACGTGCCACTGAATGCAGGGGGTTGGGGATGCAGGGGGACATGAGTGGGGGCCTGGTGGAGGGTGCCCCTGGATGCTGGGAGGTGGGGGTGCAGGGAGACATGAGTGGGGGCCTGCTGGCAGGTGCCCCTGGATGCTGGGGGGTGGGGGTGCAGGGGGACATGAGTGGGGGCCTGGTGGAGGGTGCCCCTGGATGCTGGGGGGTGGGGGTGCAGGGAGACATGAGTGGGGGCCTGGTGGAGGGTGCCCCTGGATGCTGGGGGGTGGGGGAGCAGGGAGACATGAGTTGGACATGAGTGGGGGCCTGGTGGAGGGTGCCCCTGGATGCTGGGGGGTGGGGGTTCAGGGAGACATGAGTGGGGGCCTGGTGGAGGGTGCCCCTGACTGCTGGGGCGTGGGGGAGCAGGGAGACATGAGTTGGACATGAGTGGGGGCCTGGTGGGTGGGGGTGCAGGGATGCTGGGGGGTGGGGGTGCAGGGAGACATGAGTGTGGGCCTGGTGGAGGGTGCGCCAGACTGCTGGGGGGTGGGGGTGCAGGGAGACATGAGTTGGACATGAGTGGGGGCCTGCTGGCAGGTGCCCCTGGATGCTGGGGGGTGGGGGTGCAGGGAGACATGAGTGGGGGCCTTGTGGAGGGTGCCCCTGGATGCTAGGGGGTGGGGGTGCAGGGAGACATGAGTGGGGGCCTGGTGGAGGGTACCCCTGACTGCTGGGGGGTGGGGGTACAGGGAGACATGAGTTGGACATGAGTGGGGGCCTGGTGGAGGGTGCCCCTGATTGCTGGGGGGTGGGGGTGCAGGGAGACATGAGTTGGACATGAGTGGGGGCCTGCTGGCCGGTGCCCCTGGATGCTGGGGGGTGGGGGTGCTGGGGGACATGAGTGGGGGCCTGGTGGAGGGTGCCCCTGGATGCTGGGGGGTGGGGGTGCAGGGAGAAATTAGTGGGGGCCTACTGGCAGGTGCCCCTGGTGCTGGGGGGTGGGGGTGCAGGGAGACATGTGTGGGGGCCTGGTGGAGGGTGCCCCTGACTGCTCGGGGTGGGGGTGCAGGGGGACATGAGTGGGGGCCTGGTGGAGGGTGCCCCTGGATGCTGGGGGGTGGGGGTGCAGGGAGACATGAGTGGGGGCCTTGTGGAGGGTGCCCCTGTCTGCTGGGGCGTGGGGGTGCAGGGAGACATGAGTTGGACATGAGTGGGGGCCTGCTGGCAGGTGCCCCTGGACGCTGGGGGGTGGGGGTGCAGGGGGACATGAGTGGGGGCCTGGTGGAGGGTGCCCCTGGATGCTGGGGGGTGGGGGTGCAGGGAGACTCTAGTAGGGGCCTGCTGGCAGGTGCCCCTGGATGCTGGGGGGTGGGGGTGCAGGGGGACATGAGTGTGGGGCCTGGTGGAGGGTGCCCCTGGATGCTGGGGGGTGGGGGTTCAGGGAGACATGAGTGGGGGCCTGGTGGAGGGTGCCCCTGACTGCTGGGGCGTGGGGGAGCAGGGAGACATGAGTTGGACATGAGTGGGGGCCTGGTGGAGGGTGCCCCTGGATGCTGGGGGGTGGGGGTGCAGGGAGACATGAGTGTGGGCCTGGTGGAGGGTGCGCCTGACTGCTGGGGGGTGGGGGTGCAGGGAGACATGAGTTGGACATGAGTGGGGGCCTGCTGGCAGGTGCCCCTGGATGCTGGGGGTGGGGGTGCAGGGGGACATGAGTGGGGGCCTGGTGGAGGGTGCCCCTGGATGCTGGGGGGTGGGGTTGCAGGGAGACATGAGTGTGGGCCTGGTGGAGGGTGCCCCTGACTGCTGGGGCGTGGGGGAGCAGGGAGACATGAGTTGGACATGAGTGGGGGCCTGGTGGAGGGTGCCCCTGGATGCTGGGGGGTGGGGGTTCAGGGAGACATGAGTGGGGGCCTGGTGGAGGGTGCCCCTGACTGCTGGGGCGTGGGGGAGCAGGGAGACATGAGTTGGACATGAGTGGGGGCCTGGTGGAGGGTGCCCCTGGATGCTGGGGGGTGGGGGTGCAGGGAGACATGAGTGTGGGCCTGGTGGAGGGTGCGCCTGACTGCTGGGGGGTGGGGGTGCAGGGAGACATGAGTTGGACATGAGTGGGGGCCTGCTGGCAGGTGCCCCTGGATGCTGGGGGGTGGGGGTGCAGGGAGACATGAGTGGGGGCCTTGTGGAGGGTGCCCCTGGATGCTAGGGGGTGGGGGTGCAGGGAGACATGAGTGGGGGCCTGGTGGAGGGTATCCCTGACTGCTGGGGGGTGGGGGTACAGGGAGACATGAGTTGGACATGAGTGGGGGCCTGGTGGAGGGTGCCCCTGATTGCTGGGGGGTGGGGGTGCAGGGAGACATGAGTTGGACATGAGTGGGGGCCTGCTGGCCGGTGCCCCTGGATGCTGTGGGGTGGGGGTGCTGGGGGACATGAGTGGGGGCCTGGTGGAGGGTGCCCCTGGATGCTGGGGGGTGGGGGTGCAGGGAGAAATTAGTGGGGGCCTACTGGCAGGTGCCCCTGGTGCTGGGGGGTGGGGGTGCAGGGAGACATGAGTGGGGGCCTGGTGGAGGGTGCCCCTGACTGCTGGGGGGTGGGGGTGCTGGGAGACATGTGTGGGGGCCTGGTGGAGGGTGCCCCTGACTGCTCGGGGTGGGGGTGCTGGCAGACATGAGTTGGACATGAGTGGGGGCCTACTGGCAGGTGCCCCACAGTGCTGGGGGGTGGGGGTGCAGGGGGACATGAGTTGGACATGAGTGGGGGCCTGCCGGCAGGGCCCCTGGATGCTGGGGGTGGGGGTGCAGGGGGACATGAGTGTGGGCCTGGTGGAGGGTGCCCCTGACTGCTGGGGCGTGGGGGAGCAGGGAGACATGAGTTGGACATGAGTGGGGGCCTGGTGGAGGGTGCCCCTGGATGCTGGGGGGTGGGGGTGCAGGGAGAAATTAGTGGGGGCCTACTGGCAGGTGCCCCTGGTGCTGGGGGGTGGGGGTGCAGGGAGACATGAGTGGGGGCCTGGTGGAGGGTGCCCCTGACTGCTGGGGGGTGGGGGTGCTGGGAGACATGTGTGGGGGCCTGGTGGAGGGTGCCCCTGACTGCTCGGGGTGGGGGTGCTGGCAGACATGAGTTGGACATGAGTGGGGGCCTACTGGCAGGTGCCCCACAGTGCTGGGGGGTGGGGGTGCAGGGGGACATGAGTTGGACATGAGTGGGGGCCTGCCGGCAGGGCCCCTGGATGCTGGGGGTGGGGGTGCAGGGGGACATGAGTGTGGGCCTGGTGGAGGGTGCCCCTGACTGCTGGGGCGTGGGGGAGCAGGGAGACATGAGTTGGACATGAGTGGGGGCCTGGTGGAGGGTGCCCCTGGATGCTGGGGGGTGGGGGTTCAGGGAGACATGAGTGGGGGCCTGGTGGAGGGTGCCCCTGACTGCTGGGGCGTGGGGGAGCAGGGAGACATGAGTTGGACATGAGTGGGGGCCTGGTGGAGGGTGCCCCTGATTGCTGGGGGGTGGGGGTGCAGGGAGACATGAGTTGGACATGAGTGGGGGCCTGCTGGCCGGTGCCCCTGGATGCTGGGGGGTGGGGGTGCTGGGGGACATGAGTGGGGGCCTGGTGGAGGGTGCCCCTGGATGCTGGGGGGTGGGGGTGCAGGGAGAAATTAGTGGGGGCCTACTGGCAGGTGCCCCTGGTGCTGGGGGGTGGGGGTGCAGGGAGACATGAGTGGGGGCCTGGTGGAGGGTGCCCCTGACTGCTGGGGGGTGGGGGTGCTGGGAGACATGTGTGGGGGCCTGGTGGAGGGTGCCCCTGACTGCTCGGGGTGGGGGTGCTGGCAGACATGAGTTGGACATGAGTGGGGGCCTACTGGCAGGTGCCCCACAGTGCTGGGGGGTGGGGGTGCAGGGGGACATGAGTTGGACATGAGTGGGGGCCTGCCGGCAGGGCCCCTGGATGCTGGGGGTGGGGGTGCAGGGGGACATGAGTGGGGGCCTGGTGGAGGGTGCCCCTGACTGCTGGGGGGTGGGGGTGCAGGGAGACATGAGTTGGACATGAGTGGGGGCCTGGTGGAGGGTCCCCCTGGATGCTGGGGGGTGGGGGTTTAGGGGGACATGAGTGGGGGCCTGGTGGAGGGTGCCCCTGGATGCTGGGGGGTGGAGGTGCAGGAAGACATGAGTGGGGGCCTGGTGGCAGGTGCCCCTGGATGCTGGGGGGTGGGGGTGCAGGCGGACATAAGTAGGGGACTGGTGGAGGGTTCCCCTGGATGCTGGGGGGTGGGGGTGCAGGGAGACATGATTGTGGGTCTGGTGGAGGGTGCCGCTGACTGCTGGGGGGTGGGGGTGCAGGGAGACATGAGTTGGACATGAGTGGGGGCCTGGTGGAGGGTGCCCCTGGATGCTGGGGGGTGGGGGTTTAGGGGGACGTGAGTGGGGGCCTGGTGGAGGGTGCCCCTGGATGCTGGGGGTGGGGGTGCAGGGGGACATGAGTGGGGGCCTGGTGGAGGGTGCCCCTGGATGCTGGGGGGTGGGGGTGCAGGGAGACATGAGTGGGGGCCTGGTGGAGGGTGCCCCTGAGTGCTGGGGGGTGGGGGTGCAGGGAGACATGAGTTGGACATGAGTGGGGGCCTGCTGGCAAGTGCCCCTGGATGCTGGGGGGTGGGGGTGCTGGGGGACATGAGTGGGGGCCTGGTGGAGGGTGCCCCTGGATGCTGGGGGGTGGGGGTGCAGGGAGACATGAGTGGGGGCCTGCTGACAGGTGCCCCTGGATGCTGGGGTGTGGGGTGCAGGGGGACATGAGTGGGGGCCTGGTGGAGGTTGCCCCTGGATGCTGGTGGGTGGGGGTGCAGGGACACATGAGTGGGGGCCTGGTGGAGGGTGCCCCTGACTGCTGGGGGGTGGGGGTGCAGGGAGACATGAGTTGGACATGAGTGGGGGCCTGGTGGAGGGTGCCCCTGGATGCTGGGGGGTGGGGGTGCAGGGAGACATGAGTGGGGGCCTGGTGGAGGGTGCCCCTGACTGCTGGGGGGTGGGGGTGCAGGGAGACATGAGTTGGACATGAGTGGGGGCCTGCTGGCAAGTGCCCCTGGATGCTGGGGGGTGGGGGCGCAGGGGGACATGAGTGGGGGCCTGGTGGAGGGTGCCCCTGGATGCTGGGGGGTGGGGGTGCAGGGAGACATGAGTGGGGGCCTGCTGGCAGGTGCCCCTGGATGCTGAGGGGTGGGGGTGCATGGAGACATGAGTGGGGGCCTGGTGGAGGGTGCCCCTGACTGCTGGGGGGTGGGGGTGCTGGGAGACATGTGTGGGGGCCTGGTGGAGGGTGCCCCTGACTGCTGGGGGGTGGGGGTGCTGGGAGACATGAGTTGGACATGAGTGGGGGCCTGCTGGCAGGGCCCCTGGATGCTGGGGGTGGGGGTGCAGGGGGACATGAGTGGGGGCCTGCTGGCAGGTGCCCCTGGATGCTGGGGGGTGGGGGTGCAGGCGGACATGAGTAGGGGACTGGTGGAGGGTGCCCCTGGATGCTGGGGGGTGGGGGTCCAGGGAGACATGATTGTGGGCCTGGTGGAGGGTGCCGCTGACTGCTGGGGGGTGGGGGTGCAGGGAGACATGAGTTGGACATGAGTGGGGGCCTGGTGGAGGGTGCCCCTGGATGCTGGGGGGTTGGGGTTTAGAGGGACATGAGTGGGGGCCTGGTGGAGGGTGCCCCTGGATGCTGGGGGGTGGAGGTGCAGGAAGACATGAGTGGGGGCCTGGTGGAGGGTGCCCCTGACTGCTGGGGTGTGGGGGTGCAGGGAGACATGAGTTGGACATGAGTGGGGGCCTGGTGGAGGGTGTCCCTGGATGCTGGGAGGTGGGGGAGCTGGGAGACATGAGTGGGGGCCTGGTGGAGGGTGACCCTGACTGCTGGGGGATGGGGGTGCAGGGAGACATGAGTTGGACATGAGTGGGGGCCTAGTGGAGAGTGCCCCTGACTGCTGGGGGGTGGGGGTGCAGGGAGACATGAGTTGGACATGAGTGGGGGCCTGCTGGCAGGTGCCCCTGGATGCTGGGGGGTGGGGGTGCAGGGGGACATGAGTGGGGGCCTGGTGGAGGGTGCTCCTGGATGCTGGGGGGTGGGGTGCTGGGAGACATGAGTGGGGGCCTGGTGGAGGGTGCCCCTGATTGCTGGGGGGTGGGGTTGCAGGGAGACATGAGTTGGACATGAGTGGGGGCCTGGTGGAGGGTGCCCCTGGATGTTGGGGGGTAGGGGTGCAGGGAGACATGAGTGGGGGCCTGCTGGCAGGTGCCGCTGGATGCTGGGGGGTGGGGGTGCAGGCGGACATGTGTGGGGGCCTGGTGGTGGGTGCCCCTGGATGCTGGGGGGTGGGGGTGCAGGGAGACATGATTGTGGGCCTGGTGGAGGGTGCCGCTGACTGCTGGGGGGTGGGGGTGCAGGGAGACATGAGTTGGACATGAGTGGGGGCCTGGTGGAGGGTGCCCCTGACTGCTGGGGGGTGGGGGTGCAGGGAGACATGAGTTGGACATGAGTGGGGGCCTAATGGAGAGTGCCCCTGACTGCTGGGGGGTGGGGGTGCAGGGAGACATGAGTTGGACATGAGTGGGGGCCTGCTGGCAGGTGCCCCTGGATGCTGGGGGGTGGGGGTACAGGGGGACATGAGTGGGGGCCTGGTGGAGGGTGCTCCTGGATGCTGGGGGTTGGGGTGCTGGGAGACATGAGTGGGGGCCTGGTGGAGGGTGCCTCTGATTGCTGGGGGGTGGGGGTGCAGGGAGACATGAGTTGTACATGATTGGGGGCCTGCTGGCAGGTGCCCCTGGATGCTGGGGGGTGGGAGTGCAGGGGGACATGAGTGGGGGCCTGGTGGAGGGTGCCCCTGGATGCTGGGGGTGGGGGTGCAGGGAGACATGAGTGGGGGCCTGGTGGAGGGTGCCCCTGACTGCTGGGGGGTGGGGGTGCAGGGAGACATGAGTTGGACATGAGTGGGGGCCTCCTGGCACGTGCCACTGAATGCAGGGGGTTGGGGATGCAGGGGGACATGAGTGGGGGCCTGGTGGAGGGTGCCCCTGGATGCTGGGGGGTGGGGGTGCAGGGAGACATGAGTGGGGGCCTGCTGGCAGGTGCCCCTGGATGCTGGGGGGTGGGGGTGCAGGGGGACATGAGTGGGGGCCTGGTGGAGGGTGCCCCTGGATGCTGGGGGGTGGGGGTGCAGGGAGACATGAGTGGGGGCCTGGTGGAGGGTGCCCCTGGATGCTGGGGGGTGGGGGTGCAGGGAGACATGAGTGGGGGCCTTGTGGAGGGTGCCCCTGTCTGCTGGGGCGTGGGGGTGCAGGGAGACATGAGTTGGACATGAGTGGGGGCCTGCTGGCAGGTGCCCCTGGACGCTGGGGGGTGGGGGTGCAGGGGGACATGAGTGGGGGCCTAGTGGAGGGTGCCCCTGGATGCTGGGGGGTGGGGGTGCAGGGAGACATTAGTAGGGGCCTGCTGGCAGGTGCCCCTGGATGCTGGGGGGTGGGGGTGCAGGGGGACATGAGTGTGGGGCCTGGTGGAGGGTGCCCCTGGATGCTGGGGGGTGGGGGTGCAGGGAGACATGAGTGGGGGTCTGGTGGAGGGTGCCCCTGACTGCTGGGGCGTGGGGGAGCAGGGAGACATGAGTTGGACATGAGTGGGGGCTTGGTGGAGGGTGCCCCTGGAAGCTTGGGGGTGGGGGTGCAGGGAGACATGAGTGGGGGCCTGGTGGAGGGTGCCCCTGACTGCTGGGGGGTGGGGGTGCAGGGAGACATGAGTTGGACATGAGTGGGGGCCTGCTGGCAGGTGCCCCTGGATGCTGGGGGGTGGGGGTGCAGGGGGACATGAGTGGGGGCCTGGTGGAGGGTGCTCCTGGATGCTAGGGGGTGGGGGTGCAGGGAGACATGAGTGGGGGCCTGCTGGCAGGTGCCCCTGGATGCTGGGGGGTGGGGGTGCAGGGGGACATGAGTGGGGGCCTGGTGGAGGGTGCCCCTGGATGCTGGGGGGTGGGGGTGCAGGGAGACATGAGTGGGGGCCTGGTGAAGGGTACCCCTGACTGCTGGGGGGTGGGGGTACAGGGAGACATGAGTTGGACATGAGTGGGGGCCTGGTGGAGGGTGCCCCTGATAGCTGGGGGGTGGGGGTGCAGGGAGACATGAGTTGGACATGAGTGGGGGCCTGCTGGCAGGTGCCCCTGGATGCTGGGGGGTGGGGGTACAGGGGGACATGAATGGGGGCCTGGTGGAGGGTGCTCCTGGATGCTGGTGGGTGGGGGTGCAGGGAGACATGAGTGGGGGCCTGGTGGAGGGTGCCCCTGACTGCTGGGGTGTGGGGGTGCAGGGATACATGAGTTGGACATGAGTGGGGGCCTGGTGGAGGGTGCCCCTGGATGCTGGGTTTGGGGGTGCAGGGAGACATGAGTGGGGGCCTGGTGGAGGGTGCCCCTGACTGCTGGGGGGTGGGGGCGCAGGGAGACATGAGTTGGACATGAGTGGGGGCCTGCTGGCAGGTGCCCCTGGATGTTGGGGGGTGGGGGTGCAGGGAGACATGAGTGGGGGCCTGCTGGCAGGTGCCCCTGGATGCTGGGGGGTCGGGGTGCAGGGGGACATGAGTGGGGGCCTGGTGGAGGGTGCCCCTGGATGCTTGGGGTTGGGGGTGCAGGGGGACATGAGTGGGGGCCTGGTGGAGGGTGCCCCTGGATGCTGGGGGGTGGGGGTGCAGGGAGACATTAGTAGGGGCCTGCTGGCAGGTGCCCCTGGGGGGTGGGGGTGCAGGGGGACATGAGTGTGGGGCCTGGTGGAGGGTGCCCCTGGATGCTGGGGGGTGGGGGTGCAGGGAGACATGAGTGGGGGCCTGGTGGAGGGTGCCCCTGACTGCTGGGGCGTGGGGGAGCAGGGAGACATGAGTTGGACAAGAGTGGGGGCCTGGTGGAGGGTGCCCCTGGATGCTTGGGGGTGGGGGTGCAGGGAGACATGAGTGGGGGCCTGGTGGAGGGTGCCCCTGACTGCTGGGGGGGTGGGGGTGCAGGGAGACATGAGTTGGACATGAGTGGGGGCCTGCTGGCAGGTGCCCCTGGATGCTGGGGGGTGGGGGTGCAGGGGGACATGAGTGGGGGCCTGGTGGAGGGTGCTCCTGGATGCTAGGGGGTGGGGGTGCAGGAAAACATGAGTGGGGGCCTGCTGGCAGGTGCCGCTTGAATGCTGGAGGGTGGGGGTGCAGGGGGACATGAGTGGGGGCCTGGTGGAGGGTGCCCCTGGATGCTGGGGGGTGGGGGTGCAGGGAGACATGAGTGGGGGCCTGGTGGAGGGTACCCCTGACTGCTGGGGGGTGGGGGTACAGGGAGACATGAGTTGGACATGAGTGGGGGCCTGGTGGAGGGTGCCCCTGATTGCTGGGGGGTGGGGGTGCAGGGAGACATGAGTTGGACATGAGTGGGGGCCTGCTGGCAGGTGCCCCTGGATGCTGGGGGGTGGGGGTACAGGGGGACATGAATGGGGGCCTGGTGGAGGGTGCCCCTGGATGCTGGTGGGTGGGGGTGCAGGGAGACATGAGTGGGGGCCTGGTGGAGGGTGCCCCTGACTGCTGGGGTGTGGGGGTGCAGGGATACATGAGTTGGACATGAGTGGGGGCCTGGTGGAGGGTGCCCCTGGATGCTGGGGGTGGGGGTGCAGGGAGACATGAGTGGGGGCCTGGTGGAGGGTGCCCCTGACTGCTGGGGGGTGGGGGCGCAGGGAGACATGAGTTGGACATGAGTGGGGGCCTGCTGGCAGGTGCCCCTGGATGTTGGGGGGTGGGGGTGCAGGGGGACATGAGTGGGGGCCTGGTGGAGGGTGCCCCTGGATGCTGGGGGGTGGGGGTGCAGGGAGACATGAGTGGGGGCCTGCTGGCAGGTGCCCCTGGATGCTGGGGGGTCGGGGTGCAGCGGGACATGAGTGGGGGCCTGGTGGAGGGTGCCCCTGGATGCTGGGGGTTGGGGGTGCAGGGAGACATGAGTGGGGGCCTGGTGGAGGGTGCCCCTGACTGCTGGAGGGTGGGGGTGCAGGGAGACATGAGTTGGACATGGGTGGGGGCCTGGTGGAGGGTGCCCCTGGATGCTGGGAGGTGGGGGTGCTGGGAGACATGAGTGGGGGCCTGGCGGAGGGTGCCCCTGACTGCTGGGGGGTGGGGGTGCAGGGAGACATGAGTTGGACATGAGTGGGGTCCTGGTGGAGGGTGCCCCTGGATGCTGGGGGGTGGGGGTGCTGGGAGACATGTGTTGGTGGGCAATAGTGCAAGGTGACATGTGGGTTGGCTGGGGGGCATGGCCATGGTGGATGAGCTGCCTGCGGGACATGTGCAGGGGTGCAGGGTAGTCCCCTGTGGTGTGGGCTGCCAGCAGGGGGCGTGGAGGGTGTAGAGGGAACACCTGGGAGGACCCACACAGCCAATTCACGTGTAGTACTCCCCGGCACCCCCGAAATACACCTGGCCTGCTGGACCGCGTGTGGAACTTCCCACGCACCCGGAGTACATGTACCCTGCTGAAATCGCGTGTGGAACTTCACGTGCACCCCGAAATACACGTACCCTGCAAATTTGTGTGTAAAACTTCCCGCGCACCTTGGAATACACGTACCCTGCTGAAATCGCGTGTGAAACTTCACGCGCACCCCGAAATACACGCACACTCTACTTTTCACACAGCGGGTGTCCGTGTTTGTCACGTACCCCTTTGCACCTAATTTGTCCTAGAGGGCCACAGTATGGATCATTCATCATAGCTGTATATAGGTGCTTTTTGTTAGCGCACATTTTGGCGCACATTTATTTCAGGCGCAGGGACGCTACCGCCTGCTTTCTTGTGGCAGACTTGTTTGGCCCTGTGCACGTCTTTGCCCGTGCGCTGGTTTGCCCTATTCGATTCCATGAATACGAGTTGTAGGTGAGCGTGTGGGCCTTCCGCGCACTTGCCTCCTGTACTTCCCCCGTGACGCCCATATTTTCACGCGTTGTTCCCCATTCCGAGTGTTATGCCCCGTGTTCCGCCTACTTTTGTTATGTGCGCCACGCTATGTGCGATTTCGCTGTGGCTGTGGCGCATGCCGTTGGAAGACCTGTGCACCGGCGTGCGCCGCGCACTTTTTCAGCGCACATCCAATATTTTTCTCACGCACGGACTTCCATGAATCGATGTGCGCTGGTTTCCCTGCGATTTTCGCACTTGCACTGCGATTCGCACGTTTTGGCACCTCTGTGCTGGAATTTTCGGCGCACATTAATTCCATGAATCGGCCAGTAAATTGGACTTGTTCCAGATTCCGAGGACTTCATTTGTTTTTAGGGTGTTAAGTCTTGCTCTCAAGAAGGTCGAGCAAATTTTCTCATTCAGAAATTTTAGTAGATAACTGATCGGCTCATTCAGTTTTTGTGCAATCAGCGGGAGGTGTGTGCTGCATTTATAGCTCATGGCCTTAGTCAAGGTATTACACCAATCGGTTACTTTGAATTTCCTGCCCGCTTTTGTAGGATTTGTCAAAAGCTCCTCTTCCGAGCTTCCAATTTCTTTCAAAATGTCCTGGTTGGAGGGGTGAGCCTTCCAATACTTTGCCTTTAGAATGCTAAGAGTGAATATATTGGCAATTGATCCCAGATTTTTTGTGAAGCCTGTTTGAAAGGGATCCGAGCCTTCTGAGTATAAGACCCAAACATTGAATGTATCTAATAGGAATTATCCAAAAAGTTTTCCGATGCTATCGAGTAAAGCGAAAGGGCAGTAATTATTTGGGTCACTTCTGTCCCTCCAAGATTTACAGTGTGGCACCTAATTTGCAGTTTTCCAAGACGGAGGTATTGATCTTGATAATGAGCATGATTCGAATATTTCTGCTATCAGCAAGGACCATGGGCCAGAGTTGTTCTTTAGGTCCATGTTTGACAGTCCGTCCGGTCCTAGGGCACGAGATGATTTAAGCTTTTTGATATTTTATCTTCGATGTTGTTTCTGTTAAGTTCTATGTCCCATCTGTCAGGTTTTTCAATATAAGCCGGAGATAGGGTTGGATGGTCGCCGAAGAGATTAGAAAAGTGCATCACCCAGGATTTCTCATTTACGCAGCTCATTATAGAATCTTGATTTATTTCTCCTCTAGATGAAAGAAGTGACCAGAAAGCTCTTGTATTTTTGCCGCTGAGGATTCTTAACATCGCCTCAGAGTCTTCTTGATACAATTGTATTTTGTATCCTTTAAGACAGTTTTTATAATGCTTAGAGGCCTCCTTAGCCTCCGCAAGATTGTGTAAAGAGGGCAGACGAGTAGCTTTTCTTTTAGCTCATCTCATACAAAGTCTCTTTTCCTTCAAGGTCTGGTTGTTATGATGCTGTTTTTTTTCGACACTATGCCACCCATTTCGGTGCTTGATATGGTATCAATAGGGGGCAGTGGTCTGTGAGAGATGGTTCCGCTTTTCGCTTTTCAAGCTTTGTAATTTGGCAGTAATGCTCAGTTAAGTTGGTAATGGCTGTAACTTTCAACCGTAGTTAGTACCCTTGTTGTTGGTCTCAATGTTAGTTAGCATTGTAGGGTGAGGCTGTCCGGTCATTTGGTCGACAGAAAATTGGTCGACAGACAAATGGTCGACGCAATTTGGTCGACAGACAAATGGTCGAATTTTTTTTCTATTTTTATATATATTTTTCAGGTTTTCGTTTAGGAAAAAAAAGGGTTTTTAAGCAAAAAACGGGGGTTGGGGGGGACCCCCCAAAAAAAAAAAGAAAATGTGAAAATACAAAAAAAAATAATTCGACCATTTGTCTTTCGACCAAATTGTGTCGACCATTTGTCCTGTCAACCTTTTTTTTTCGACCAAATGACCAGTAACCTAGGGTGAGCAAGGACACTGGTGGAGATAGGAGATTTCCATGTTGTGAACAAGAGATTGTGGTCACTATGCATGGTACGAATGATCTTGAAAATCCTAACTTTAGACAGTAGGTCATGGGAAGCGTATATGTGATCTAAAGTTGCCTGATGACCTGCTAACTCCCAAGTGGGAATGACCTGTTCAGAGGGATTTTTCAGCGTGTGTAAATTATGCATATCATAAGCATCCATTACTGTAGTCCATTTGTTTCCTCTTGTTATAGCATCAGAAATTGTTTAGCCTTTGTTTTTCTTTTCAGAAGGGAGATTTTTGGTCCCACTAATTTCTTTGCCTTGCATGAAGATTTTAGAATTTAGGTCCCCACATATGATCGTGTTATCTATTGTATGAGCCCTGCCCGCATCATCCAAAAAATGTTCAATCTTAGGGATAAATGTCTCTGCAGGAAGTTCTCGCGGGTTCCAATAGATATTTATCACGAGATATGTGGATCCTTTCCATGAGTTATTAGTAGTTAGGGCTGGAGACCATCTAATTAGAGAGGCAAGTATCTGAGGTTTAGTTGTTAATATTTTCTCTAATTGTAGATCGCCTCCTATTTTGATTGCTGTGATTAAAACCAGCCCTTGGTCTTCCTACCGGTCCTTGCAAGGATGAAGAGAAAGCGATATCGAAACTGTCAATCGAAGGCTTGTTTGTCATCCAAACTTCTTGAAGACAAAGGATGTTGAATAGCCCAAAGTTAATGTCTCCGGATTGGGCCAAGTGTGAGAAGCCCCGGGTGTTCCAAGAGCCTAAAGTCAGATTATTAGCATCCATGTTTGTGGCGGTTAGGATGACACGGTGTATTCCTCTGTCAGCCGCTAGTTGCTAGAATCTGGGTTTGGTTGATAACGCTCCTGGCAACCATGCCCAGTTTTTTAGTTCTTGGTCCTTCCGATTTTGGTTCAGAGTGTTCGTGGTATCCATGTGTCTATGTTTTGTTATATCTTGATTAATCATAATATTCCAATTTTTTTGTGGTCCTACAGGGACATGCTTGTTTTCCAGTGAGTTAGTATGAGATTGTCTTTTTTGGACTCTCTGAGGAGTTATCAGGTTATTCGTAGTACCTCGAGATGTAGTTCTGTGTACTTCGTTTTGGGTATTTCTCTCTGGTCTATCGCTCTTCCTACTGTGGTTCTTTTTTGTTTCGTTGATCCGACTTGTGGAATATTTGCTTTCATTAGATGGAGAGGAACTTTGTTTTACGTTGTTCCTAATAGATCGAGATATCAGATCCGGGGTTCTGCCTCTATGCCCCCTAATTGATCTGGAGATCTTAGTTCTGTGATCAGATGTTTTGCAGTAAGGAGAGCACTGGCTATTGTCAGAGTCTGATCGATTCCTTGAATCGTTGTTCTTGCATTCTTTAAGGTCATAGCCCAGACCTCTGAGTTTATTTTTGGCCTCAATTAGGCGGGACTTCGTAGTTGAAGATTTTATATGCAGGTAGACTCTATCAGTGCAGTTAATGTCCATAAACTCCACAATGAAGATCTCATCCAATGACATGCTACGAAGTGACGGAATGTGATGGAGGATAGTCAAAATAGATTTTCTATTTACAATAAAGGAAGAATCTTCTTTCCAAATACATTCTAGCGTGAAAGTCTGGGTTTTTGTGGTTCTTTCTGAATGAAGAAGCGATGCTCTTTTTTACCTCTATTCTCACTCTTTTCACGCATAGGGTGCTGTCGTGTGCTTTTTTTTAATCTCCTCGAGCTGGTTGACCTTCGAGTTTGCATTGACTTTTCTCTTCTCTCGCTTTCACTTGTTTTGGTCCGATATCGAGATAGCCGTCTGTTAGAAGTTGGCCAACTCTTGGACCTTTGCTTCAGGTGAACTCTAGAGGTCCACCTGGAGGGGATTCTTTTGGGAGAGTCAGTTTCGACGCTGTCTTGTTAGCTGTTGGCCGGGATTGAGGCTTGGATTGTTCCTTTTTCGTTGCATGCTGGGCTGAGGGATATTTATTAGGATTTAGATCCCTTTTCTGTGCCAAGATTTTAAGTTTTTTCTCTTCCCAAGTTAGAAATATTGGACTTTCAGGCTCTAATATCGGGGCCTTCCGGGCCGGTTCGTCCACTCCTGTGAAGGGGGAGCCCTGATTGGCTTTCCTCTTTCTACTTGTGGATCACTCTCTTCTGAGTCTTGAGCGCCTTTGAAAGCTATGTCTGATTTTAGGGCTGCTTCCATGAGTTCGCTTTCTGTTAACGATAGGACGCTGGTTTCTGACTCCGAAGCAGTCTCAACGTTGATTGGGGAAACTATATTATGATCACTTTTGGTATGAGAAGTGGCCCTTTTTTCAAAGGTTAAACATGGTTGTTTGAGAATAGGCATGGTTTTAACTCTTGTTGTTTTTGTTAGGGTATGTGGACCATTTCGTGACCCCAGCCGAGTGTCTATAGGATGTTCACTTTCTTTAGAGATCGAGAGATCAGTTGTCCAAGCCAACCAACCGTTTTTGTTTTCCTCGAGGAACTGAGGACTTAGGTTTTGTTATTCCACTAAGTTCTTTTATTGTTTTTGGGGGTTGCTGTAGGGCGTACAAGTCTAAAACAGGAGTCGGAATCGCTACTGCAGAATTTACCTTAGGTTTTGGCACCGAATTTCCACTGAATTGAATAGTTGTGGTAGAAATCGCTTCTGTTTAAGTCGATGATTCAGAGTATGTTAAACGATTGGATGTTAATGTCTGTGAGGCGACCTCTCTTGTGTCCAGTTTATTATTTTATTTTGCCGTAATATACCCTTCAAGAAACATCAATCTTGTTTGTATGTGAGCAATTAGGGTAAGTTGATCTTTGGAAGTGTCATTGAGGGCTTCGTAAAGCTTTGTGAAGGGGGCCAGTGCTATTGTCAAGGTCGACATGATAGAAAAAAGGTCTGTTCTTTTGTAAGGCGTCGAAGAGCCAATGTCATTCATGTTTTCAATAGATCTTGAGGATTTCCTTGGGGTTTGTGTGGCTGTAGGTAGGGTTGGAGGTTCACAATTTAGCATCCGGTTGTTAGATCTTGAACAATCTAGATTAGTAGGCAGCCTTTGAGCCGGTTTCTTGTGATGGTTAAGTACATATATAACATTTTTGTTCTGTTTAAGGACCGCATTACTCAGATTTGTGCCTTGGATATTATTAGTACATATTTCAAAGACATGCTAAAGCCATGGAATTCTAAATCCTCTATAGTTTAGGGGGTACAATTAGGTGTATGTGTGGAAAACTCGGGGCCCGATTCTGTTCAAGGTGCAGTGAGCATGGTAAACAAAATGCTTTAATGCGCCCTTTCTTGATGCCCAGGTATCGCCCTTCTTCTCTGGTGGCCCTGAGCGTCGACGCAGACTGCCTGCAAGCCACCCATTTATTTAATTGCCCATATTCTGCAGCATTTTCGTATAATTGCATGACATTCACAATCTAACAAAAGTGCTGCCGAAAACAGTAACAACAGTACATTTAATTGTGATGATGTGCTTGCTGCAGAGATGTGAAAGCACTTACAAAACCGAATAGTGTATTTAAAATTAGACATATTTCCGTAAATCAAATAACATTGGGGGTTGTTACGAGTAGGGCAGTAAGGGGTTAATGGTGCTGGTAAAGGTGCCGGAGCCGTCAACCCCTTACCACCCTATTACGAGGTCTCCTCGTTGAACCAGCTAAGGCCGCCTGGTAAAATATTGGGTCCGGGTCCCTTGAATGAGGAATTACCAGCCCCTCCAAGGTTGGAATGGCCCGGTAATTCCTCATTTAAGGAACCCGGACCCGGTACCTGGTAAGGGGGTAGCCATGCCGCTAACAGCAGCTTGACTACCTCCTAACTCGTAATGACCCCCATTGTCTTTTCAATTTTAGTAATAGCAATATGCTGTGTTATTTCTCATCCCAGGAGTTTTGCAGCATCATAATCCCTGAGGCCCCAGAAACCCTTGAATGCAGACTGCAAAATCATATGGCATGGTAACCTTTGCCCCACCCTGTGATTTATTAAATAGTGACTGATTTCTTATAAATTAATGAGCGTGGTGTGGCTGATTGTGAACAGCGTCTATGCTGGCTTGTTCTGCCTCAGTCCCTGAATGATATGATATTTTATTTATATATCGCGCTCAGACACAAGTGTTTCATGGGTGAATGGGTGGACTTCACCGCCCTTAAACACAGGCCTTCTAGGTGGGTCAGCTCAGCACGTTAATGCAGGTTAAGCTTTCTGACCTATTTTAAATGCCTCACATTCCAACTCATATTTGGGTGATAATTTAATAACTGGGGTTATTTAAAATATCACGCGTTTACCATTACCATCACACTCGTGAGGTTCAGCAGGTTGTGCATGGAGGGAGGTTGGTGCCCTTACCTCTGGAATCCTGGTCAACTCTCCTCCACAATAGTGAAAGTACAACGAGCGGATCACCACCAGAGGAGGTAGGGTGTATGTACAACAATTTTACACTGTCGCTAATTGGGAGGAGTGACACCAGAACGAACATGCAAAACAGACAGTTTTCAAAATTGGCAGGTTGGTTTCCTGCCAATGTTAGCTACCGGCGCATAGGTTTAAAAACTGGCACATTATGTGCTCTCTCAGAAAAATCCGACATCATCAGAATAGGTGTTAAATACCGAAAGTATTGGTAACCCTAATATGACTTTTTGGTAATTAACCCCTCGCTGAGAATCAGGCCCTCAGTCTTTAAATTGTAAGGCAATTGTAAAGAAGGTAGCTGCATAAAGATCAATTCAGTCCTTCAATTAAGCTCTTTCTGGATATTTCAAAGTCCAGAAATTTCCCCAACACTTCGGAAAATAGGATACAGCAAGTTGAAGAATTATATATATTAAAAAGGGTCTCATTTTCACTTTGATTGTTTGCAAAATGCATGCATAAATGTTTGTAAGCATGCTTTTTATGAACTACAAGGTTTGTATTGTCAATTGGAGACACGGGTCCTAATTGGTGACTATGCATCCTCCATCCACTCTCCCTCCATATCAGATTTGAATGCTGGCAGTGAACCATCCACTTTCCATCCATATCAGAATTTAACGCTGGCAGAGATCGTAGGGATTCCCATGGAATCCACCTGCTTTCTGCACCTGCTGAACTTTGGTGGTTTCCATGTAAATACCTCTCACTGTGCATGTGTAAGTTCAGACAAAGTATGGAATACCTGGGTCTTCACAGATTTCTGTTCATTGTAGTGCAAACTATCATTATTTTACAGAGGCCATGGCGCGCGTGGAAGTGCACGTGGATTCAGTCCCCATCTGAAATATCTAGCTACTCCAAAAACAAGGCACAGTAGAGCTCCTTTTGAGTTTGGTGTACTGAAAAGAAAATGCGTAAAAGCCTCGCCTAAAGCTAGTATGCATTTTTATTTTGGTACACCCAATTGTTGTTGATTTGTATGGCAGAGAGGAGCTGAACGAAGCTCCACTGCTCCCTTCCTTTTCACCATAAACATACTCCAGGATTTTTATGCAGGTGCAATTTCTGGTGATTCCGCTTGATTGTTGCATCAAAGCAGGCAGAGTTCATACATGACACGCTGTGTTTAATAAATCTGCATCAGTTAAGTTGGTAATGGCTGTAACTTTCAACCATAGACGAGTACCCTTGTTGTTGGTCTCAATGTTAGTTGGCATTGTAGGGAAAGCAAGGACACTGGTGGAGATAGGAGGTTTCCATGTTGTGAACAAGAGGTTGTGGTCACTATGCATAGTACGAATGATCTTGAAAATCGTAACTTTAGACAGTAGGTTATGGGAAGCATATATGTGATCTAAAGTTGCCTGACGACCTGCTAACTCCCAAGTGGGAATGACCTGTTCAGAAGGATTTTTCAGCGTGTGTAAATTATGCATATCATAAGTAGTCTATTTGTTTCCTCTTGTTATAGCATCAGTTTGTTGAGCCTTTGTTTTTCTTTTCAGAAGGGAGATTTGTACGACACGATGAGTAGAAAACTATTTCTCCTCCAAGTGTGCAAAGCATCAAGTTTTGAACCCCTTATCTGTACTTTTGACATCTAAGGAATTCACTGGGCCTCATTATAATGTTGATGCTATCTCGCTGGTAATTCTCGCGAGAATATTGCAGGTGGCAGAAGGGGCAGTGAATCCCCATTCCGTGGGGTCCCATAGAATTCCATGGAGGGGATTGTTCTGATTACTTATCGGTAATCTTCATTACTCATAGTCCTACTCTTCCTCGTCACAGTACTGACCTCATGAGGCACCCGCCTCCGACACAGGACCTTCTTCTATTTCTTCTTATTTCTATAACTCCTCCCCCACACCCACATCACTTAGTTTCATATTACCAAGCCGTAGCATGGGACCTTCCCCGCAGGGAGGGTGAGGAGGGTCGTCAGTAATGTGACGAGGAAGAGTAGGACTAGGAGTAATGAAGATTACCGGTAAGTAATCAGAACATTACCTCCACGTCCACTCTTCCTCGTCCCAGTACTTACCTCATGAGGTATACCAAAGCAACAAAAGGGGAAAAAGGTCCCATTGAGACACAGAGTCAAAACAGTGCAGAAACACACACCTTTAATAACTCCAATTTTACATCCCCACAGACAAAACTCCAACCCCGAAGGAACCAACCCCCGAGTGGGAGACATTCAACCTATAGTGGTTGATGAATGTGCTCTGATCAGCCCAAGTGGCAGCTCTACATATCTCCTGTAGAGAAACCCCCCTAGCATCGGCCCATGAGGCCGCCAAACCTCTGGTGGACCGCCCCTGAACATGCGCAGGCACAGGCAGGCCCGAAGCCACATAGGCCATGGAGACCACAAGACGGATTCATTGGCTAATGGACACTACAGATGCCTTACGCCCAGCCCCAGCCGGGCCAAAAGTAATCAGAAGACTGTCAGAGCGGCGGAAAGGGGCAGTTCTAGCCAAGTACTCCAACACCGCCCGCCGCACATCAATGTTATGCCAAGCCACTTCCTGTGGCGTTTGCGGATTTTGAAAAAAGGCAGGGAGAACCAGATCCTGAGAGGTGTGAAAACGAGAAACAACTTTAGGGAGAAACTTCGGATCACACCTCAGCACCACCGAGTCCGGCAGAACCCTCAGGAAAGGGGGGTGACATAACAGAGCCCCAATCTCCCCAAGCCTACGGGCAGAAGTTATGGCAATCAGAAAAGCAGTCTTCAGCGTCAGATGTTTCATATCAATTTCGGAAATGGGCTCAAAGGGAGGCCCTTGAAGAAACTTTAAGACAAGAGGGAGATCCCAAGGAGGAAGCCCCTTATAAGTACAAGGACGGGAAGAAGAAAAACCCCTGAGCAACTTCCCCACCAACACCTCCCTATCCAAGTGCCCATCAGAGTCCCCCAAAAGGAATTTTATGGAGGCCCACTGAGAGCGAAGCGTGGAAACCGCCAGGCCCTTGTCTAACCCATCCCGGAGGAATTGAAGGATAGCGGGGAGGCCAGAACGCAGGGGGGGAATCCCAGACCGCCCACAGGAGTCCCAGAAATGGCTCCAATGTCTGCCGTAAGCCTTCAGAGTGGAGGGTCTAAGAGCATTCATTATGGAATCCACCACAGGACCAGAAAACCCCTGAGATATCAGCCTAGCCCGTGCAATATCCACACTGCCCATTGTATCTGGCGGACCCCCAACCGTAGCTCCCCCAGAAGGGGACAAGGCCACTTCGGAACCAGCCAAGGCTCCTGGCACCGAACCTCCAACAGAGAGGGGAACCAACTCCGGCGGGGCCAGTACGGAGCGAACAACAATACAGTCACCCTGGATATTCTGATGCGCTGAACCGCTCGAGGCAGAAGAGGAATAGGTGGAAAAGCATAAAGGAGACCCTGAGGCCACTGCACAGAGAGGGCGTCCACCCCCACGCACCCTCTGTCTGAAAACAAGAGCAGAAGAGGGGAACGTTTGCTGAGGCTGGAGACGCAAACAGGTCCAGAATAGGGGTCCCGAACCTGACACAGATCTCTGCAAAAACCTGGGTCGAGAGGACCAGTTCCACCGAGGAGGGAAACCGGCAGCTGAGTAGATCCGCCCCAACATTGTCCACCCCCCTGATATGTGAAGCCACCAGGGACACCAGATGTGATTCCCCCCCAAGCACCTATCTGAGCTGCCAGGGCATTCAAGGAGCGGCCGGAACCCCCTTGGCGGTTGACGTAAGCCAAAGCTGTCGTATTGTCTGTCCGGACCAAAACTGCCCGGCCCATCAGCAACCTCCTGAAGTACACCAGAGCCCGGAGAATGGCACACAACTCTCACCAATTGGATGTCCGATGGCTCTCTTCCGGATCCCACAACCCCTGAGCAGAGAGGACACCCAACGTAGCTCCCCAGCCCCTTCCACTGGCGTCGGTAGTAAGTTTGGTCACAGGAGGAATGATCAGGGACACCCCAGCCCGTAGTTTCGGAACCCTCAACCACCACTGCAGGGAGACCCGCAGCGCCAGAGACACCGGAATCAAAGCCTCGAAAGCTTGAGATGAAGGGAGCCAGTGGGAGAGAAGGTAGGACACCAGGGGGCGTAGATGAAGATGGGCCCAGGGAACTATAAACACGCAAGAAGCCATGTGCCCCTGCAATTTCAGCAATAGGCGGGCCGGGACATACTGCCTCCCGAGAACCCTGCCCAGAACAGTCAGCAAGCGACAGACCCTCTCCAGGGACAGGAACACCTTCCCCATCCTGGTGCAAACCTGTGCACCAATGAAAACTAGATCCTGAGAAGCCTCCAGTTGGGACTTCTGCCAGTTCACCAGGAAACCCCAGTCCTGCAATGCCTGGCAGACCAATCGGAGATGAGAAATGACAGTCTGCCGGCAGGACGCTTTGATCAACCAATCGTCCAGGTAGGGAAATATCTGAATGCCCCGCAGATGTAAGTGCGCCACCAGGGGAGCCACCAGCTTGGTGAAAACTCTGGGGGCAGATCGCAGTCCGAACGGGAGCACCCTGAACTGAAAATGTCGGGATCCCACTGCAAAGCGGAAGAACTGCATGTGCCAGGGACAGAGAGCCACATGGTAATAAGCGTCCTGGAGATTCAGAGATGTCATCCAATCCCCCTTTAATAACATCGGAAGAATGTTCTGTAAAGTCTCCATCTTGAAGTGTTCTTTTTGGACGAAGCAGTTCAGGGCTTTGAGGTCCAGAATTAGACGGTACTTCCCCGAAGGTTTGGGGACCAGGAACACCCGCGAGTAGAACCCCTGACCCTGCACAGGGAGAGGAACGGGCATGATGGCCGCCTTCAACACTAATTTGGAGAGCGCGGCGTCCATGGTCAACCTTTTGAGCCGAGACCTGGGAACCACAGTCCGAACCATGCAATGCTGGACAGGAGGAGACAGGAAATGCACTCGATACCCCCATTGTACTGTGTCCAGAACCCATGAGACGGAACACCACCTTTCCCATACTGGAAAAAACTGCCGGAGCCGCCCGCCCACCGGCAATTCCAAACTATCAGGACTTAGGTGCCGGCCCAGGACGTGAAGAGCGTGGAGGACCCCGACCCCCCCTAGCTCTCCGAAAAGAATGTGATGAGGAGCCAGGAAAAGACCTGCTGGTCACTGGACCAGCCCCAGAGGAAGATTTCTTGGCCGTTGAAGGAGGCTTGCGTCGAAGTTTGTCAGCATGTTTGTCCGCCCTAAAAACTTTGTGCACCTTATCCTCAAGGCAATCACCAAAAAGCCTGGACCCAGTGAAAGGAAGTTTCAGGGCAGCCACCTTCTGAGACCCATCAGTCTTCCAGTCCCTTAGGTGCAAATGCCTCCGGGCAGATATACCAGCCCCCATGGCCATGGCTGAACCACGCACCCCATCAAAAGCCAGATCGGCCAAAAACTCAACCTGTCTCTGCATGTCTGTAAGCAAAAGGGCACAATCGGAGCCTTCATTGACAGCCTTTTTCAACTCCCTGAAACCATTCAACACTGTTTCAGCTGTGTAGGAACCATAGATATTTGCTTGAAGGGCCAGATGCGCCCCTGCATGAACCTTCTTAAGGCCGGAATTAACTCAGCGGTCCACTGGATCCCGGACGGCCGCCTCCTCGGCCGAGCGACCCACCAGGCTGGCGAGGATATCGTCGACCTCAACTGGATCAGACAGCAAAGTCTCGCCCTTCAAAGGGTAAAGTTTGGACATGAAGCGGGGCATTGCAATCTTCTCCGGGTCATGCCATTCCCGGAGGATTTTTTCCCGGATATCGGAAACCAATGGCAACCCCTTCCTAGGTGTATGCCTATACTGGCGAATAGAAGGGTCGGCCCCCTCCACCGGCACCAGGGGCTCTGAAAATCCCATGCAATCCCCAACTTGAGCCAGCACCTCCTCCACTCCCTCTCTGTCCAGATACTTCCCTTCAGCATCAGCCGAAGAGGAACAAGAAGAGGCCGATGACTCAGCGCCAGAAGAAGAGGAGGATGAGGAAGACAGACGCCTGCGCTTGTGTCCATGAGCACGTGTGCGACTCCCTCTACGATGCTTAAGCAGCTTCTTCAACTCCTTTCTGGTCAAGGAAAAATGCTTAGCCTTCTTCTTTCTCTTTCTGTGTAAATCAGGAGAAGAGGAAGACGAAGAAGAAGAAGAAGACAGGACCAGATGCCTGCTCTTTGCAGAATGTTTTCCCATGTTGAGTAAGCTCAAAAACAGTGACCAAGGAAGCCTGCTTCACCAAAGACCCCTGTACACCGAATCAAGGCTCCACATACAAACAATTGCTAACGTGCCTCTCCCACATTCAAATAGAGGCCAGAAAGAACAACAACCAATAGGAACAACATCAATTAATTCCTATGGCAACATGCCTGCAGCACCAGAGGAAGAGCCCACCCTCTTCTGGAGCACGTGGCTCAAACAAGAAAAAAGAACCGCCAATCCGTGCACAGCCGCCCATGCAGCATGGCCATGCAACAGGAAAAACATGCCCCCCCTTCTCCTTACCTTAACCCGGGTCCGTTCTCCCAGAACCCGGGCCACGATGCCCTGCGCTGGCCAAAGCCCAGCAGAAACCAGGCAAGGCAGCCTGACTCAACCGGGTCCCAAGCCCCGCAGGGAACCCAGGAGTCTTGCCACACCTGAAGGAGCCAAAGGCCCCGCCACACAGCCCCACCAGGGGGCCAGCATTCGGAGCTCCCCAGCGCCCCGCGCCGGGAAGAAAAAACAAGCCCAACCTGCCGGAGGCAGGAAAAATTAAACTAAGTGACGTGGGTGTGGGGGAGGAGTTATAGAAATAAGAAGAAATAGAAGAAGGTCCTGTGTCGGAGGCGGGTGCCTCATGAGGTCAGTACTGGGACGAGGAAGAGTGGACGTGGAGGTAATGCCTGTATTACTGGGACCAGGATTATCAGTGCTGCTAATACCGGCAGTTTTCTTTACAACTCTGGCAGTAGCCATTCCGGTAAAAAGGGCAGGCTGCCGCCAGAGTGGTGTATTTTTTCCAGCGCCTGCCAATGGGGAATCACTGGGGCATTACAGCCCCAGTGGTCCCTGAAGCCAGGCATCGGAAAAAGTTACTCCCCATTCCCATCTGAGTCTCATAGGACTCAATGGGAATGGGGAAGACGGTAGCACTGGCATGATTCATAAGAGAGTGGAGTTGCACAGTATATTTAATATTTTTTGTGATTTTGTATAGTGTAAATTGCACTCGAGCGGCTTACAGAAGCAATGGCATATTTGAAAGAGACTGGCATAGGTTAACCATACATGAGTATAAAGGTAAGCATGCACATTGTACATAGTGTACATTCTGACCTACAGTTAGGTCACCTTACACCACGCCTTCCACTGACACGGAGATACCTCAAAATAGGAATTAAATCAGTAGTTACTATTTATGTGAAAAATAAAACCTATGTAGCAGGTGTCTCTACGAGATACAGGATATTCTATCACGGCAATTGGGATATCATTGAAGATTACAAATGTTGAAGAGAAGTACTGTAGCTACACATGTTGAGGGTCACATAGACAGGTACACACAAGGAATGATGAAAGTATGACAGGTACACTCTGCCAAGTGATAGCAGTAGAGCACAGTGTGCATGCCTGTTTCAAAAATACAAGTGCCAGCAAGTTCATATTGTCAAATCTACACTGGTGCACTCAGTTATCTATCCTGGCCATTTTGATCCAATCACTATGGATAGTGAGGAAGTAATATCGAATGTAATGGCACAAATTCTAATATATTAAGATTGTAATCGTGCCAGCAGGCTGATGTATACACAGATAGACTGATAGTTGAGCATGTGGACTAATGCATGTGTATACACATAGACAGAAAGCTGTCTAACAAAGCTGAACAGCAGAGGGGGTAGGTTGTGGGCTAGAAGGAGATTGAACGAGAGTGGGCAGTAGAGTGTTAGGCCCGGGGGGGGGCCTGCGCAATGAAGACAGGCACACCGAGTGTAGGAAACACGTCTTTCTTTATTCGTGTACAATTCCTTTCTGCCCGCAGGCACTCCTCCCCCCAACGTCACGCGTCACGTGGCTAGACCCCGTGACTCTACTCACGTCTCTTAAAGAGACAACTCAGTGTAACATCACCCCCGGACGAATGTCCTTACAACAACAGTATTAACATTCTTCAACTAGGCGCGACGGTTTCTTTACGACCCGATGGGGCCGACCGTTGGCGGCTTCACCTAGATCATCTTCTGGCTCTTGTACTCTCCTCACTCCTGGGCGAGCTGAAAATCTCGGTGGTGACCACAGTGAGTCTCTCGGGTCCATAGGCATTGGTTCCGGATCCAGGGGGTCTCGCTCCTGCTGGCCCTGAACGGTGGTGAGTTTGAACTGTGAGCAGTTCCGAGTTACTTCCCGTTCTTCATTTTCAGCTGTTACCATGGTTCCTTTCATGGCTGTCACGAGAAGCGGCTGTGGGGAGAACCTTGAGTCAGTCTTTTTGACCATCGTCTGTTGGACCAGTACTTCGTCTCCTACTTGGATCTCTTTCGGGCGAGCACCTCTTTTCTCATCTGTTCGGATGCGGGCCCGTTCCTTCCGTTCCGCATCTCTCGCTAAGACTTCCGGATCTGCTTCCGGTCTGTTGTTGGGATGTCTTATGATGCGAGTGCGAACTTGGTATTTTACCATCATCTCAGCCGGCGTCCTGTTTGTGGCCTCGTGCGGCGTGTTTCGATAGTCCCGAAGCATCCTGCACAGAGCCTGGTGAGGGTCAACATTTTCTAGTCTGGCTCTTTGTAAGGTCTTCTTGATCGATGACATGAATCTCTCGGCCATCCCGTTGGCTTGTGGCCATCTTGGTGTTATCTTCTGGTGTCTGAAACCCAGATGCTTGGCGAAAGTTGCGAAGTCGTGACCACAGAACGGCGGGCCGTTATCCGACTTGATAACTTCTGGTATGCCCCACTCGCTCACGACCTCGTCGAAGACAGCTGCTATGTGGGCGAAGGCTGTTGACGGCGACTTTTTCACAATTGGGAAGCGAGAGTGCTCGTCAATGAACAGTAGTAGGTACTCACCAGACTCTAAGGGCCCGTAAAAGTCTATTGCCACTCTTTCCCATGGGTGATCGGGGATCTGCAGTGACTGTAGTGGTGCGGGGGCTTCAGCCCTAGCTGTGCATTGACATGCCATGCAGTTTCGTACCCATCGATCTACTAGCGCGTCCAGGAATGGGAACCATACGTGGCACCGAAGTTGCCGTTTGGTGTTGTCTGCCCCGCGATGGCCTTCAGGGGCTGTCTTTATAATGTCCGATCGTAGGGCTGCTGGGATTATTATTCTGCACCCTCGAAGAAGTATGGACTTGTCCTTGACGGCTAGTTCTGTATGAACTTTTGCCAACCTTTCCAGTTCATCTCGATTCGCGTCCGGATGTTCCGTCAAAAGTTTCCTGTATGACTTCCATCTGTTGTGTTCTGTGAGGTTGATCGCCAGTGCTATGGATGGATCAGCAGCTGACGCCTCCGCGATTGTCTCGAGTGAAATTGCCGGGGGAAGTGCGTTTGTGGTGACATAGCTGATGTATTCTACATCTCCCTTTCGCTGTGTGGCTTTTCCCGTGGGGTGTCTCGACAAGTAGTCCGCTGGGTTGTGTTCTCCCCCCGGACGATGAATTATGTGATAGTCATATTCCTGCAGGCGGATGCCCCACCGTTCAATTCGTGGCGGCATCTTGGTTCGAGGGTTGCCGAACAGTGAGAGGAGGGCTTGATGGTCCGTTATTAGAGTAAATTTTTTTCCTATGACAAAGTTGTGGAAATGTTCGCATGCCCAGACTGCTGCTAGGCTTTCCTTTTCCGCCTGCGAATACGCGGACTCAGGTTTCGAGAGAGCTCTGCTGGCATAGGCCACCACATGTCTCGGGTGGGTGTCTGTACCGTTTGTTTGGGCGAGGATGGCACCCAGCCCGACTGGACTTGCATCGACCACGATTTCAGTGTGCCAGCTGGGGTCAAAGTAGGCAAGTTTTCTGGCTTCCGCTAGGTATTGCTTTATGGAGTCGAACGCATCTTGGCAATCAGCCGTCCAGGCGAAGAGCATCTCTTTTTGAAGGAGTTTCCTGAGGGGTTCCGTGATTGTGGCATAGTGGGGTATGTATCTCGCGCAGTAACCTGCCATCCCCAGAAATGATCGCACGTCCGCTATTTGCCTTGGTTCTTGTAGGCTGAAGATCGTCGCCACCTTGTCGGGATCCGGTGTCATTCCATCCGCGGAGAATATGTGGCCAAAGAACTTCAGCTTGGTCTTGCTGAATCGACATTTGTCGACATTAAGGGTGAGTCCAGCATCTTGAATGGCTTTGCAGGTGGCGCGGAGAGCTACATCGTGTTCCTCCTTTGACCTGCCAAATACTAGGATGTCGTCGCTGTAGTTAAGTGCTCCTCTGATTGGGCGAATGATTTGCCTGATGGTTTCGTGGAAGATCTCTGCGGCCGACGAAATGCCAAAGTTAAGGCGCTTGTACCGGAATAAGCCATCGTGCGTGGCGAATGTGGTTATGCCTCTGGATTCTGGATGAAGTACCAGTTGGTGGTAACCCTGATTAAGGTCCAGTTTTGAGAAAAGGGTGGACTTGTTTATCTGGACGATCATGTCCTCGATTCGGGGGCCGGGGTGTCGCTCCCGCTGGATCGCGGTGTTGGCGACGCGCATGTCGACGCAGAGCCTGAGCTGTCCCCCCTCTTTTGGCACGATGACTAGTGGGGAGACCCACGGGGTCGGGCCCACTGCTGGTTCAATTATGTCATTATCTAGGAGCTGTTTGAGTTCAGCTGACACGGCAGCTTGGAGGTGGAACCCGACTCTCCTCGGGTGCTGGGGAACCGGGCGAACTGCGGGGTCAATATGCAGTTTAACTGAGGGTCCTTTCAGCTTTCCTAGGCCCTTGCAGATGAGGGGGAATTCTTTCACGATGGCGTCTTTTGATATCACGTCCATCTCCTTGGGTTCCGCTTGGACGTTTGACATGCTCTCTTTCGCCACCTGAGTCGGTTCTGATGAGTAGATCATGTCACCATCTCGGACGTGTATGTCTATGAGTCCCAGGGAGGAGGCCGTCCTGTAGCTAAGGAGGCACCTTCCTTTCGTTGGGCTGCGAATTACGTGTATGCTTGTCATTATGGCACGGTTGCCGTGAACGAGTTGGCGGGCGAAGAAGCCAATTGATTGTAATGGAGTGTCGGCGCCCCATTGATATATCTTGGACTCAGAGGGCACCAAGGTCGGTTTCTTGGGAATTTGGTGGAACTCCTTTTCTCCCATTATGTTGACCGTTGCTCCTGAGTCAACCAGGAAACAGAATTGGTGGCCTCCAATTTCCATTGGTATCTTGGGTGCCTCACGTGCTTGTCCTTCGTCCATTATGAGGTTGACATATTCATCTTGCCGATAGTGGTCAAACTGATACCCTTCCTCTTCGGGGTGCTGTTGGTGTTGGTCCGCCTCGTAGTGAGAGATGGGTGCTGGGGGCCCGTCGTATTCATCTCTAATGCGGGATATCTGTTCATATTCTCCGTCGCCTTGGGGTTCTTCCGAAGGGTAGACATCTTCGACTACCCTGACATACCTTCTCGGGTTTTGTTGAAACGGGCGCGACGGATAGCCTTGGCTTTGTGGATTCCTGTAGGGTATCTTGAATTGTGGGGCGACTGGCGGTCTTTGGGTTGGGAACGGTTTGCCCTCTCTGCAAACTGATTGGAAGTGTCCCTCTCTCCCGCAGTTGCCGCATTTCTGGGACAATGCGGGGCATGTCCCTGCATGGGGATACGGCATTCCACAACGGTAACACTGGCGTTGCGTTCTCGGAATTGTTGAGTAGGTGAGGTTGGGTCCTCTCTCTGATGCCCTGGCATTACTGGCCTGCATGGCTGCGATCACCTCGTTGTTATCATGCTTGGAGGAGGCGGTGCCAGTTATCTGCGTCACTTGCTTTTCGACTCTCTCGAGGATCCTTGCCATCTGGCTAACTTCATCAATCGTGACGGGTGATTTTAACAGTTGCTTCTTTAGCGTCTGAGATACGCACCCTTCAATCACTCGTAACCTAATGGCTTCGTCTAGGGAGAACGCGTGGAACTGGCAGTTCGCACCTTTTATTCGTAAGCGGGTGATGAACTCGTCGACCGTTTCATCTGCCCTCTGTTTGCACTGATTGAAGATGTATCTTTCGTAATCCCTGTTGGGTTCAATCACCAGTCTTTTGTTCAGTGCTGCAATAAGGGCTGGGAAGTCTGCTTGCTCTGCTTGTGGGACGGTTTTCAGTAGTATTTTAATGTCATTCCCCGCTAGGTTCAGAAACATGCTGCGTAGTCTTGGGGATTTCTCTTCACCCGCGGCGTCAATGAAGGTGTTGAAGTCTTCCAACCACTCAACCCACCTTGGGCCTTTATCTGCCTGTGGCATCATGGAGAAGGGGGGTGGCATGCGCCACGCCGTGGTTGCTGTGTTCCCCGCTGGGGCAGGGGGGCCCGGGGCCTGCTGATCTTGGGGTGCGCTCATTGTAGCAGTGAGCGGTGCCGTTCACTTGCGTGTGTCCGTCCCTGGGGGCCGTTTCCCTGGTGGCAGGAGCTGTGGGCTGGTGGGCAGCGTGGGGTGACACCCACCTTTCACCGGGGTCCTGGTGGCGGTCTCCGGAGCCTGTATGGCTTGGCGGGCGGGTGGTCGTACCCTCAGCGTCAGTCTCTTGTTGTGGGTGGCCGGGCCTAGGTCAGGCGTGCTGGTGGGTGCCTGGGCCTGGGCCTGCTGCTGGGTTGGGCCTGGGATCAGGCTTGATGCTGGAGCCCCCGCGGGGCTGGGCCTGGGATCAGGCTTGTCGCTGTAACGTGCGTGGAGGGTTCGTTTTAGTATTGATGTTTTTTTTTTTTTTTTTTTTTGGGGATCGTGCACGCGCCCTTCCTGCGTGACGTGGAACACTCGGAGGAGTGGGTTGCTGGTGGGCCGGGATCGGCGTGTCGTAGGAGCTGGAGTGGAGGAGGAGGCGAGCGCTCGCAGGTCAAGCCGTCAGCACCCGACGTGCGCTGTGGAGCTGGGTTGGCGCCGTGGGCGAGGAGGAGGAGGAGGAGGACTCGGCGGCCCTGGAAGACACCTCGTCGCCAGTTGTTAGGCCCGGGGGGGGGCCTGCGCAATGAAGACAGGCACACCGAGTGTAGGAAACACGTCTTTCTTTATTCGTGTACAATTCCTTTCTGCCCGCAGGCACTCCTCCCCCCAACGTCACGCGTCACGTGGCTAGACCCCGTGACTCTACTCACGTCTCTTAAAGAGACAACTCAGTGTAACATAGAGAAAACACAGATAATCAGAGCGACTGAAGTGGAGAAGGAGGCAGTCGAACTGGAGGGGAGAGTGAAAGGTATAGACAGAGCAACAGTGAGAGAGAGAGCAAACAAGCATATATATACATATAGAGAGAGATAAAGAGTAGGAGAGAGAGCGAGAGAGGAGAGAAAGAGAGATAGAACGTAGAGAAAGTTCATGTTGAGAGAGAGTGAGGAGAGAGGAGAGAGAAGGAAAGAGTGAGAGCAGAGAAAGAGAGAATGGAGATGGAGAGAGACAGAGAGAGAGAGACAGAGAGAGAAAGAGAGAGAGAGAGAATGGCTCTCATTCCGAGGTTGGCCGTAACCCAGTGGTGTCACCGGAGGGTTGCCTCCGACCCAGAAATACTGAATCCGCCACCTGACTTCCCTGTGTCACCTGGACATTACAAGTCCCAGCGGCGCGGGAAGTCCAGCGGCGGGTTGGTGTCCACTACTACATTGAATTTCATTGTTTACAACTGCCAGGTTAATTTTTGAGCACTGTCAATAACTAAAACTCTTTGATTTCCTTTGCCTCTTCTATTGTTAGATTGCGAGTGTGTGGGTACCCACAAACTAGATAAACTAAGCCTTATTCTGATATGTCTATGTGTGGAGAAAAATCATGAAATTATATTTCTGTGCTCATTCCCGCGTCCACACATTCCGATCTGTGGTGGAATTAATAGTCTGTGTGCAGACCATGCACACTTCCATTTAGAGTTCTGCCGAGCTCTGTAACATTCTGATGATTGTGGAAGGGTCTCATTTTCATTGATTGTTCCCGAATGTCCTGCAGCAGCAGCAAACTGACACAATCTGATAATAAATGGGATAATGCTGGCCACTGCAGAGCCCCTGCACGGGCGCATACGTTTCACCACATTGAAAGGCACGGAAATATATAAGGATCCACAGTTCTCATACCTTCATCAATAGCAAGCAGTGAATCCCTGATCACTTCAGCCATGTGCTGAGACAGTCAGAATTTCGGGTTCAGAATGTGACATACCGGATGCACCAATGATCTGGTGATATGCCCACAATTTAACCAGCCACACCAGGGGCAAGATTGCAGAAACGTTGCACCTGCGCAAGGAATTAGCAATAGGGAAAACCTTGCCCTAGTGACAAAAACAAAGGGGGTCTATTAGAAAACCTTTGCACTATGACAAGTACGATTGGGCATGGCATTAGCACTAGGGCAAAGTTTGAGTTTGGGCACAAATCTATTCTCGCAATGCATTTTTGCACCAGGACAATTTTTGCAGTAGAGAAAACACTAAGGCCCTTATTCACAGAGAGTTTTCCAATGGGGTTTTGCCATTATAAAACGCTTCTGTGAATTAGGACCTAAATGCTAGTAGTGGCACTTTGCACTTTGCACTGATGGAAAGATTCTGTAATCTGGCTACAGAATGAGTCTGTGTGAAGGTAGAGGAAGAAGGGCCCGAAATCACTTTCCATCTCACATACCTTCAAGTATTAGTAGCTGATATTTGGGAATCCTGTTGAAAATGTCAGATCGCATGCCATCCAATAAACAATAGGGATTATTAACTACATGAGACACATAAATAACCAATAAAAAGTGCACATTTTAGATGTAAGCATCACAAGCAATTAAAATGTACCTCTGTCTGAAGTCATAAAAAGTCCTTCATGTGACTTATCTTTCTGCTGCAATGAAATGATTAAGTGACTGTACTGATGCATCTGTCCCTCTATTTTGGGTAGCCAGATCCGAATATCTAATGCATCCTTAATTTAACCAGATACGTATGTGATTGTGTTCCCAGTGCATCTTCTTATTCCTCAGGGGAGAATATAACAAAATGAATGCTAATGGAATTGTGGGGTTTTTAATCGATGTTGTATCAATTAAGCACAGGTAAAGTATTTATGGTTGAAAAGTGCATCTCACTCCCTATCCTTTAACTGATGTAGTAGCTAAGGTATGTGTCAATGACTGTGTGAACCTTCACCCTGTATCAGTGGGAAAGCAGCTGGGCTAGTTCTGTCTGTTTCCATGACAGCAATACTGAGGAACTCCACCAATAATTTCCATTTAGAAACATAGATTTTCCTGAAGCATAGTGGGGCTTATTACCTAGCAAAGCACCATTTATAAGTGCGTATTCGTTGTGATGTGAGCATTTTCTAATTTGGTATTTGAAAACATATCTTGGCTCCAAACCTTGCAAGACAGTATTTTGCGTTTTGACTTTATTTGCACCATATAGCGTGTGGTTCAACCTGGACAGTTTCCTAATTAAGCAATAAATCTGAACCCGCAGGTGGAGGGGGGGGGCATTACGTGAAGAGGTAATGCCCTGGGATGTAAATTAGAAGTCCGAGTGAGGCAAGGGCTTTAAAGTTAGCCCTGGGGCGTAACCTGCCCTGGTAATGCCCCCCCCCCCAATGAGGGGTGTATTGCTATTACTATTCTAGCACAATGTAGCAGGATACTAATCGTTTCTTTCAAGTTGAGAAATGGCGTGTGTGCCATTGTGCTGTTTCTCAACTTAAAAAAAACTACAAACCAAGATGCAGAGACGTCATTTGGGGGTCGCCAGAGGTCGCAACTGCGACCTCTGAGGTCTCCTTTGCGACCTTTGTGGTCACCCTTGCGACCGCTAGAAAAAAAGAGAAAAAAAGAGAAAAAAAAAGATTTTTTTTTTTTGTAATGTAAGCTCATGGGCTGTGGCCAGCGCCATGTGGCTCTTTAGTTATGGAGTGGCTGGCTTTCTTGTTAAAGCCCCTTAAAAAATGAAGAAAAAGAAGCAAAGGAGTGACACAAGTCTAACACGTTCAGCACTGACCCGAAATAACAAAGATTAGGAATACCAAATAATGTGTCTTTCTGGAATTCTATACAATAATTGCTAGACTCATTAAAGGTTTATTTCAGGCACACTTCAGGTGGTGAGTCACGGATTTAGTCTGTTCTTAAACGCCTCAACTGAGTCTTTCATCCTTCTGAGGTCGATAAATGAGTACCAACATAGGTTGGGTGATATTGGGTGTATATTTCTATAAAAAGGGCTTAAGCCTAAGTGCTATATAATAACACATCATTATCGTTTGGTCGTGGACGTCTGCTTGCATTCACAGTAATTTGGTAATATGGGCTTATACGCACTGATCTTAACGATACATATGGCGATCCATTCTTGTATGAAATGTACATCACATTATAGCGATATTGTAACCATATTTTTTGTAGTGTACAATGCTATGTGATAGCACTTCCTGTTTTGTCAACGGGTGAAAGGTCCCGTTCCATCGCATCCCACGATATCACTTCGGGGTGGGGTCAAGTGACATCATTTCCAGTGATGTCACCAGGGGTCAAGGGTCGTGTGATGTCACTTCCGGTTCCCCAGGCATTTTGGTGAAATGACATCCCTGCCAAGATGGCTGTCATGGATCAGGGAGAAGGGAACTACACATGGTCCTCATTACACGGATGGCGGTGAACCATGGCGCTATTAGCGCCATGGTTCATGCCAGTAAAATACAGGCACCGCCGTGGTGGAAAGGGGAATTACCACCCTATTCCAAGGTTGGCGGCGCGGTAATTCCCCCTTCCACCATTGCCCTTCCCCATTCCCATTTTTGCCCCATAGGGCTCTATGGGGATGGGGAAGGCGCTAATTACGGTACCGCAAATTGCAGTACCGTAATTAGCTCCCTGGTCCCTTTGCGGGTTGGTTTTTACCACCTGCAAAAAGCAGGCGTTAAATTCCCCAACCCGCAAAGGGACCTCGTAGTAAGGCGGTAAGGATTTACCGGTACTGGGAAAATACCAGTACCGGTAAACCCTTACCGCCATCCGTGTAATGAGGCATATAGTCCCTTCTCCCTTTCAAGGAGAGCATTGCCATGAGGGAGATGCAGCAGGAAAATTGAGAGTTCTCAGCATTGGTATTTGTTGCAGGAGCACAATGTAAGTGGGGACGGGGTGGGAGTAGGTGGAGTATGTGGCAATTGAGGTTGGGGTGCAGGTAAGGAGGAGAGCGTGGGTACACTTACCTGATTCCCGGTGGGGTAGAGGGTGGCCTCCCGCTTATGATGAGGTTTGGAGCGTGGGATTTACCATTTGGTAAAGCCCCTGTTCTAAGCCTCTTGATTGGTTGGGAGGCTCCTCCAGTCCCCTGGGTACTAATGTAGTTTGCAGCTCCCGAGAGGAGAAACCCAATATCTTATGCTAGATATACAGTGGATTTCGAGAGCTTCAGTTCTTTCTTGCCAGTTCCTAAAGGGGCTTTATTTCAACAAACAGACCTTTATGAGGGCCTATACGATCTGACATGTGTCAGACATTTCTGCGATTATCACAGTGGAATGCTTTACATACAGTACAGAAAAGAAGATGGTATTTGGTTCATGTGTGTTGCACAGGTGCGCTTTTAGCCCATTTGCTATAGCTTTGATTTAAAAAGATCCGCTAGTGGCATCATATAATGATTTCAGGTATTCGAGAAAGCAAGATGGTATATAACGGATTAAAACTGCATTTTATGGCCCAGAAGAAGTAGCACAATTGCCCTGTCATGTTGTGTGCAGCACATTGCATACAACATGACAATCAAGGGGGTCATTTTGTGCACCATTGTATGGATTAGATTACTTACCAGTACCAGTAATCTTCAGTACACCTAGTCCTACCCTTCCATGTCACAGTCCTAACTTAATGAGGGCCTTTTGCCTTTCCCCAGACCTTTTAACTTAAAACCTCTTGCAAAAAAAATATTTGTTTTACCACCACACTCCTGGAGCGTACAAAATGACTGCCATATCAAAGGCAGTTGTGTTACCATACCCATGCAGATGATCTAGTACTCAGGGAAAGAGGCTAGTGATGTCAGAACAGAGATGATGAAGAATAGGGCTAGGTTTAATGAAGATTACCAGTAAGTAATCAGAGAATTACCCCTACCACTCACTTCCTCATCTGAATCCTATTTTAAGGAAGAATGTCAACCGCACTGAACTGTTCCATCAAAAAAAGGCAGAGCTAGTGATCATGTGAAACCAAGAGCACAGTTAAAGCCCTTACAATCATCAACATAGTCCTTATGGGCAGAGCAGATGTTAAACAGTAATGATATAGTGCCTGCTTAGTATTTATATTGGCCTGAGCCTATTCGCGCTACATGGAAAACCATGTTGGAAAGTTCAGATTTTTGGGTTAACTCTGCCGCCATTTTAAGATTCATCCACCATTTTGATTTCCACTCGTGTGTTCTACATTCTAAAATGGTGGACTATGTTTTCGACTTGCAGCCAAGCCATCCGACCTTTGAGTTCTGTTAATGTTTAGGTTGTCTGAGAGCCGACTGTTTAAACTGAGCAAAGAGACCTTGCGCTTCATATGAACTGTCATTCAAGTGTTGTCTGCACTCACAAGCCTCATTCTTATTTAAACATTGGGAAAATGAAGAACAACCCCCAAGCGTATGCTTTAGCTGAACTACATTGAGAAGTAACTTGCAACAAGGCTTACAGCGGATCTGAGAACATACATCACCATTGTGTCTTCATGGAAAAGCAAACCTATGTAATCCTTTGCATAATATTGTATAACCTATATGTGAACTCGGCACGAACTCTAGACCACGAATTATTAACATGAAGAGAGGCTGGACAATATTACATGAATTGTATAAAAGCATGAGTGTGTAGATGTTCATCTCTCTCTCACCTCTCCTTGTCGGCTGGTACACACTGAGAGGTGTTGGGAGCCAGATAGCTATCAGTTTTCCTTTGTAAACTATACAGTAATAAAAGATCTGTGAATCTTTCTAGCCCTTGATTGGTGTATTTCCTATGTGGTTCTCAGCCTCGATATTTCTTTGTTCTTTCAGATGGCGTACGAATAGGGACCCTCAAGATTGATGCCACCTCGTTGAAGTGTTGACGCCGCTATCAGACCGGGATCGGACAGTGAGAAAAATGGGGCCCCTTTTGGATTAGACGCGACACCTCAACAGTACTGCATGATCAGATCCCTGGACGGTGAGCATGTGGTCCAGAACGGCATCTTGACAAGGGTCCATATATCGAGGCGGGCAGTTTTCCCGAAATTACCAACCACAAGGGTCCTTTGTCCTTTGTAATCCGATCAGACCTCCCTTTGTCCTTTGAATCAGGTGAGTTATGCCCTGATTCCTAAGTATCCTGATATTTGGTTGTAGAATTGTACTCGCGAGCACAATCAACGCCATGTAACACCAGTAATCTGACATGCCTTGGAAATTGTCTGCCTGTTTCAGGGCTTTATTCCGCAGAGACAGACAATCTTTGGAATTTGGCCGTCCGGCACCACAGCAGGGTTCACCGGCATGTACTATGTACTGTTAGTACGGCATTGGTAGTATAGTATTCAACGATATTTGGCACAGACAAACTAGACATGCTTCCGAACTTCAGTGGCCAGTCCATGGTAGTTTTGAGATTGCTCGAATAGAGTATTTAGAATCCATATTGTTAAAGAAAAAAGACAGATCTGCAGCATTTGATGTAATACAAAATTGGAAAAAGGAAGCTATGCAGCAACTTAAGAGTAAAGAGAAGCATGCACGTCGTCACATGTCAAATTCCGAAAAAGCATTATTGTATGATCAACAAAAACAGTCAGACTTTGTTAGAAACATGGATAGGGCCTTTCAACTTGGTATACAGAAAATATATATGTCTAAAGATTTTCATGCCTCATATGAGCTAATCGATAAACTCTTAAATGAACATAGGCCTGGTGCCACTGCTCCACCTCCTTATGTACCGCTTCCTGCTGTCTTACCTCTTCCTGCTGTCGTTCCTCCTCCCGTAGCAATTCCTGTTCCTCTTGTTGCTCCTCCATCGCCAGTTATTGCTCAGCTTCCTGTTGTTGTTCCTCCGCCTATGCCTCCACCTTTACCGACTGTTACTGTTCCTGTAAATCCGTCTTTGTTGCCAGTAGTAGCGTCTCCGCTACCTGTTGTACAGGATTTATCTACTCTCTCTTTCCCAAGTGGTCCTGCTCCGTTTGTAGCTGATAAAGGGGTGAGTGCTGAATCGAAAGTTGTAATGCGGAACACAGTTTCCAAAGAGAAGAGGAGAGATTTGAATGCGTGTGCTAAGCAATATATAGAGAAAGGTGAAAATATCTACTGTCTTAGCTACACTCCTTAATCTAGAAAGTATTCCTGATCAGAATGTCTTTATTGAGGGGATGAGGATACATTTGGCTGTAATGTGGAATAGATTGACGGACACAGATGTCCCACAAGGGTTGAGGTATTTAAATGTTGTAGCTTATTCAAGGGATACTGCAGAGAAAGTGCAAGAGCATGTCGAGAGGGTTTTTGAGTTCAGAAGGGAGTTAGAACGATTACAGAATGATGAAGTAGATGGTGATAGTTTGGATGCTTTTTACGTGCAGAAACGGTCCTTTCCTCCATGTGAGTCAATTAATGAAGAAAAACCGAATTTGCTTGAGGGATGCACTTAGATGGATTTCAGATATGCCGATATTTCCCGTAGGTGTATATGATACGTATAGCCAATACACTCCAGGAATGCATAGGAAAGTGTTACAGGTAATGGTAGAATACCTACAGGATGAATGTATAAAGAAAAAGGTTTGTTGTCCTGCCAAATTATTGAATATTTATAAGAGAGCTTTCGTGCCTGATACTGCTTACATCACTTTAGCACTCGATTTAGCTCTGTTGCTTAGTAAACGCTCAGAGTTTCCTGCTTCTCAGCTACCTATGAGAGAGGTTTCTCCGACATTCGTTCCTAAAGTTGAGATTCCGGCTAATGTTACCACGGGTGCAGCAGCCATCTATATTGAAGCTCATTATGTATGACAGTTTGTTCATGCCCTGTTCTCAAGACAGGAAGTGAATACTATTAGACAGTCGATTCCAGATATTAGGAAGAATCCAACAGGGTTTTACAAAGAAATAAAATCTGTCTTGCATTAGTCTGTTTTCACTCTGGGTGATATGGATTTGTTGTTTCCTGTGCTCCTACCCGCTGATCTATGGAGACAGATTAGGACTGTAGATGATCCAGCAGAGTTAGGTGACACATGAGTTAACTTGGTTAGTCTAGATGGAGAAAGGAAAGCTGGTGAAAGACCACTGCAAGTGATACTGACTTTACCAGATAGAATAGTTACTAAATTGAAGGCTTTGATCCCAGAGAGAAGGATTATTTGGGACAAAGTCACTGCTTCTACCCAAGGAAAATCTGAAGGTTCTACCAAATTCTTTTATCGGTTCAAACAAGTATTCTCAGATTTTAGCGGACAGGATTTCAGCACCGAGTCAGGGAAAAGATTGTTTGTGGATAAGTTTGTGCGTGGATTGTTGCCTGGTATCCAGTCACAAATTATGACTTCCGAGAGTGCTTGGCAAGCTAAATCACAGTCCGAAGTATTACATATGGCTCAGTATTACGAGAATAGAGTCAATAATGAACAAGAAAGGATTGAAAAGAAAAGGGGAGATTTAAAAACCAAGGTATTATTGCAACAGATGGTCAGAGGGCCTAGAGGAGGAAGTACACAGTTTTGAGGTCAATTCGTTCCGCAAAGTAATGCGCCGTTGGGTCCTGTGAACGCAAACCAATGTGCTTATTGCAGACAAGAGGCTCATTGGCGAGCACAATGCCCGATGCTCCAGCAAAAGTCGAATAACACATATGGTGTCATGGGTAGACGATCCAGAGGCCGTCCTGGGGCAGGGGGTCCTGGTAGAAGCCAGTTCGCTCAAAATTCTCAGTCATTTTCGCAAGATAATCAGCAACCTAATGCAGATAGCAGAAATATTTTTGATAATCCTTCAACTGCCTATCTTTCTGAAGATCTTGTCTTTGACAATAGACTGTTTTGTTAGGACAGCCCGAAGTAGGGTCTGGAAACAACGCCTATTCCCGTTAATCAGAAAGGTCCCTACATTGAGATGATGTTGGGGAATAGGAAGCATCTATTTTTGATAGACACAAGAGCGCAGAAGTGTTCCATTGATCATTCACTGGTTCCAGACATTCCACTCACAGGGCTGAATAACGTTTCTGTAGGGTTTAACCAGTGGTTAGTCTGGTTTATCTGCCGGTATCAATTTCACTGGGGCCATTTACGGATCACTGTCCGTTTCTTCTGACAACGAACAGTGGAGAGAATTTGTTGGGGTTGAATCTGGGGTTGAATCTGTTGAAGGATTTAAATGCAGTAATTCATTGTTGTTGACGATTTCACCTCAGCAATCTTCTGCCTCACAGTTTTTGACTAGACATTTGCCTCCCAAATTTAGTGAAGTTCTGGCGTGTTTATGGGCGATTGACGAAAATGATGTTGGTATTTTGCAAATTGAGCCTGTTAAAATTGTTCTGAAACCGGGAGTTAAGTTGCCACAAATTCCACAATATAAGATTTCAGTTGATGGTGAGCAAGATTTGATGTGTATAGTTTCCGATTTTGTCCATCGTGGAGTAATCGAGGAAATTGCGGCAAATTTGTGCAATAGCCCGATTTTACCGGTGTATAAGAAAGGGGATAATGCGATTCCGTTCAGTTTAATTATCGATTTGCATACCATCAATAAGATTGTTGCTCCACAATTTCCAATTGTGCCTGATGTAACGACAATACTAACAATGATTCCAGCTTCTGCTACTGATTTCAGTGTGGTGGATCTTAAGAATGCCTTCTTTAGCATTCCCATACACGTGGATAGTAGATATTTGTTCACATTCACCCTAGGGGGACGCTTGTTTACATTCACCCGTGCACCACAAGGGTACACGGAGAGTCCAAGCGTTTATATTAGGGCTCTGAAAGAGCAGCTCGATACACTTGAGTTGCCTTCCACTTATACATTGCTGCAGTATGTTGACAACCTTCTTTTAGCTGCAGACTCAGAAAGTCCTTGCAAGGAAGACACTGTGTTATTGCTTATTCATCTAGCAAAACATGGGCATAAAGCTTCATTGAAAAAGTTTCAGAATTGTCGACAGGATGTCACCTATTTAGGCTATCTCCTGTCAAAGGAGGGAAGAAGAATGACACCTGAACGAATTAAGAGCATTTCTAGCATGTCTGTCCCAAATACACAGTAGGAAGTCAGAGCCTTGATAGGAATGGCTTCTTACTGTAGACAGTGGATCCCTAACTTTTCACTTGTGATAAAACCAATGTTGGCATTGACAAAGAATGGCATTTCTTTGCCACTACCGTGGAACTTGGAAAACCAGAGAGCTTTAACTCTGCTCAGGACTGCACTGTGTTCAGCACCAGTTTTGGGCACACCAAATTATGATAAGACCTTTGAGTTGTATGTGCATGAAAGTGATGGATGTGCTTTAGCTGTGTTAATGCAGGAACATCAGGGGAAGAATAGACGGTTATTTTTCCTCCACACTTGATCCTGTTGCATGCGCTTTGCTGAGATATTTGAGAGCTGTGTTTGCTGCTGCTGCATCTGTCAAACAAAGTGATGGCATGGTCCTAGGCCATACTTTAACTGTAATGGTACCTCACTCTGTAGACGTTCTATTAAATAGAATGCAAACGCAACACCTTCCTTCCACACGATTAACAAGATATGAACTGATCCTATTTGCACTGCATATCCAAATTAAAAAGTGTTGCGTATTGAATCCGGCTCATTTGTTACCTCTTCCGCAAGATTATTGCTTGCAATGACGAAATGTCACACGACTGCCTTTATACTACAGAGCAAGAAACTAAAAGCAGGATTGATTTAAAAGATAGACCTCTGAATGATCCACAAGGGGAGCTGTTTTGCAATGGCTCCTGCTTCAAACTTTCGGATGGTACATCCACTGCTGCTTTTGCCATCGCTACACTAAGCACGATCGTGGAAACCAAGAGAATTTCGCAGAACTCTGCGCAGGCCACAGAGATTATCACACTGACTCGAGCTTGCAAACTTTCCAAAGGGCTTAGAGTGAATATATATATATACTGACAGCCAGTATGCCTTTGGGGAGGTACACAACTTCGGTAGATTATGGGCAGAACAAGGTTTCTTGACCTCACACGGAACGAAAATCCAACATGGCACCTTGATAGTTATGTTACTCTGAGCACTTTCGCTTCCTACTCAACTAGCAATCATGAAGTACGCTGCACATCAGAAAGTAGTAGATGATGTATGGAAAGGGAACGCTTTTTCTGACAGGATAGCTAAAAGAGACTGCTAGTGATTTATATTGAGAAATGTATGTTGCAAAGGAAGCCACAAATACGTTTACAGTAGATGAAGGGATTGGTTCGATAAAGAATATTCAAGCTGATGCCACTTTAGACGAGCGTAAACACTGGGCTGAGGATTTAGCTAGGTTGGATGAGGAAGGATGTTGGGTAGACAGTTCAAAAGGAAGATGGATGCTACCCGATGCATATGTCATCGCTATGATCACAATGGCTCATGGTCTCACTCACATATGTGCTAAGAAAATCTGTAATTTTGTGCCTTTTGAAGTAATTCATTTAGACATTATCGAGATGGAGCGCTGTTATAACTACAAATATGTCTTGGTAGTCTTTTGTGCCTTTAGCAAGTGGGTTGAAGCCTTCCCTGTGAAAGATGCTACAGCAATGACAACGGCAAAAACCATGCTTAAGGAATATTTTCCTAGGTTTGGTTTGACGACGGTCATCTGGTCAGATAATGGTCCACATTTTATCGCTGCTGTTATTCTGCAAGTATGCGCAGGATTACAGATCGATAAACGGTTCGATTTGGCTAGACACGCTCAGAGTGCTGGACTTGTAGAACGCCATAACAGTATCTTGAAGAATAAACTCGCGAAGGTCTGGGCTAGTAATAAATTGTCCAGACGCCTTACCTATAGTGCTACTGTCCATGCGGACAACCCCACAGACTAGAACTGGACTCTCCTCCTATGAGATTATAATGTGGAGGCCAGCTAACATTTGGAACCTGCCGAAACCTAGAGTGTTGAAAGATGTAGAGCATTTGCTCCTTGCTGAATACTGTGACCAGTTAACTCAAAACTTGTATTTGATTTATCAACAGGTGCGAGAAGCCATCCCAGTTAAATACGAGGGGTCAGGTCACATAATTCGACCCAGTGACTGGGCGCTCACAAAGTCATTTGAGAGAGCATCCAGCCTCGCACCACACTGGAGAGGACCGTTGCAGGTCCTGTTAGCCACACAAACTCCTGTGCAAGTAGCTGGCCGACGACACTGGATACACGCTACACACATCAAGAGGAAACCTTTCCCTTTGCCACACGATGGAGACGAAAAGAAGGAAACTACTTGCTCTGCTTCTGGTGATCAATCGATCTTGAACAACATTGTGGGGCCTGGGGAGACTGCTGCGTTGTCTCTAAATTCTTCTTTGGATATTTCTGCACCCTTGAGCGACCTTGCCTCTGTTTCACCACTTCCGCCACGAAGCAACGACACACTGTTTGCAGATCATGCAGTACCTGGAGTCTTAAGGTACGATCTGCGTCCATGGCACTAGACTTACAGCACAGCATGGTTGTGCCGACAGGAAATGACTGTTGAGCTTGTCCTTTGTCACTTTTGCGCTAAAACATAAGTAAGTGGCTGGGACCGGCAAAAGCTATCCTCAATCAAGATCACGTTGTCAGGAGATCACAACAAACGAACTTACGAAGTCTATCGCAGAAACCTTACGGGAAAGAGCTTTGAGGAACAATGCCTGTCGTTATCTCCTCTTGTACAGAGCAACCGATCGATTGTGTGGCTAACAAAGACATTGGACAGAAAAATACATGGTCCCTGAGGAGGTACTGTTTTCTTGTAATTATGTTAACTGGTGTGACAGTAGTAATTGCTCTTGGGTTTTGGTACATTGGGGGGGGCGCGTCCACTTGAAACATTTATGCCTACTGAGAGTGTTCCCACTATGTCTTCTCCTTTCGTGCATCTGCACACTCTATCTCCTAGGGATTCCCAACACACACAGAGTTATCACAACAATACGCTTTTGTTAATTATGAATGTGACCCATGCAATCTTAAACAGAACTAATTGCTGGATATGTTTGCATCTGCCACAACACTGGAAAAAGGGTTGGACTGGTATATTCATCCTTTGTCTCTAATTACTGCATGGTATGCCTCTCTAAGGGCATTATTCTTTGGTCGTTGGAATGATAGCATCTCAGGGAACTTTGACGGGACTAATTTAAATTAATTTGAAAGGCGAGTCCTGACGCCTCTGGGATGCTCCCTTTTTGCAAATAGGAGCAATCATAATGTTGCTTCTATTAGGCCTTCCGATAGACTTTCTAGACCTTTCCAATCGATAATTTCTTTCAAGATGGCTCCCATAGGCAACTGGGATGCTACGCCTCATTTCTATACTATCAATTACAGCCCCAATTCTGTTTCCTTCTGCGTACAAAGGAATGGTTCTCAGTCAATGGGTACTTTTGAGGGTTGTACCAATATTGCGAATTTGACTGGTGAGGACAGACCCTTGTATGTAGGCGATCCTGTTTATTTCATTTGTGGCAATGAAGCCTATGCTTGGCTACCTAGGGATTGGCAGGGTACTTGTTATCTGGGTAATAGGAGACTGGCAAGGGTATTGGAGAGAACCATCAACTGGACCACTGATATACTCTACAACATGACGTTAGAACAGGAAGCAATTAGATTAGTGGTGAAAGCAGGCGTCCCCAAAAGGCAGTACCCTCCCCACAATGAGAGGCAATAAAGGACACACCCCAGGAGGGAATGAGACCAAGACCAAGTGCGGGTGATGTAAAGGGTTTTTATCTAATCAATATAGGGCATGCAAAGGACTCTGCAAGCTCCGAGAGCGCTCTGTCTGACAATAGCAAAGACAGTCATATTTATTACAAAACCACGTCACAAATCCTATATGCTATAAGGGGCACATAGTCTCAGGGATTGGGTAGCGTTGACTAAACTATAGGTGAGGCAGTGATGAGCCGCTCCAGGACTGGTGGACATCCGGTGGTGCCAACGTGGGGTGGATGGGTCAGCTGGGCTCATCGGGGTGGAGCTGCCAGGCCTGGCGCGGTCAGTGTCGAAGATTGATGGCTGCACTAACATTTTGCCCTTGCAGCCACACACACACACAAACACTCATCCTTTAGACTATTCCAGTTGTCCTGTAAATCCTACAATATGTTACTCTAAGAAATAATAGTAGAGCGGAAAAACAACATGCAATGTGAAGCTTCACCAATACATCAGTGCACTGTTACTTTTGGCCTGTTGACCAGGTGTCATAAACCTCGGTGTTTGGCATGAGGGTACAAGGTGAGCTGCCTTGTCATTCAGTTCTGTTAGATGTAGTAAGGAATTACTTCATGATATGTTAGTACAGAGTTGAATACCTATCTCCAAGGCCCATTAACTTTGGTGAACTGGAGTATTACTGGATCGGCGAGGGTGCACCTCTGGCCCCTTGAGGCGGTGGGGTTTAGGACCAGGTTGTAAATCATTCATTTGGCCGACCATGGCGGCCTCGGATATGGGGGAGGTGAACACTTGAAGCAGGGCCAGCAGAATGAGGGGAGGTGAGGCTGTGCTGCCCATGCACCAGCAAGCCCTGGCGGGCCATGGCGGGAGGGGGGGGAGATGGCCTTGTGGCTATGCGCAATTCTCTGTGCCTGGGCTGCACACTATACCATACGAGGGGACAGTTAATAAAGTTAGTAATATTAGGATGATTACACATTTCTATTGCTTATACGTTCATGTACTATTTCATATGCAACTATGAGAATCGGGCGGTGTCACATATATCACATAACATTAGTGGAATACATGTTGGGACTTACATAAGGCAGCAGGTGGATAACACATGAGGTAGTATCAGGTTGGGTTGTGTACGCAGGAGCATAGAAGCAATACGTTCATATGTGATTGTACATTTGCATTCTTGTTAATAACACTTAAACGTGTCTCACTGTATGACACACATGTACTCACAGTAATGCTTTTCCGCCTTCCTTTGTACATTAGCAGCAATTGTTAGTTATCACTAGGTGGGCTCTATCAAGCCCTTTCATTGAGACTTCAAGGCACACAGTATCTCACAACGGCCTGAGGTCATTCTCGCTATATCTGCACTATGAGCTTTTATCCTTTTCTCAACACCTGTGTCATAATTTACACAACAACTCTGTGAATCATTAGGCTTTAGTATACGGTTAACACTTCATTTGGGGAATGTGGGCAGGGGTTCATACAGGGAGGGTATTGACACCATATATTTTAAATGTTAAGGGTTAGATGCCAGGTCGAGGTCTGTTCAATTGGGATGGTTCTTGATATTTTCCAGACTTGAACCACGAGTCAGGTCACTTCGGGGACAGTGATGTACTACGGAAGGTGAATGATACAGTGTTTGTTCTGATACTCATTTGTGTCTGGTTGCTCGTGAGAATGGGCCTTCAGCGGATCTGCCATGGGGTGGAGGCACAGGGGGAGTTCATGACTCCCTGCGCGCAGTGAGCGGGGGCCAAGCTGAAGCTTTCCCAGACAGGCTGTTTCTTTGGGGCTTTTGGTCGTTTCTATCTAAAATGGAGTCCCGAAGCTTTCAAAATGGCGTTTATAGCACGCTACAGTACAAGCCGATTGGCCCTGTGTATCGATCAGCAGCCACCCTGCCACCTGAGTACAGGTGCATGGAGGGCTTCTGACGAGCCACGAACCTCCATGAGGCGGGTCATGTTGGGGAGGGGGTCCTATAGACCTATTCTCCCATACAGTGGCTCTACAGAACTGGTTGGTGTTAGACGTCATCCTGGCTGAGCGTGGTGGAGTATGTAAATTGGTGTTTTTGTACCTGACTCCTCCCCTACCATATTCAAGGCAATACAAAATCTGCACCTCCTAAGTACAGAAGTACATGTTCCCAAGGGAAACTGGGATCGTAGTACTTGGTTCTGAGGCTTTTTACAGTCTTGGGGATGGAAACTCTTTTCAGTTTTAATGATAATCCTTGGTACTTTGTTGTTCTGTTGTTGTTGCATACAATGTCTTCCTATCATATGTTCGATATTAGAAGGATGTTGTGCGCAAACGGTAGGAATATTAGGACCAAAAATACACACGAGAAGTTGACTAATGTTTTTGTAATGCAGGATATTACTGTCAAGGATTTGATGGCAATTGATATATCTGATGAATGTGATTCAAGATGTACGGACATTATAATGTGGGGTTACGAGTAAAGCAAATAAATTTAGTAAGGCTCTTGGTTTAGGCCACAAGGAGGGTTTGTTAAACGGTATTTATATAGTGCCTCCCTAGTATTTATATTGGCCTAAGCCTATTCGCGCTACTGGGAAAACCGCATTGCAAAGTTCCGTTTTTTGGGTTAACTTTGCTGCCATTTTCAGATTCATCCACCATTTTGATTTCCGCTCGTGTGTTCTACGTTCTAAAATGGTGTACTATGTTTTTGACTTGCAGCCAAGCTTTCCGACCTTTGAGTTCTATTAATGTTTAGGTTGTCCGAGAGACGACTCTTTAAACTGAGCAAAGAGACCTTGCACTTCATATGAACTGTCATTCAAGTGTTGCCTGCACTCACAAGCCTCATCCTTGTATAAAAATTGGGACAATGAAGAACAAACCTCGAGCGTATGCTTTAGCTGAACTACAATGATAAGTAACTTGGAACAAGGCTTACTGCGGGATCCAAGAACATACATCACCATTGTGTCTTCATGGAAATGCAAACCTATGTAATCCTTCGCATGATATTGTATAACCTGTATGTGAACTAGGCACGAACTCTAGACCACGAATTATTAACATGAAGAGATGCTGGACAATATTACCTGAATTGCATAAAAGCACAAGTGTTTAGATGTTCATCTCTCTCTCACCTCTCCTCGACGGCTGGTACACACTGCGAGGTGTTGGGAGCCAGATATCTATCTGTTTTGCTTTGTAAACTGTACAGTAATAAAAGATCTGTGAATCTTTTTAGCCTGTGATTCGTGTATTTCCTTTGTGGTGTTCAGCCTCGATGTTTCTTTGTTCCTTCACAGATAGCAAAACTGTAGAGGCAAAACCCTAATCAGACAGACAGAAATAGAGAAGCAGTAGTGATTAGTAAATGTGTTTGGTGAAACCCAGCTAGCAGGGCTCCATATGCCCAGCAGGGAGGCTCCTTTGGCCTCAGCCCACAAAGTGACTATTCCTATGGTGAACCTACCCACCACCTTTCCTGTAAGGGGGCAGCCGGTAGTGATGAAGGCTAGAGAGATGGTGTCCTTGAGTCAATGACCAACAGATATAGGAGAGACCTTGTGAACTTTGTTAGGGCCACCAAAGGTTGCATATTTACTGTCAGGTGTGAACTACTGGAAGAAGAAAGGGGGAGCAAAGGAGTGACAGCTTCAGCACCAAATATACTAAAGTAATTGCAAACAGTTACACAGATCATAAAGTGTGAGAAAAGAGAATACAATGTGGCATTGGTCATGATGTAGCATCGAAGAATGTGCAATATAGCAATCGGTCTTAAGTTTCTACTGATTGCAAATTGGGCTTTCATGGAAGGGAGCAGCCCACTATGGAATAAGCTAGGAAGATGGTGTATTTCAGACAACAACTAATGGATAATGGAGAGGCCTTGCAAACTTTGTTAGGACACAAAAAGTTCAAAGAATACGGTTAGATTATCAGAACTAAGACATCCACCCTGAAAGATCAGAATTAACCCCACAAACATCCAGCGCTGATAATTGGACTCTGTTCTTCTGAGGCAGCTCTGAGGGAAGGACAGAGAGCACAATTTCCTTTGAATGATGGAAAGTATACTTTACCTTTCGGTGGAAACTGCAAATTGCCATGGAGAGTGGCTGAATGGGAGTAATGGAAAATTAGCGAATATCACAGGTCTCCCAGTTCCCCTATCCTGTGGGCTGAGAAGATGGCAACTTAAAAGGTTGTTTTCAGTGTCAGATTTCTAAGGTCTGCGATCTGGAAATTTTTGAAAAGAGGTCCTTATAATGCCTAAAGTACATGATGGAGGTCTCAGGGGGAAGCCGGGAATGTAAACCTAGGCTGTGCAATTGAGAAGTTCCACAGGACCTTGGAGATGATGTTGTATGTTTGTGCTTCAACCAAGGGAGCCCGAAAATGTGGAATGACCATGCTTTGAAGCTTGAGAGTGGACAGAAATTGAAAACTTTATCGCAATCAATAGAACTGATGACGTCGCAATTTCTTCAGTTTGGGAGCCCATGAAATGCTATATGCGAGGTGTATTGATGTCAAAGACAGGACGTTACAGGAAGGAGAAAGAAAGGGAGTTGGGGAGACTATACAAGGCAGATAACATCCTTGCAAAATGTTATGTTGTGAACCATGACCCAGATGTGAGATCTGACCTCAGAAAGAAAAAGAATGAGCTGAACAAGATAATTTCAGACAGAGTAGACAAGAGTACAATTAATTATTTTGAGAATAGAGAGAAGGCTGGGAGATTGCTTGCACATAGGCTGAAGATGGCGGAAGGGGAGCGCACCATCACGGCAGTAAGAGATACATCTATGAATCTGAGTCAACAAGTTGGCATGAAACAATAACATCCTTTTTTAATCAGATTTCAGTTCCTCGGTTGTCGGATGAGCTTGCTGCTTGGTAAGAAGCCCATTTGCGGAGACAAGCGTGTTTGGAAACCTGCTGTTTTTCGCTGTTACTGATATTCTTCACTAGTGTCAGCTCACCGTGCAGTTACTGTGCGCTGCACCTTAATGCATCTACTGAGTCTACTAACACGCCTCCAGGAAACCAGGCAATAAATTCCTGACCCTTGCACCAAGAAGCCCATTTGCAGAGACAAGTGCGTTTGGAATCCTGCTGTTTTTTGCTGTTTGCCGCTGGCTGCCGTCTGCTGCTAGTCATAAGGAATTAGCCCACCAACGGTGCCGGAGCACAATCATAGGAATACCCAACACTGTACTTTGGGATTTAAGGTAATATTTAAACTATACTGAACCTTCCTACTCCATCGTGAGCGCTTGGCATTTTTGTGTACCTGGCGCATGCCACAGTCTTTTGTTGGCCTGTTAACATACGTACAACTGCGGAAACTGTGGATACTGAGATGACTTCCGCTTAGGGCGTATAAGGTAGCTTGGGAGCGGTCCCATTCTACACGGCTAATTGGATACGTTTATCGGTGGCTCACCATACTGATTCTGACATTGATTTTGTTTTGCATAGTAATTTCGACCTCGCTGAGGGGGGGAGGAGAAAGAGAGGATAGCTTACATAGACTCTTTATCCGCCGCTATTATTCCTACTGTGTGGACAGAATAGCCTGTTAGCATACTGTGGGTCTATTTTACCAGAGACTGCGGGGTACGCACCAGCTGCTGGGCCCTTTGATCTGGGAATCAGACCTGCTTTGCTGTGTTTGGTTTGCTTGAAATACGAAGGCTTTCTCATATTTGTCTCTTCCTTTCTTTAACCCAGAGACTGCGGGGTACCCTCCTGATACCCTTTGATCTGAGTAAATCGACTGCATATAAGGTTTGCTGTTTCAAGTATGTGCTCTGGGTTGCAGAGCCAACTGGGGACGAATACGCATCTAGGCATTACACTAGTGGAGCCCTCTGTAAATAAGGAGACGACTATTTATCGGGAGAAGATGGTCGCCTCTTACCATGCCCAGCCAGTGTCTCTACTTCACTGTGTTTGTTATCTCTTACCCCCACTGTTTCAACTGAGAAAACCTTGGAGGGGGAGGAGGGCAGAGCATCTGTAACCCAGCACTTATCCACAAGGAAATCATTCATGCCCCCCAAGGTTTGGATATAACTAATAAAGTTGCAATTCTACATGGAAATGTTCTCCCTAATACTCTGAATAGCCTAATACCTATTAAACCAATTGTTGGACAAATATATATGGAACACTACATTATAAAGTCAGCCTCAACTAGCACTGAAGTCAAATTGCCTAAAGTATTCAGAGGGAATGCTATGCTTGATCATTCCGCAATGACGACCCAGGACTTCTTTGGAAGGCAGAATGACATTACAGACATCAGTATTATTGAGTGCGCTGACAATGCAATGGAATTTCCTCATATCGATGAAAATTTGGAAAGTGTGGTACAACAGACCTGCGATGCCTCAATTCAAGACTCGCCAACAGCACTAACTAATATAATTGACGCGATAGATGGGGCTAAATCTCAGGTTGACGACACTCAAGGGCCCAATATTAGTCTTGGAGAACTGCAGGATCAAAGTGGCTCTCCAAAAATGCACCATACATTGAAGAAGCTTGATGAAAGGATTAGACAAACCCACCCGACTGTATCAGCACTGAATGTGGTCCTCAGCTCATTTGTGGAACTGTATGACAATATATGGGCTGAAATAAAGAAGTCACAAAGGCTGATGACAGAGGTCAGTGGTAAAATAGATTGTATTGGCACAGAACTACTGGTTGAGATGAATAGTAAATTGGACTGTATTGGCTCTGAACTCAGACTTAGACCTATACTTATAGGGTCATTTTCTGAGCATCTAGAGGGACCAATAGATCAATAAAAACCTTTCGCTACTGACAGTCCACTAGAGATAATTGAAATCTCTGACACTGTGGTCCCAAATGGTTTGGGTGTATGTGGAAGCATGGTCAATCAGCAAAATGGGGAGGGTGTTATGCGAGGTGTCAATCTAATTAAGAATAATACCCCCATTTCAAAGCTTTATAACAGTGTAATGAGTAACTCTGAAGTCTATGGGCCTCATTCCGAGTACGGCGCTAACCAATGGCGCTATTGACGCCTTGGTTGATGCCGTACCCGGACCGGCAGCGCCTTGGTGGATGGCGGAATCACCGCCCCATTCCAAGGTTGGCGGGGCGGTGAATTCCCCATTCACCAAGGCTCTTCCCCATTCCCGAATGGGCCCCCATAGGGCTCAATGGGAATGGGGAAGATGCAAATAACTGTGACCGTTCATTACGGTCACCGTTATTGGCTTGGAGGCCCCTTTGCACCCTCGACTTTAACACCTGCTCAAAGCAGGCATTAAGGGCGAGGGCGCAGAGGGAACTCGGAGTATGGCAGTAAGGGATTACCGCCACCGGTCTCGTTACCGGTGGCCGCTATCCCTTACCGCCATACTCGGAATGAGGCCCATAAGTTGATAATGTATTTCTGAGGGCTGCTTAATTGAGGAGGGTGTTAAGTCTGTGGAACCCCCCTGAAAGGTTCACTCAATGAAAAATGAGACAAATCAAGAGGAAACCACTGATGAAAAGACCACGTGGTATGTGTCCTAAAACACCTCTCACACACTGTTTAGGTCTAACCTATTGCCAATCCCAGAATATGGGATTACTTTGCCTGAGATTCCTGTGAAAACCAAGTTAGTTGACTCAAAAGTGCAAACCGACATGATACCCACACATAATTCCTCTGATGTATGTTGTCCTCAGGCGTGGGGCAGCGGGAGCAACATGGCTGCATGTGACGGAAACCCCACTCAGCCTCTTGCCAATCAGCAATTTATTGGGCAAACACCTCAGGAGCATCTGGCATCTGGATGGGGTTGTGGCCCAGGGAAAACAAAAAAGGTTGGGATGCTGGAACAACAAATTGAATTACATGTACACCCTGCTCTGGGTATATTGAGGCTTAGAAACGACCAACATACCACACATAAGGAGAAAAGTGGTATGCCAATACCTGCATCCATTTGCGGCTCTGAACAGGGATGTTCGTCCACTGCCCCTAAACCCTTATTCTCGGAAGTGGTGAATTCCCCTGGTGAAAGTTGCGTATGGTGAGGTACATTTCGGGAGGAGAATATACCCCCAGCCTCTCTCTATCCCACATTGCCCACAGGAATAAGAGATTTGGTAGATCGACTCCATAAACCTCTTAATATTAACAGGCAGAAAGGCATAATAGCGCACAATGTGGGTTGCAACGAGCCTCTGATCATAATAATTTGAAAGCCCCACAAGTCACCATGCAGCAAAAGAACCTTTCAAGTAAACCATTATCCTTAATCAGAATAAAAAGTTTGTTGGGACTGGGGTAAGCGATCTGTCTAAACAGAACACATATCCTGACAATCTTTGCAGAGATTCCAGTTTTAGCTTTGATTGGTTCTAGGGATATTACCAGGGTTGCCTTCCCGGAAAGAGATCACCGAGATATAAACCTTTTATTCATCGATTCCCCTTTGGTTGATGAACTTATCCTTACCCAAAGTGGGCCTCTGAGGAATCTGGGTTTTGAAGTTGAATCCAGAACGTCCATGGACCTGGTTAATTCAGAGCTTAAAGGCAACCAACCAAAGCAAAATATCCCTTTAGGCCACTTATTGGGTAATGCGAGGGCTGTAGAGCAATCCAAATCTGAAAAGGCACAGGGAACAGACATTGATTGGGCCGCAGTAATCTCGCCCCTCTGGTAGAATTTGGTCCCATAAGCAGGGCCCTCTGCCTGTAGGAGACTGTAGGAATATTGATGTTTGACTTAAGCCATGGAACACTAGAGGAAACCAACACTTAATGGGTAACCCTACTTGCCTCCTGGACATAAGAGAGGCCAATATCATCAGCCTACAGGAGACATGGATGACCTTAACCCCCACCTTAGATGGCTACCGCATCTATGAACAATTGGCAAATAGAAATGTGGGAGATAGGCCACCGGGGGGGTCTCCTGGTAGCTATAGGCAACAGCCTAGGTCTTAGTCGAACCATCTTAGTGGGCCTTCCTTTTAGGGTTGGGGATAGATCTTATCGCTGGTGACGGTTCTCTAAGGCTATTAGTAATAAATATCTATTGGCATAGTGGAATGTCTCCGGTGGAGGTTTTCATACTAAATGGTTGTAATAACTGAATGGGCTCTTGAAAATGAGAATAGTCGAATTCTAGCAGCTGGAGATCTGAATGTTGACTGTGGGTTTGAATACTCTCCAAGGGAAATCTGCAAAATGGATGTAGAACAAAGGGGTCAATTCTCTGAAAAATTGAATGGGGAAATTATGGTATGTGGGGTTGGGAAATGCTGGCCTCTTACCTTTGGTGGCTTCCATAAAGAACACACTGGGGAAACTGCCTGGCATCCCTGGCATTGTGGAGAAAGTTCCTCCATGTTGGATTATATTTTCCTTGATGATTATTTAAGGAATAGATGTACCACATTTACAGTCTTTACTAATGATTGGAGTGACCATGCTATTCTAACTGCACACTTAGACTTGACTGTAACTAGCAGGAAATATATACCACATCCTCATTTGGCAGTTAGCATGTCTGGAAATGCTGTCAGATGGACCCCGACAAATATTGAAGCCTTAAATCAAACTCTGTGGCTCTCTTAATAAAACCACTCTGGAATGGAAGCTGAACAACTTTAATGCACCTGAGATCATGTCCCTGATTGATTCTGCAGTTATGGATATAGGCTACGACCAAACAGAATAGTACCTAACTCTCTACCCACTGTTATAACCGGGAACTGGCCCTTGCTAAAATCTGCATGAGAAAGGAGATATGGAGTATTAAAGTCGGAAAACTTGATGAGGCGCTGCAGAATACCATACAATTAGGTTGATAAAGCAAAAATATCGAAACTTTTGCAAAGCCATAAAAAATGGTCTCTTACAAAGAGATACTGAACCCATGCTGGGGATACTAACTAGGGTGAATGTGGGTGAATTGTGGACAATTGTGAATGGCCAAGATATTAACTATGCCATTTCACAATTGAATCCGATTTCAGAACAAGAATGGTTAGAGTTTTATGGCAATAGATTTGGGGCCAAGCTTATACCCAGGGGGAGGATCTAGTAGATAGCCCGGCTAATTAGGGACAAATGGTAGCCCACTCTTGAGATCAATACAGTTATAGTGCTGGTCTCAAAGTGTAAACGGTCTCGTGCCCTGGGGCCTAACGGCCTTAAAAATAATACATTTAAGTCAGACCCTAACCTTTGAGCTAATCTCCTTTTCTATGAACTTAAGGACATCCTTATGACTGGGATGTGCCCTCCATCATGGAGCACAGCTCATGTTGTCCCAATCTTCAAATGTGGTAGCGGGTCAGACCCAAATAATTATTGACCTATGTCTCTGATTGACACAGATTGCAAAATCTTTTCTGCTCTAATGCTATCACATTTGGAAGATTGGGAAAAGCAATTCCACCCACTTAGCATATTCCAGACAGGCTTCCGCAAGGGCCATTCTACAAACATCAATGGAATTGCTGTGAAATGCATTCAGGCTGCTGCATGGAGGAGGGAGAAGGGCTGTACTTTTATGTATCCGGTTGACCTCTCTTCTTACATTCGACAAGCTGAATGAAATGGAAGGTGGAATATGGAGACGGATCCTCGGCATTCCCCAACGTTGTGCCCGTAACTGCTATTCATTATAAGTTGGGATACATCTCACTCTGAGCTCGCGTACAGTGGAGGATGCTTACTTTATATGCTAAAATCAAGGTCTCTACCTTAAAAACCATATATGAGCTGGTACGGAATTACATAAACTCCTCTGGGTTTCTGTTGAAATTTAGCAATAACTGTGAGAATATTCTTCAAGGTATAGATTCAAATTAGGAAACTTTAATCAACAACCCTATGTTAACTAAAAAAAGGTTGTTAGATAAAGATTGGATCTCTACGATAGAAACCTTCCATACAGTTCAATGAGTCAACTATCACATGAGCATAAGAAACGAGGATCCCTCTCCAAAATCGTAACTCTCTTTCCAAATCGACACTATCGTGGTTTTCTGTTGAGGTTACGCTGGAATATTCTTCCAACCAATGATATTCTACTAAGAAGAAACCAAATAACCATAGAGGAAGGTCTTTGTAGGTTCTACCACATAGAATGTGAGTCTGCTAATCATCTTATCGTGAATTGTGTGCAGTTGAATGATCTGAGGAATTCTTTTCAGGGTAAATTGAAGGATTGTTATCTTTGCGACTCCATGGCTACAGTGTGGAAATGTTGCTTAAATGTTCAAAACACACAAGAACATCTGGCACTCTCAGGTTTCCTTAAGGGAATTAAATTAAATTGATTTAGAGAACCCTGGGGAGAATTATATCATACTGACTCAAGTACCTCTTTTTCCTTTTTTATTAGCTCCTTCCCCATTCCCATTGAGCCCTATGGGGGCTCAAATGAGAATGGGGAATGGTTTTCGAAATGGGGACTTACCGGGTCGGAATGTCCCGGTAAGTCCCCATTCCGACACCACGGACCCAGATTCCAGTTTGGAGGCAGCCATGGTGCTAAAAGCACCATGGCTGCCTCCAAACACGGAATGAGGCCCATAGCCACTAAAGTGATGATTGATTGAAGGAAGGCCTGATGAGTTGAGGGGCACCCTGCACCTGGCTGACCATTCTGCGTGCTGCTAAACAAAGTGAAAAAGTATGCATGGGGTTGGTGCCTACCCAATCACAGTGGACCAAGTAATCTAGGGTCCTATATGTAGTAGAACCAATGGGACATCGTACTTTTAGTGATGTCTGCAATAGTCATTATGAAGGAAGGGTGTAGATGCCCACCTGACAGTGTTTTCCCAATCCCCTCACTCCGTTACCATATACAGATATAGTACCTACAGTAAAGTTACCTTTTCCTAACCAATAGAATTGCATTGCATCTTTTGAGTGTTGCACGTCAATGATGACGGGTTTTCAGTATAAATGCTATAATTTTTATGAAGTTCGTTGGAGTTGAAGCAAGAAGGAAGATTGCACCATTGCTGATATTCATAACTCCCCGTTTTTTGTACTTGTCATTAAACAGACTCCCTTTGCCAAACCGTTGAGTTGTCCTTCTTGATTGGTTTTGAAGTAATGAATCTGCACCCCCATCCATCTCACGGGTGCCGCTATCTTGTTTTAAAGTGCTTCTGAGCTAACCCTGACTCTCTGGGCCGGTTGGGGGTCTCAGAGCACACTTGGTAGCAGAGATTGATGGTTATCGATTATCAATTAGACAAAGACACCCATTGACCATCGACATAAAGTAACTCTTGGTCCTCGGCAATATCACAAGTCCTTTGCCATTTGGCTGAGTAGACTGTGAAGCTCCCCGCCAATGATATTCTACCAAGAAGAAAACAAATAACCATAGAGGAAGGTCTTTGTAGGTTCTACCACATAGAATGTGAATCTGCTAATCATTTTATCGTGAATTTTGTGCAGTTGAATGATCTGAGGAATTCTTTTCTGGGTAAATTGAAGGATTGTTATCTTTGCTACTCCATGGCTACAGTCTGGAAATGTTGCTTAAATGTTCAAAACACACAATAACATCTGGCACTCTCAGGTTTCCTTAAGGGAATTAAATTAAATTGATTTAGAGAGCTCTGGGGAGAATTATATAATACTGACTCAAGTACCTCTTTTTCCTGCCCTAAGGTGTGGCTGATAAAAATATAATGTGTTCTTCTGTCTTTTTATCTTGGTATTAAGATTATTATGTCTATATATTCATAGCGAATTACTTTATTTATGATGTATATAGGTTTAGAGGAGGTACCAAATGCAGCCTGCGCTCCAACCGTCCATTTTGAAGTACCAGGAATGTTCACACTGAGATATAAACCAGCAGAGAGCCGCAGTGGGGCTCTGTCCAGTACTTATCAGAAGAACGATGCCTATTGAAGTACCAGTACCGAGGAAGCCATGGACAGTAAGGTACCCACCCATTGAGAAAGCCATACAAACAAATGAGACGAACCGAAGATTGCCTGAGTACAGTCCCTGAAGAAACCAAAAAGGGCCTAATGGAAGACGAATGGTGACATCACGAGAACCCAGACTGACTCACCTATAGAAGAAATGAAGACCAGAGAATGACATAAAGAGACGAAACACCATGCATAAGGATATCGTGAACTTAGAGTGTGAAGGCAATGTCAAATGAAAGATGCTTAAACTGTAAGCATGACAAAGATATTTGACCAGTTTACACATGTACATACGCTTGGAACTGCAAGAAAGCTAAGAGAATCGTGCGGCTTGCTATGCTTAGTAGAGGGATAGTGCGGCAAGCGCCATATACATATCTACCTCAAATAAAGCACTTTATATGAAGTATACTTCCACTTTGCACAAAAAGCAGAATCAACAAAAATTACTAAGGCCATTTGAGAAAGGTTTCGCATTCAACGACATCAGGAGCTGAAGCGGCAGAAAAGAAACTCAGCAGAGGCAATTCGTGCCTAGGGAACCAAGGTCGTAACCATCAAAATGAACGAGCAGTAGCTACAATTAACTGAAGCAAGGAGCAGAATATACTGCTTTGAAGGGGCAAGATAAGAAGGCAAAGTCAGGTGGTGGGTGAACATAAAATCAAATACACGAATTGTTGAAGGAAAGGCTAATCCACAGTGCCTGAATCACGTGACCAGCCGAGCGACAGAAGCAAGACCCCTACACCTTTGCATGGCTGGGAACCAGGAGAAGATATCTAGGCAGAAGATGCAGTCTCGAGGCCAAACACAGCGAAATAATTGACACATTGGGGGTCATTCCGACCCTTTTGGTAGGGGGTTAATGGCACCAGTAAGGATGTCGGTGCCGTGAAACCCCCTACCACCCTATTACGAGGTCCCTTAGCGGGTCCCACCAGGACCGGCTGGTTTTACCAGCCGGCCTTAGCGGGACCCGTTAAGGGACCATGGAGCTAATAACGGGCCCGCAATTTGCGGGCCTGTTATTAGCTCCTTCCCCATTCCCATTGAGCCCTATGGGGGCTCAAATGAGAATGGGTAATGGTTTTCGAAATGGGGACTTACTGGGTTGGAATGTCCCGGTAAGTCCCCATTCCGACACCATGGACCTGGATTCGAGTTTGGAGGCAGCCATGGTGCTAATAGCACCATGGCTGCCTCCAAACTCGGAATGAGGCCCATAGCCACTAAAGTGATGATTGATTGAAGGAAGGCCTGATGAGTTGAGGGGCACCCTGCACCTGGCTGACCATTCTGCGTGCTGCTAATCAAAGTGAAAAAGTATGCATGGGGTTGGTGCCTACCCAATCACAGTGGACCAAGTAATCTAGGGTCCTATATTTAGTAGAACCAATGGGACGTCGTACTTTTAGTGATGCCTGCAATAGTCATTTTGAAGGAAGGGTGTAGATGCCCACCTGACAGTGTTTTCCCAATCCCCTCACTCCGTTACCATATACAGATATAGTACCTATAGTAAAGTTACCTTTTCCTAACCAATAGAATTGCATTGCATATTTTGAGTGTTACACGTCAATGATGACGGGTTTTCAGTATAAATGCTATAATTTTTATGAAGTTCGTTGGAGTTGAAGCAAGAAGGAAGATTGCACCATTGCTGATATTCATAACTCCCCGTTTTTTGTACTTGTCATTAAACAGACTCCCTTTGCCAAACTGTTGAGTTGTCCTTCTTGATTGGTTTGGAAGTAATGAATCTGCACCCCCATCCATCTCACGGGTGCCGCAATCTTGTCTTAAAGTGCTTCTGAGCTAACCCCGACTCTATGGGCTGGTTGGGGGTCTCGGAGCACACTTGGTAGCAGAGATTGATGGTTATCGATTATCAATTAGACAAAGACACCCATTGACCATCGACATAAAGTAACTCTTGGTCCTCAGCAATATCACAAGTCCTTTGTCATTCGGCTGAGTAGACTGTGAAGCAACCCGCAGACAGTGGTAGAATAAAAATAAAAATCTGCAGAACGAGGCCTGAAGGGACCCTTGTTATCCACTGCCACTCCTACGGGCAGCTGATCGGTAGAAAAGCCGGAGAAGGTAGTGACGAAGGCGGTGATCCTGAGGATCCAGAGAGGAAACATGTGAACGGTGAGTGAAAAAGACTAATGCTTTGGCAAAAAGTGCATGCATTAGAACAAGCGAGGGAAAAGGTAACAGAGGGAGGTGGGGAAAACAAAATATAGTCAGAAGTAGAGAAGAATATATATATATATATATATATATATATATACATATGGGGAAGGTAATGATGACTCGAGCATAATTAAGTAGACAAAGGGAAGAGACCCGGGAGGACAACCGAGAAGAGAGAGGGCACCGGGGAGGACACCCAAGAAGAGAGAGGATCCGCCTTATTCCTATGCTTTTTATACAAGTGGCTAGAACATACTTGTATCCAGAGTCCCAAATAGAGGGGAACGACTAGGCCACCACAGCGATTAAAGGCGCTGTGAAAGGGATACGTTTAAACTCCATGTTGGGGTAATTTTAGAGGCAGAGATACATGTGACCAGCTGGAGTTCGTCTAGTCTGTTAACGTTTGTCTTATGTGTTGATTGTTGTGACGTCCTAGGACGGAAAGTTTTCCTTCGAGGAACTAGCATAAAAACTGTGCAATTGGATATTTGGCATGTTGTAGAAAGTAACCTGATGTTTATTGAGTAAAATAAAAGAGATACAATTTTGTGGAAAAATCGGGATTGGAGCTTGATCTATTGTTGTAATTGTTTAAGTCACGTAAAACAGTGACCAGTTATATATATTAGGTGAGAGGGAACAGATTTGAGCATGGAGGACATAACTCGATTGGCACACATGTGCAAACAGTTGCCGAAACATGCACCTAAGCTGAAAAAATACAGTGCAGAATGGGTTAAAGGAACCACCCTCAAAATGTTTATGCCTTGGCCATAGGGTGGGTCTTTATCTAAAGCAGTTTTGCAACATATGACAACATACTTGCACGCCAAATACACGGGCAAAAAAAATTAGACAAAGGCTTAGCTAGTCTAGAATTGTGGAAAATGTATCAACAAGACAAGGAAGAGGAATCACCATAAGACTGGATACTTAATGTATGTACAGAGGGGGGTGAGACGCCCACAGCGCCACCTGCCCCCTCTGAAACAAAGATTGAAAACGGTAAGGATGAAGGGTTATACCCGCTGAGAGGATTGAAAGCAGCCACAGGGTATAGCAACCCAGCATATGTGTCACCTATGCAAAGTAGTGACGAAAATCCAGATAAAGATAGAGATAGAGATATCACCTCCAAAGTCCCGAGGGACAAGGAGAGAGATGATGACGAAAGAAGAGACCAGACACAGGCAAGTACATTTCTCGACAAGGAGAGAGAAGGAAAAAGATGGAAAGGAAGCAAGGATAGAACTGATGAGAGAGAACTCGCACAGGACAAATGGATAGGAGGGCAGATTTTATTGAAACTTGACGGCAAGGGCATTGATGACGCAAAACAAAAGGAGAAGTTAGACGATGTACAGAGGAAAGAGAGGGAAAAAGAAAAAGGATTGAGAGATGAAAGAATAAAGAAAAGAGATAGAGGCGAGAACAGTTATATCGCGAAGAGCAAGAAAGGCAACGCGATTGCAAACAGAAAGCAGCCACTGAACAAGACAGTCAAGAGCAGCAAAGGTTAGAGGAAGAACAGAGGATTCAAGAGTAAATAATAAAGAGAAGAAGGGATGAGGAGATCCGAAGGGCAACTGAATTTAGGGATGAAAAGAAAAAGGAGGAAGATAGGGTCAGAGAGGAAGTGAGGAAGCGCAGTTTGATGACGATATAGAACATAAGCGAAGACAGAGAGCACATGATCTCGAATATCTGAAAGAGATATTAACCCTTTAAGTGCCATGGGTATTTCTCCCCAGTGCCAGGGCCTTTTTTGGTGATTTTGGTATGTGGCCATTCAATGGCTTGTAACTTTTGTGTTACATGAGATATCTCGGCCAAATTCGGCTCCTTTTTTTCCCACATGTAGGTGGTCGTAACGCCACCCAGGAATCCCAGGTTGCTGTAGGGGGGTGAGAGAAAATAAGGAAAAAGTGCGAACATTTTGGGTTTTTTCAAAAAATGCCAATAAAATGATGTACAAAGAAGCCTGTGGTTTTTTCCTTGTAAGAGCTAGGAACAAATGGTTTGCTGTGCTGAGTTCCCCAATGTCGTGGCTTTCAGGAACAGGTTGAGTGGAAATGGAAAAAAATTATTTTGATGTGGTTATCAACCGTTTTGTGAGTGGTAGGCGATTTTTGCCATTTTTGCCAATTGGACATGCATGGACGGAATGGAAGAAAAGGGCAGGAAAGCCAAATTGGAGGACAGAAAGGCATATATTTCTGAAAAGTAGACAAAATTCCAAGTTTAGGAAGGGGTGATTTGCATAGGTCAGGCAACAACTAGGTAGGAGAAACTGCCATCGAATGGGGGAAAAGCGGGAAAATGACTGAAAAAAAGGTATGTGTTGGACATGGTTGGCTTGGTACGGCAATGGCTTCTATGAATTTTGAGAAAAGCAATGCTCTGCTACATTCCCCCGACTCTTGCAGTTAGGAGAGCATACCATTTTTGTAGTGTTTTTACAAAACAAGCAATACCATAAGCCAAACACTGAGCCATGGTACACAGGAGTTTTACGCTCACGGCCTGACCAGACCCACTTAGCATGTGTAAATTGGGAAAACCAATGTGGTGAGGAATGGCAGCCATGCATTTTTTGAAAGAGCACAGGCAGACCTTTTCAAGGGTAGGTGACTTGTGCAGGTTACAAAAGTGTATGGTGGATAAAGCAGCGACTAAATGTAGGTCACATTTGGGAAAAGAAAGGGTTGTGAGACAAAGGGCACCACCAAATGGATCAAAACGTTATGAAAACCACACAAACACAACACATGGCCTACCGTCCCGCGTTCCCACAGGTGTCCCGATGAAAACAGTACCTCACATGTGTGGGTGCACCTTCCTGGCCGCCAAGGGGAAAGCCTAAAACACAAGTAACCCCAAGTCTGTTTTCAGAGCGAAATCTCAGACATTCTGCCGACCGGCACAACTTACAGATATGGGCCTCGGGTGTCCAAGCCACCGAGGAAAACAGGGAACCCCATGCATTTCTGAAAAAGAGGACACCCGTGGGAATCCACAGAGGTATGATTTGCGCACATCGCCCCAGATTTTATTACCCAGACAGCCCCTCAAAGTTCGAAATGTGGGGAAAAAAACGCTTTTTCCGCACATTTTGCTCAACGCACCCATTGAAACACACCCCCAACAACACATGGCCTACCGTCACGCGCTCTCACAGGTGTCCCAATGAAAACGGTACCTCACATGTGTGGGTGCACCTACCTGGCCGCCAAGGGGAAAGCCTAAAACACAAGTAACCCCAAGTCTGTTTTCAGAGCGAAATTTCAGACATTCTGCCGACCGGCACAACGTACAGATATGGCCCTCGAGTGTCCAAACCACAGAGGAAAACAGGGAACCCCATGCATTTCCGAAAAGAGGACACCCGTGGGAATCCGCAGAGGTATGATTTGCGCACATCGCCCCAGATTTTATTACCCAGACAGCCCCGGAAAGTCCGAAATGTCGGGAAAAAAAAGCTTTTTCCGCACATTTCGCTCGACGCACCCATCGAAACACGCCCCCAACAACACATGGCCTACCGTCACACGTTCCCACAGGTGTCCCGATGAAAACGGTACCTCATATGTGTGGGTGCACCTACCTGGCCGCCAAGGGGAAAGCCTAAAACACAAGTAACCCCAAGTCCGTTTTCAGAGCGAAATCTCAGACATTCTGCCGACCGGCACAACGTACAGATATGGGTCTCGGGTGTCCAAGCCACCGAGGAAAACAGGGAACCCCATGCATTTCCGAAAAGAGGACACCCGTGGGAATCCGCAGAGGTATGATTTGCGCACATCGCCCCAGATTTTATTACCCAGACAGCCCCGCAAAGTCCGAAATGTGGGGAAAAAAACGCTTTTTCCACACATTTCGCTCGACGCACCCATCGAAACACGCCCCCAACAACACATGGCCTACTGTCACACGGTCCCACAGGTGTCCCAATGAAAACGGTACCTCACATGTGTGGGTGCACCTACCTGGCCGCCAAGGGGAAAGCCTAAAACACAAGTAACCCCAAGTCTGTTTTCAGAGTGAAATCTCAGACATTCTGCCGACCGGCACAACTTACAGATATGGGCCTCGGGTGTCCAAGCCACCGAGAAAAACAGGGAACCCCATGCATTTCCCAAAAGAGGACACCCGTGGGAATCCGCAGAGGTATGATTTGCGCACATCGCCCCAGATTTTATTACCCAGACAGCCCCGCAAAGTCCGAAATGTGGGGAAAAAAAAGCTTTTTCCGCACATTTCGCTCAACACACCCATCGAAACACGCCCCCAACAACACATGGCCTACCGTCACACGTTCCCACAGGTGTCCCGATGAAAACGGTACCTCATATGTGTGGGTGCACCTACCTGGCCGCCAAGGGGAAAGCCTAAAACACAAGTAACCCCAAGTCCGTTTTCAGAGCGAAATCTCAGACATTCTGCTGACCGGCACAAGGTACAGATATGGGTCTCGGGTGTCCAAGCCACCGAGGAAAACAGGGAACCCCATGCATTTCCGAAAAGAGGACACCCGTGGAAATCCGCAGAGGTATGATTTGCGCACTTCGCCCCAGATTTTATTACCCAGACAGCCCCGCAAAGTCCGAAATGTGGGGAAAAAAACGCTTTTTCCGCACATTTTGCTCAACGCACCCATCGAAACACGCCCCCAACAACACATGGCCTACCGTCACGCGTTCCCACAGGTGTCCCGAGGAAAACGGTACCTCACATGTGTGGGTTCACCTACCTGGCCGCCAAGGGGAAGGCCTAAAACACAAGTAACCCCAAGTCTGTTTTCAGAGCGAAATCTCAGACATTCTGCCGACCGGCACAACGTACAGATATGGCCCTCGGGTGTCCAAGCCACCGAGAAAAACAGGGAACCCCATGCATTTCCCAAAAGAGGACACCCGTGGGAATCCGCAGAGGTATGATTTGCGCACATCACCCCAGAATTTTTTACCCAGACAGCCCTGCAAAGTCCGAAATGTCGGGAAAAAAAATCGATGCACCCATCAAAACACGCCCCCAACAACACATGGCCTACCGTCACGCGTTCCCACAGGTGTCCCGATGAAAACGGTACCTCACATGTGTGGGTGCACCTACCTGGCCGCCAAGGGGAAAGCCTAAAACACACGTAACCCCAAGTCTGTTTTCATGGCGAAATCTCAGACATTCTGCCGACCGGCACAACGTGCAGACATGGGCCTCGGGTGTCCAAGCCACCGAGGAAAGCAGGGAACCCCATACATTTCCTAAAAGAGGACACCCGTGGGAATCCGCAGAGGTATGATTTGCGCACATCGCCCCAGAATTTATTACCCAGACAGCCCTGCAAAGTCCGAAATGTGGGGAAAAAATGCTTTTTCCGCACATTTCGCTCGACGCACCCATCGAAACACGCCCCAAACAATACATGGCCTACCGTCACGCCTTCCCACAGGTGTCCCGATGAAAACAGTACCTCACATGTGTGGGTGCACCTACCTGGCCGCCAAGGGGAAGGCCTAAAACACAAGTAACCCCAAGACTGTTTTCAGAGCGAAATCTCAGACATTCTGCCGACCGGCACAACGTACAGATATGGGCCTCGGGTGTCCAAGCCACCGAGGAAAACAGGGAACCCCATGCATTTCCGAAAAGAGGACACCCGTGGGAATCCGCAGAGGTATGATTTGCTCACATCGCCCCAGAATTTTTTACCCAGACAGCCCCGCAAAGTCCGAAATGTGGAGAAAAAAACGCTTTTTCCGCACATTTCGCTCGACGCACCCATCGAAACACGCCCCCAACAACACATGGCCTACTGTCACAAGGTCCCACAGGTGTCCCGATGAAAACGGTACCTCACATGTGTGGGTGCACCTACCTGGCCGCCAAGGGGAAAGCCTAAAACACAAGTAACCCCAAGTCTGTTTTCAGAGTGAAATCTCAGACATTCTGCCGACCGGCACAACTTACAGATATGGGCCTCGGGTTTCCAAGCCACCGAGGAAAACAGGGAACCCCATGCATTTCCGAAAAGAGGACACCCGTGGGAATCCAAAGAGGTATGATTTGCGCACATCGCCCCAGATTTTATTACCCAGACAGCCCCTCAAAGTCCGAAATGTGGGGAAAAAAATGCTTTTTCCGCACATTTCGCTCGACGCACCCATTGAAACACGCCCCCAACAACACATGGCCTACTGTCACGCGTTCTCACAGGTGTCCCGATGAAAACGGTACCTCACATGTGTGGGTGCACCTACCTGGCCGCCAAGGGGAAAGCCTAAAACACAATTAACCCCAAGTCTGTTTTCAGAGCGAAATTTCAGACATTCTGCCGACCGGCACAACGTACAGATATGGCCTTCGAGTGTCCAAGCCACAGAGGAAAACAGGGAACCCCATGCATTTCCGAAAAGAGGACACCCGTGGGAATCCGCAGAGGTATGATTTGCGCACATCGCCCCAGATTTTATTACCCAGACAGCCCCGCAAAGTCCGAAATGTGGGGAAAAAAAGCTTTTTCCGCACATTTCGCTCGACGCACCCATCGAAACACGCCCCCAACAACACATGGCCTACCGTCACACGTTCCCACAGGTGTCCCGATGAAAACGGTACCTCATATGTGTGGGTGCACCTACCTGGCCGCCAAGGGGAAAGCCTAAAACACAAGTAACCCCAAGTCTGTTTTCAGAGCGAAATCTCAGACATTCTGCTGACCGGCACAACGTACAGATATGGGTCTCGGGTGTCCAAGCCACCGAGGAAAACAGGGAACCCCATGCATTTCCGAAAAGAGGACACCCGTGTAAATCCGCAGAGGTATGATTTGCGCACATCGCCCCAGATTTTATTACCCAGACAGCCCCGCAAAGTCCGAAAAGTGTGGAAAAAAAAACGCTTTTTCCGCACATTTTGCTCAACGCACCCATCGAAACACGCCCCCAACAACACATGGCCTACCGTCACGCGTTCCCACAGGTGTCCCAATGAAAACGGTACCTCACATGTGTGGGTGCACCTACCTGGCCGCCAAGGGGAAAGCCTAAAACACACGTAACCCCAAGTCTGTTTTCATGGCGAAATCTCAGACATTCTGCCGACCGGCACAATGTACAGACATGGGCCTCGGGTGTCCAAGCCACCGAGGAAAACAGGGAACCCCATGCATTTCCGAAAAGGGGACACCCGTGGGAATCCGCAGAGGTATGATTTGCGCACATAGCCCCAGAATTTATTACCCAGACAGCCCCACAAAGTCCGAAATGTGGGGAAAAAAATGCTTTTTCCGCACATTTGGCTCGACGCACCCATCGAAACACGCCCCCAACAACACATGGCCTACTGTCACACGGTCCCACAGGTGTCCCGATGAAAACGGTACCTCACATGTGTGGGTGCACCTACCTGGCCGCCAAGGGGAAAGCCTAAAACACAAGTAACCCCAAGTCTGTTTTCAGAGTGAAATCTCAGACATTCTGCCGACCGGCACAACTTACAGATATGGGCCTCGGGTTTCCAAGCCACCGAGGAAAACAGGGAACCCCATGCATTTCCGAAAAGAGGACACCCGTGGGAATCCAAAGAGGTATGATTTGCGCACATCGCCCCAGATTTTATTACCTAGACAGCCCCTCAAAGTCCGAAATGTGGGGAAAAAAACGCTTTTTCCGCACATTTCGCTCGACGCACCCATTGAAACATGCCCCCAACAACACATGGCCTACCGTCACGCGTTCTCACAGGTGTCCCGATGAAAACGGTACCTCACATGTGTGGGTGCACCTACCTGGCCGCCAAGGGGAAAGCCTAAAACACAATTAACCCCAAGTCTGTTTTCAGAGCGAAATTTCAGACATTCTGCCGACCGGCACAACGTACAGATATGGCCTTCGAGTGTCAAAGCCACAGAGGAAAACAGGGAACCCCATGCATTTCCGAAAAGAGGACACCCGTGGGAATCCGCAGAGGTATGATTTGCGCACATCGCCCCAGATTTTATTACCCAGACAGCCCCGCAAAGTCCGAAATGTGGGGAAAAAAAGCTTTTTCCGCACATTTCGCTCGACGCACCCATCGAAACACGCCCCCAACAACACATGGCCTACCGTCACACGTTCCCACAGGTGTCCCGATGAAAACGGTACCTCATATGTGTGGGTGCACCTACCTGGCCGCCAAGGGGAAAGCCTAAAACACAAGTAACCCCAAGTCTGTTTTCAGAGCGAAATCTCAGACATTCTGCTGACTGGCACAACGTACAGATATGGGTCTCGGGTGTCCAAGCCACCGAGGAAAACAGGGAACCACATGCATTTCCGAAAAGAGGACACCCGTGTAAATCCGCAGAGGTATGATTTGCGCACATCGCCCCAGATTTTATTACCCAGACAGCCCCGCAAAGTCCGAAATGTGGGGAAAAAAACGCTTTTTCCGCACATTTTGCTCAACGCACCCATCGAAACACGCCCCCAACAACACATGGCCTACCGTCACGCGTTCCCACAGGTGTCCCGAGGAAAACGGTACCTCACATGTGTGGGTTCACCTACCTGGCCGCCAAGGGGAAAGCCTAAAACACAAGTAACCCCAAGTCTGTTTTCAGAGCGAAATCTCAGACATTCTGCCGACCGGCACAACGTACAGATATGGCCCTCGGGTGTCCAAGCCACAGAGGAAAACAGGGAACCCCATGCATTTCCGAAAAGAGGACACCCGTGGGAATCCGCAGAGGTAAGATTTGCGCACATCGCCCCAGAATTTTTTACCCAGACAGCCCCGCAAAGTCCGAAATGTCGGGAAAAAAATCGATGCACCCATCAAAACACGCCCCCAACAACACATGGCCTACCGTCACGCGTTCCCACAGGTGTCCCGATGAAAACGGTACCTCACATGTGTGGGTGCACCTACCTGGCCGCCAAGGGGAAAGCCTAAAACACACGTAACCCCAAGTCTGTTTTCAGAGGGAAATCTCAGACATTCTGCTGACCGGCACAACGTACAGATATGGGCCTCGGGTGTCCAAGCCACCGAGGAAAACAGGGAACCCCATGCATTTCCGAAAAGAGGACACCCGTGTAAATCCGCAGAGGTATGATTTGCGCACATCGCCCCAGATTTTATTACCCAGACAGCCCCGCAAAGTCCGAAATGTGGGGAAAAAAACGCTTTTTCCGCACATTTTGCTCAACGTACCCATCGAAACACGCCCCCAACAACACATGGCCTACCGTCACGCGTTCCCACAGGTGTCCCGAGGAAAACGGTACCTCACATGTGTGGGTTCACCTACCTGGCCGCCAAGGGGAAAGCCTAAAACACAAGTAACCCCAAGTCTGTTTTCAGAGCGAAATCTCAGACATTCTGCCGACCGGCACAACGTACAGATATGGCCCTCGGGTGTCCAAGCCACCGAGGAAAACAGGGAACCCCATGCATTTCCGAAAAGAGGACACCCGTGGGAATCCGCAGAGGTATGATTTGCGCACATCGCCCCAGAATTTTTTACCCAGACAGCCCCGCAAAGTCCGAAATGTCGGGAAAAAAATCGATGCACCCATCAAAACACGCCCCCAACAACACATGGCCTACCGTCACGCATTCCCACAGGTGTCCCGATGAAAACGGTACCTCACATGTGTGGGTGCACCTACCTGGCCGCCAAGGGGAAAGCCTAAAACACACGTAACCCCAAGTCTGTTTTCAGAGGGAAATCTCAGACATTCTGCTGACCGGCACAACGTACAGATATGGGCCTCGGGTGTCCAAGCCACCGAGGAAAACAGGGAACCCCATGCATTTCCGAAAAGAGGACACCCGTGGGAATCCGCAGAGGTATGATTTGCGCACATAGCCCCAGAATTTATTACCCAGACAGCCCCACAAAGTCCGAAATGTGGGGAAAAAAATGCTTTTTCCGCACATTTGGCTCGACGCACCCATCGAAACACGCCCCCAACAACACACGGCCTACCGTCACGCGTTCCCACAGGTGTCCCGATGAAAACGGTACCTCACATGTGTGGGTGCACCTACCTGGTCGCCAAGGGGAAAGCCTAAAACACAAGTAACCCCAAGTCTGTTTTCAGAGGGAAATCTCAGACATTCTGCCGACCGGCACAACGTACAGATATGGGCCTCGGGTGTCCAAGCCACCGAGGAAAACAGGGAACCCCATGCATTTCCGAAAAGAGGACACCCGTGGGAATCCGCAGAGGTATAATTTGCGCACATCGCCCCAGAATTTATTACCCAGACAGCACTGCAAAGTCCGAAATGTGGGGAAAAAATGCTTTTTCCGCACATTTCGCTCGACGCACCCATCGAAACACGCCCCCAACAACATATGGCCTACCGTCACGCCTTCCCACAGGTGTCCCGATGAAAACGGTACCTCACATGTGTGGGTGCACCTACCTGGCCGCCAAGGGGAAGGCCTAAAACACAAGTAACCCCAAGTCTGTTTTCAGAGCGAAATCTCAGACATTCTGCCGACCGGCACAACGTACAGATATGGGCCTCGGGTGTCCAAGCCACCAAGGAAAACAGGGAACCCCATGCATTTCCGAAAAGAGGACACCCGTGGGAATCCGCAGAGGTATGATTTGCTCACATCGCCCCAGATTTTATTACCCAGACAGCCCCTCAAAGTCCGAAATGTGGGGAAAAAAATGCTTTTTCCGCACATTTCGCTCGACGCACCCATTGAAACACGCCCCCAACAACACATGGCCTACCGTCACGCGTTCTCACAGGTGTCCCGATGAAAACGGTACCTCACATGTGTGGGTGCACCTACCTGGCCGCCAAGGGGAAAGCCTAAAACACAATTAACCCCAAGTCTGTTTTCAGAGCGAAATTTCAGACATTCTGCCGACCGGCACAACGTACAGATATGGCCTTCGAGTGTCCAAGCTACAGAGGAAAACAGGGAACCCCATGCATTTCCGAAAAGAGGACACCCATGGGAATCCGCAGAGGTATGATTTGCGCACATCGCCCCAGATTTTATTACCCAGACAGCCCCGCAAAGTCCGAAATGTGGGGAAAAAAAGCTTTTTCCGCACATTTCGCTCGACGCACCCATCGAAACACGCCCCCAACAACACATGGCCTACCGTCACACGTTCCCACAGGTGTCCCGATGAAAACGGTACCTCATATGTGTGGGTGCACCTACCTGGCCGCCAAGGGGAAAGCCTAAAACACAAGTAACCCCAAGTCTGTTTTCAGAGCGAAATCTCAGACATTCTGCTGACCGGCACAACGTACAGATATGGGTCTCGGGTGTCCAAGCCACTGAGGAAAACAGGGAACCCCATGCATTTCCGAAAAGAGGACACCCGTTTAAATCCGCAGAGGTATGATTTGCGCACATCGCCCCAGATTTTATTACCCAGACAGCCCCGCAAAGTCCGAAATGTGGGGAAAAAAACGATTTTTCCGCACATTTTGCTCAACGCACCCATCGAAACACACCCCAACAACACATGGCCTACCGTCACGCGTTCCCACAGGTGTCCCGAGGAAAACGGTACCTCACATGTGTGGGTTCACCTACATGGCCGCCAAGGGGAAAGCCTAAAACACAAGTAACCCCAAGTCTGTTTTCAGAGCGAAATCTCAGACATTCTGCCGACCGGCACAACGTACAGATATGGCCCTCGGGTGTCCAAGCCACCGAGGAAAACAGGGAACCCCATGCATTTCCGAAAAGAGGACACCCGTGGGAATCCGCAGAGGTATGATTTGCGCACATCGCCCCAGAATTTTTTACCCAGACAGCCCCGCAAAGTCCGAAATGTCGGGAAAAAAATCGATGCACCCATCAAAACACGCCCCCAACAACACATGGCCTACCGTCACGCGTTCCCACAGGTGTCCCGATGAAAACGGTACCTCACATGTGTGGGTGCACCTACCTGGCCGCCAAGGGGAAAGCCTAAAACACACGTAACCCCAAGTCTGTTTTCATGGCAAAATCTCAAACATTCTGCCGACCGGCACAATGTACAGACATGGGCCTCGGGTGTCCAAGCCACCGAGGAAAACAGGGAACCCCATGCATTTCCGAAAAGGGGACACCCGTGGGAATCCGCAGAGGTATGATTTGCGCACATAGCCCCAGAATTTATTACCCAGACAGCCCCACAAAGTCCGAAATGTGGGGAAAAAAAGGCTTTTTCCGCACATTTGGCTCGACGCACCCATCGAAACACGCCCCCAACAACACACGGCCTACCGTCACGCGTTCCCACAGGTGTCCCGATGAAAACGGTACCTCACATGTGTGGGTGCACCTACCTGGCCGCCAAGGGGAAAGCCTAAAACACAAGTAACCCCAAGTCTGTTTTCAGAGGGAAATCTCAGACATTCTGCCGACCGGCACAACGTACAGATATGGGCCTCGGGTGTCCAAGCCACCGAGGAAAACAGGGAACCCCATGCATTTCCGAAAAGAGGACACCCGTGGGAATCCGCAGAGGTATAATTTGCGCACATCGCCCCAGAATTTATTACCCAGACAGCACTGCAAAGTCCGAAATGTGGGGAAAAAATGCTTTTTCCGCACATTTCGCTCGACGCACCCATCGAAACACGCCCCCAACAACACATGGCCTACCGTCACGCCTTCCCACAGGTGTCCCGATGAAAACGGTACCTCACATGTGTGGGTGCACCTACCTGGCCGCCAAGGGGAAGGCCTAAAACACAAGTAACCCCAAGTCTGTTTTCAGAGCGAAATCTCAGACATTCTGCCGACCGGCACAACGTACAGATATGGGCCTCGGGTGTCCAAGCCACCGAGGAAAACAGGGAACCCCATGCATTTCCGAAAAGAGGACACCCGTGGGAATCCGCAGAGGTATGATTTGCTCACATCGCCCCAGATTTTATTACCCAGACAGCCCTGCAAAGTCCGAAATGTGTGAAAAAAAAGCTTTTTCCGCACATTTCACTCGACACACCCATCGAAACACGCCCCCAACAACATATGGCCTACCGTCACACGTTTCCACAGGTGTCCCGATGAAAATGGTACCTCACATGTGTGGGTGCACCTACCTGGCCGCCAAGGGGAAAGCCTAAAACACAAGTAACCCCAAGTCTGTTTTCAGAGCGAATCTCAGACATTCTGCCAACCGGCACAACGTACAGATATGGGCCTCGGGTGTCCAAGCCACCGAGGAAAACAGGGAACCCCATGCATTTCCGAAAAGAGGACACCCGTGGGAATCCGCAGAGGTATGATTTGCGCACATCGCCCCAGAATTAACTACCCAGGCAGCCCTGCAAAGTCCGAAATGTGGGGAAAAAAACGGTTTTTACGCACATTTCGCTCGACGCACCCATTGAAACACACCCCTAACAACACATGGCCTACCGTCCCGCGTTTCCACAGGTGTCCCGATGAAAACGGCACCCCACATGTGTGGGTGCACCTACCTGGCCGCCAAGGGGAAAGCCTAAAACACAAGTAACCCCAAGTCTGTTTTCAGAGCGATATCTCAGACATTCTGCCGACCGGCAGAACGTACAGATATGGGCCTCGGGTGTCCAAGCCACCGAGGAAAACAGGGAACCCCATGCATTTCCAAAAAGAGGACACCCGTGGGAATCCGCAGAGGTATGATTTGCGCACATCGCCCCAGAATTTATTACCCAGACACCCCTGCAAATTCCGAAATGTGTGGAAAAAATGCTTTTTCCGCACATTTCGCTTGACGCACCCTTCGAAACACGCCCCCAACAACACATGGCCTACCGTCACGCGTTCCCACAGGTGTCCCAATGAAAACGATGCCTCACATGTGTGGGTGCACCTACCTGGCCGCCAAGGGGAAAGCCTAAAACACAAGTAACCCCAAGTCTGTTTTCAGAGGGAAATCTCAGACATTCTGCCGACCGGCACAACGTACAGATATGGGCCTCGGGTGTCCAAGCCACCGAGGAAAACAGGGAACCCCATGCATTTCTGAAAAGAGGACATCCGTGGGAATACGCAGGGGTATGATTTGCGCACATCGCCCCAGAATTTATTACCCAGGCAGCCCTGCAAAGTCCCAAATGTCGGGAAAAAAACGCTTTTTACGCACATTTCGCTTGACGCACCCATCGAAACACGCCCCCAACAACACATGGCCTACCGTCACGCGTTCCCACAGGTGTCCCGATGAAAATGGTACCTCACATGTGTGGGTGCACCTACCTGGCCGCCAAGGGGAAAGCCTAAAACACAAGTAACCCCAAGTCTGTTTTCAGAGCGAAATCTCAGACATTCTGCCGACCGGCACAACGTACAGATATGGGCCTCGGGTGTCCAAGCCACCGAGGAAAACAGGGAACCCCATGCATTTCTGAAAAGAGGACACCCGTGGGAATACGCAGAGGTATGATTTGCGCACTTCGCCCCAGAATTTATTACCCAGACACCCCCGCAAAGACCGAAATGTGGGGAAAAAAAATAATTTTCCGCACATTTCGCTCGGCGCACCCATCGAAACACGCCCCCAACAACACATGGCCTACCGTCACGCGTTCCCACAGGTGTCCCGATGAAAACGGTACCTCACATGTGTGGGTGCACCTACCTGGCTGGCAAGGGGCAAGCCGAAAACGCAAGCAACCCCCAGCCTGTTTGTAGAGGGGAATCTCAGCCATTCTGTCGACCGGCACAACGTACAGATATGGGCCTCCGGTGTCCAAGCCACCGAGGAAAACAGGGAATCCCATGCATTTCCGAAAAGAGGACACCCGTGGGAATCCGCAGAGGTATGATTTGCGCACATCGCCCCAGATTTTATTACCCAGAGAGCCCCGCAAAATCCGAAATGTGGGGAAAAAAACGCTTTTTCCGCACATTTCGCTCGACGCACCCATCGAAACACGCCCCCAACAACACATGGCCTACCGTCACGCGTTCCCACAGGTGTCCCGATGAAAACGATGCCTCACATGTGAGGGTGAACCTACCTGGCCGCCAAGGGGAAAGCCTAAAACACAAGTAACCCCAAGTCTGTTTTCAGAGCGAAATCTCAGACATTCTACCGACCGGCACAACTTACAGATATGGGCCTCGGGTGTCCAAGCCACCGAGGAAAACAGGGAACCCCATGCATTTCCAAAAAGGGGACATCCGTGGGAATCCGCAGAGGTATGATTTGCGCACATCGCCCCAGATTTTATTACCCAGACAGCCCTGCAAAGTCCGAAATGTGGGGAAAAAAACGCTTTTTCCGCACATTTCGCTCGACGCACGCATCGAAACACGCCCCCAACAACACATGGCCTACCGTCGCAAATTCCCACAGGTGTCCCAATGAAAACAGTACCTCACATGTGTTGGTGCACCTACCTGGCCGCCAAGGGGAAAGCCTAAAACACAAGTAACCCCAAGTCTGTTTTCAGAGTGAAATCTCAGACATTCTGCCGACCGGCACAACTTACAGATATGGGCCTCGGGTGTCCAAGCCACCGAGGAAAACAGGGAACCCCATGCATTTCCGAAAAGAGGACACCCGTGGGAATCCACAGAGGTATGATTTGCGCACATCGCCCCAGATTTTATTACCCAGGCAGCCCCTCAAAGTCCGAAATGTCGGGAAAAAAACGCTTTTTCCGCACATTTCGCTCGACGCACCCATTGAAACACGCCCCCAACAACACATGGCCTACCGTCACACGTTCCCACAGGTGTCCCGATGAAAACGGTACCTCATATGTGTGGGTGCACCTACCTGGCCGCCAAGGGGAAAGCCTAAAAGACAAGTAAACCCAAGTCTGTTTTCAGAGCGAAATCTCAGACATTCTGCTGACCGGCACAACGTACAGATATGGGTCTCGGGTGTCCAAGCCACCGAGGAAAACAGGGAACCCCATGCATTTCCGAAAAGAGGACACCAGTGGAAATCCGCAGAGGTATGATTTGCGCACATCGCCCCAGATTTTATTACCCAGACAGCCCCGCAAAGTCCGAAATGTGGGGAAAAAAACGCTTTTTCCGCACATTTTGCTCAACGCACCCATCGAAACACGCCCCCAACAACACATGGCCTACCGTCACGCGTTCCCACAGGTGTCCCGAGGAAAACGGTACCTCACATGTGTGGGTTCACCTACCTGGCCGCCAAGGGGAAAGCCTAAAGCACAAGTAACCCCAAGTCTGTTTTCAGAGCGAAATCTCATACATTCTGCCGACCGGCACAACGTACAGATATGGCCCTCGGGTGTCCAAGCCACCGAGGTAAACAGGGAACCCCATGCATTTCCGAAAAGAGGACACCCGTGGGAATCCGCAGAGGTATGATTTGCGCACATAGCCCCAGAATTTATTACCCAGACAGCCCCACAAAGTCCGAAATGTGGGGAAAAAAATGCTTTTTCCGCACATTTGGCTCGACGCACCCATCGAAACACTCCCCCAACAACACACGGCCTACCGTCACGCGTTCCCACAGGTGTCCCGATGAAAACGGTACCTCACATGTGTGGGTGCACCTACCTGGTCGCCAAGGGGAAAGCCTAAAACACAAGTAACCCCAAGTCTGTTTTCAGAGGGAAATCTCAGACATTCTGCCGACCGGCACAACGTACAGATATGGGCCTCGGGTGTCCAAGCCACCGAGGAAAACAGGGAACCCCATGCATTTCCGAAAAGAGGACACCCGTGGGAATCCGCAGAGGTATAATTTGCGCACATCGCCCCAGAATTTATTACCCAGACAGCACTGCAAAGTCCGAAATGTGGGGAAAAAATGCTTTTTCCGCACATTTCGCTCGACGCACCCATCGAAACACGCCCCCAACAACACATGGCCTACCGTCACGCGTTCCCACAGGTGTCCCGATGAAAACGATGCCTCACATGTGAGGGTGAACCTACCTGGCCACCAAGGGGAAAGCCTAAAACACAAGTAACCCCAAGTCTGTTTTCAGAGCGAAATCTCAGACATTCTACCGACCAGCACAACTTACAGATATGGGCCTCGGGTGTCCAAGCCACCGAGGAAAACAGGGAACCCCATGCATTTCCAAAAAGGGGACATCCGTGGGAATCCGCAGAGGTATGATTTGCGCACATCGCCCCAGATTTTATTACCCAGACAGCCCTGCAAAGTCCGAAATGTGGGGAAAAAAACGCTTTTTCCGCACATTTCGCTCGACGCACGCATCGAAACACGCCCCCAACAACACATGGCCTACCGTCGCAAATTCCCACAGGTGTCCCAATGAAAACAGTACCTCACATGTGTTGGTGCACCTACCTGGCCGCCAAGGGGAAAGCCTAAAACACAAGTAACCCCAAGTCTGTTTTCAGAGTGAAATCTCAGACATTCTGCCGACCGGCACAACTTACAGATATGGGCCTCGGGTGTCCAAGCCACCGAGGAAAACAGGGAACCCCATGCATTTCCGAAAAGAGGACACCCGTGGGAATCCACAGAGGTATGATTTGCGCACATCGCCCCAGATTTTATTACCCAGGCAGCCCCTCAAAGTCCGAAATGTCGGGAAAAAAACGCTTTTTCCGCACATTTCGCTCGACGCACCCATTGAAACACGCCCCCAACAACACACGGCCTACCGTCACACGTTCCCACAGGTGTCCCGATGAAAACGGTACCTCATATGTGTGGGTGCACCTACCTGGCCGCCAAGGGGAAAGCCTAAAAGACAAGTAAACCCAAGTCTGTTTTCAGAGCGAAATCTCAGACATTCTGCTGACCGGCACAACGTACAGATATGGGTCTCGGGTGTCCAAGCCACCGAGGAAAACAGGGAACCCCATGCATTTCCGAAAAGAGGACACCAGTGGGAATCCACAGAGGTATGATTTGCGCACATCGCCCCAGATTTTATTACCCAGGCAGCCCCTCAAAGTCCGAAATGTCGGGAAAAAAACGCTTTTTCCGCACATTTCGCTCGACGCACCCATTGAAACACGCCCCCAACAACACATGGCCTACCGTCACACGTTCCCACAGGTGTCCCGATGAAAACGGTACCTCATATGTGTGGGTGCACCTACCTGGCCGCCAAGGGGAAAGCCTAAAAGACAAGTAAACCCAAGTCTGTTTTCAGAGCGAAATCTCAGACATTCTGCTGACCGGCACAACGTACAGATATGGGTCTCGGGTGTCCAAGCCACCGAGGAAAACAGGGAACCCCATGCATTTCCGAAAAGAGGACACCAGTGGAAATCCGCAGAGGTATGATTTGCGCACATCGCCCCAGATTTTATTACCCAGACAGCCCCGCAAAGTCCGAAATGTGGGGAAAAAAACGCTTTTTCCGCACATTTTGCTCAACGCACCCATCGAAACACGCCCCCAACAACACATGGCCTACCGTCACGCGTTCCCACAGGTGTCCCGAGGAAAACGGTACCTCACATGTGTGGGTTCACCTACCTGGCCGCCAAGGGGAAAGCCTAAAGCACAAGTAACCCCAAGTCTGTTTTCAGAGCGAAATCTCAGACATTCTGCCGACCGGCACAACGTACAGATATGGCCCTCGGGTGTCCAAGCCACCGAGGAAAACAGGGAACCCCATGCATTTCCGAAAAGAGGACACCCGTGGGAATCCGCAGAGGTATGATTTGCGCACATAGCCCCAGAATTTATTACCCAGACAGCCCCACAAAGTCCGAAATGTGGGGAAAAAAATGCTTTTTCCGCACATTTGGCTCGACGCACCCATCGAAACACTCCCCCAACAACACACGGCCTACCGTCACGCGTTCCCACAGGTGTCCCGATGAAAACGGTACCTCACATGTGTGGGTGCACCTACCTGGTCGCCAAGGGGAAAGCCTAAAACACAAGTAACCCCAAGTCTGTTTTCAGAGGGAAATCTCAGACATTCTGCCGACCGGCACAACGTACAGATATGGGCCTCGGGTGTCCAAGCCACCGAGGAAAACAGGGAACCCCATGCATTTCCGAAAAGAGGACACCCGTGGGAATCCGCAGAGGTATAATTTGCGCACATCGCCCCAGAATTTATTACCCAGACAGCACTGCAAAGTCCGAAATGTGGGGAAAAAATGCTTTTTCCGCACATTTCGCTCGACGCACCCATCGAAACACGCCCCCAACAACACATGGCCTACCGTCACGCGTTCCCACAGGTGTCCCGATGAAAACGATGCCTCACATGTGAGGGTGAACCTACCTGGCCGCCAAGGGGAAAGCCTAAAACACAAGTAACCCCAAGTCTGTTTTCAGAGCGAAATCTCAGACATTCTACCGACCAGCACAACTTACAGATATGGGCCTCGGGTGTCCAAGCCACCGAGGAAAACAGGGAACCCCATGCATTTCCAAAAAGGGGACATCCGTGGGAATCCGCAGAGGTATGATTTGCGCACATAGCCCCAGATTTTATTACCCAGACAGCCCTGCAAAGTCCGAAATGTGGGGAAAAAAACGCTTTTTCCGCACATTTCGCTCGACGCACGCATCGAAACACGCCCCCAACAACACATGGCCTACCTTCGCAAATTCCCACAGGTGTCCCAATGAAAACAGTACCTCACATGTGTTGGTGCACCTACCTGGCCGCCAAGGGGAAAGCCTAAAACACAAGTAACCCCAAGTCTGTTTTCAGAGTGAAATCTCAGACATTCTGCCGACCGGCACAACTTACAGATATGGGCCTCGGGTGTCCAAGCCACCGAGGAAAACAGGGAACCCCATGCATTTCCGAAAAGAGGACACCCGTGGGAATCCACAGAGGTATGATTTGCGCACATCGCCCCAGATTTTATTACCCAGGCAGCCCCTCAAAGTCCGAAATGTCGGGAAAAAAACGCTTTTTCCGCACATTTCGCTCGACGCACCCATTGAAACACGCCCCCAACAACACATGGCCTACCGTCACACGTTCCCACAGGTGTCCCGATGAAAACGGTACCTCATATGTGTGGGTGCACCTACCTGGCCGCCAAGGGGAAAGCCTAAAAGACAAGTAAACCCAAGTCTGTTTTCAGAGCGAAATCTCAGACATTCTGCTGACCGGCACAACGTACAGATATGGGTCTCGGGTGTCCAAGCCACCGAGGAAAACAGGGAACCCCATGCATTTCCGAAAAGAGGACACCAGTGGAAATCCGCAGAGGTATGATTTGCGCACATCGCCCCAGATTTTATTACCCAGACAGCCCCGCAAAGTCCGAAATGTGGGGAAAAAAACGCTTTTTCCGCACATTTTGCTCAACGCACCCATCGAAACACGCCCCCAACAACACATGGCCTACCGTCACGCGTTCCCACAGGTGTCCCGAGGAAAACGGTACCTCACATGTGTGGGTTCACCTACCTGGCCGCCAAGGGGAAAGCCTAAAGCACAAGTAACCCCAAGTCTGTTTTCAGAGCGAAATCTCAGACATTCTGCCGACCGGCACAACGTACAGATATGGCCCTCGGGTGTCCAAGCCACCGAGGAAAACAGGGAACCCCATGCATTTCCGAAAAGAGGACACCCGTGGGAATCCGCAGAGGTATGATTTGCGCACATAGCCCCAGAATTTATTACCCAGACAGCCCCACAAAGTCCGAAATGTGGGGAAAAAAATGCTTTTTCCGCACATTTGGCTCGACGCACCCATCGAAACACGCCCCCAACAACACACGGCCTACCGTCACGCGTTCCCACAGGTGTCCCGATGAAAACGGTACCTCACATGTGTGGGTGCACCTACCTGGTCGCCAAGGGGAAAGCCTAAAACACAAGTAACCCCAAGTCTGTTTTCAGAGGGAAATCTCAGACATTCTGCCGACCGGCACAACGTACAGATATGGGCCTCGGGTGTCCAAGCCACCGAGGAAAACAGGGAACCCCATGCATTTCCGAAAAGAGGACACCCGTGGGAATCCGCAGAGGTATAATTTGCGCACATCGCCCCAGAATTTATTACCCAGACAGCACTGCAAAGTCCGAAATGTGGGGAAAAAATGCTTTTTCCGCACATTTCGCTCGACGCACCCATCGAAACACGCCCCCAACAACACATGGCCTACCGTCACGCCTTCCCACAGGTATCCCGATGAAAACGGTACCTCACATGTGTAGGTGCACCTACCTGGCCGCCAAGGGGAAGGCCTAAAACACAAGTAACCCCAAGTCTGTTTTCAGAGCGAAATCTCAGACATTCTGCCGACCGGCACAACGTACAGATATGGGCCTCGGGTGTCCAAGCCACCGAGGAAAACAGGGAACCCCATGCATTTCCGAAAAGAGGACACCCGTGGGAATCCGCAGAGGTATGATTTGCTCACATCGCCCCAGATTTTATTACCCAGACAGCCCCTCAAAGTCCGAAATGTGGGGAAAAAAATGCTTTTTCCGCACATTTCACTCGACACACCCATCGAAACACGCCCCCAACAACACATGGCCTACCGTCACGAGTTCTCACAGGTGTCCCGATGAAAACAGTACCTCACATGTGTGGGTGCACCTACCTGGCCGCCAAGGGGAAAGCCTAAAACACAAGTAACCCCAAGTCTGTTTTCAGAGCGAATCTCAGACATTCTGCCAACCGGCACAACGTACAGATATGGGCCTCGGGTGTCCAAGCCACCGAGGAAAACAGGGAACCCCATGCATTTCCGAAAAGAGGACACCCGTGGGAATCCGCAGAGGTATGATTTGCGCACATCGCCCCAGAATTAACTACCCAGGCAGCCCTGCAAAGTCCGAAATGTGGGGAAAAAAACGGTTTTTACGCACATTTCGCTCGACGCACCCATTGAAACACACCCCTAACAACACATGGCCTACCGTCCCGCGTTTCCACAGGTGTCCCGATGAAAACGGCACCCCACATGTGTGGGTGCACCTACCTGGCCGCCAAGGGGAAAGCCTAAAACACAAGTAACCCCAAGTCTGTTTTCAGAGCGATATCTCAGACATTCTGCCGACCGGCAGAACGTACAGATATGGGTCTCGGGTGTCCAAGCCACCGAGGAAAACAGGGAACCCCATGCATTTCCAAAAAGAGGACACCCGTGGGAATCCGCAGAGGTATGATTTGCGCACATCGCCCCAGAATTTATTACCCAGACACCCCTGCAAATTCCGAAATGTGTGGAAAAAATGCTTTTTCTGCACATTTCGCTTGACGCACCCTTCGAAACACGCCCCCAACAACACATGGCCTACCGTCACGCGTTCCCACAGGTGTCCCAATGAAAACGATGCCTCACATGTGTGGGTGCACCTACCTGGCCGCCAAGGGGAAAGCCTAAAACACAAGTAACCCCAAGTCTGTTTTCAGAACGAAATCTCAGACATTCTGCCGACCGGCACAACGTACAGATATGGGCCTCGGGTGTCCAAGCCACCGAGGAAAATAGGGAATCCCATGCATTTCTGAAAAGAGGACATCCGTGGGAATACGCAGGGGTATGATTTGCGGACATCGCCCCAGAATTTATTACCCAGGCAGCCCTGCAAAGTCCCAAATGTCGGGAAAAAAACGCTTTTTACGCACATTTCGCTCGACGCACCCATCGAAACACGCCCCGAACAACACATGGCCTACTGTCACACGGTCCCACAGGTGTCCCAATGAAAACGGTACCTCACATGTGTGGGTGCACCTACCTGGCCGCCAAGGGGAAAGCCTAAAACACAAGTAACCCCAAGTCTGTTTTCAGAGGGAAATCTCAGACATTCTGCCGACCTGCACAACGTACAGATATGGTCCTCGGGTGTCCAAGCCACCGAGGAAAACAGGGAACCCCATGCATTTCCGAAAAGAGGACACCCGTGGGAATACGCAGAGGTATGATTTTCGCACATCGCCCCAGAATTTATTACCCAGACAGCCCCGCAAAGTCCGAAATGTGGGGAAAAAATGCTTTTTCCGCACATTTCGGTCGACGCACCCATCGAAACACGCCGCCAACAACACATGGCCTACCATCACCCGTTCCCACAGGTGTCCCGATGAAAATGATGCCTCACATGTGAGGGTGCACCTACCTGGCCGCCAAGGGGAAAGCCTAAAACACAAGTAACCCCAAGTCTGTTTTCAGAGGGAAATCTCAGACATTCTGCCGACCGGCACAACGTACAGATATGGGCCTCGGGTGTCCAAGCCACCGAGGAAAACAGGGAACCCCATGCATTTCTGAAAAGAGGACATCCGTGGGAATACGCAGGGGTATGATTTGCGCACATCGCCCCAGAATTTATTACCCAGGCAGCCCTGCAAAGTCCCAAATGTCAGGAAAAAAACGCTTTTTACGGACATTTCGCTTGACGCACCCATCGAAACACGCCCCCAACAACACATGGCCTACCGTCACGCGTTCCCACAGGTGTCCCGATGAAAATGGTACCTCACATGTGTGGGTGCACCTACCTGGCCGCCAAGGGGAAAGCCTAAAACACAAGTAACCCCAAGTCTGTTTTCAGAGCGAAATCTCAGACATTCTGCCGACCGGCACAACGTACAGATATGGGCCTCGGGTGTGCAAGCCACCGAGGAAAACAGGGAACCCCATGCATTTCTGAAAAGAGGACACCCGTGGGAATACGCAGAGGTATGATTTGCGCACTTCGCCCCAGAATTTATTACCCAGACACCCCCGCAAAGACCGAAATGTGGGGAAAAAAAATAATTTTCCGCACATTTCGCTCGGCGCACCCATCGAAACACGCCCCCAACAACACATGGCCTACCGTCACGCGTTCCCACAGGTGTCCCGATGAAAACGGTACCTCACATGTGTGGGTGCACCTACCTGGCTGGCAAGGGGCAAGCCGAAAACGCAAGCAACCCCCAGCCTGTTTGTAGAGGGGAATCTCAGCCATTCTGTCGACCGGCACAACGTACAGATATGGGCCTCCGGTGTCCAAGCCACCGAGGAAAACAGGGAATCCCATGCATTTCCGAAAAGAGGACACCCGTGGGAATACGCAGAGGTATGATTTTCGCACATCGCCCCAGAATTTATTACCCAGACAGCCCCGCAAAGTCCGAAATGTGGGGAAAAAATGCTTTTTCCGCACATTTCGGTCGACGCACCCATCGAAACACGCCCCCAACAACACATGGCCTACTGTCACACGGTCCCACAGGTGTCCCAATGAAAACGGTACCTCACATGTGTGGGTGCACCTACCTGGCCGCCAAGGGGAAAGCCTAAAACACAAGTAACCCCAAGTCTGTTTTCAGAGGGAAATCTCAGACATTCTGCCGACCTGCACAACGTACAGATATGGTCCTCGGGTGTCCAAGCCACCGAGGAAAACAGGGAACCCCATGCATTTCCAAAAAGGGGACATCCGTGGGAATCCGCAGAGGTATGATTTGCGCACATCGCCCCAGATTTTATTACCCAGACAGCCCTGCAAAGTCCGAAATGTGGGGAAAAAAACGCTTTTTCCGCACATTTCGCTCGACGCACGCATCGAAACACGCCCCCAACAACACATGGCCTACCGTCGCAAATTCCCACAGGTGTCCCAATGAAAACAGTACCTCACATGTGTTGGTGCACCTACCTGGCCGCCAAGGGGAAAGCCTAAAACACAAGTAACCCCAAGTCTGTTTTCAGAGTGAAATCTCAGACATTCTGCCGACCGGCACAACTTACAGATATGGGCCTCGGGTGTCCAAGCCACTGAGGAAAACAGGGAACCCCATGCATTTCCGAAAAGAGGACACCCGTGGGAATCCACAGAGGTATGATTTGCGCACATCGCCCCAGATTTTATTACCCAGGCAGCCCCTCAAAGTCCGAAATGTCGGGAAAAAAACGCTTTTTCCGCACATTTCGCTCGACGCACCCATTGAAACACGCCCCCAACAACACATGGCCTACCGTCACACGTTCTCACAGGTGTCCCGATGAAAACGGTACCTCACATGTGTGGGTGCACATACCTGGCCGCCAAGGGGAAAGCCTAAAACACAAGTAACCCCAAGTCTGTTTTCAGAGCGAAATTTCAGACATTCTGCCGACCGGCACAACGTACAGATATTGCCCTCGGGTGTCCAAGCCAGAGAGGAAAACAGGGAACCCCATGCATTTCCGAAAAGAGGACACCCGTGGGAATCCGCAGAGGTATGATTTGCGCACATCGCCCCAGATTTTATTACCCAGACAGCCCCGCAAAGTCCGAAATGTGGGGAAAAAAAAAGCTTTTTCCGCACATTTCGCACGACTCACCCATCAGAACACGCCCCCAACAACACGTGGCCTACCGTCACACGTTCCCACAGGTGTCCCGATGAAAACGGTACCTCATATGTGTGGGTGCACCTACCTGGCCGCCAAGGGGAAAGCCTAAAAGACAAGTAAACCCAAGTCTGTTTTCAGAGCGAAATCTCAGACATTCTGCTGACCGGCACAACGTACAGATATGGGTCTCGGGTGTCCAAGCCACCGAGGAAAACAGGGAACCCCATGCATTTCCGAAAAGAGGACACCAGTGGAAATCCGCAGAGGTATGATTTGCGCACATCGCCCCAGATTTTATTACCCAGACAGCCCCGCAAAGTCCGAAATGTGGGGAAAAAAACGCTTTTTCCGCACATTTTGCTCAACGCACCCATCGAAACACGCCCCCAACAACACATGGCCTACCGTCACGCGTTCCCACAGGTGTCCCGAGGAAAACGGTACCTCACATGTGTGGGTTCACCTACCTGGCCGCCAAGGGGAAAGCCTAAAGCACAAGTAACCCCAAGTCTGTTTTCAGAGCGAAATCTCAGACATTCTGCCGACCGGCACAACGTACAGATATGGCCCTCGGGTGTCCAAGCCACCGAGGAAAACAGGGAACCCCATGCATTTCCGAAAAGAGGACACCCGTGGGAATCCGCAGAGGTATGATTTGCGCACATCGCCCCAGAATTTTTTACCCAGACAGCCCCGCAAAGTCCGAAATGTCGGGAAAAAAAATTGATGCACCCATCAAAACACGCCCCCAACAACACATGGCCTACCGTCACGCGTTCCCACAGGTGTCCCAATGAAAACGGTACCTCACATGTGTGGGTGCACCTACCTGGCCGCCAAGGGGAAAGTCTAAAACACACGTAACCCCAGGTCTGTTTTCAGAGCGAAATCTCAGACATTCTGCCGACCGGCACAACGTACAGACATGGGCCTCGGGTGTCCAAGCCACCGAGGAAAACAGGGAACCCCATGCATTTCCGAAAAGGGGACACCCGTGGGAATCCGCAGAGGTATGATTTGCGCACATAGCCCCAGAATATATTACCCAGACAGCCCCACAAAGTCCGAAATGTGGGGAAAAAATGCTTTTTACGCACATTTGGCTCGACACACCCATCGAAACACGCCCCCAACAACATATGGCCTACCGTCACACGTTTCCACAGGTGTCCCGATGAAAATGGTACCTCACATGTGTGGATGCACCTACCTGGCCGCCAAGGGGAAAGCCTAAAACACAAGTAACCCCAAGTCTGTTTTCAGAGCGAAATCTCAGACATTCTGCCGACCGGAACAACGTACAGATATGGGTCTCGGGTGTCCAAGCCACCGAGGAAAATAGGGAACCCCATGCATTTCCGAAAAGAGGACACCCGTGGGAATCCGCAGATGTATGATTTGCGCACATCGCCCCAGAATTTATTACCCAGGCAGCCCTGCAAAGTCCGAAATGTCGGGAAAAAAACGGTTTTTACGCACATTTCGCTCGACGCACCCATCGAAACACGCCCCCAACAAAACATGGCCTACCGTCACGCGTTCCCACAGGTGTCCCGATGAAAACGGTACCTCACATGTGTGGGTGGACCTACCTGGCCGCCCAGGGGAAAGCCTAAAACACAGGTAACCCAAGTCTGTTTTCAGAGCGAAATCTCAGACATTCTGCCGACCGGCACAACGTACAGATCTGGGCCTCGGGTGTCCAAGCCACCGAGGAAAACAGGGAACCCCATGCATTTCCGAAAAGAGGACACACCTGGGAATCCGCAGAGGTATTATTTGCGCACATCGCCCCAGAATTTATTACCCAGACAGCCCTGCAGAGTCTGAAATGTGGGGAAAAAAACGCTTTTTCCGCACATTTCGCTCGACGCACCCATTGAAACACACCCCTAACAACACATGGCCTACCGTCCCGCGTTCCCACAGGTGTCCCGATGAAAACGGTACCCCACAAGTGTGGGTGCACCTACCTGGCCGCCAAGGGGAAAGCCTAAAACACAAGTACCCCAAGTCTGTTTTCAGAGCGATATCTCAGACATTCTGCCGACCGGCACAACGTACAGATATGGGCCTCGGGTGTCCAAGCCACCGAGGAAAACAGGGAACCCCATGCATTTCCAAAAAGAGGACACCCGTGGGAATCCGCAGAGGTATGATTTGCGCACATCGCCCCAGAATGTATTACCCAGACAGCCCCGCAAAAATCTGAAATGTGGGGAAAAAATGCTTTTTCCGCACATTTCGCTTGATGCACCCAACGAAACACGCCCCCAACAGCACATGGCCTACCGTCACGCGTTCCCACAGGTGTCCCAATGAAAACGATGCCTCACATGTGTGGGTGCACCTACCTGGCCGCCAAGGGGAAAGCCTAAAACACAAGTAAACCCAAGTCTGTTTTCAGAGCGAAATCTCAGACATTCTGCCGACCGGCACAACGTACAGATATGGGCCTCGGGTGTCCAAGCCACCGAGGAAAACAGGGAATCCCATGCATTTCTGAAAAGAGGACACCCGTGGGAATCCGCAGATGTATGATTTGCGCACATCGCCCCAGATTTTATTACCCAGACAGCCCTGCAAAGTCCGAAATGTGGGGAAAAAAATGCTTTTTCCGCACATTTCGCTCGACGCACCCATCGAAACACGCCCTCAACAACACATGGCCTACTGTCACACGGTCCCACAGGTGTCCTGATGAAAACGGTACCTCACATGTGTGGGTGCACCTACCTGGCCGCCAAGGGGAAAGCCTAAAACACAAGTAACCCCAAGTCTGTTTTCAGAGGGAAATCTCAGACATTCTGCCGACCTGCACAACGTACAGATATGGGCCTCGGGTGTCCAATCCACCGAGGAAAACAGGGAACCCCATGCATTTCCGAAAAGAGGACACCTGTGGGAATACGCAGAGGTATGATTTGCGCACATCGCCCCAGGATTTATTACCCAGACAGCCCCGCAAAGTCCGAAATGTGGGGAAAAAATGCTTTTTCCGCACATTTCGCTCGACGCACCCATCGAAACACGCCCCCAACAACACATGGCCTACCGTCACGCGTTCCCACAGGTGTCCCGATGAAAATGATGCCTCACATGTGAGGGTGCACCTACCTGGCCGCCAAGGGGAAAGCCTAAAACACAAGTAACCCCAAGTCTGTTTTCAGAGGGAAATCTCAGACATTCTGCCGACCGGCACAACGTACAGATATGGGCCTCGGGTGTCCAAGCCACCGAGGAAAACAGGGAACCCCATGCATTTCCAAAAAGAGGACATCCGTGGGAATACGCAGAGGTATGATTTGCGCACATCGCCCCAGAATTTATTACCCAGACAGCCCCGCAAAGTCTGAAATGTGGGGAAAAAAACGCTTTTTACGCACATTTCGCTCGACGCACCCAACGAAACACGCCCCCAACAACACATGGCCTACCGTCACGCGTTCCCACAGGTGTCCAGATGAAAATGATGCCTCACATGTGAGGGTGCACCTACCTGGCCGCCAAGGGGAAAGCCTAAAACACAAGTAACCCCAAGTCTGTTTTCAGAGGGAAATCTCAGACATTCTGCCGACCGGCACAACGTACAGATATGGGCCTCGGGTGTCCAAGCCACCGAGAAAAACAGGGAACCCCATGCATTTCCGAAAAGAGGACATCCGTGGGAATACGCAGAGGTATGATTTGCGCACATCGCCCCAGAATTTATTACCCAGGCAGCCCTGCAAAGTCCGAAATGTCGGGAAAAAAACGCTTTTTACGCACATTTTGCTCGACGCATCCATCGAAACACGCCCCCAACAACACATGGCCTACCGTCACGCGTTCCCACAGGTGTCCCGATGAAAATTATGCCTCACATGTGAGGGTGCACCTACCTGGCCGCCAAGGGGAAAGCCTAAAACACAAGTAACCCCAAGTCTGTTTTCAGAGGGAAATCTCAGACATTCTGCCGACCGGCACAACGTACAGATATGGGCCTCGGGTGTCCAAGCCACCGAGGAAAACAGGGAACCCCATGCATTTCCGAAAAGAGGACATCCGTGGGAATACGCAGAGGTATGATTTGCGCACATCGCCCCAGAATTTATTACCCGCAGCCCTGCAAAGTCCGAAATGTCGGGAAAAAAACGCTTTTTACGCACATTTCGCTCGACGCACCCATTGAAACACACCCCTAACAACACATGGCCTACCGTCCCGCGTTCCCACAGGTGTCCCGATGAAAACGGTACCCCACATGTGTGGGTGCACCTACCTGGCCGCCAAGGGGAAAGCCTAAAACACAAGTAACCCCAAGTCTGTTTTCAGAGCGATATCTCAGACATTCTGCCGACCGGCACAACGTACAGATATGGGCCTCGGGTGTCCAAGCCACCGAGGAAAACAGGGAACCCCATGCATTTCTGAAAAGAGGACACCCGTGGGAATACGCAGAGGTATGATTTGCGCACTTCGCCCCAGAATTTATTACCCAGACACCCCCGCAAAGACCGAAATGTGGGGAAAAAAAATAATTTTCCGCACATTTCGCTCGGCGCACCCATCGAAACACGCCCCCAACAACACATGGCCTACCGTCACGCGTTCCCACAGGTGTCCCGATGAAAATGGTACCTCACATGTGTGGTGCACCTACCTGGCTGGCAAGGGGCAAGCCGAAAACGCAAGCAACCCCCAGCCTTTTTGCAGAGGGGAACTCAGCCATTCTGTCGACCGGCACAACGTACAGATATGGGCCTCGGGTGTCCAAGCCACCGAGGAAAACAGGGAACCCCATGCATTTCCAAAAAGGGGACACCCGTGGGAATCCGCAGAGGTATGATTTGCGCACATCGCCCCAGATTTTATTACCCAGACAGCCCTGCAAAGTCCGAAATGTGGGGAAAAAAACGCTTTTTCCGCACATTTCGCTCGACGCACGCATCGAAACACGCCCCCAACAACACATGGCCTACCGTCGCAAATTCCCACAGGTGTCCCGATGAAAACAGTACCTCACATGTGTTGGTGCACCTACCTGGCTGCCAAGGGGAAAGCCTAAAACACAAGTAACCCCAAGTCTGTTTTCAGAGGGAAATCTCAGACATTCTGCCGACCGGCACAACGTACAGATATGGGCCTCGGGTGTCCAAGCCACCGTGGAAAACAGGGAACCCCATGCATTTCCGAAAAGAGGACACCCGTGGGAATACGCAGAGGTATGATTTGCGCACATCGCCCCAGAATTTATTACCCAGTCAGCCCTGCAAAGTCCGAAATGTCGGGAAAAAAACGCTTTTTACGCACATTTCGCTCGACGCACCCATCGAAACACCCCCCGACAACACATGGCCTACCGTCACGCGTTCCCCCAGGGGTCCCGATGAAAACGGTACCTCACATGTGTGGGTGCACCTACCTGGCCGCCAAGGGGAAAGCCTAAAACACAAGTAACCCCAAGTCTGTTTTCAGAGCGAAATCTCAGACATTATGCTGACCGGCACAACGTACAGATCTGGGCCTCGGGTGTCCAAGCCACCGAGGAAAACAGGGAACCCCATGCATTTCCAAAAAGAGGACACCCCTGGGAATCCGCAGAGGTATGATTTGCGCACATCGCCCCAGAATGTATTAGCCAGACAGCCCTGCAAAGTCCGAAATGTGGGGAAAAAAACGCTTTTTCCGCACATTTCGCTCGACGCACCCATCGAAACACACCCCCAACAACACATGGCCTACTGTCCCGCGTTCCCACAGGTGTCCCGATGAAAGGGGCACCCCACATGTGTGGGTGCACCTACCTGGCCGCCAAGGGGAAAGCCTAAAACACAAGTAACCCCAAGTCTGTTTTCAGAGGGAAATCTCAGACATTCTGCTGACCGGCACAACGTACAGATATGGGCCTCGGGTGTCCAAGCCACCGAGGAAAACAGGGAACCCCATGCATTTCCGAAAAGAGGACACCCGTGGGAATACGCAGAGGTATGATTTGCGCACATCGCCCCAGAATTTATTACCCAGGCAGCCCTGCAAAGTCCGAAATGTCGGGAAAAAAACGCTTTTTACGCACATTTCGCTCGACGCACCCATCGAAACACCCCCCGACAACACATGGCCTACCGTCACGCGTTCCCACAGGGGTCCCAATGAAAACGGTACCTCACATGTGTGGGTGCACCTACCTGGCCGCCAAGGGGAAAGCCTAAAACACAAGTAACCCCAAGTCTGTTTTCAGAGCGAAATCTCAGACATTCTGCCGACCGGCACAACGTACAGATCTGGGCCTCGGGTGTCCAAGCCACCGAGGAAAACAGGGAACCCCATGCATTTCCAAAAAGAGGACACCCGTGGGAATCCGCACAGGTATGATTTGCGCACTTCACCCCAGAATTTATTACCCAGACAGCCCCGCAAATTCCGAAATGTGGGGAAAAAAAGCTTTTTCCGCACATTTCGCTCGACCACCCATCGAAACACGCCCCCAACAACACATGGCCTACTGTCCCGCGTTCCCACAGGTGTCCCGATGAAAACGGTACCCCACATGTGTGGGTGCACCTACCTGGCCGCCAAGGGGAAAGCCTAAAACACAAGTAACCCCAAGTCTGTTTTCAGAGCGAAATCTCAGACATTCTGCCGACCGGCACAACGTACAGATATGGGCCTCGGGTGTCCAAGCCACTGAGGAAAACAGGGAACCCCATGCATTTCCGAAAAGAGGACACCCATGGGAATCCACAGAGGTATGATTTGCGCACACCGCCCCAGAATTTATTACCCAGACAGCCCCGCAAAGTCCGAAATGTGGGGAAAAAAACGCTTTTTCCGCACATTTCGCTCGACGCACCCATCGAAACATGCCCCCAACAACACATGGCCTACCGTCACGCGTTCCCACAGGTGTCCCGATGAAAACGATACCTCACATGTGTGGGTGTACCTACCTGGCCGCCAAGGGGAAAGCCTAAAACACAAGTAACCCCAAGTCTGTTTTCAGAGCAACATCTCAGACATTCTGCCGACCGACACAATGTACAGATATGGGCCTCGGGTGTCCAAGCCACCAAAAAAAACAGGGAGCCCCATGCATTTCCGAAAAGAGGACACCCGTGGGAATCCGCAGAGGTATGATTTGCGCACATCGCCCCAGATTTTATTACCCAGACACCCCTGCAAATTCCGAAATGTGGGGAAAAAAGTGCATTTTCCGCACATTTAGCTCGGCGCACCCATCGAAACACGCCCCCAACAACACATGGCCTACCGTCCCGCGTTCCCACAGGTATCCCGATGAAAACGGTACCTCACATGCGTGGGTGCACCTACCTGGCTGGCAAGGGGCAAGCCGAAAACGCAAGCAACTGCCAGTCTGTTTGCAGAGGGGAAACTCAGCCATTCTGCCGAACGGCACAACATACAGATATGGGCCTCGGGTGTCCAAACCACCAAGGAAAACAGGGAACCCTATGCATTTCCGAAAAGAGGACACCCGTGGGAATCCGCAGAGGTATGATTTGCGCACATCGCCCCAGAATTTATTACCCAGACACCCCCGCAAAGTCCGAAATGTGGGGAATAAAACGCATTTTCCGCACATTTAGCTCGGTGCACCCATCGAAACACGCCCCCAACAACACCCCTCTATAAACCATCTATTGGGGGTCCTGCCCCACCTTTTGGGGTGCCCCCACCCGCCCACCCCCAATGGCTGGGGGACACAGGTCATGCAGGCCTCCCTGGGCCTCCTCCTAACGGCTGCGTGAGGTACACCCCACCTCCATTTGGGGTGGGGGGGAGAGGGCCACCACAAAAGGTGGGGCAGGACCCCCAATAGATGGGGCAGTAGGGTTTGGGCACCCTGGGGGCAGATAGCCACACTAATGTGGCCATCTGCACCAAGCAAAGTTGGGTAAACAAAAAACAAAATACAAATTCATAGGCTGCTTTTTAAGGGGGGCTGAGGGCCACCCTAAATTGGCAGCGAATGATGTACCGCAATGGGGGGTGGCCCTCAACCCCCCCCCCAAATGGAGGGCCCCACCTCATGCAACCCTCCCTGGGGGCAGATAGGGGGGGCCCCACCTCATGCATCCCTCCCTGGGGTCAGATGCCCCTTCCTAGGAGCAGATATCTGCCCCCAGGGAGAGTTGCATGAGGTGGGGCCCTCCATTTGGGGTGGAGGGGGTTGAGGGCCACCCCCCGTTGCGGTACATCTTTCGCTGCCAATTTAGGGTGGCCCTCAGCCCCCCCTAAAAAGCAGCCTGTGATTTTGTATATTTTTTTTTGTTTACCCAACTTCGCTTGGTGCAGATGGCCACATTAGTGTGGCTATCTGCCCCCAGGGTGCCCAAACCCTACTGACCCATCTATTGGGGGTCCTGCCCCACCTTTTGGGGTGCCCCCCCACCCCAATGGCTGGGGGACACACCTCATGCAGGCCTCCCTGGGCCTCCTCCTAACGGCTGCGTGAGGTACACCCCACCTCCATTTGGTGTGAGGGGGGAGAGGGCCACCCCAAAAGGTGGGGCAGGACCCCCAATAGATGGGGCAGTAGGGTTTGGGCACCCTGGGGGCAGATTGCCACACTAATGTGGCCATCTGCACCAAGCGAAGTTGGGTAAACAAAAAAAAAAATACTAATTCATAGGCTGCTTTTTAGGGGGGCTGAGGGGCCACCCTAAATTGGCAGCGAATGATGTACTGCAACGGAGGGTGGCCCTCAGCCCCCCCACCCCAAATGGAGGGCCCCACCTCATGCAACCCTCCCTGGGGGCCCCCCTTCCTGGCGGCAGATAGGGGGGCCCCACCTCTTGGATCCCTCCCTGGGGTCAGATGCCCCTTCCTAGGATCGCGCGCCCTACGCCCGATCCGTGACCAGCAATCCCTCATATGTGGTGTCCTTGGAAAGGGGAGAAAGTCCCCTTTCCACGGACACCACTTTTTGATCAATCCCTGGTGGTCCAGTGGGCCCCAGGGCCCCAAACCCCCTCCCACCTCCCACCTCCCCTCGATTTTCTTTTGCTTTTATTTATTTTTATTTTCACCCCTGGGGGCAGTGATTATCTTCCCCCAGGGGTCTCTGGCGATGTGGCCCCATGCCTTGGGGCCACAGGGGGAGGGGGGCCGCTTACCTAGTAAGCAGCCCCCCCTCCCCCTGCGTCATAAACGGATCTGCGTTGATCCGCTGGCATTGCTGTCCGCGGATTGCGTGCCCTGCACCCGATCCGCGGGCAGCAATGCCTCATATGTGGTGTCCTTGGAAAGGGGAGAAAGTCCCCTTTCCAGGGACACCACTTTTGATCCATCCCTGGTGGTCCAGTGGGCCCCAGGGCTCCAAACCCCCTCCCACCTCCCCTCGATTTTTTGTTGTGTTTTTTATTTTTTCACCCCTGGGGGCAGTGATTATCTGCCCCCAGGGGTCTCTGGCGCTGTGGCCCCATGCCTTGGGGCCACTGGGGGAGGGGGCCGTGTTCCATCCCTGGTGGTCCAGTGGGCCCCAGGGCCCCAAAACCCCTCCCACCTCCCTCCATCCCTCGATTTCTTTTTTTTGTTTTTATTTTTTTATTTCACCCCTGGGGGCAGTGATCATCTGCCCCCAGGGGTCCCTGGCGCTGTGGCCCCATGCTTTGGGGCCACGGGGGAAGGGGGCCGCTTACCTAGTAAGCAGCCCCCTCTCCCCCCGCGTCACAAACAGATCTTCATTTGATCCGTGACGTTGCTGCCCGCGGATCAAGGCGCCCTGCGCCCGATCCGCAGGCAGCAATGCCACACAATTGGTATCGTTGGAAAGGGGAGAATCTCCCCTTTCCAACGATACCTGCCTCGATCTCCAACTTGAAATACAGCCGGAGATCGAGGCTGACAAAGAAGGGCACTCACCTTCTTTATCCACCGCAGCAGCCGAAAATGGCTGCTGCGGTGGATTTACTTTCAGTTTCACACCGACGTGCGTTACGCACGCCGACGTGAAACTGAAGGTAATCCAGCCCCCTGACAGTGAGGGGGGGACCTCCCCCTCACATAGCCCGGGGGTTGGATTACAGTTTTGAGCGATCCCTGCTTTGCAGGGATCGCTCAAAACAAGGTGCCGAAAAGGACGAGCTATCTCGTCCTTGGCACTGGGTGTGCACTGTCAAGGACGAGATACCTCGTCCTTGGCATTTAAAGGGTTAAAAAGCCTGAGCCAGTAGTAGACTGGGAGTACATAGAAGAATTCCTTCCTGAGTACGATTCAGTACCAGGCACATCTAGAACAAATATCGAGGATGACTTCGACACCAGAAGCATCGGAGAAACGTTCAGTGGGATATATGATGAAGTGGGGCTAGAACAAGTACCACAAGGGGAGGGGGAAAACGAGTGCCTGGAGAGCACTCAGCTTTATGACACTGAGGATGTCTCCCGAAGCAGTGCGAATAGAGAACTTTCCCTAGATAGATTAGAAATAAGCAGGAGCAAGGAGGATGCAAGAAGTTGCACAAGTTGGGGGCAGACAATGTCTGACACTGAAAGAGAAGAGCGTGAAGAAACAGAGGAGAGAAGATGTGAAAAGAGAGTTTTAGGAGGGAAAGGGATAAGATGGTCAGACTCTAGGGGATCTATACCGAGGGCATCCTAATTTGACAAACAGTCAGACCGGCACGAAAAAGTATCTCACGGTCATAGGGGGTGTCGCCACCACCCTACACGAGCCGACTAAGATCATTGCCTGGTAGACGGCGATGCAGGAATATTACGCCTGCAATAGCCAGAAGAGCAATGAGAGAGGAGAGAGCGGACTACACGTCCCAATTTCCATTGCTTGAGAAAGGTGGAGCGAGAGCACAGTATATTCCATGGCCACACATGGATCGAGCAAACTTGAAAAACAAGCTTCCAATGTTGACATCGGGAGCTGGAAAATGGATACACGAGCTAGAAAAAATTACGGGAGGGAACACGTTAGCTATAGGGGATATCAAGGGTCTCTTAATCGCCATACTTGGTGAGAGAGCAGACGATGTGTGGACACGGGCATGGTTACCCTGGTGTGACCACAGTTAATACTGTGCATGACAGAGCTCCATTTAACAATTGCAGAGCCGCGGTATGGAAAGCACTACGAGTGCTATACCCAGATACTTCCGACATGGGAGCTATCATGACACGTAAAATGAAGGAGTCGGAAGATCAATTACTTTACATACAGAATTTCCAAGACGCGTGGGTACTTGAGACTTGTGAATCTTGGGGGAAATCTATACCCGTGTTCTACCATATATTGTGTCAAGGGCTGCCAGAACCAGTGCAGAAACAGCGTAAGAAATTGGTGGGAATCGAGGCCAAGCCATGGTCAGAAATACAGTTGACCATTGCACTATTGTAGGCTTCTGTAAGAAAAGAATCGCAAAAAAGAAGCTGCACGAAAGGGTGCAGAGGCAAAATTAGTGCAGAAGAAATTGTCAAAATATGCTCTTGAAAGAGCAATGATAACTAGCACAGCTGAATCGAACATGCCACAAGTCAATAATCCATAGCAGAATAATCAGGGCAGTACTGGGTTTTTACCCCAGGGGAAGAGGATTTGGAGGAAGAAGATGGCAGAGTAATCAGGGAGGTTTCATGAATAATCAAGGAGGTTTTCAAAATATGCAAAATAGCAATCAAGATATGTCAAATGGGCAAGTAATCCGACCACCGCCAGTATGTTGGTTGTGTGGGATGACAGGGCATTTAGCGCGCACATGCAGAAATTAAGGCATGATGCAAAAAGGCCAAGAAATAGGAGCGTTTGTACAGCAGGGAGTTGCACAGAATCACACGGTGCAACAGCAAATGCCAGGAGCACAGCAAAGCCCACAACCTCAAAATGTAGTGAGTTTTCCACAAGGACAGTCCCAACAGTCACTGATGCAACTGTCACAGAGAGTGAGTACAGGACAGGTTGCAAACCCTGGAATGGGGGGTAACACTGGCAATAGGGGAAATCCATCAGCACGAGGTGGGCCAAACCTATATATGGACTAGGACAGCTCACTGTGAACCCTGATATGTTCTATCCTCTCAGTGACACCAGACCCTCACCGGGAACTCCAGGAATGCACTACTCAAACGTATGCGAAATGATTGGAGCATACGCAGGACACACAGCCATGAGGGCTGTTCAATTAGAGCCTGAAATATTTGCGTATGGAATACGTGTGCTAATGGCAGGGCTGCCAGGCCTTACAGACAAAATCATGAGGACTCCAGATTAATTTTTATTCAGGCCAAGAATACCTATGCACGAGGACAAGGGACAAGTATTTCCCTTGCTGATACACACAGCTGCAGTACAAGGGAACATGGCTTTGATTGATGGTTATGATGATGAGGGCCGACAATGGTGCACAGTAATCTCCTTTGAAGAAGGATAACTATTTACTGACGTCACTGATGACGATCTGTTTGATGAGCAAGCAGATATGGGAGAGACAACAGTTGAAGTGAGCCCCACTTTTTGGGTGAGAATGATCAAAAGAGAAGTGCCTCAGAGAATGATGTTAGCACGGAACCGTCCCAAATATTTTGATGACGACATGGCCCAGGTGCCTGTCTCAGTATGGACTACAGGCCCCTATGACGTAGGCTTATTGAAAGGAGTTGGACAGGTGACAATCAAACTGAAGCCATGAGCAATTTTACCAAAAGCAAAGCAATATCCAATGTCCAGGGAGGCAGATGAAGGGATTTTTAACACAATTTCGGCTATGATGGAGCATGGCATCTTAGTGACATCAGAGTCATCATGCAATATCACGGTTTACCCTATCAAAAAATCAAAAGGGGGGTCTTGGCGGCTATTTCAAGAACTAAGGCCGATAAATGATATTGTTGAGGCTGAGTTCCCTTTAGTCCCTAACCCGGCTACAATTCTATGTAATATACCCATTGATGCAAAATATTTCACGGTGATTGACTTGAAAAATGCATTTTTCTCAATCCCATTGCACTGTGACTCACAAGTTCTGACTGCCTTCACGTTCAGACAGATGCGCCTGAAGAGCACAAGGTTACCTCAGGGGTACTGTGAGTCTCCTTTGATTTTAAACAGAGTCCTGCAAATCGACTGAGCAATATTGCATTAGAAAGTGTTGTCCTGCAATATGTGGATGACATCTTAATATGCTGCATGACAGAGGAGCAATGCAGACACGATTCTGTTCAGCTATTGACTATACTGGCTGAGAAAGGATATAAGGTTGACAAAGAAAAGCTACAATACTGTCAACAAGAAGTGCTATATATAGGTCAGCTGATCTCGCACAAGGGGAAAAAAGTTACCCCAGAAAGAGCTGAAGCCATAGTAAACACAGCCAAGCCACACACGGTAAAGCAAATGCAGAGTGTTTTAGGCCTGTGCAATTATGTCAGGGCATGGGTATTCGACTACAGCTCTTACACCAAGCCTTTGCTTGAGGGCCTAAAGAAAGCCCAAGTAACGAAAGAAAAGACTGAATGGTGTGCTGAGCTCAAAAAAGTAATTTGCACAGCACCAGTTTTAGGAATCCCCAATTATGCAGAGGACTTTGTCCTGTTCTCGCACACAAATGGCAGCATTATGACGGCAGGGCTCACACAGAGAACCACATTGGGGTATAAGCCTCAGGCATATTAAAGTGGAAATTTGGACCCAGTGATGAGAGGCCATTTCCCGTGCGAACAAAGTTTAGCTGCCGCATCGTTCACCATAGAGAAGGCTATAACCATTGTGATGGGATGCTCCATGATGTTGTTCGTCGAGTACGTAGTATTTGCCATTCTAGAGAAACCGAAAGGCATATTGACATCTCAGAGAGCTTCTGCATATGAAGTGATCATATCAAATCCATCGATTAAAATAGTCCGATGTAAGATAGTGAACCCAGCTATGTTCATAGCAGAGCCAGTCACTGAAGGAGAGCCAATATATGACTGTGCAAATTATGCAGAATTCTCTGATGAAATTCCCAGAGTGAAAGAAAATGCATTGGCAGAAGGAGAAAGTGTCTTAAATGGCTGTTCTTCGAGAATCGATGAAAGCGATGGGCAAAGATATACAGGCGTTGCTGTAATGAAACACACTGCAAATGGAGAATTTCGAGTGCTCCTTAGTGCACAAATACCATCTAATTATTCAGCACAGGCTGCAGAATTATTGGCGTTAATACTCGCCATTGAGAATCACGCAGACCAGGAAGTAACTGTGTACAGTGACTCTGCCTATGTGTATATCGACAGTGCACGCAGGTGTAGCGCGCTGGAAAAGGAGGGACTACCTTCGAGCAGACTGCATGCCAGTGCAGCACGCAGCCATGTTGGACAGGCTGATCAAGGCACTACAGCTCCCAGTGGGCATAGCGGTCGTGAAATGCGCCGCCCACCCGAAGTGGACAGATTTTATCTCACGAGGAATTCAAGCAACAGACATGTAAGCCAAGCGTATGGCGTCCAAAAATGAGACGATCATGGATATAGAAGTTATTAACACTAATGAGAGAATGAGTGTTGCACAAAGTACACCGGAAAGCTACAACAATATGGGACTGCCACAGTTGTTGGAACTCCATGGGGAGGAACCACAGGAGGAAAATAATTTATGGAAGCGGGGAGGGTATTCTTCAAACCCCTCTGACAGCTTGGGGTGACAAGACAGCACTGGTAAACCAGTAATGCCTATAGCCCTGTTAAAATTAGCGCTGGAGCAGTTACACTACCCAGCACACATGACAAAAGATAATCTAGCGGCAACACTCGCGGAAGACTGGTTCATACCAAACTTAGCGGAGCATGTTGCAATTTTTATGGTGAACGGTATAATTTGCCAACAGTTCACAGCTGCGCACAGGTTGAAGGTAATTAGAGGAGTCATCCCAAGGCCTAACGAACCTTTTCAACACTTGCATGTCGATTATGTAGATATGATTCAAGTATGTAACAGGTACAGGTATTTCATTGTTGTGGTGTGCCCATTCTCTAGATGGATAGAAGCAGGTCCCTGTATACACCCAGACTCTACCTGTGCGGCCAAATTACTAGTGAGAGAGGTATTTCCCAGGTGGGGGGTATGCAAAGTCTTGAGATCAGATAACAGGACCCAAACAAAGTTTTTGAGCAGATCAGCTTGTTGCTTGGTATAAAGCACACGTTCTCGTCAGCATATCATCTGCAAGGTAACACGGTATGCGGGAAGCTCAATGGCTTATTAAAGGAAAGGATAGCCAAATTGAAGATTATTCTAAGAAAGGGATGATTGCACTGTCTTCCTTTGGCATTGTATGCACTCCGGTATCCACCCAGTTCCGACCACCATCTTAGGCCGCACGAAATAGCCACAAGAAGAAGAATGGGCACTCCACTAACACCCCGAGACAGAGCTAGATGTGATGCCCAGTCAACAGGAGAAATCATAGGGTCTGAAATTCAAAATTACTTGAATTGCATGACATCTTGTCTTACTGTAATTTCAGGCCATCTGCAGCGACGACGAAAAGGGTGCAGGGCAGCACAGAACACAGAAGGAGATATTACTGAAGGCACAGCTCAAGGACTTTATGTTCCATCTGTTTTCCCTGGAGACACTGGGGGTCATTCCGAGGTTGGAGGTAAGGGATGAACAATGCCAGTAAAGGATTATCGGCATCGCTTACCACTCCGGGCTATTCCAACCAACCAAACCACTATTAGCGGCATCCTGAATAACGGTGCCTCTAATAGCAGCATGGGCGCGGCACGCGGGCCATCATACCGGCAATAGTGGCATGCCGCAAACTGGAGGAAATCACAAGTGAAGCGGACATGCAAATACCGGCATCATGAAAGCGTTAAAAGTGGTTTCCTGCATGCCGTAAATACCGGCATCTCTGACCAACCGTAAAATGCCATGTGCAGTGTTCCCAACTGCCACAGGTGCGCACCATCAGCACAGGTATAGGCAATGGAGTCTGGGCCCGACTAAAAGGAGCACACCCACACACCACATCCCTTTCCACACCAAGATCAATCCAATAGTAGCATCAACACTTCAGCTGGAGGACATGCATACATTGCAACACCAGCAACAACACCAACACCAACAGCAGGCACCACACACAAGATGCAGCAGGAGAAGAAGGACAGGCCCAGAATGCCCCACCAGTGCAGCCAGCATAACCACGCATGCAGCCCCCAATTCCAAACATCAGAGCCAGTCCCTCCAACCCAACCCCGCAGCACAACCACACCCTGTACCGTCTGGACCGGGACACCATCAACACCATTGTGGACATGTTACACGATTGTCAGCCTCATTGAAATACGCACTGCCATCCACCCTCTACTGAAGGTAGTGTCAGTGCTCCACTTCCTTTCCACAGCCACCTACCAGCACACAGTGTGGTACATGCATGGCATATCCCCACCCTCATTCAATTGCATCCTGAATCAAGTGCTGGATGCCCTCCTCAAGCACACAACGGAATACATATCCCTACCACAGACTCCCCAGGAGATTCTTGAAACAAAAGGTGGCCTCCATGCCGTGAAGGTGGTTTACTGCAATCGCAAACTATACCACTACAAACAGGTGCAGATGGAAGGCGACGCAAGCAAGATCATCACACAATGTTGTGCTCGATATCTTGGATCAACCACAGGAATGCTGCATGTCACCATGGGTAAAATCAGCGCAGAATGCCTATCATTGCAGAGCCTACTGCCAACGCTCCCCATCAGAAAATCCTACCGAACACAACACATTACTAAATGTACACAAACACAGCTGTATGTGTACACAATGCATGAGCTACAATATGGCAGAGCACACCGGGTATCATCTTTAAGATGCAACTCACACCATTATTCCATGGCACAGGACATATTGAGGGCCTAAAAATGGCGTCCATACAACCAGGGACATGTGCCTGTGACCAATGATAATCTGCCAACATGTGTGACTAGTACAGCTGTCCATCATCAATCGACTGACATATAGCTTTTAATGCCTCCCATGCAGGTGACAGTGGCTATCCCTTGATGCCGTGGCTCATCACCCCTGTCCGAAACACACAGAACAGGCATGAGGAGGACTACAGTCAATCACACACCCATACCTGTGTGGTCATTGACCAGACCTTTGGCTTGTTCAAGGCATGGCTTTGCTGCCTTAGGCCGGCAGGTGGGGCACTCCTCTACATGAGAAGGTGGCCAAGACCATCATGGCATGTGTTATACTGCCCAACATGTTTATCTGACACAACGTGCCCCTGACCCCTGACATTGAACTGCTACCACCTGGTGATGATGAAGGGGATGAAGAAGTGGCTGCACATCATTGCGGTGCCGATGCCCAGGAGGGACGTGCTGTGCATCAGTCAGTGATTGCACAATATTACTGATAGACATGGCTGCAGAGGGTGACATGATATTCTAACAGAGGCCACTGGTTGTGTGGGTAGATGCACACTATGCACTGTAGATGAATAAATGACACAAGCGCAAAGATGAATATCCACTCAGGTCTTGCTTTTGACACAACGGGTGTATTAAATATAACAATGATAACAAAAAAAAAACCTCCACCACCCTCACCACCTCCCCCCACAACTCCCCCACACACCCTCACCCCCCTTCCCCCTCACCCCACAACTCCCCCACACACCCTCACCCCCTCCCCCCACAACTCCCCACACATATCCCATCAAGTCTCCAATGACTACATGAGGCTGCCCAGACTGTCAGTTCGCACTCCCTGGACCAGGTGGCGGCATGTCTTGCCGGCGCAGGGTGCATGCTGACCTAGTGAGCGGGCTTCTCTGGGTCAAGCTAGATGATGACGGTGTGGCCGCCTGCTCGAATTGGGTAGCCGAACACCCTGCCTCCATGGCATCGGCTATGTGGCCTAGTACCTTGCGGAGGGTAGAGACCTCCTCGCAGATGCGGCTAGAGTTTTCGGCAAATATTTTGCCCATGGAGGCGGTGTTCTCAGAGATGGACCTGATTAGAGAGGCGATGTTCTCCAGCCACTCCTGCCTAGCCAGTGTGTTGTCCTCAACGAATTGCCGCACAAGGGCAGTCAGCTGTTCTGCACGCTGCAGCCCTGCGGGTGCACCTGTGGAGGTTGATGGTTCCTGGCTGTCCTGCTCAGCCTGCTCAGCCTCAATACTCGGCCCTATAGGACTGAAATGCCCTTCCATTTGCTCCTGACCAGACTGCTCCAGGGTGGTGGCGTGGTCTGTTTCAAGGGATGATATTTGGGGAGATGCCAGTGGACTGAGCGTGTGGAGCAGATCTGATGCATCGTTTCAACAGGCACCCATACCTCTTCCTGTGGGTCCTCCACAGCCTGGGATGCTGTGGCTGCCACCTCCCCAGCCAAACTAGACTCCTCAGAGTGTGGTGCCTCGGCGGCACTGGTGTACTGGCAACCTGGGGTGTCCTACCTGATGGTGCACGGCGGCCCATGGGTTGTCTCTTCGAGGTCAAAGGGCAGTTGGCATCATCCCAGGACCTCTTCCGGGGTGTGGTCTTCGTGGGGGTTGCGTCCTGCCCATCGCTGTCATGGTCAGAGCCTGTGGGGGTCAAAGAGAGGGATGGCATGAGTGATGTTTTGATAGGCATCAAACATACATCTTGACAATTGATCATCCACACAATTGAGGGTAATAGGCATTTGAGTTTGAATGAGAATGTTGTTTGATACATGTTGGCCAAGAGCTATGGTATCTGACATGGATATTTGTTGGGGCCTGCATGCTGTGCGACTTCTGGCATTTACATCTTTGTGTGGTATGTGTCAGGTACAGCATTGCCTTGCTGCAGGCATCTGCATGTGTCTGTGATGCGTCCGCCTACTTTTCTGGGAGTGTGTGTGTGTGTGTTGGACCATGGCTTGCCTCTTTCGACTGACATATTGGTTGACTTTCTTCAGACTCTGCATTACAGTGTTTTGTTAGGACACTCACCTCCATCGGCCGATGTTGTGGCGCCACACTCCATCTTGCTGACACCTTCTATCCCCTCCATTCTGATTATGCTGGTGCAGATGTCCTCCCATGGGTGTCAGCTTTATGGGTGAGCTGGGACCTCCTCCTGTTGCCATTGCCTGGCTCCTGTTGACAGAGAGTATGTTTCTCACTCTGAGTCGCAAGTCGTCCCAGCGCTTCCGGCAGTTTTTGGTGGTGCGGGGGGTGTTTCCAACAGCACTAACTTTCTGTGCAACAAGTGCCCGGATCTCCTTTTTTTTAAGATGGCCTCCCTCTTCAGGCTGTTGGCAAAGACAATCCCAGCATGCTCATGCAGTGTCCCGGCTAGCATATCCAACTCATCCTCGTTGAATCTCTCCTTGCGCTGGCTGGCAGCTCCCTTCTTAAGGGCCGTGGGCATTGTGGTGTGTTTGGAGAATGTTTTCTGACAAACAGCAGAGTCCCACAGGTCCTGTGTGGTGAGGATGGCAATGGATTGTTTTTTTAAAGATGGCCGCCGTGCTCCTTCCTGTTCCTGTGCGATGACGCTATTTCCGGTTCCGCTTATTTACGGTGACCGTTATTAGCAGTCACTGCTAATGCCGCATTGGATCATGCCGGTAGTGCTATCTGCGCTATGCATGATGCCGCTAAGGGCATTTTTCGTGCCTTTAACGGCATGGCGGTAATGCCCTTACTGGAATAGCACGAAGCTTGTGCCCGCGAAATCGTAATAGTCCTCTATTAGCGGACTAATGACTGCATGGACATGCTATTTGAGCCATGCCGGTAAGGACCGTTACTTAACTCCAAACTCGGAATGACCCCCACTGTGTTGGTAAAAAACCATATGAGGAAAAGGTGGGACTGCTAAACGGGATATCATATTATGCCTCCTTTATTGTATATATTGGCCTAAACCCAGTCGCTCTGCGAAGATATCTGCGTTGCAAGGTTTCGACCTTAGATCGACCTAGCCGCCATTTTGGGAACATCCGCCATTTTGATTTCCACTTCAAAGTCACTCTGTATTCTAAAATGGTGAACAGTGTTCTCCTGCTCGTAACCTTAGCCGTCCTGACCTTTACACAGGTTAATGCCTAAACTGCCTGTAGGCTAAATGTTTGGGTCGTGTAATAAGACCATGTCCTATGTTTGACCTGAAGATCAGAGGATTACCTACGGCAACAGGCCCGATCCACGGGCATACATTGAATACAATGTTGTTTAAATACTGAATGTGAGCACTTGTTGAACTACATTGTATGAAACATGTACTAAGGCTTAATGGCAAATTCTAAGATACACTGTTGCCATTGTGACTTGTTGTTTTATAAACTAGACGTAATCCACATGCATATAGTTGGACTAACTAGAGGTGAACTCGGCACAAACCCTAGTCCGAAAATAATTAACTTGCAGAGGGGCTGGAAATTGCGGTTGAGAATTGTATAAAAGATGAGAATACGTAGACGTCCAGTACCTCTCACTTCTCACACCGAAATGGCTGGTATTTGTTGTGATGTACTGAGGGCCAGATAGCTATCTGATACTTTGTTTCTTTGTAAACTGTACAGTTATTTGAATACATTTCTAAGAATCGTTATAAGCCTGTGTTTGGTGTATTTCCTTTTGTGGTACTCAGCCTCGATATTTCTCTTTTGTTTTTACAGGACGAGCCAAGGTTTAATGGTCCCTTTACAGTGGAAGACTGCACACCCTCTGCAGTAAAACTACAAGGAAGAAGAGCTTGGATCTTTTTGTGTGACGTCAAGTTATACATCGGAGAAGGCCTCCTGCCTGCACCCCAGAGTGAAGAGAAGACAGACGATGGGGAAGAACCACAGCACCTACAGATGGAATCCATGACCAGGAAGAATGACGCATGAGCAGCCGCAAAGCAAAGACAAAGAGCTTTTGTACAAAAGTTGTGGTTTTATTTTGGACATTCCTGTGAGCAAAAAAAAGAGGATAGGGAAATCAAAATTGACACTCTGTGCATCCTAGTTGCAGGGTGAAGAAGAAAACTGCATTCATAAACTACAACATAGCCTGCCAAATTTGAACTTTGGACTGAGTGATACCGAAGCCTTAATAAGGAAAAGAGAACATGCAAAATTTTGATCAAGGACACATAAGCTGGAAGAAAAACCAGTATCCTGACTCTTTCCGTACAATAACCTTGTTCAGAATCACTTATGGTGTCCGACAGTAGCAACATCACCAACAATGTGGTGACATGCTTCGATCTAGTGCTAAGATGGTGCCCGTCGTGGTGGGGAGGCTCACCAGTGTCACTGACTTTCTTCAAGATCCTGAAAACGAAAAGACTATAAGGAGATTGCTCACTGTGATTGCCGATCAGTTCCTCCTACTTCCTGAGTACAGCGAAGAAAAACCAAATGTCCCAAGCGGAGAAGGAAGTGAATGAGCTTATCAACGTATTGTTCTTTTGCCTAATTGAAGAGTGTCCAGAACTTGTCGAGAGAACGACAGACGTACTAACTTTTCTTCGGGATCCAGCGAATACAGAACGTCTGAGCATAATCCTAAATAGTATAGTCATTCAAGTTGCTTTCCACGCAAACGGAAAGTGCAGACACTGTTCACAGTGACGTGAAAGTCTTCAGTCCTGAAACTCAGCAAGACAGGACAAATGTCACTGTCACCAGAAGAGAGCAGATTGGCAAGTAATGTCTTTTTCCGCCTAATCCAGTATTTTCCAGAGCTAGTGGGGAGACCCAGCAAATTCCGCACAGATGGGCATGCTCCGGCATGGAATTGTGATGCAAATCGAACTTTCTAACCATCAGCAGAACTATTTAAGAAGATTTTAAACTTTCAGCAGAGGGACAGATCGAGAGAGCAGTAAATGATTTCATTTGTTTTAGTTTTTCTTTTATTTTTGTACTGACAAGCACACAACATGTCCTCGGGAATGAAACAGATAAGAGGCGTAGACTGGGAACTGATACATTTTGAACATGTACAGTAAAGAGACTTGTTGAATTATTGCTTGATTTTGACACTCCCCATAGCCTAATCAAGAAAACTGTATCCAGAACTAATAGACAAATCCAGTGGTCTGACAAGGAGAGACAATCGCTTAAGTTCTATAGCTCACAAATAGAACAAACAGGATCTAGAGACAATATTATTTAGAATTTGTATTAAAAATTAACACATTTTACAGATGATCGCGATGGGGGTCCAAAACAGTACTCTAGTCCTCCCACAGGAGGAGAGACGGTCACAGTTCCCTGGACGTAAATGCTGCCTCCTAGCCTACAGGGGCATAATGTATTTGTGTAATATATTCATCATCATTTTACTGTCATTTTATTGGTGTACGAAGCGTTCCAATCCCAGTACAAACACCTAATGATGTACGTATAACACCCACAAAAGTACCCAGGCCCTTTATAGTTATTCCAGTCCCTAGGGGATCTGATAATGGAGTGAGTGAACTTGAGATGGATGTGCTAAACAGTGACACACACACACACACACACTTGTGGTAACAAGCAGATCGAAAAGCCGGAGACAGGGTCGGCAGAATGTGAATGAAAAAAGGTTACTGAGACAACCAACATTGAATGCACATATACCAAGCCTAGTGTCAATGACATCAAAACCAAAATCCAAAGCAATGGAGAAGAAAAGACTTCCTACTATGAGAAATCCCACTACAAGCAAAGTGAAAAGACAAGTGGAAGAAGCTGAAACCCTGAAGAGACAAGAGGAGTTAGAGAATCAACCTTCAGAGACAGCATGGACAAACCCATATGTTCCAGTGAAATGGACAAGTACAAGCTCCACAATACAACCATATACAGGACCAATACCAGCGTGGATATGGGGATTTCTAACCAGAAAGAAAAAGATATATGAGGACAAGGAAAGAGCTGCCAGACCTTTGTCTACTCAAATGGCGCAGATGAGAAGGCCTGCACCATGGACCAGGATACCTGTGAATCCTCCAGTAAGAAAGAGCCATATAGATGCATTCAGGGATGTAGTTATAGCGAACTACATGAAAACTTGAAGAATCAAGAGAAGCTTGCACCGAGACAATAACAAACTAAACAATTACTTGAACAGCACAGCACATTTGGGAAACAACATTTGGTACCAACTAATGAAGGAAGTTGGAACACTAAGTTCAGAGGGGGAATGCTTTGTGTGTACATGCCTACCATACAGCATGGGGAAGTCCAAAATCTCTGTAGCTGTAGAAATTGATGTCCAGAAACCACACTGTCCCACGCATGTAGCAATGTGCAAAACCAGAGGCCAGTATATGGGTAGTGATGCCTCACTGAAGTGGGCAACTGAAAAAACTGATCCTGATGAAGATGATTATGTTCAAGACATAAAGACAAGAGACAGAGCTCATATGCGGAATTATGTGATCAGGTACGAGAAACCTGGAGTGAAAGGAGTGGAAATCAGATGGGAAGAGAACCAGAAACTAAATGTCCAAGGGAAAACTCCAGAAGAGGTTCAACGTTGGAAAAACAGAGGCCAGAAGCAGATTTGGGGAACAGTGCTTTCACCAGACACGTGGGAGAAAGGAGTAATAATTTGCAGGGCATGGAAGGTCCTCGGAGTCTGCAAGGAAGCAATTGAAAATTCACAAAGAATATGCAAGCCATTATGGCCAAGTCTTGCAAAACTGCTGACATGGGTCGAAGACAGAGGAGGACCCTTGCAGATAGTACCACTGGAGAGCTCAAATTTGTGTTTCAGGAATAATGGCACAAGGAAGATGGGAGAGAATCGGAACTGTGGAAGAATCTTTGATGCTCCAGGAATGATGCATGGAACTGCAGTAATTATGGATCATTATTGGGCATGTGGATCCAAAGCATACATCAGACTGCCGAGAAACCGGGGAGGCATATGCACAATAGTGAATGTCCATGTTCCAGCGTTGGTGATCCCGAAAAGCGACCTGAATGTTCACAAAAGCAGATGCACACCTGAGGAAAAGGGGATCTGTGGAACCATTGACCCGAATGAAAAGGGAGAATTAATTTTCGGCCAAATCAGAAGAAGCTTTTCATGCAACCCATATGAACACAGGCTATTTAGCCTCACCTCATCAGTGTTCACAACAATTTTCATGCCAAGATTCCAAGTTGGAACAAATACTAAATGGTTGCAGATAACCATATGGGAGTTACTGCAGACCATCAACACAACCATAAAAGGATTCAACGCGATCAAGGAATAGTTAAGAGCAATCTGATGACTCTCCAGAATAAATATGCTTGACATGATTACAGCCATTGATGGAGGAGTTTGTGCAAAAATCTGAGAATCATGTTGCACATTTATACCTTCTCACGATGAGGAAAATGGAACTCTAACAGAAGCCATAGGTATGCTGACAAAACTGCAGAACCAGATGATTGATGAGACGAACGAAGTTGATAATGACAGTTGGTTTGGATCATTATTCTCATGGGTTCCAGAATGGATGTCAGATGCATTCAATTTCCTGGGAGCCCTGCTAGTGATGATATTACTAGGAGTCTGTGTTATCAAGATAATAATCTCCCAGTGCCAGAAAAATGTGAAAAAAGCCATAGGGATGACGATCATGATTGATGTCAAGCCAGGATGGAAGCCCAAAGACGTGACTGACGAAGAAATAAGAGATTTTGTGAAAGCCAGCATTCATGCACCAGAAGGTACAAGGTGTCAACTGATGGCATGGAATAAAGACGAACACGTGAGAACAACAGGAAGTCTAAAAGGAGTCATAAAAATATGGACTCCAAAGAGACATTTCTTAAGACCATCAAGTATAGACCCAGAAGATGAAGAAGGAATGAGCCCAGTGTGATGAAGTAAAGGTAAATACAGAGGAGCCAAAGAAGGTGGATCCAAAGAAGGAAGTGAAAGTGGTCGATGAATCGCCCAGACGGGGGAGTGTAGAGGAGGTCCCAAATGCAGCCCACACTCCAACCGTCCATTTTGAAGTACCAGGAATGTTCACACCGAGATATGTGACATATGATCAACAAATAAACCAGTAGAGAGCCGCAGTGGGGCTCTGTCCAGTACCTTTCAGAAGAACAATGCCTATTGAAGTACCAGTACTGAGGAAGCCATGTACAGTAAGGTAAATATTGAGAAAGCCATATCAACAAATGAGACAAACCGAAGATCGCCTGAGTACAGTCCCTGAAGAAACCAAAAAGGTCCTAATGGAAAACAAATGGTGACGTCACGAGAACCCAGACTGACTCACCTATAGAAGAAATGACGACCAGAGAATGACATAAAGAGACAAAACGCCATGCATAAGGACTTAGAGTTTGAAGGCAATGTCAAATGAAAGAAGCTTAAGCTGTAAGATATTTTACCATTTACACGTGTACATATGCTTGGAAGTGCAAGAAAGCTAAGAGAATTGTGCAGCTTGCTGTGCTTAGTAGAGGGATAGTGCGGCAAGCGCCATATACATATCTACCTCAAATAAAGCACTTTATATGAAGTATACTTCCACTTTGCACAAAAAGCAAAATCAACAAACATTACTAAGGCCATTTGCATTCAACAACATCAGGAGCTGAAGCGGCCAGAAACGAAACTCAGCAGAGGCAACTCGTGCCTAGGGAACCAAGATGGTATCCATCAAAAGGAACGAGCAGTAGCTACAATTAACTGAAGCAAGGATCAGAATATACTGCTTTGAAGGGGCAAGATAAGATGGTGAAGGTAGGTGGAAGGTGAACATAAAATCAAATACACAAATGTTTGAAGGAAAGGCAAATCCACGGTGTCTGAATCACGTGACCAGCCAAACTAACAGAAGCAAGACCCCCACACCTATGCATGGCTGTGAGCCAGGAGAAGATATCTAGGCAAAAGATACAGTCTCGAAGGCCAACCACAGCAAAATAATTGACACATAGCCACTAAAGTGATGATTGATTGAAGGAAGGCCGGGTGAGTTGAGGGGCACCCTGCACCTGGCCAACCATTCTGCATGCTGCTAAGCAAAGTGAAAACATATGTATGGGGTTGGTACCAAGCCAATCACAGTGGACCAAGTAATCTAGGGTCCTATAGTTAGTAGAACCAATGGACCGTCGTACTTTTAGTGATGTCTGCAATAGTCATTTTGAAGGAAGGGCTTAGATGCCCACCTGACAGTGTTTTCCCAATCCTTGCACTCCGATACCATATATAAATATAGTGCCTATAGTACCTATAGTGAAGTTACCTTTTCCTATCTAATAGAATTGCATTGCAACTTTTGAGTGTTACACGTCGATGATGACGAGTTTTATGTATAAATGCTATAATTTTTATGAAGTATGTTGGAGTTGAAGCGAGAAGGAAGATCGCACCATTGCTGATATTCATAACTCCCTGTTTTTTGTACTTGTCATTAAACGGCCTCCCTTTGCCAAACCGTTGAATTGTCCTTATTGATTGGTGTTGAAGTAATGAATCTGTACCCCATCCATCTCACAGGTGCCGCTATCTTATCTTAAAGTGCTTCTGAGCAAACCCCCACTCTATGGGCCATTTCGGGGTCTCGGAGCACATAGGAATTATAGATTTTCTTTCTAGCTAGGTTGATTTTTCTTTTCTTCATTTTCTTTTTTTTCTTTGTTAACTTTTGATGTCTGCTTTTGATGTGATCCTTTGTTCAATTCTGTGTAAAATATTTCCAAATGTTTATTAATGCTTGTAAGATTTGTAAAGGTTTGATTAAACCAACTACAAAAAAATAAAAATAAACATAAAAACCTCAATATCGCTGGAAGGCATTTGCTCTGCAGTCTCCATGCTGAGAGTTGGGAAGATGCCTGGTATTGCCGGCTGAGTTCTACCGGATCTTGCCAGAATGTACCCTTGCCACTTCATTTGAAATTGGGTCACTGCCAGACTCCATAAAGCATGCCTTGGTGACATGTCTTTCCAACAAAATGTGCAAATTATAGACCGATTATTAATATTTTAGGTTGTTGGCCAAAATGCTAGCCAGAAGGTTGGAGTCAGCTGTGCCATCACTAGTGCACAAGAACCAGGTTGGCTTTGTCACCAGAAAATCAGTTGCAGATAACATGAGACGATGGAAGTAAGCTGGCAATGACTGTTGCAGCAGTTTTGCTTGATGGAGAGAAGACTTTCGATAGGATTGAGTGGCCTTACTTGTTCGAATGCCTGAAGATAATGGGATTTGGACTTAGTTTCAGGCATTGTTTTTTAGTTTTTTTGTTTGTTTTATTTATTTATAGAGTGTGCCGTACCCTGAGGTATCTGGGCGCATTACACAAAGCTTCCGTAGTTTCAAAATGCATACAAAAATAAAAGGCAGTTAATACAACAATACATTGACATATTCTTCTTCAAAGGCACCAATAGGGCCAGGTGGTCTATATATCAGGTGAATGGTCAATGTACTTGACTTAGAGGAGGCTAGTGTGTCACTACTCTGAATGCTAGGTTTGATTTAGCCATACAGGCAATGCCTCCTCCTTTAGCTGTTTCTCTGTCAGCTCTTACGATAGTGTAAGAGTCAGGAATGGCCAGTAGGATGGCCGGTCCTGCTGCGGCATGGAGCCAAGTCTCAGATATCGATAAGAAATCTAGTTCTTTGGTGTTGATAATATCCGATATGTCGGTAGCGTGGGCTACCAGGGATCTGGAGTTTATTAAAGCACCTTTGATGTAATGGTTGGTAGTGTCAGAGTTATTTCTAAAGCTATTTGGGAGAGTAGTATTAGGTATAGGATATTTTGCCTGTGGTGTAGATCAGTAAGATATTTCCCTAGGTTTAGTTTGTGGGGAGGAAAGATTGGTGAATTTAGAACCTAATGTTATGTTTCTGAGTTCTGGGGGGCAATGTTGATTAGGTATAGGTTTCTCGGCATAAAGGTTGATCCATTGACTATGCGTAGGTATATTAAGCATGTTGATGGATATGGCGAGGTTAGTATTATAATAACTATGATTTTATTTAAGTTCAGGTAGAAATGACAGTCTAATGTTGGTGTGCAGTGGACTATATTTCAAGTGTGGCAAGAATTTTGTCGGTTTGATCTCTGAGATCATGGAAGAGGTCATATTTGTTGTTAAATGTGCAGGCTCTTGCGGAAAGCCATCATCCACTATAGCATGGATGCTTTTGATAAGAGGACACTGACTGAATGGTGATTGATGGTATACATAGTATGGAGGAAACTTGCACTCACAATTCGCTGTCTCTGGATCGGTACAGATCAGTTGTCATGTGGTAAGCTAGGTGTAGGCTAGTGATGTCATTGATTTGGCAGTAGGCTGGGTATGGCACTGTGCACTACCTCTAGTGTCCCAGTAAACTCACTCTAGATCGATGTGACACACTAGCGCTGCCTTAGACTGTATATGGAACAATTTAAAGGCAGTTTAATTTGTTTCATTCACAAGTCTACGTCTGATCATAATCAAAACACTGGCAGGGAGTGACCTTAAATGTGGGCCCGCACAGGATACAGGCATCGCCATAATCTGACTCTGAGGCAGTCTAGGGCCTTAGAAATCAGTTGAAACTTAATAAGCGTAATTGAACAAATGAGGAGCAAGGCTATGCTCTATGGGCTAATAGGTCAACAGCTTAGGTTGTAAAGCAGTGCAAAACAGAGATGTTGCAATAGGCTGCGTGTGGAACAGTTTAACAGATAGTTTAACCACTTAAGAGTCGGTATGCATTTCGCTAGTCACGAGAATGAAATAGGAGCATAGCAGTGCAATCGCAAGGCACTAGTCTGAAATGTTGGCCGTGACAAAGGGCTAAATGTAGGTCGGTTTATAACTTAAGATCATAGTAGGCAAGATGCGGACCAAAGCAAATGACACAACAGGGGCTGAGTAATGTACAGTTTAGCACCCAGCGTCGCAAAAGGGTGAATGTGGGGCAGTTTGCAACCTTTAAGTCAAAACAGTTAGGACCAGGCTAAATAGCACTCTTACACCACTAGGAGGTGAGATGATTAAGGTAGGGCTACTGGGGATCAGTTAGGTTATAGCGTTCTGTGAGACAGCCTACAGATAAGTGCGAATACGAAGCAGTACAATGTTCAGTGGCCATAGGCATGGCGCGTTTAGTTTATAATTGACAAAGATATGACAGAGTGACATAATGCGTTAGTACTAGCATTGGCATTTAGTTGCATATAGTATATAACAGGTACAGCATTAACAGGCGTGTCAGTAGTTAGTACAGAAAACACTAAGCATGTGGCAAGCCTAAGTAATGGCTCAATCATTAGGCGTTTATAGGCCCAAGGAAGTTGTATGATGGTTACACAAAAGTATACAGCTATTCCTATATTTCAGTGTTAAGGTTTGTAAACTTTCCTCTGTTCCTCCCGGGTCCGACAGGCTCGGGACAGGAAGCCTTTGGAGTAAAGCCTTCATAGGAGGACCGACTTCTCACCGGCCGGTGAATCAGGGAGCGTTTTCGAAGGTGGCTCCAGCCAATGATGCCAAGTACTTCATCTTCCCAATACACCACTTAAACTCCATCTGGCCAAACATGCATCACATGCATGTTCCTGTGATGGTAAGTATCACAGACTTTCTCCAATTGACCTTGTAGTCAGATATCTCAGAGAAGCAGCATATGTCATCCATCAGATGAGTAATTTCGTGATCATGCACGACCACCGGCAAATCATCAGCGTAAAGACATATCTTGTTAGGGCATACACCTCTTTCCACATCGCAAATATTGTCATTGGACCTCGGCATCACTACTAAGGGCTCCATTGCCAGAATAAACAGCAAAGGGGAAAGCAGACATTCTTGCCTTGTCCCCCTGTTCAGCTCAAAGGAGTCAGAAACAAAGCCATTGGTGAGCACAATGGCGGTGGGGTTCACATACAAAGCTCCACCCAATGCCGAGAACTAAGTCCAAATCCCATTGTCTTCAGGCATTCGAACCATTAAGGCCACTCAATCCTATCGAAAGCCTTCTCTCCATCAAGCGAAACTGCTGCAACAGGCAATGCCAGCTTACTTCCTTCGTCTCATGTTATCTGCAACTGATCTTCTGGTGACAAAGCCAACCTGGTTCTTGTGCACTAGTGATGGCACAGACGACTCCAACCTTCTGGCTAGCATTTTGGCCAACAACCTAAAATCCGTATTAATCAGTCTAATCGGTCTATAACTCACACATTGTGTTGGAGACATGTCCTTCAACAGGATTGTCACCAATGCATGCTTCATGGAGTCTGGCAGCGACCCAATTACAAATGAAGTGGCAAATACATCACAAAGCAGCTGAAGGGCACATTCTGGCAAGATCTGATAGAACTCAGCCGGCAATACCAAGCATCTTCCCAACTCTCAGCATGGAGACTGAAGAGCAAATGCCTTCCAGTGATATTGAGGTTTCTAACCAAGCAGCAAGCTCATCCGACAACCGAGGAACTGAAATCTGATTAAAAAAGGACGTTATTGTTTTGTGCCCACTTGTTGACTCAGATTCATAGAGACATTCATACAACACTCTAAATACTCAATTACATCTTTATGGGTCATTATTAAGTTGTCAGATGCATCTCTTACTGCTGTTATGGTCCGCTCACTTTCCGCCAGCTTCAGCCTATGTGCAAACAATCTCCCAGCCTTCTCTCCGTTCTCAATAAAACGAATTGTACTCCTGAACAATGCATAGTCTACTCTGTCTGAAATTATCTTGTTCAGCTCATACTGTTTCTTTCTGTGGTCAGATCTCACATCTAGGTCATGGATCACAACATAGCATTTTTCAAGGATTTTGTGTGCCTTGGATAGTCTTCTCAACTCCCTTTCTTTCTTGTTCCTGCAACGTCCTGTCTTCGACATCAAATCACCTCGCATATAGCATTTCATGGGCTCCAAAACTGAAGAAATTGCGACGTCATCAGTTCTATTGATTGCAATACAGTTTTCAATTTTTGTCCACTCTCAAGCTTCAAAGCATGGTCATTCCACCTTTTCGGGCTCCCTGGGTTGAAGCACAAACATATAACATAATCTCCAAGGTCCTGTGGAACTTCTCAATTGCATAGCCTAGGTTTACGTTCCTGGCTTCCCCATGAGACCTCCATCATGTACATTAGGCATTTTAAGTCCTTCCTTTCAAACATTTCCAGATCACAGACCTTAAAAATCTGACACTGAAAACAACCTTTTTAGTTGCCATCTTCTCAGCCCACAGGATAGGCGAACTGGGAGACCTGTAATATTCGCCAAATTTACATTACTCCCACTGCAGCCACTCTCCATGGCAATATGCAGTTTCCACCCATAGGTAAAGTATACTTTCCATCTCTCCAAGGAAATTGTGCTCCCTGTCCTTCCCTCAACTCTGCGTAAGAGTCCAGTTATCAGCCCTGGATGTTTGTGGGGTTCATTCTGATCTTTCAGGAGCGGACGCCTTAGTTCTGATAATCTAACATCATTCTTTGAACTTTTGGGGTCCTAACACAAGTTACAAGAGGCCTCTCCATTATCAATTAGTTGTTGACTGAAATAAACCATCTCCCTAGTTTATTCCATAGTGGGCTCCTCCCATCCAGGCAAGCTTAATTTGCAATCAGTAGAAACTTAAGACTGATTGCTATCTTGCACATTCTTCAATGCTACATCATGACCAATGCCACACTTAATTTTCTGTTCTCACACTTGATCTGTGTAACTGTTTGCAACAACTTTAGTTCATTTAGTTCATTTGGTTCTGAAGCTGTCCTTCCCTTGCTCCCCCTTGCTCCCCCTTTCTTTCTTAGTCCAGTAGTTCACACCTGACAGTAAATATGCAACCTTTGGTGGCCCTAACAAAGGTCATAAGGCCTATCCTATATCATACATTATCTCGCTAGCCTTCTCCACTGCCGGCTGCCCCCTTACAGGGAAGGTGGTGGGTAGGTTCACCACAGGAATAGTCACTCCATGGGCTGAGGCGAGAGAAACCTCCCAGTTGGGCATCTGGAGCCCTGTTAACTAGCTTTCATCAAACACATTTACTAATCACTACTGCTTCTCTATTCCTGTCTGTCTGATTATGGTTTTGCCTCTACAGTTCTGCTATCTGCTCTGCCCATAAGGAACATGTTGATGATTGTAAGTTGTAAGGGCTTTAACTGTGCAATGGGTTTACAGGATTGAGATGAGGAAGTGGGTAGAGGGGGTCATTTTCCGATTACTTACAGGTAATCTTCATTAAACCTAGCCCTAATCTTCATAATATCTGTTCTGACATCTCTAGCCTCTTTCCCTGAGTACTAGATCGTCCCATTTGCATGGGCATGGTAACACAAGTGCTTTTGATATGGCAGTCATTTTGTACCCTCCAGGAGTGGCGTGGTAAAATAAAAATATTTCTTTTGCAAGAGGCATTTAGTGAAAAGGTAAGTGGGTACTGGTAAGTAATCTAATCAATACCATGGTGCTCAAAATTAGCCCCTTCATTGTCATGTTGTGTGTAATGTGCTGCACACAGAATGACAGGGCAATTGTGTGAATTCTTCTGAGCCATGAATTGCTGTTTGTATCTGTTATATACCAACCTGCTTTCTCGAATACCTGAAATCATTATATGATGCCAACTGCAAATCTATTTAAATCAAAGCTATAGCAAATGGGTCAAAAAAGAGCACCTGTGTAAAGCAACGCACATGAACCAAATACTGGATTCTTTTCTGTACTGTATGTAAAGCCTTCCACTGTGATAATCACCGAAAAGTCTGACACAGGTCAGATCGTATAGGCCCTCATAAAGGTCTGTTTGTTGAAATAAAGCCCCTTTAGGAAGTGGCAAGAAAGAACTGAAGCTCTCGAAATCCACTGTATGTCTAGTATAATATATTAGGTTTCTGCTCTCAGGAGCTGCAAACTACTTTAGTACCCAGGGGAGTTGGGGGCTCCCGGCCAATAAAGAGGCTTAAAGCAGGGGCTTTACCAAATGGTAAAACCCCTGCGCCAAACCTCCTCGGAAGCCAGAGGCCACCCTCTACCCCACCGGGAATCAGGAAAGTGTGCCCATGCTCTCGCTATCCTCCTTACCTGCACCCCCAACCTCAATTGCCACATACCCACCTTCTCTCACCCCATCCCCACTTACAATTTTCCTGCTGCATCTCCCTCTTGGCAACGCTCTTCTGGAAACGGAGAAAGCACCATGTGTAGTTCCCTTCTCCCTAATGGCCGTTTTGGTTTGTAGTTTTTTTAAAGTTGAGAAACGGAACACACGCCATTTCTCAAATTGAAAAAAAAGATTAGTATCCAGGTACAATGTGCTAGAATAGTAATAGCAATACACTCCTCGCTGGGGAGGGGTGGGGGCATTAGCAGGCAGGTAATGCCCCAGGGCTAACATTAAAACCCTTGGCTCACTCTGGCTTCTAATTTACACCCCAGGGCATTACCTCTTCAGGTAATGCTCCCCCCCAGGTTGAGATGTATTGCTTAATTAGGAAACTGTCCAGGATGATCCACACGGTGTATGGTGTAAAGAAAGTCAAAACACGCAATACTGTCATTATAAGGCTTGGAGTCAACATGTTTTCAAATACCAAATTAGAAAATGCTCACATCACAACGAATACACACTTATAAATGGTGCTTTGCTAGGTAATAAGCCCCACTGCGCTTCAGGAAAATCTGTGGGCCTCATTACGAGTCGGCCGTGCCGGAATCCGGTGATTCCGTGACGACGGTTACTCCACTTCCGCGACCGCAAGGTTGCGGAAAGAAGGGCCGATTACAGCACTTGGGTCGCGCGCAACACACCGAGGCGGAAACGGAGTCACCGCCGTCATGTAAACACCCACGCACATGGACTTTACGCAACAGAAAACGGTGCTAAACCCATGTCCCCCCCCGCCGACATGGAAACACCGGAAGCGGAAACACCAACACCGGAAGCGGAAACAGCATGACCGCGGGAAAAAAACAGAAATAGAGAGGCAGCCATTATATAAAGCACAATCCACTGCCATCCTCAGACACCACAGGTCTGATTACCTCCCTGAGACTGACAACTCATCGAATGGCATCCAGGATACCAGCAGGCAGTCTGTGAAAGCCGTGCTTTAGTGAGGCTGAGCTCACAGTTCTGGTGGACCACATTGTTGAGCACGCGGAAATGCTCTTTAGTGCAGATCAGCGGCGCGCTACTCAGCAACGGCGCAAGGAGGTGTGGCCGGAGGCAGCACGCAAGTGCACAGCGGTCGGTGTGACCACACGCTCTGTGAAGGACTGCCATAAGAGGTGGGATGACCTCAGGCTCTGGGTGCGCAACCTCATGACTGCACACCGCCAACTGCACTGGCACTGGTGGAGGCCCTGCATCCCCTCTCAAGTTGCAACCTTGGGAGGAGCACTGCAGCAGTGTCATGCACCTCGAAGGCATCCACGGCATAGGAGAGACAGAGGCAGGAGTGAGGTAAGTGCACATAGTACAAAGCCATAAGTGTGAATGAGAGTGACCCAATGGACCCCCTCACAATGCCCACCCCAACTGGGCAGGAGTGACCCAATGGACCCACTCACAATGCCCCCCCCAACAGGGCAGGAGTGACCCAATGGACCCACTGACTGGTCAGATGACAAGTAACACATCTCCAAAGCATGAACCCTGGAAATGCACACAGTGCGTGTCTGACTGGAAGCAGACACACACACACCTGAGTGGATCAATAGTCACAAGTGTGTACATGCAAGTGGTAATGGATTAATGTTGGATGCATGTGATGGACACATCTAGTAACATCACACAACTAACAGCATGCCCTCTGTATCCCCACAGTCGAGACAAGTGACAACGACAGCCAAGAGGCAACACAGCGGCCACCTGCACGCGACCAACTCAGCACTTCTGCCCAGGAGGATGATGCTAGCTGCTCCAGTACACAAGCACCGGCTGCATCAGGCACACCAGCTACATCAAGCACACCGGCTACATCAGCCACACCGGCTACATCAGGCACACCGGCTACACCAGGCACACCGGCTACATCAGGCACACCAGCATACGCCACCATCCCCATGCAGGCACCCACCCTAGCCCCGGATGATGATTTGCAGCCCATCTGCACAGCTGAGGAGGCTGCATCAAGTGATGGAAGTGCCTCGCCCATGCAGGCCGAAGCAGTACAACAGGGTGAGTTGGACAACATGGATGAGGTGTCACCCATCCATGGCCTACAGTTCAGCCCCCAAGAACTGCACAGCCCCATGCGCTCCCCAACTCCCTCCATGGCTGAGCTAACTACACGCTTGCAGCACTTTGAGCAACAACAGGCCACCCTGACGCAGCTGGTGGAAAGTCAGCTGGAGGACGCCAGGCTGCAGCGTGAGGAGGCCGTGCATCAGCGGGAGGAGGCTAGGCTACAGCGTGAGAGCAATGCTACGTCGCTGCGGCGGCTCTCCAGGTCGATTGGACGATTTGCGGCCACCATTGTCACCCTGGCACGCCATGTCAGGGAAGGGAACAGTGTGCAATCCAGCATTGTTAAGTCAATGTTGGTAGCCCAGCAGGCGTTTCAAGGGCACTTGCCCACAGTCACACCGACAGTCACCTCAGCCAGCACCACCCCATCCAGCTCTGCCACTGCCAGGACACGGAGGTGTTCTAGTCAGGTGACTGGAGCCGCCAGCAAGGACACGGCACCGCATAAGCGCCCCCGCAAATAGTGGCATGTGGGGATGCCAGTCAACATGACATTTGGGGACACCATGGGTGAAGGGGGGTGGGTACGTTTGGGTGGTGGGGGAGGTGCATTAGGGGGTTAGTTGTTTGGGGCCTGGTTGGGGGTGTGTACGTTTGGGTGGTGGGTGGGCATGGGTGTACAGCTTACCTACCCAATGCACTTTCTTACCTGGTTTATCGAAAATACAACACCTTTGAAAAGTACCATAATGAGTGGACATCTGTCATTTCATATGCAGCACAATTAAATGGTATTTCCGGTCCTAAATTTTTATTGTCCCTACAGGTCGGCCATGTGTTTTTAAACATTAATCGGTCGATTGTAGTAAAATTTGCTATGGACCCTACCCGACCTTTCGTCCACTAAACAAACGATAAATCTCACTTTTACATAAATAGACAATTATCTCCATATTTATGGTTCGCAAGGGCTGCAAAGCACGCGGACAATATACAAAGATAGAGTGTAAAATTCAAGTTCTCAGGGATGGCTTTACACAGAATGTTGCAAAGTAAGAATGTATGCACGTTCACAGTGAAGGTCAGCTGCTTCAATTTTTTACTTGCGGGCCGGAGTGGCCCACGACTAGCAGTATAAGGTTCTATTGTTTTTTGACCTTGACAGACAGGCACCGTGCCTAAAGACTTCTTTTGAAGGAGGGGTGCAATAACTTAGGAGATGATAAGGATGAAATTTCAGAAACGAGACCGATTTTCATGTTTGTTCACTATAAGAAAGATCGTTGGCAAAGACGGAGTGGTATTTAGGGACTGCATTACGCCTAGACAATGGAAAATGCAAATCTAATGTGAGTAACCCTTTAGATGATTTTATACCGGAATATATTAACAATAGCGTAGCGTTAAAGGCCGGTAAAGTTGTACTTGTTCGTTCAATGTGGCATTTTGTACCGCGCACTATCAACGCCGAAGTGGTCCCCTGGCACTCAGGCGGCTCTGAAAAAGGCGGAGAAGAGGGGGTGGGTTAGTGGGAATAACGTAACATACTCCGTTGCACTATCCCCGCTAGCAAATAGTTTCAGGCCCAATAAATTAAATGAATAATTTTAATGAAGATCGGCTGGAGAGACTGATTTATGTTTTTAATACAGGTACATCCTTCCATACTGCCAATGCCATCATTTCCAGACCCCGGCCGACGGGTTCTTCAGCTGCCAGGTGCAGCTCCATGTCAACAACTTCACCACGCTGACCATTTTATGGGACGATCGGCAAGGACCAATATTCCCTTATGCAGTACTAGCGGCTAGAAGCAACATCCCAACCGTTACGGTGATATAGTGCCTCTTTGTTGGAACAGCCTTGAGATTATCAGTGCGACCATAGTGCTTCTTTTATCGTAAAACAACACCCTGTGTACCGCAAAGGAACAGCGCGTGACTCAAGATGAACTTTTGCGGATCGAGAGCAAAGACAAATGCGAATCGCTGAATATTCTCTAAACATTTGACGTCAAATAAATGTACTTTACCAATTGTACAATCTTGCTGTTTGCTTTTAAACCACAGTTTCATGTTCCAAATTGTGGCACGCTGTGTTGTGAGATGATCTGTGTTGTTTTATGGGTTCTGTGTGAAGTCGCATAGAAGTCGACTGGGCGCGTTTGGCTACGCAGCCCAGTAACGTCACGGAGAGAGGCGGGGAATATGAATGCTTTGTTGATGTCAGGCTCAGGGGCGGGGGATATGATTTAGTGCCGCAAAAGCAGGTCAGCCAGCGCGATGTGGCAAGTGATAGGATTATCACCTAATTTCGGCGCACAGCAGCCTGATTTATTGTTTGTTTAGTGGACGAAAAGTCAGGCAAGGTCCATAGGAATTTTTTCTACGAACAACAGATCCATGCCTGAAAACACATGGCCGACCCTTAGGGACAATTAGAATTTGGTCGCAGAAATACCCTTTATTCATTTAGTGGCATCACCATATCCCTGAAATGCTGTGGATGTGCTGTCTCTCAAAAGTAAATGCGAATCAGTGCATCCCGTGCTCATTGTACATCTAGTGGACCCCCAGGAGGTGGTTGTGCCATCCCATCCCCAACCCCATCGCCGTCTCCGTCACCATCCCCATCTTCATCATCTCCGTCTGGGGGCATTGGAATGTTCCTGCGCAGGCACAGATTGTGCAGCATGGCACAAACAAGCATATTTTTACCCGTCTTCACTGGGCTGTACAGCAGTGATCCACCAGATCTGCTTAAACAGCGGAACCGGCCCTTCAGTAGTCCAAATGTCCTCTCAATCATGCCACATGTGCGGACATGTGCCCTGTTGTACGCATCCTCATGCCTGTTCCTTGGCCTCCGTACAGGCGTCATCAGCCATGGCGTGGGTGCATATCCAGAATCTCCTACATGGGATTTTGGATGTGGGAGACATGTCAGTGTTGGTAGTATCATGTCCTCATCAGATGCAGTGCAATCTTGTGTCATTGTTCATTCATGCGTATATGTCATGCAGTGTTTTCACTGATGGGTGTTAATCTTCTATGGCCATCATAGTGGGGGTTGGCAGCTGGACATTGACCAATGCATCGGTGTGCATGTGGCTTGTGAGTACGGCATTGTGCAGTGATGTGCACACATGGCAGGGTCACTCCACAGTGATGATATAGTAGATGCAGGAGGTCTCATCTACAGCCATCATGTGCATTGTGAGTGCTGTGTTGCATATTAGGGGGGGGTTTGCTGTGGCTCCAGGTGTGTGTGCCAGCGGGAGTTCAGGCTGTGTGTGTCAGGTGGTAGGGTGTGTACGGCCACACTATGGCTACCTGTCATGCGTTGCTTTGTGAAGTTTGGGTTCTGCTGTCTATTCAGTGGATGGGCGGGGGGTGATGCATGTGCAGTCGCAGCAGCCCACTCACGTAGCTCATTGCCCTGGTCACACACACACACCCCACTTACACAGGTCCGGAGCATTGGCAGCTGTACTCACCCAATAGCCATGTGCTTTGTCCAGCATAGTGTTCCATGTACCGTGGCAATGTTGAATTCCGCAGTACCATTGAGTCATGGGTTGAGCCCGGGAAACGTGCGCAGAAATGTGTAATCACTTGTGTCGCATCACATACCATCTGTACATTCAGTGAGTGGTACCGTTTCCTATTGCGGAACACCATTTCAATTGCACGTGGTACTGTCAGCTCAATGTGGGTGCAGTCGACTGCACCTATGCAATTTGGCATGCCTGCTATGGCATGGAAGGCCAACATGGTGGCAATCACCTGGGGGAGGGTACGGGGTAGGGCAATCTGTTCAGACACATGGCGCAACAGGGCATCCAGTACCTGAACCAGGATTATTGAGAAACAGTGTTGTGATAGGCCGTGCAGCTCACCGACTGTGTGTTGATAGGTACCGGTGCCAAGAAAGTGCAGTACAGACACGACCTTCAGGAGGGGGGGATGGCGGTGGGGGTGTCTATGTGGCTACTGATGTCGTCCTCCATCAGGCCAGTGATATACAGGATTGTTGGATGGTCCAGCCGGTATAATGTGTGGATCTGTCCTGGGGTGATGTTCCAGGGTGAGGCCCTGATGCGTGGTATTGCAGGCTGCCTGCGGGGTGCTGCCGGCTGGACAATGGGGTTTGCCATGGGTAAAGGGTTTGCTGGTTGCTGCTTGCGCCTCCTATGCCTCTGCCTCCTCCTCCTCCTCTGCAACATTACTGCCATCATGTGCAGTGCTGCCTGTTGGTTGAGTAGGCCCAGTCCCAATGCTACTAGAGCTGCTGCCTGCATGGTTCTGTTTTGAATTGGGCTGGGTGTGGCCCTTTTGTACGCACCCAGTGGCCTGCTGGGTCCAGCTGGGCTGATTTGGTGCACCTGTGGCCTGATTCAGGACACCAGGCACAGTTTAACGTCATGTTCGCTGTGGCAGCGGTACCGCCACTGTGATCACGGTTTTACCGCCATTTTGTTGTCGGTGTTTCCATATCCGCGCTAGTTGTGATGCTCGCAGTGTTTCGTATTGCTGGCAATGGAGGAGTTTCCGTGCAGGCGGAGTTTACGGGAGCTTTAACTCCGCGGTGGCAGTTGGAGGTGGTGCTATTTCCGGGTTCGCAGGTCGTGATTAGGCGGATGCAGAAACGGTGCCGGTATGGTTATACCGGCTGCGTTAATTCCGGACCGGAGCACTTGTAATGAGGCCCTATGTGTCTAAATGGACATTCTTGGTGGAGTTCCTCAGTATTGCTGTCATGGAAACAGACAGAACTAGCCCAGCTGTTTTCCCACTGATACAGGGTGAAGGTTCACACAGTCATTGACACATACCTTAGCTACATCAGTTAAAGGATAGAGAGTGAGATGCACTTTTCAACCATAAATACTTTACCTGTGCTTAATTGATAAAACATTGATTAAAAACCACACAAATCCATTAGCATTCATTTTGTTATATTCTCCCCTCAGGAATAAGAAGATACACTGGGAACACAATCACATACTTATCTGATTAAATTAAGGATGCATTAGATATTCGGCACTGTCTACCCGAAATAGAGGTACAGATGCATCAGTACAGTCACTTAATAATTTCTTTGCAGCAGAAAGATAAGTCACATGAAGGACTTTTTTCATAACTTCATACAGAGCTACATTTTAATTACTTGTGATGCTTACATTTAAAATGTGAACTTTTTATTGGTTATTTATGTGTCTCATGTTTTTGGCAATCCTTATCGTTTAATGGATGGCATGTGATCTGGCATTTTCAACAGGTTTCCCAAATGTCAGCTACTAATACTTGAAGGCATGTGAGATGGAAAGTGGTTTCCGGCCCTTCTTTCTCTACCTTCACCCAGACTCATTCTGTGGCCAGATTACAGAATCTTTGCATTGGTGCAAAGTATAAAGTGGCACGTACTAGCATTTAGAGTTTGCACTACTGCAAATATTGCCCTGGTGCATAAATGCATTGCAAGAATAGTTTTTAGCCCAAGTGCAAACTTTGCCCTTGTGCTAATACCATGCAAAATTGCACTTGTCATAGTGCAAAGGTTTTCTAATAGGTCCCCTTTGTTTTTGGCACTAGGACAAACTTGGCCCTAGTGCTAATTCCTTGTGCCTGTCCAACGTTTCTGTAATCTGGTTCTTAGTGTGTTTGGTTAAATTGTAGGTATATCGCTAAATCAATAGTGAACCCGTTATCTCACACTCTAAACCCGAAATTCCGACTGTCTCAGCACATGGCTGAAGTGATCAGGGATTCACTGCTATTGATGAAGGTATGAGAACTGTGGACCCTTATATATTTCCGTGCCTTTCAATGTGGTGAAACGTATGCGCCCGTGCAGGGGCTCTGCAGTGGCCAGCATTATCCCATTTATTATCAGATTGTGTCAGTTTGCTGCTGCTGCAGGACATTCGGGAACAATCAATGAAAATGAGACCCTTCCACAATCATCAGAATGTTACAGAGCTCGGCAGAACTCTAAATGGAAGTGTGCATGGTCTGCACACAGACTATTAATTCCACCACAGATCGGAATGTGTGGACGCGGGAATGAGCACAGAAATATAATTTCATGATTTTTCTCCACACATAGACATATCAGAATAAGGCTTAGTTTATCTAGTTTGTGGGTACCCACACACTCGCAATCTAACAATAGAAGAGGCAAAGGAAATCAAATAGTTTTAGTTATTGATTGACAGTGCCCCAAAATTAACCTGGCAGTTGTAAACAATCAAACTCAATGCAGTACTAGACACAGGAACATTATTTTAAAACTGATAGCATGTTGCCGAATGATTCATAATGTACAATTGCTTCTGTTATGTTTGCCATGTATAACCTTGCATTGCTTATCTAACATATCCAAGGGAAACCTTGGACCTCATTTCAAGCATGGCGGTCTGGAAACAAGGGGCCGATAAGCTTTCCAGCACCCTTGTTTCCGGACCACCACACTACAAGTCTAGCTGCAGGAGCAACAGCCCCTGCAGGCAGACTTTTCAAAGAAGCACCGGCACCGTTAGCCATTGAAGCCAATAAGAATCATGTATGGAATGTTCATACACATCCCCGTAAAGGAGTAAAATATATCAAATTGTTGTCTAGAAAAGTGAATGAGAATAGTTATTGGAATGCTCATACTCGTCCCAGTGCAGATACAGCGACTATTTGACTCTAATATTAAAAGCCAGTGAATCAAATAATAATCATTATTGGAATTCTCTTACTCATACCAGTAAAGTTGAAGAGATCACATTGATGTCTAGACAAGTGAATGAGAATCGTTACTGGAACATGCATACTCATGAGAGAGAGGAAAATGGGAATAAGAATCAGTATTGGAATCTTCAAACTCAGATCAATCAGGAAAGACTAAGGAAATACTAAGTAAAGAAGTGAGGTCAAGAACTAGAGAACCAATATTGGTTAAGCTTATTAGTGGAATAGAGTAACATTATCATTGACAAATAAATTGAAAGGAAAACAAGAACATTATGGAAATCTATATTCCAAGAGACGAGATAGGATAGCCCAAGAAAGTACTGAATGAACTGTGTGAATTGATAAAAGCAGTCTCCCTATACCAGTTAAAGATAACCAACTTAACTGAAGTTTGCAAAAAGCAAATAAACCAGGAGAAGGGAGTCATTCCCCTGTCCTTAGTTATTAGGTTAGTGGTAGGGTCAGATATGGTTAGTTTGGATTTTGGGCACGCATTCTTAAGACTTTCACTGATGACTGACTAGCACCTTGATTAGTTTTGTTAGGTAAGGACGATCACAGTATAGGGAAAGAAAGACATTTGTCTTTTTCTTTAATAAATAAGACAGAGAATTGAATCATTGAATCAGATTCCACATCATTCTTCTGACCCGCCACCCACACCAATCAGAGCTGCAGGACAACTCACAGATATTTGGCTGGGCAATGAGAGCACCGAAATCTCTCTGATAGGACGTTTGGTAGCTGATAAACAATGAGCTCACTTTATGGTCCTCTGTGGCCTTTGCTTGACTGTTAAAAGGAGGAACTGAACAGAGTCACACATAGAGTGAATGGGAGTGTTTGGATGTAGCCACTGAGGGCTCTTTCTATGTGTCTTTTTCCACATTTAATTTACTGTTTATGGCAACATAATATTCATTGAACTTGCTTTCAAGTTCCTTGAAGTTTGTGAAATTCTGACTCCCCTTGTCAGAAATTTGTTGTGATTGTTTGTTATTTGAATACCATTTCAAACCCTTTCCTCATTCTATATCAAAAAGAAAACAAAATAGAAAAACAAACATATTTGTAAAATCCCTTTGTGAGGTTGAAATATATTTTCAGGCCTAAACATCTGGCCTAACAACATTTACTCTCCATCAGCAGTGTCTTAAAATGCCCATATTTATAATATGAATACTTATTTCCACTTTTAATTTGATATTTCAAAGGAAATACAATTACCCATATACAATGTATTTTAATTTGTGATAAAATAAAATATACTAGGACTGAACTGTATCAGTAATTGTGATCAACGTGATTTTCTGAAAGCAACTTCACAGTCTGGGTATGCTAGGTATAGTACAGTGTATGAATCATTATCAAATGGTTTATTGTTAGCTACAAACCCGCAAATCGCTACAATGTAGGCTGTTTGTTAAACTTTTACATAGTAAACTGAATCTGTTCTTCACACACAGACATCTCACCAATGACAGGATGGAGTCTGGACCACATGTCATTTCACAAAGAACGGGAGCCAGTGTCATCTTGGTTAAAGATAATTACCTGGTAGATAACACTCATAATTGCAGTTATAAAAGCATATCCTTTATGTGGTTATGTTTCCCAGGTTGTATGTTTCTTAGAAAACATATTCCAATGTAATCTGGCCTACCACATGTAAGAGTGATTCGGTATCAGGTAATAAAATCACAGCAAAAATGTTGCTGTTAAAAAAAACGCAGCAAAAATGCTGTGGTTTGACCCGGTAAAGGTGTACCCCATTATACCATTTAAGGGGAGCAGGGGTTGCAAGGGTGTCCCCTGCTCCTCTTAAATGGTATAATGGGGCCGGGGCTTGCGGTGGCATCCCCCGCATCTTTTACATGATTGTGGCGGCAAAACCACAGCATTTTAGCCACGCTATTTCGTATTCACAGCCATTTTTGCCGCGATTTTAAGACATGGAACCGGTGATTCATGTCCCTCAAAGTTTGTGGTCAGCTGCCTTGATACCTTAGGCCCTTGGGTTAACAAACTCATTAATCAGTCGTTTCTTGAAGGGCGTGTTCCTGCAGATCTCAAAGAAGCGTGGATCACTCCCCTACTTAAAAATAAAACCTTGATCCCCTTCAGCCAGGAAACTATCGCCCAATTACCAATGTTCCGTTTGTCCTTAAGGTTGTGGACCGAGATGCATACTTGCAACTTTAGAAATTCATTGAGAAAAATGCTATATTGGGCTTGCACCAATCTGGCTTCCGAGCTCGACATGGCACAGAGACTGCCATGCTTGACCTTAAGTCAAATCTCTCCTCTGTCATCAACCAGGGCCCCCGGCCCTCCTTATGTCACTCGACCTCTCTGCCGCCTTAGACCTGGTCGACCATGAACTGCTGGCCGCCAGGTTGCAATCACATGTAGGTTGTTCAAGTACAGCAACACAGTGGCTGGCCTCTTTTCTGGGTCCCCGCACTGCCAGGGTCACCATATAATTTGGAATCGGGGACAATATTAGAAGATTACAGGGGACATTACTTCCTGTTCTCACATTTAGTGGGCCTCATTAGGACCCAGGCGGTAAGGGGTTTACGGCGGCGTAAACAGCGCCGACCCTTACCGTCTGATTCCGAGGTCCCTTAGCACCATGGCGGATTTAACACCTGCTTTTAGCAGGTGTTAAAATCCATGGCGCTAAGGGACCATGTTGTTAATTACGCCATCGTAATTTACGGTGGCGTAATTAACGCCTTCCCCACTCCCATTATGCCCTATGGGGCAAAAATGGGAATGGGGAAGGGTAAATGGGTTAATGGGGACTTACCGCCCCGCCAACCTCGGAATGGGGCGGTAAGTCCGCCAACCACCATGGCGTAAATGTAGTTTACGCCATGGCGGTAAAGGTACGGCACAGGCGGTAACTTACCGCCTGGGTCGTAATGAGGCCCAGTGTGTTTTGTCTTCTCCCCTTTTCCCCTTTTTTCCCTTTTTTCTCTTTTTTCCTTTTTCTCTCTCTCTCTCTATATATATATATATATATATATATATATATATATATATATATATATATATATATATATATATATATATATATATATATATATATATATATATATATATAAATTTCTGGTTGGAATTGTTCGATATTATTTTTGAAAATTGGATTTCTTCTTTGTGCATTATGTCTCTAAATTGCAATTGCACTATGCACTTTATGTCTATCCCGCATTGCAGGATGATCAGTAGATAACTATGCACTTTAACTGTAGACATTTAACATTGATTGACTGTTTTTATGCTGTTTTACCATGGATTCAGCACTATGTTTATGTAATTTGACATGTGAATAATAAAGATTGATTGATTTTATACTATCCTTGACCTGGCCTTTCCCCTCATTGACTTCCTAGATTGAGAGCAATTTACCCGTCACCCTTCATTTATATTTATTTATTTTAATTTTTGTTGAGTGTGCCACATGCCTGCAGGCCTTAGGGCGCACAAATATAATACACAACAAAACAGAAAGCAACCTAGTAAAGAACAAGTAAAAATAGATCAGATTGTCAGGGGAGTATCAAGAAGAATAGCAAAAAAAATACTAATCAGGAGATTGATTGAATAACATTGTCTTTAGTCCTTTTTAAACCCACGGTTGAAGGAATGGACCAAAGGATCAACGGGAGGGAGTATCACGCAGCAGGACCACGCACATTGAAGCTCAGTCCACCCGCAGACACCAGTCTAAACCGAGGCTGAATGAGTTTGAGCTGATTCTCATATTTTAGAGTTGGCCTGAAAGATATTTGGGTGCTGTATCTAGCAGAATCTTGTGTGTCAAAGTGAGGATCTTACGAGTTGATTATGAGTCGCTCTGTGTTTTAATGGCAACCAGTGAAAATTGAATTTATGAGGGCCGTAGCCAGAATGGTGACATTCTCAGTTGACACATAGGGTTGGATATTACTGAACAACCTATTGACAAGGCCACCCACAGGAACTGCATATCTGAATCACATGATGCTTCATGGTCAATTCCGAGTCGAAAGTGACGCCCAGGGTTTTCACATTCTTAACCACCAGGATAACGTCATTCAAAATGGTGAAGCTAAGTTACTCAGGTGGAAAGGTTTTGAGTTTGGGTGTAGAGGCCACAATAAGAAGCTCAGTTTTAGTGACATTAAGAGCCGACAACTTAACAGCCATCCACTCATTGATGGCAGCATAGATCTTCTTCAATTTGGCTGAATCAGTGGCATATTGTCCAGAAGGTTTGATGGCAACCTGAGTGTCATCAGCATAATTAGTATACTGGACAGCCAGGTTGTCCAACAGTGCCAGAAATGGAAGCATATAAATATTAAAAAGAAATGGAGAAATACAGGCGCCCTGAGGTACCCCACAGGTGATCGGAGAGGGCACGCAGTGGGCGTCCCTACTGGCAACTCTAGCCTTTTGTGGCCCCAGGATGGAGGATACCCATGAAGAGGCTAGACTGTAACAGCCTACCACGGATTGAAGGCGTTCTACAAAAAAAAGCATGGTCTACAAAATGAAAAGCTGATGAAAGATCAAGAAGCATCAGCATGGCAGACTGGCCTTGAACAACAATATTGAGAAGGTTAGCTTTAAGATCCAAAAGAGCCGTCTCAGTACCGTGACAGCCTTTGGAACCAGATAGATGAGTACGCAGAATGTTATTTTGCTCAAGAAAGCACTGAAGCTGTATGTAGGCCGCTTTGTTGAGAATCTTTAGGATAAATGGAACGTTAGTAACAGGTCGATAGCTATCTGTTCCAAAGGGATCAAGATTCACCTTATTCAGAAGGGGGGTGATCTAGGCGTCCCTAAGAAGACAAAGAACAAAGCCCTCCGAGAAGGAGTGATTACCAAGTTTTGTGACCCAGGGTCACAATGCGTCAAAGCACTTATTAAAAAGGCTGGATGACAGATGTCCCGCTGACACGAAGTAGGTTTCATTTGCGAGACCAGCTGAGCAATAAACGGTTCAGTACAGGAAGAAAAAGAAAATATGGGCAGCACAGAAGCGGTCGACAAAGGGCAATTCACCAGGACCCATGGATGATTGGCACCACTCATCATTTTTGACAGGGCTAGGCATCGGACTAGGATTGGTCTTAAATTCGTTGAGTATAGAAAAAAGCTCCTTACAGCCAGACCTGGCTTGACAAATTCTGTCATTCTAAGTCGCAGATTTAGCCTTTATAATGTCTGCTGTGTATTGCGAAATGAATCAAGAGGAGAGGGATTGGAGCGCTAATGTCGTTCGGTTGACCGTTTCGCCTGTCCAAGAAGGCGGATGCTTTCATTAAACCAATTTTTCTTAACAGTTTCACTTTTGACTTGACGAGATCTGATTTGTCTGAAGGTATTAATACATCTTCCAGTGTAGTGAGAAGATGGCTAGCCACATCGTCAGCCTTCTCAAAGTGATTTGGTGAGCCCAGACGTGCAGTAAGTAGGAATGATAATCTTTTTGGTGATGTATGCTTCCAATTCCTCGACTGAATAATTAATCTGTGATTGGTGTAGAGCCTGGTGGGTTGTTTAGGCATGTTCACGTTAAAAGAAATTAGGTAATGATCTGACCAAAAGCACAGTGAAATTGTCAGATCGACAATGGTCAGGGCGTGAGATAAAACCCAGTCAAGGGTATGGCCTGCAGAGTGTGTGGGGCCAGAGGAATGTTGCATATAACCAATATCCCCAAGGGCTCCCAGAAGTGAGGCAGTAGACGTGTCAGTCGTTGTATCAGCCCAATAATTTAAGTCACCTAAGACCTTGATGTTGAATTCACTAAGAGACAGCATGTAGCTGAAACTCGTGCATCATGTGGGCTTATCAACAAACTTCTTAGTCATATTCGCCTTTTTCTTTCCGAGAAAAACATGTCCCTACTGGCCTCATTTCTGGTCAACTCACGGCTACACTATTGCAATAGTCTTCTGGCCTGTACTGCCCAGTCAAAAATCTCCGCTCTCCAGGTGACCCAGAATAGGGCAGTAAGAGCAGTTCTAGACATTCCCAGATGGAATTCTATCTCCGAGGCAAGAAGAAAATTGCACTGGCTGCTGTGAGGCATTGGGCCTCATTACAACTCAGGCGGTAAGGGTTTTACGGCGGCGTAAACAGCGCCGACCCTTACCGCCTGATTCCGAGGTCCCTTAGCGCCATGGAGGTTTTAACACCTGCTTTTAGCAGGTGTTAAAATCCATGGCGCTAAGGGACCTTGATGTTAATTACGCCACCGTAATTTACGGTGGCGTAATTAACGCCTTCCCCACTCCCATTATGCCCTATGGGGCAAAATGGGAATGGGGAAGGAAAAATGGGAAAATGGGGATTTACCGCCCCGCCAAGGTTGGAATGGGGCGGTAAATCCGCCAACCACCATGGCATAAACGTAGTTTACGCCATGGTGGTAAAGTCACAGCCCAGGCGGTAACTTACCGCCTGGGTCGTAATGAGGCCCATTGTGTTTCTCACAAGATCTTGACCCTCACTTTTAAGTGTCTGACCCTTGACGTGCCTGTCCATCTCACAGAGCGACTGAAGCCTTACCTACCCTTGTACTCTCTCATGTCACAAAACCAGGCCAAACTAATTCAGCCCAGAATATGCCTGGCCAAGTATGGTAAGACAAACTTTGATGTCCTGGCCCCTGCTACCTGGAATGCCACCCCTTTCGAACTTTTCTCTTCAACGCACCACCAACCTAGACTCCCCTCGCTTACTTCTGACGTTCACCATTTGTTGTTACCTTGTCCATTTTGTGTGCACTCAGGCCTTCTGGCGAGTTGGCACGTTATCAAAAATGTAAATAAATAAATAAATCCTAACGTTTAGATATAATGGTCCAGGTCTTATAGACTTGGCGAAGAAAGGCTTCCAGTTTCTCCAGTACATGTTCAATCATTTGTACTTGGGTCCCTAGTGAATTACGTCCAGACAGGGTGGCTTCAGTCTCGGTAGAGAAGGATCTCCAATATTAAACAGCACGGAGTTACAAGTACTGTATAATATTTGTTTTAAGATGTTATTGGGCCTCCCTTTGTCCGACACAAAATATGCAGTCCGTTGCAATTAGCATGCCCTTCGTATGAGACAAACTGATCATGGAACCAATATTACTCTGACTCAGAGTTTAGCATCATGAAAATGTCACTTTGACATGCATTATTATAACCTACATGATGTCATCAGAAGGGGATATAGTTGCTATTTCTATTGGCTGCTTCATATTAAACATCTATTCATTCAGGCAAATGCCAGCTACCTCTTTAAAAAACCCTGCATATACTGACGGTAAATCCGTCTCTGTATGTATGTAAAGATAGGCTGAGAGAGGTTATCACTTCTGAAATGGAGACAAGGAAATTATTAAAGCGTTCACTCATTGCTATGTGATTCTAATGACCAATGTGATTCAAAACTATCTACTATGTTCAGGATACATGCACAAACTCTCTTTAACCCTTACGAATGACAACAGCTAAATGGTCCACCTCCTCTATCTGTGGACTGACTTGTGAACTGTGCAACGCTTCACATTAGGATATATTACTCTTTTTGGGGGGTTTTGTACAGCCTATGGTAATGTTCAAAAATATACATTGACTGAGGAATCTGAATTTTACGCAGTGCAGACCTGAAAGGTAATACTTTTAAAAGGTAAAAACCCCTCTAGTTTCATGGATCGTGTTACCATATTTAAGGACAGCTTTAAGACTCCGAAACAACTTGTTAAATGGAATGTAGCTTTAATTTTGTTTGCATGATGTATCTTTCTATCATGTTCCGTATTGTCTCTATGTAGGTTGTATAGATATGAAATCCGAAATATACTTTTTCTGACTTACTGTATGAAATATTACCTTCCCCTGACAATGTTTTTTGCGCAAACAGATCCAGGCAAGGGTTGCAATGTAGGAAATGCCAAAGCCTGCAAGGAACCTTCGAATAGGAATAGCTGTGCATTTTAAATAAAGTTTTTTGTATACCTTCTCATTGGAAGAATGAAAACATACGAGTACTGTGTAGCTAAATAGGTTTTTGTAGCTCTTGTTTCTGTCACATTAATGGCTTTGAGAATTATTTTTGTTTGTGCCTGCTCTGGTAAGGTGGTCCTACCACTACAAAGTCGTTTTGGCCATTTGTGCAGGCTGAAGAATTTGTTGAGCTAGGTAAGCAGTTAACTCCTCTTCAGTGTTGATATAGGAAAGTTGCATCTTAATAGTAAAATTAGCTATGTTTGTGCGCTGCATGATTTTCCAGAAGGTTGGGACAATTCCCTAGAACCTCTTTTGTCTTGTAATAACCTTGAGGTTTCCTTCTATGTGTCAACAACTATGTGTATTTCATCATGCTCTCAGTACTTCTTTTGAATTTATTTCTTGAATGCTTCAGCAACAACTTTGCATGTCTGAATGCCTTTTGACTTGCACCTCTACCAAGCCATCGACAATTGCATCGAAGAAGATCCTTTTTATGTGGTGTATTGGTAATTGCTGTTCTGGTAGATTGCTGTTTGTGCTGCTGCTTTGTGGTGGTGGAAATGACATTTTCTATCAGGTTGTTTTTTTACTGTAGGAAAATGCATAGTTCCATCATCATTAATCACTGATCATAGTGCAGCCAAGAATTCCAATCGCTTGAGTGTCTCACAATAATATACCCGACTACTTGCATGCACTAGATAACAAGTAGTCAGGCAAATAGTGATCTGTGTGCTCTTACCTCTCTGACTGTACCATCTATTTTCATTTAATTCTTTTCTTGCTTTTTCAGCACAGATTTAGTTTGTTCTTCTTGAAAGGATCACATACATTCATAGTGGTAGGTCCAGAGATAAGTATCTGTGGTTTTGAACTCATCATACAATCTAATGACAAGAGCATGGAAGTGACCAACATCTGTCCAACGTTTTTTGTGGCAATGTAGACAAGTGCAGGTCCATCATATGAACATGGATTTTCCAATCCATTTAATTTCAATAGGCAATTTGTTTATTGTAATAGCCGTATTTTTACTGCTACTTTAGAGATTGCAATGATGTTTGTGTGATTCTGCTTGCTCTGGTATCTCCATCCAGCTCTGCGTCTGTTCGGATATATGCACAAGTACTGGCACTGTTACAAAATAGCCTGCATGTGTGCTTCATTGTGGTAATAAGCTTACTAAACCTGCAGTAACCTTGACAAGTCTGTTTTCAAGTGCTTAATTGGCTCCAAATGAGATAATGGAATATTGGTTTTCCTCACAACCCATTTTAATTTTTGAAGCTCTTCCTGTATTGCAATATTTCTTTAAAAAAGCATGGCATTTTTTTTTTTACTGCAAATATATACCCAATTATTACTTCCAGTGGTGAAATATGTGTATTCCAGTCACCACATTAACAAATGTTGTCACTTGTAAAATAAAAGATTCCACCTCTGTTATGTAATCCAGCATCATTTTAAAATATTGGATAAGGGAGGGTAAGAATGTCCTTCAATGTCACCAAATTCCTTCCTTCATAGTATCGAACATATTACATTTCTGCATGATTTCTAGCAGGCCTTGAATGCCACAGATCATGATAAAACTGGGTTGTAATTCTTCTACTATATTAAGAATTCGTGCACATGGAGCTTCTTGAAGAACACTTTCAAGTAACAGACATACAGTGCAACAAGTTTGTGTGTGTGTGCGTGTGTGTTTCCTCAAAATATCAAACATGTTTGCCCATGATGTATTTATTGTTCACTGCTCTCGCTGTACCAAACACCCCACATTTGAGCAATAATATAGCTAGTAGCACAAAGTAATGGCATACAGATGTGCAATTCACTGGCCCGAGAGACCAATAGAGCACAAACATATGTTTGAGACATTATAAAATGTTGCGCAGAATGATAGAGACCTAAATCTAATGTCGTAAATCATTTTGAATCCGTATGCTTAAATATTATTTGTTAAATAGTCCAGCTAAGGGAAAAAAAGTCAACTGTATTGAACAATTTCTAGGGGTAGCTGGTATGATTGGCAAAAGACAAATGCATGTTATTTTCTTCTTTTTGTTGAATTTGTGCATTTTGGAACACAGTCGGGAAAAGCTTATTTTCCTAGGTTCATCTTGGGAGTCTGTCACCATTGCATCATCATCTGTCCTACTTGCAGATTCTGTCCACTCAACATTGAAAGTAATAGAATTTGCTAAACATTCAATTTTGCACAGAAACCATGCCAAGACTAATTCTCAAATTTTCAGCTTGTATTCTAATATCTAGATCCCTACAAATTTTACAGTTGGGTGTAATAATACTCACACAAACCGTAACACTTCTGGAATTCAGTAATGGTGACAAATAGATTGGGACAATGAATAAAACAAGCCTAGCTGGGGCCTGCTCAATGAGGGCCAACTTCTCTATGAAATACCACCCTGTCCTGGATTGTAGGTATGCACAGGATGGTGGTTCACTTGGAAGAGCAAAAAATACCACCAGGTATTCACCAGGTATTCACCAGGCTGAAACTAAATGAAGGAGAGTTTTAGTACAGGAATGGCTGTAAGGTAGGTAAAATAGGGAAGAGAATTGGAGACTAACCTGAAGGTGCTGGGAATAGACTTTATATGAGGATCAGGTGTAAGTGGTAAAAAATAAATCTCTTTATGGAGAAAGTGCTTTGATAGATTGCCTGGATAAGAGTAGTAGTAAAACATCCAGGGGTATTCTGGAAGGTAGGCTGAAAGGGAGGGGTAGTTAATTGGGTTACTAAGGACTTTATTTTCCAGGCAGAAGGAGGACACAATATGATATGATATGATTGGTTATTTATAATGTGCTTAATACCACGAGGTTTCTAAGCGCGGACCTGGGGATCGAAACTGTGTTGCTCTGTTTCACCTTGCTTCCAAGGTGTGCACGTTGCCCCTGAGCTATCTTCCCGAGTTGACCTAGAGGTAAACAGATAAGCAATGACAACAGCAAGGTGTCCACAGTTCAATACTCTCTGATAGAAGACAAGGGGGTTATCCAGTAAGAAATACGTGTGTCAGAAAAATGGGTAAAGAACCAAGTATCCACAAGTACACAAGCACAGAATCCAGTAGGAAATCCTTAACACAAAAAGAGTTAAAGAGCCAGGAATTCAGCAAGAAAACACAGTACCATTAAGGGTTCATTCAAAAGCAAGGTCAGGTTTTCCAGAGCCAAAGGTCAAATTCACCATAGAAATCCAAACTGAAACATGGCAGCAGTCGAAAACCAGGAAGCCAATGGAATGTAGGAAAACAGGAAACATGAAGAATAGAAATACTTCAATCAGAACCACAGCAAAACGAATAATGAGCATATTTGAGCATCTCATTAGGTCACCAATGAAAGCCGGGCCGCCTGGGAGCGATTAGCGGGAGCACATTGCTGCTTAAGTCATATCCCACTATCAGCATTTTAGCAGGAGCATGTTACTTGTTTATGTCAAAAGCTAGACCAACAGCAAATTGCCTAAACCTTAAATAATTGTTATTATTAGCTAGGACATTTAGTATTGTTAATTACAACAAACTGAGGCAACTGGCACACTTCCCTGACTGTTTGTAGTGCATTCCAAGAAATATAGTTTAGATGTTGTGCTGTATGTTCCATAACAAAGAGAAGATTGGCGCACAACCCAAAAAACCAAATGGAATATAATTCTCTGTTTTTAATTGTGAATTATTTCACAACACCTGAATATATTTCAATTGCATTTCACTATTTGCTTGCCTTCAAGAATACATGACGTGGAATATCGCTAAAACCAAACATACATATCACTAGGAGATGAAGTCTGTTATGTAGCAGGGCTGTACCTGTGGTGAAATATTCAGCATGACTGTATTACGCAATGTTATGGACTGTGATTCTAGTATATCCATGCCTCTGTGCACCATAATGATAATATAAGCATTGCATATATGTTGTTCTGTCAACCATGAAACAGAACCTCTGAGGCCCATGTGCCAAATATTCATGGATACTCTCTGCATAAGGATTCTGCAAAGGTTACCGGATTCTAGAGATGGTGGTGGAAAGGGCTTCCTGAACCTCAGTCGTGGGGACAAGAGGGAGGACGTTGGGGGACTCCTGCACTGCACGGGATCATTGAAGAAAGCAAACAAGATAGAGTGACTTCAGTTTCCAGTAGCTGTAGATTCAAGAACACCAGCCGGTGTCCCTCTCCCTGTTGAATCCTAACCAGCCTTGATAATGGTATCCAGGTGTCTTATGAGTTGATTGGTCCCACCAACTCAAAGGAAGAAGCCGTCCTTGAAGGAACTTCTCTGTCGAATGGAGTTGGACAATTCGGACCTGCAGCAGGGCTTCATCGGGCAAACCAACGTCCAGGAGTTGCAGCAGTTGTCCTCTTCTAGCTCGTCTTCGGTTCTTTCGTTCCAGTGGTCGACTCTGCTTTCCAGTTCTAGAGACTCACCTTTTAAACAATTTTCTCCCTTTCATTCCAGCCTAGCTGTCACACACCCGCCAGGGGGGCTGTCCTTGCCGGACAGTCAGCCAGCCAATCACACCAGAGTGCATTTGGGTCTCCTAGGAGACTAAGCAGAGGGCGTTTAGGGCACCTCCCTTACTTCCTGCCCACCCCAGACACTCAGACACCAGAGGCGGTCTTCAGTCCTGAAGCCCGCCAAAGGCACACAAACAAAGGGACCAAACCTGGTTGGGTGCGCAGAGACAAACACTAGAAGGACCTTTCCAAAAAGAAACGGACCAAAAAGAAGACTGGGACCTGTTTAAACAAAGGGGCATAAGGTGCCATCTTAAAAAACATGGCACCCATGATTTTTAGCTACTGGTGTTCACGGTCGGGAAAAATCATGGTAGTTCATTGTAAAACCACTGCCACCAGCCTTTGTAATAGGAAAGGGTAGTATTTGACTGCTACATGAATATTTAGACACAGGGGATACTATGTAACCCCTCCAGCACTCCATTGTAAGATGGTGTGTGCTTGGTCCCGGAATTTGGAAAGACTAGTAAAGTCAATGGGCCTCATTACACGGTAGGAGGTAACCATGCCGCTATTAGCGGCATGGCTACTCCCTTACCGCATACCGGGTCCGGGTAGGCGGTATGGTGACTTACTGGGTCATTCCGACCCTGGAGGACCCGGTAAATCCCCATGCCAAATACCATTCCCCGTTCCCATTCGAGCCCCCATAGGGCTCAATGGGAATGGGGAAGGAGCTAATTATGGTACTGCAATTTGCGGTACTGTTATTAGCTCTGAAGTCCCTTAGCGGTTCCCGTCCTTAACACCTGGTCAGACCAGGCGTTAAGGGCGGGACCCACTGAGGGACCTCGTAGTAGGGCGCTAAGGGATTATCGCCACCGGTGACCTTACCGGTACATGTAATACCTTAGCACCTACCGTGTAATGAGGCCCAATTTCACTTTACATTCTCTGGGAAACAGTAGTTGATCCCAGAGAAGGTATTTAAACCTGTGGGAAGTCTAAAATACATCCCTGTGTCACTGCAGTGAGGGTGCTGTGTGACACACATTAAAAGATGATGCCTATGGAGTTATCTAAAACTCCATAATCAAAGAACACAAATGTAAAACACACATTAAAATGCCTGAAAGAGTGGGAAAAAAAGGCTCACACTCTGTCCAGGAAAAAAATGAAGTCCTCAAAAATCCAGCAAAGTTGCTGGGGGTCTCTAAGGTGGAGAGAATTAGCAAATTTATGAGAATTCTCCCTAACAGGCGTTAAGCCCCCGTTCCAAGTGCTGGAACGGGGGTAAATGGCCCGGCGGCCCAAGTTATAGTCCCGAGCAAAGCGAGGGCAGATAACTGGGCACTGGGGCGTTATCCCCAGTTTCAGCCCTTGGAACGTGGGCTTAAGGCTATTAGCACACCGGTTGCCAAATCGGTAACACAGGGTGCTAAAAAAGGGATTTACCTTCACTCAATGGGATGCCATGCGCATGTGGAATGTGGACTTGCATCAGCGGTTCAAGCCCACATTTCTAGCCACCTGTTTGGCTGGCTCTCCCACCCAGGGTGCTAATATGCCATGTAAGGAGCATCTTTAGGATTGATGCTCCAACACAACTTCACTATCCATCGGCTATTTGTACTCAACTGCATCATACACCCTCTGACCTGCATCTTCAGTACAAATAGTTTAAAACGGATGATCTATACCTTAAGGTCTATTGCAAAATAAGCATGTACGTTGGAACCTTGAGCAGGAAAGCTCCTGTCTGCTCAGAAAGTTCTCACTGGCATCTTCATGTTCTACAAGTTGTTTTTTGTATATGGCGTTTTAACAGGAAAGATGCTATCTGGCATCATATCGGGGTATTTCTTCTGCAGTTGTATAGTTGAAGTATTCTTCAAAATGTTTATAATACCTGTCTCAGCACTGAATTCTTAAAGCATAAAGTAGTGTTTCTGTAGATTGTGTAAATTATGCCGCCTTTTTGTTGACATTAACAAGGTAAACTTGAGCTTGAGCTTGAACCAGGATACTAGATCTGTCTGCATTACTTCTTCCATAACTTCACTAAATAAAAGTTCTATATAAAGCAATTAATAAAAGGTAAATATGAATAAAATATAACTATAGAAGAACATTATATGTACTATGAATATGGACATTGTTTATGCACGAATAATTTTGAATCACTGTTTTAGGCCTGAAAATGTCTTTCAAGTGAGAAATGAAAATCTGTCTATAAATAACAGTGATATTGAAGATTGTTTGCACTTCGTTGGTGGCCATTGACATTATGTCATCAGTATAACAAAATAAAAAAACAGATAGTGACACTATGTAAATTATTGATCTATATATAGTTTCCTATTACACAAAACTAGCGATCCTACGTTTCCCTAAACCGTCCATGAAGCATGCTTTTATTCTCCATATGGACCTGTACTTAGAGTAACAGAAGGCCCCATCATAGTTGGCATGATCACATGCTGCAGTGCATTGACTTCCTGCCTTAAAACGTTAATATGCCAGTCTTACAGCCATGTGCTATTATGGGCTAACAGTAGGATTCCGTTTCATGTTGTCTATTGCATTGATTCCTGATTAGCTTTTTTTCAACACTTCCGTCAGTAATGAAACTTCCAATATTGAGTATAATTGAATTTCATAATTGGCATGAGCTGTCTCATGGGCTTGACTTCTCTATTGCCACCTCCTCTGACAGTTGCAACCCCTCCTTTGTCAGCTCTGCTTCCTCTCATTTTCCTCAGGTGATGCACAATGACTCTCCCTCCCATGGCAGCATCTGCTGTGGCTCTGGGATTTTGGCAGTGCTGTGTACACCCACAACCAGAAAAGCATCACCATCCTCTTTCGAGACACAGTAAAATCATTGTTCTTTGAGAGGTGTAGCTCGTTGTCCTATTCCACCTCTCCCTCCAAGTACAGGGCCCAATACCACTTCATGAATTAAATTCCTTTGCATTGAAGACTCACACAGGGCAACAGGAATGACACTTGAGTTGGGGTAAATACATGGATTCACATTGGACTCGCTCAGACCATTGAAAAGGGTTCTCAGAGAAAGTAAGGTGACGAAAACAGAGGAAGGATTCTATGGTTCCCACGCACCTGGGTGCATTTTACAGGTTTCACAAACAAGCAAGAATACAAAAGTGGAACATTGTTTGATTTTGTTTATGTGATGTTCTCGGGTAAATGAGCAACTCATCTTTTTAAAACTGAGGGTGCACCCAACAAATGGTTAAAATCACACAGTCAAGTCGAATTAGAAATACAATGGTAAAAAGCTACAGTTACTTTACTTTTTCAGTTCACACAAAATCCAATTTTTAAAAAAATGCTCAGATGGTATAAGGGATTAGCTTTCAAAGTCTCATAGATATCTTCACCATAGGTTGGCCACAGACCAAATGAGTAACAAAAAACACACAATGGACATTTATTTCTTGTAGAAAAAAGGAGGATTTTCACTTTCAACTTTGTTGGGGAAGGCAACAGGTTTAGGAAAGTCACATAATTAAGGATTCTTACATTTGTCAGAAAGGCATGATTCACATTGAATCCAATTCTTATTGTTCTAGCAGTGCTAGGGGACATACATTGTTCACAACAAACTGTTGTGCACAATCTGTTTACAAAATTCAGCTCAAGCAACCCTAAAGTGGGCCCCTGTAAATTTGAAGAATTACATGCTACGCTATGGAGATATTCAAATGAAGGTTTCTAAAGCACATCATTTGAGAGCAGGATGTGCTGCTGTGTGTCTACCCACACGGAATTCAATATTGTTAAAGAGTTGCACGTAATAAATCATTGCTATAGCTATATTTAGCTATAGCTGTCTGTAGATCCCTGTCAATCCCATCAAGACAATCACTTGCAGTGACTTCTATGTTAAAAATATCACTTTGAAACATGACTTACACTAAAGTGTTAAGTCATATGTAAGCAAGTGTTCTGAAGCCTGCATGCAGTGTCAGCATTGTGCAGGGACTTCACAACAGCTCCTTCATACAATTCGACCACTCCAAAATCTGCTCCCACCTTCCAAAGCTACCACAGTGTGCCTCAGGAGTTGGTGAAAGTGTGTCATAAAGCCTAGATCTCTGTTTATTAGATTACGCATCTGTATGAATTGCTTGATTCTGTTGGTATGTTAGGGCAGATTTGGTGCAGATGTGCTGGCATATTTGGCATCTGCTAAAATTGCACAGTGTGTTCCAGGTCTTATTTGTCTTGACACAGTGGAAATGCACTTCTGGTCAAGGACCATGGCAGATTTCCTGTTTGCAATCAAGGGAGTTTCCTTTACAATTCCATTCCACTGTGTTAGTTGTGGATGATAAGCGACCACCAATTATATTTGTTCTGTATTTCTGCTGTTTCTGTATTGTAGAATGTTATCTCTAGGTGTTTTCTATGTAAGATCAGCTTCCCTGTCAATGCAACTTGCTTAGTATCCCTTTTTGCAAGAAGGATGTACAGAGTGTGGTGAGTTGGTTGTCTCTTGTCTTCCTGTTGGAACACATAGGTGGCACCTGATGGCCTCACTGTAGATGATCGATGGCTTTGTGTGGGCTGGATGGGCACTTGTCCTTTGAAAGTATGTGTTCCTTACTTTCTGTTTCGTTCTACTTTGCCCTAGTGCTAATACCATTCGAAATTGAATTTTCACCAGTGCAAAGTTTCTGTAATCTGGCCCCATATGTGGAGCATCGTTTTAACACATGGCATTGTTTGCAACATGCATGCCCTAGTTTATGGGGCTGATCTTCCTTGAGCACTCAATGCTGGGACCGCTATATTGGTTGTGACCATGTGCACATGTGCATGTGCAATGGTGGCCACAGAGTTTTCTGGCTTACAGGTAGTGGTCGGCTTCCCATTGTATATGGGTTAGGCCATTGGCAAATTATTTTATATGTACTCACCGGGGTCAGCTTCAATTCCAGCTCCAACCTCGGCCGCTCCTACACCCTCCTGGCCAGCCATGTGAAGGAAGGAGCTGACTGCCTTCTTCCATGGGGTGAGGTTGGGGGGGATCAACTGTGCTCAAATGTGCCCCGTCCTGTGGCTGCTGTTTCCCTATGGAGTTGTGCTATCACTGAGCCAACCCTAGTTTGAGGCCATTCCACCCTTTCGAAATATTCAGTGTCTTGGGACACCGTCCCTTCTGCCACCATCTTGACCCGTACCTTATTCCATATACGCGCTTTCCTTTGGTGTGTTGTTTTCTTGTTCACGTCCTCCTAGAGCTCTTCAGAATGGCATGCAACCTCCTCTGCCAATACAGTGAGCTCAACCTCTGTCAACGTCGGCTTCCTGAGGTGCATTTCAGGTTCTTCCCTTTTTTCTTTTTCGACAGATATGTGTGCTCCACCCTTCACCCTTGGATGGCTGCAGGAAATGGGTAATTTTCAATGGATTCACTTTTTAAAGATGGCCGCCGGGCAGATTCCCGTTTCCTTTAGGACGCTATTTCTTTGTGGTGCTAATTCCACTGATTTTTTTGCGGATTTACTATTCAGTAATTTCTCCAACTACTGTTTACGGTGACAGTAATTCTGCCAAATATTAGCAGAATTGGCACTCAGTAGTGGATTTTGGTGGTAAATCCACCGGGCAGAATTATATATCTACCGAGCCGAATTACTGCTACCACCGGGTAGATTGGTCGATGGTTTTATGTTGTCGGCATATTTAGGCATTGTAGCATTTCAGAAAAATGAACAGTAATATCCTGATATTGAGATCCCTTGAAACACATGCATTTCATAAAGGAATTTAGAAACGGGCACAGCATTTGCAACAGAAAACCAATCACTGGTATTTTTGCTGCATGAAAGAATCCAGGGGAGCGTTTGATTGGAAAATGAAGTGGCATAGAAAATGTATCCCTGCGAGGACTTCTTTCAAGCAAAGACTGGCGGATGAAAGCTGCTTGATAAGCTGAAACATGTACAGTAGTCAAGCGTGTTTGCAGTATCAACAGTGCGAATGTCCTGTAATTGCAAAAGCGACAGAGTGGGACCGCAAATGTCTGTGTTGGTTCATGAATATCAAACCGAGATGGAATGCTGCTAACGTTTTGCTACGAGGCTGATGAGGGGTGACATCCTGAGACGGCACAGTGATTGTCTGCAAGAAAGCATAGTAAACGATTCACACGAACCATGTTAGTGCATAGCCGATCACAATTTCACGTTCGTGATTGCCTGACCATATATCACTCTTCAGAAAAATAGCAGTATATTTGCATTGATCTCAGTTTTTCCCATGCACAATTGTGAACGGAAAAGTAACTCTGTGTGCAGAAAACGTGGGTGTTATTTTAAATTCGCTTGTACCACAAATGGCGCAATTACGGCCTTTTGGGGGCGTTTTAGGTCTATAAAACGCTGGAAACCTCCAAACGAATGAGGCTGAAAATGAAAGACTTCCAAAGATTGTTTAAAAATAAAATTTCCAGTTAAGAATCTTCAGAAATATTCTAAAAAAAACTGTGGATGGTATTTATACATTTCCTGACCATCCCTCTGGGTCCCTTATTTCAATCCCTGTGGTCAGTTTAGGACTTTTATACATACACGTTTTACTTTATGATCCATTTTGTTCTCAGAGAATTTTGACTTTTATACCAAATAATTGAATTCCACAGAGGTAGTTTCCTACTGCAATTTTAATTCTGCATGTGTATGCTTGTGTCACTTCCTCTCCTGGAAGATAGCTGAAGCAGTGTGTACAGTCAAGGGAAAAAAGCATGAAGGTATATTAAATGATTCCAATTACGTACTGTTAAGGAGATTTATCGTTTTTATGCTTCATTCCCTCTGCTAGTGAGACTCCCTGACAACCCTTCTGCTAGTGAGACCCCCTGACAACTTTTGCTGAACTTTTGGACCTTTTTCTTTCAATCCTGAATGACTAGAGCCCTTTTCCACTCATTCATTCCTTTAGGTTCTGTCTTTTAGAACTCTATTCTTTGTATTCTACCTGTTCTATCAAATCTGTCTGCTCCATAGCTCTTAGGGCATCTGTATTTTTCTATCGCAGCACACAGCTCTTTATGGGCCGTGTTGCTGGGGACCCTTAGGGCCCTCCTTTAAGATTATTTGTCTATATCCTCAAGTAACTACTGTTCTTAAGGATACTTAGTATCTCTCCCAAAATGTTATAGCCTGAGAGATTGGCACACACCACCTCATGTGGAGTGCCAAAGGGATACCTAGTATCCCCCTTCTCGCTGCTCCTGTGACTTTTAAGTCCTCTAGACAATCTCCTAGTTATGGATGGTGGCAATGGACATGTTCTACCAAGTAGTGTGTCATGTTTGTACAACAGGCTATGTCCACAGCGTCAGTAGTGCGCAATAGGGGCACCCAAGTACCAACTTGGGCTTGCCCTTCTTTTTTCATCATTTCTAGCATGGTTGTTCTTCGGTAGCCCTTCTTCTACCATTCTGGATGGGGTAGGTCCAGAAGCACTTCTGAAGCAGGAAGCCTCGTCTCTCCAAAGATGCGAGTTTGTATGATGTGAAATCTGATATTCTTGATTGGCTAAGTAAATTTGAACTTACATGTAAAGTGCAAGGTATATGTGAAAGTGTTTTTGATCTATGGTTAATCTCTAGGCGCCCCCAGAATGGCTCTGATGATATGATGCAGTTGAATGATGTTGATAGACAAGATTACCAGTTGGTAAAAACTGCTCTCATAAAGGGTCTCTTAGTTTTGGAAGACCCCTTCCCAATACATATAAAGGTTTAGGGCCACAAGAAAAGAGGTGGTAACTTGTGGCCTACTTTGGTGTGTGAAAGTATGAAAAACCTAGATTGGTGGATTAAGGGCAACAAGGTGAGCTCTTATGAAGGCATGAGGTGTCTCTTTGTGCTGGAGAGTATTTGTTATGCCTGTTCCCCAGAGCCTTGACAGCATCTTGCTGATCCTAAGGAAATGGACCCCAAGAATCTAGCAGTTGCTGTTGACTTGTGGGTGGCCAACAGGGTTACTCAAAAGGATTCTGGGGCTCCTCACAAGGAAGAGGAGGGGAAAAAGTATAATAAAGCTGAGAAGAATCATTCCAAACATCCCCCACCAAAAGAGGGTCACAAATATATCAAGGGTACATATCCCCCTAAACTACCTTATAGGCTAGTGAAACCTCAGCATTCACACATGATGTGGATATACCAATGACAGCGGCTAGCTTTTACCCTCAAGATGAAGAACCCATCGGTGTTCAGGTTAGAGTTTCTTTAGTATCTCTGGGTCTGTGGGAACAACAGAACATTGAGCTCTATAATTCCATTCCTGATAATACTAAAGTGTATTATAAAGACAGTGTACTTTTAAATGGTCAGGACACCCCTGCCTTTAGAGACACTGGGGCCAGTATAACTGTGGTAGATGAAAGTTTCCTTCAACCTGAGGATGTTGCTAATGCACTCAAAAGGCTTACAAAGATAGCAGGAGGCCCAGTCCAAATGTGCCCAGTACTGACAACTAGCATTTGGTGTAATAAGATGACTGTAAAGATACCTGTACGTGTTCAGTCAGAAGTACCTGGAAAGGGTGCTGTTGGGTAATTATTTAAAGGCCTTAGGTGTAGTCTGCAGCACACCCAAATCGACCTCTAAGAAGAGAAGGAAGTTTACAAGGAAAGCCAGAGGGGCAACCTTAAGAGATCTTCCAACTGAGAACAAGGGGAAACCTACAGTCTATAATGGAAAGAAGTGCCCTAGTCCAAAGCCTCCACAAGAAAAAAGGTTCCTGTTGAAAACGTAGGGGTCACCCTGGTAACCACACCACCAACTGAGGCTGGATTGGTGCCAAAGGAATCCCCTGAAGAACCCTCTTCCAATGATTGAGAAGAGGAAGAGATTCAACCCTGTCTGGAAGATCTGGATACAAGAGACCATACTGAGCAAGACAGAAGGTGGACTCTCAAGGACAGACTTCAGTAGAGAACAGAGAGATGATCCCTCTATGGAAGGTCTGTGACAGCAGGCAGCTTCCCAGAGTGAAGGGCAAGACCCTGGGAACAATAGACTTTACTGGGAGGATGGACTTCCCTACAGTGAGCCTATTGAGTCTATTCCGGGGGACCTGAGGCAACTGGGTGGTACCCAAGAATTGAGAGCCAAATTCCTGCAGTTGGCACATGAAGCCCCTGGCTGCTCACTTAAGCTATAAGAGGACCAAGGAGAGTATATCATTGTACTTTTACTGGCCCAAGATGGGTGCAGAGATTGAAAAACACTGGAGGAGTTGTCACACTTGCCAGGTATCTGGTAAGAGTGGAGCCAAGACTGTGGCACCCGTAGTGCCTCTCCCAGTTGTGGGAGTTCCATTTGAGAGGGTAGGGATTGACATTGTTGGTCCTCTACACCCTCCAACGTCTTCAGGCAACCGATTCATATTGGTTGTGGTGGACCATGCCACCAGTTACCCTGAAGCTATTCTAATGAGAACTGCTACTGTTGAGGCAGTGGTTAAGGCCCTACTTGCTTGCATCTATTACTTGAAGGCACTGTATGAGGTTAAATGCTTGCATCTATTACTTGAAGGCACTGTATGAGGTTAAATGCCTGCATCTATTACTTGAAGGCACTGTATGAGGCTGCTTGTTGCTTACTGTTCTATCAACTGCATATGTTTGTACTACTCACCCCCAGCCTGTAACACTCTAGGCCTGGCAGTTCCTGCATACTACTAAGTGGCCAGTACACTCTAGGTACGCTGTATGAGAACAGTCATAGCCTAAGGTACTAAACTGTATGTTGTATTCTGTTCCCCGCGTTGAACCCTGCCATAACATAGCACAAATAGCCTCTCCGTGCTCACTTAGTCCATAGCTTCACTCACATACATGTATGATCCCGTGCTGCTTCTCAGCTGAGTATTTACATGTACGCAATATGCTGCTACACCACTAATAACCAGGCTTGCTGCCACGCTTGACTAGCTTAGCCTACTCCTAGACTCAAACTATTTATACTGACCACTGTGCGCGGCGCTTGCTCTCCTCGTCTACCCTGCTGTGCCTTGCTGCACCACCACAGTCCCATCTCCTTGAGCCCCAATCTGATTCCGTGTGACCTATCTTGCAGGTATCTCACCTAGGCATCCAGCGCTACCATCATGCTTGTTAGTGCGCTCCATATACTGTACTACACTCTGGCCTTACAGGCTGCCTCTGTTACTTAGTCACTCACTGTAATAACTTTCCCCCTATGGGCAAAACTCATTCAGCCACTTGATAGTCTGGTTTGTCTGAACCCACACCAAAAGGTACTGTCCAGTGTGACTCCTATAATGAGCCCTGCAGCCGCCACCACAGGTTTACACTATTCCAGCAACTAAATCAACCAATACCTCAATGACCCTGCTCTGTGGTTGGAACACTTCGCCAGGAAACCCGCCCACAACCAACCGTGCTCCCTTTCTCTCAGAAACAAGAGATCAAGGAACTAGATTCTGCCGCTGTCACACCCACAGCAACACCACCAAGCAAACTGCACGCACACCACTTTGCTCACCTTCGCTCACTGCTACTTGCAAATCCACTATTACAGGGGTTAAACCGCCTCTGATCAAGGGCGCCCTTATTAATGTCAGATCTCTCCCAACACACGCACTAGACATTGTTGACCTCATCAACCACCTCTGATCTTGACTTCATTGCTATATCTGAATCTTGGCTACATGCCGTATCTGGCCCCTCACTATCCTTGGCTTTACCGCCTGACTACAGCATCACAGGATGTGACCGTACCACTGCCCAATCCAGAGGGGTGGTGTGGCCTTCATCCATAAAATCTCTCTAGGTCTAAGAGTGGCATCTGACCCCAAACTTGAATCAGCTGAATCGCTGTCAGTCAAACTATCACTAACGCCTAATCAAACGGCCATCCTCCACCTTATCTATAGGCCCCCAGGTCCGGCACCATCCTTTGTCGGTGAAATATCCACCCTCCTCCTTGACAAAACTAAAACTAATTTGCAAACTATCATCCTAGGCGACCTTAATCTGGGTCTTGGTGACCCGAAAGATCCCGTTGCATTAGATCTGGAGAATGTACTAACTGACCTCGGCTTCACAATGTACATTCAAGAACCCACTCATAACAAAGGCAGGACCCTTGACTGGTTAGCCGGCTCTAACTGCAATATCAATGTCCTCGCTAATACCCCCTGTTTATGGTCTGACCATCATATCATAACTTTTAATATTGAAGCGACCCCTCGGGCCCCGACCCTGATAGCCCCCGCCCTCCCCACTTGAAGTAAAAAGGACATAACTAGGAGAAACTCCTCTCATTGCTACTCCCATCTCTCAGTGCTGTCACAGACGCCTGTTCTGATCCCACCTCCCTAGCAGACACCTACAACCGTACTATGCTTACGGCCATAGACTCTATCGCACCCATCAAACTTAGGAAGTCTAAACCACGAGCACATCTGAACTCCTGGTTCACCCCACAGTTAAGAGTGCTCCGTAAAGCTAAACGCTGTGCTGAAAATTGCTGGAAAAGCCACCCCTCTGATGAACATAAAGACAGCTTCTTCCTTCCCTCACTCACCTACAAAGATGCCATTATCAGTGCAAAAAAAGAGTCTCTTAATAACCGTATTCTGCAAGCTGGCTCGAACACAGAGGAACTCTTTAAGATCCTAAAAGAGCAAGAAACTCCAGCCTCCCCCCTGACACCTGCACTAAAGATAGTAAATGGTGTGCCAACATTCAGGCAGCCTTACTGAATAAAATCTCTACGCTACAATCCAAAATTAAAGACAAACAAGACAGTCTGAAGGTCGACAACCGTCCGCCCTCCCCTGAAAGGGCCCTCCCTCTAGACTCGGCTAATATTAAACCATTTGCCTTTTCACCGCTCACTATTACTGAGGTAGAAAACATCATCCTGAGAATTAAACCATCTAACTGTCTAGGTGACCCTTGCCCAGGTCCCATCATTAAGGACTCCGCACATGATTTGGCCCCATTCATCACAGCCTTCATCAACTCCTCCTTTAAAACAGGTATTGTCCCTGACAACCTCAAGGACGCATGGGTGATCTCATTACTTAAAAAACCATCCCTAGACCCAAGCATACCCACCAACTTCAGACCTATAACGACTGTCCCGTTTCTACTTAAGATTTTAGACCGCGCACAATACCTTCAGATCCAAGATTATTTGGAATCTAACAATCTTCTAGGTCTACGACAATCGGGATTTGGTCCCAGACATGGGACTGAAACGGCTCTGATAGACTTAAAAACCAAAATTGAGGTATTGAAGGACAAGGGCAAACTAGCAATGCTACTTCTCCTCGACCTCTCTGAGGCATTCGATCTGGTCAACCACCAGATCCTACGCAGGCACCTCCACTCTGCTGCCCACTTCTCGACCTCAGCCACGGCCTGGATCAAATCCTTTCTGAGTAATAGATCCATGAGGGTCTTTGCCCCGTCCGCAGCCAAGGACCCATCTCCAATTCACTGCGGCGTTCCTCAGGGATCTTGCATGTCACCTACACTCTATAACATTTTCACGAAACCACTCTTTGATGCGCTTGACTATCTGGGTGTCCCCTACAAAAACTATGCAGACGACACCCAGATACTCATTCCCATCACAGGTGACTATCTAGCTGACACCAACGCCCTTAACGACGTCTACCTGGTCATCCAAGCCTGTATGGCCCAACACCAGTTATACCTAAATGACGACAAGATGGAGCTCCTCATCCTGGGCACCTCGCAACGCCTTAGCAAACTAGAGCCTTCCTACCAGTCATTTGCCATAGACGGTAATACCATCCAAGTCTTCGAAAGACACTAAAACCTTAGGTTTTTACCTTGACGCCTCCCTATCCTTATCTCGACAAATAAATGCAGTCAGATCAGCCTCTGCATACACGTGTAAACTCATTGCAGCCTGCAGACCGTTTCTTACCACTCCTAACCGTGTCACACTAGCCAGAACCCTCATTATGGCCAAAATTGACTATGGCAGTGCCCTTTACTTAGGAACCAGCCAGGAGAATAAACTTCAAACAACCCAGAACAACACTATTAGAGCTGCCCTAAACATCCCTCGAAACCACCACATCTCCAAATCCAGAACCAACCTAAAGTGGCTACCTGTCAAGCAGAAAATCTCACTGAAAACACTTGCCCTCACGCACAAATGCTTGGCTAACAAGGCCCCCCTCTACCTCTGCAGTCAGCTGTCCCGCCACTAGACATCCCGACCTCTAAGAACCGCCCATACCCACTGTCTATCGATCCCTAGGTTCAAACTCCAAAAAGCAGGGGGCACAAGCTTCCCTGTTTTAGCTTCTAAGTTATGGAATGCCCTCCATGTTACAATCAGATCTGAAGACTCATTTAACACATTCAAGTCCAAAACCAAATCATGGCTCTTCAACCAGCACTGAGACATGTTCTGCACACCTTGTTTTACATACTCTGGCCCACTGACTTGCCTATTATTTACTGTACATTCCTGTTGTTATGTCTCATGTCATACCTACATCTGCATTGTAATTTATGTATATAGAAATGCATGTTTATTATCCTGTGTATAATTTTATGTACGTATATATGCTCTGTCTGTAACTTTGCACAATTTGCACCCTGATGCCTCCGGGCCTGATGGTGTGCGCGTTACAAATAAAACAAATACAAATATAAATACAAATACTTGGCATTTTTTACCAGAGTAGGATTTCCTAAGGAGGTTGTATCTGACAGGGGGTCACATTTTATATCCCACTACATGCAGGCCATGTGGAAAACCTGTGGGGTCACCTAAAAGTTCTCAACTGCCTACTACCCTCAGACAAATGGATTGGTTGAGAGGTTTAATAGAACAATGAAGAACATGACTGGAGCTTTGGAAGAACCACTTAGGAGGAAGTGTGACCTTCTTCTGCCATGCCTTTTATTTGCCTAGAGAGAAGTTCCTAGAGCTGGAATGGGCTTTAGCCCCTTTGAGTTACTGTATGGTCACCTTGTCAGAGACCCTTTGGTCCTGAACACGGAGGGTCTGGAGAGTGCTCCTTCCCTCAAGCCAGTAACGATTATTGACAATGTGCTAGGCCTCAGACAGCAGATGGCACAAATGATGACAGAGGCTACTGAGAATTTGAAAGCTGGTCAAGCTCTGGTCAAGCATTGACATGACCAGAATGCAAACATGGTGGTGTTTGCTTCAGACCAACACATTCTCATCATGGTCCCAGTAAGACAAAGGGTCTTACAGGACAAATGGACAGGACCCTTCAAAGTTGTGGGAAAACTTAGAGAGGTCAACTATTTGGTAGACATGGGCAACCCCAAGGAGGCCCCTATGGTCTTTCATACCAACCGCCTGAAGGCGTATGTTTCCAGACCAGAGATGGAAGCTTTGCTCTTAGCTTCTGATCAAGAAGAGGAGAATAATGAGCCTCTCCCAGATCATGTTAATGTTAATGTTAAAGGACATTTGTATCACGCACTAACACCACCGGAGTGGTCCCCTGGCGCTCTGGCGGCTCTGAAAGAGGAGGGGAGGTTGAGTTAGTGGGAGGAAGCAGGAAAAGTGCAAGAGAGCAGTGATGTGCTGTTGGTGGCCACTGCCCGGTGGGTCTGTTGGCTGGGCCTGGGGTGTTTGCGGCCGGTATCCGTCGTGTACTGTTGTGCAAAACTATGTGTGTTTTTGTTTTGTTGTTGCGATGTTATGAAGTTTGTGCGGCATGTTGTGCTGTAGGTTTTGGTTGTGTTTGGTTTGGAGTTTGAGGGGTGTATGCAGAAAGGGAAATTGTTAGTAGGGTTGGTTAGTTTGCGTCTATATCCTGAATTGAGGCGCTCAGCTTGCGCAGTCTCCCCTGATGCGGCTCTGTCCTGATCTGGGTCCGACCGGCATATAAGGGTCCTTACTCCTCTGGCCCCCACCTCTAACATGCTCTCTCATAGCTCCCCTTATCCTCCCTTCATACTCCTGTGGCCAGTGCACCTGCCAATGTCAACCTCTCAGGTAATGTGGTGATTGCCAATATCTCGACAATTCCACATCACTGTTCTGCCTGGCGGTAACTAAGGGGCAGACGAAAGTGTTGGTGGGATTGTCTGGGGTAGTTGACACAGTTTCCGTGCGTGCCGCCTGTGTTCCAGTCTATCCGGTGTCACCCGTCCAGGTGCCGTGGGAGTTACCCTCTTGGGTCAGGGATGTCCGTGTCCTTTCCGGTTTAGTCATCCTTTTTCCAGTTTTGGTTTCCAGATTTAGTCGGTGGTGTTGAAGAGCCAGGTTTTTAGTGATTTTGTGAATTTTAGGTGATCTTCAGTGTTTCTTATTTCTTTTGGGATGTTGTTCCAGGTTTTTGCGGCTAAGTGGTAGAAGGAGGTGCCTCCAAATTTTTTCTTATGGTATGGTTTGAGTTCCAGGCAGATTTCGTTGCTTGATCGGAGGGGTCTCGTTGGTTTGTAGACTGTTATTTTGTTTTGTAGGAATTCTGCTCCTTGTCCGCTGATTGCCCTATGCATTATGCACATTGTTTTGAAGGTGATGCAGTGTTTTACTGGGAGCCAATGTAGTGTTTTTAGGGCTGGAGTGATGTGGTCTCTTCTGGATAGTTTGAGGAGTAGTCTTGCCACTGCATTTTGGATCTGTTTCAGTATTCTGGTATTCCGAGGTAGAGGCTGTTTGTATAGTCGATTTTTGACATGATTAGGGTGACAATAGTGAGTGTTTTGTGTGTGAAGGAGAGGAAAGGTAGCATTATTCTTGCTGTGTGGAGGAGGAAAAGGCATGTCTTCAATGTTGCATTTATTTGTGGTTCCAGGGTTAGGGTGTTGTCCATTAGGACTCCCAGATTTTTTACTACCTTCCATGGTGTTGGTGCGTTTTCCATTTCCGTAGGCCATGGGATGGTGGTTTTGTTCTCTTGGTCTTTGGATACGATCATGATTTCTGTCTTTCCTGGGTTGATTTTCAGGTTGTTGGCATCCATCCAGTTGAAGACTTCTTTTAGACAGTCGGTTAGGGGTGAGTGGTCGGCATCGGTGTCTTTGATTTTGTGGATGATCCGAGTGTCATCTGCATAGTTGTAACATGTAATGTTGTATTTTTTGAAGATTCTGATGACCGGAGTCTAATAGATGTTGAAATATAGTGGAGATAGTGAGAATCCTTGTGGCACCCCACAGTCGTTAACTCGTGGAGTGGATTTGAAAGGTTTTATCCATACGTTTTCTATTCTGTCTGCTAGGAATGATTTGGTCCAGCGTAGTGCTTTCTCTGTTATGCCTATGTCTTCTAGTCTTTTGGTCAGGGTGTTTAGGGGACACCCTTCAGATGGTTCATTTCTTTACTAATCTCTGTACATCAACTCATTTGCTGTGTTAACTCACTTTGCTCTTCTGTTCTCACTTACGCCAGGGATGACCCCTTGGAGCCAACATGACAATGACACTGCGATAGTGTATCTGTTAAAAATCAGAGGCTACAGAATGTCAGATAATGTGATGAATCACATAAAAGAAGAGGCAATATGATCCTTGACCTTGGAGTGATTGAACAATCCACAAGTCCATGGGCTAGCCTAGTTATGTAAGTACCAAAGGCAGGAACTACAGAACTTAGATTCTGTATGGACTTTAGGGCATTACATACAGTTACCAAGACTGATACCCATCCCTTGCCAAGGACAGATGAACTGGTGGATAAGCTGCACTCAGCGAAATTCCTCAGTACATTTGACTTGACAAATGGTTATTGGCAGATCGCCATGACTGGCCAGACCAAGGAGAAGATGGCACTCTCAACCCCAGAAGGCTTGTACCAATTTAAGGTCATGCCCTTTGGTTTAAAGAATGCACCTGCCACATTCCAAAGAATGGTTAACCATGTTCTGAATGGGTTATAGAACTTCTGCATAGCATACTAGCATGACATAGCAGTGGTCAGCCCTACCTGGGAAGAACATCCTGTCCACCTGGGACATGTGTTGCAGGCCCGTCAACAGGCCAATCTGACCATCAAAGCAAGTATATGCCAAGTTGGTCAGAGTAATGTTGTCTACCTTGGTCATGACGTAGGAGGAGGGCAGATCAAGCCCTTACCCAGCAAAGTACAAGCTGTACAAGACTGGGCCACTCCAACTAATCCAACTCAAGTAAGAGCCTTCTTGAGACCTACTGGTTATTACAAAAATTTCATTGAGAACAATGGGATCATAGCTTCTCTTCAGAATACCATATCCTTTCCCAAGTACCCTAAAAAGGTCAATTGGAATAAGAACTGTGAAAAAGCCTTCTAGGGTCTGAAAGATGCCCTCTGTAAAGCTCCAATGCTGAGAGCTCCAGATTACACTCAGGCCTTCCTAGTCCAAACTGATGCTTCCAACACAGGGATAGGAGCAGTCTTGAGCCAATTTGACAGTGAATGCAGCGAGCACCCCATCTACTTTATTGGTAGAATTTTAAAATATAGGCAAACAAGGCGGGCAACCATTGAATGTGAATGTTTTTCTATTGTGTGGGACCTGAAGAAATTCATACCATACCACTATGGAACTACTTTCAAGATTCAAATGGACCACTAACCCTTAAGGTGGCTGATGCAGATGAAAGGAGAAAACCCAAAATTACTCAGGTGGTCCATAAGCCTACAAAGATTTGACTTCACTATTGAGCACAAGTCATGTACCCAACATAAGAATGCTGATGGTCACTCCAGAAAGTATGACCGACTGGATCAAAATAGTCATCCAGGAGTGGATTAGTTCTTCCTGTCCCTAATCTGGGGGGACAAGTGTTAGGGAGATGTATCATGTGTATGCTTCATCTGCTCTCCTATTGAGACTCCCAACACTTTTGGAACTTCTTTGTATTCTTCTTCTTCTTAATTATCGGAGGCGTGGGCGGACCCACGCAGGCGCTTCCCCATCCTATAGGATGATGTGCACCGAACCCACTAATTATTATTCTACCTGTACTATGGAGTCTGTCTGTTCCATAGCTCTCAAATGCATCTGTATTTTTCTATGGCAGCACACAGCTCTTTATGGGAAGTGTTGCTGGGGATCCTTATGGTCCTCCTTTAAGATTCCTGTTCTATATCCTCAAGTGCTACCATTCTAAAGGACCCACAACTCTATAGCCTGAGAGATTGGCACACACCACCTTATGTGGTATGTCAGAGGGATACCTAGTGCCCCCCTTCTCTCTATCCCTGTGACTTTTAAGTCTCCTAGACAATCTCCTAGTTGTGGCTGTTGGCAGTGGATGTGTTCTACTAACTATTGTGTCATTTTTGTAGCACAGTCTATGTTCATAGCAATGGTAGTGCAGAATAGGGGCACCGAAGTAGCAACTGTGGGCCTCCCTTCTTTTTACGTCATTTCTAGCGTGACTGTTCTTTGTTAGCCCTTCCTCTACCTTTCTGGGAGGGGGAGGTCCGTGTGTGTGTTTTGTCTTCGGAGGGAACACTTCGGTGTCCCTGCCTAGGCTCCATAATGTCTGGGCAGGCAGGAAGTGGGGGAGGAGTGTTCCACCCCCTGTCCTTTGTATGCATGAGTGCATGAATAGGACTGGCTCCCACAGGGGGGCTGGCTGTCCTAACTGGACAGCCAAACAGCCCTTTCTGTAAAATGCCGAGAGAGATTGCAGAGGAGTGTGTGCTGGAACTGTATAAACGGTGAGGCTTCTGAAGTGAAAAGCAAGCCGACCACTCGAAGCTGAAATAACAGAAGAAGAAGATAAGCAGAGATGCCTGCAGACCCTTTGGAACACTGAGAAGTGACCACTGCGGTCCTGGCCTCGTTTTCTGTGCAACAGAGGAGCTCCAAAGAGGACAACTCCTTGCGTTTGGCTGTTGGGAACGACCAGTCCCAAGACATCTTTTGAATTGAGCCATCTGCCGAGTTCCTAGGAGTTTACAGAGCTTCGGAACCCCAATACGAGAGGATCTGCTGCCCATTTTGAGTGCATCATCGTTGAAAGACCGAATCCATCCAAATCTTTGCTGAACTTGTAACGACACTCCAGAGATCTGATCCAACTCGCCCAGACCCCCTGAGCAGAGCATGGGACTGCAGGAAGCGAAGAAGATTGACCGAGCAAACCATGTCCTTTGTTGGTGCTGCAGAAAAGGAGCCAAAACCGCAAAGTGAACGAAGAAGTTGCTGAGAGTCCTGCCCCAGGAGCTCCTTTGAGACTGCTGCTGCGAGATTCTGACCATTACTCTCCCTTCAGTCATCAGACCAAGGTATCCGGAGGTCGGGACCAGAGCTGCAACATCGCAGAGCATCCAGCATGAACATTTTCTTCTAACCTATGGTACTGTGGGGAAAAGGGTATTACTTACCTGATTTCAGAAAGCTGATCCAGAGCATTACAGTGCATTTAGAGGTGTATAGGGCAACACCCTCCTACCTCCCACTCAGTCTGCTGCTTGTGTCCCTTCAACAAATCCTTAACAGGGTCTCCTTAGTTTGTTTTTAACTTTCTGCTTCTATAACACTAGAGTCTTGAAGAAATTCACAGGAATTTGTCTTCTTCTGCTACTTGTCATGAGTTTGAGTCCTCTCCAAACTGACTTTAGATAGGGCTGCATTGTTGGACTTAAAATACTTGCTGTATGAAGAAACCCTCTCTAGAACCTTGAACCAGGCTCATGTTCGACTAACTATCCATTTTCCTCCCTTTAACTGACTTTCCTATATGTGTTTGCGGAGTAAATGCATTACCGTAAAAACTGTTAAGAATGGAATGTGTGCTTAATAACTGATAATACCATAGCATTGTCTTTTCCCTTTCTAAAAATGCTACAAATGTAACTGCAAACACATAAGTGAAAGTGCCCTTTGAAGTGTTTTCTCTGGTATTCTAAAGTGTTCTAGAATAAACGTCTTAAGTATTTACAGTGATTCTTGTGTAAATATAATAAATCTACAATGTTATATAAATTATAAGTCTAAGAGTTTTTTTGATGTGCATGTTTAACTAGGTTCATATCTTGTCTTAAGATAAGCCTGACTGCTCTTCCACTCTACCAAGGTCCTGGGTTAGTAGAGACTGATATTAAGAGTTGGAGATGTCCAAACCACTGAGATAGTTTACTAAAGTCTTACTACCAGTAGGACTTGAGAGAAACTCCCCTAACACGTACATCAGTGACCTTTGTGCTTGTTCTCCCAGCAATCGTCCATTTTGTCGTGACCCAGTGACCTGATCAAATTAAAGTGAGAACTATTTTAGAAGCTGTTATTTATTTTATTTGTGTGATTTATATGAGAATATGGCTTAATGAAAAGAGACTACACATCTCAACAACATGTTGTATAAGGGGCATGATCTACATTGTTTCTAGGGACAACAAATCCAGTGCTTGACAAGAGTTATATCATTTCCATCAAGCCTTAGTCGAAATGGTCCTCTGCAAGCTGCGTAATCATAAAAGAGCCCTCTGTATTATGTTATTGTTAGGACCGTTTTTCTAAAGTCCAACTAAGAGCTTCATAAAACCGTATCTGAGGCAGTGCAAAACTCCACTCTTGGTATAAGACAGCACCAACCGAGAACATTTGTTAGCATAGACAGAGCGACCAGGTTTATATTAGGAGGGAGAGAGGACTGTAGATTAGTACAAAGAAATTGTAGCATGCATATGGTCTAAAGAAACACTGAAACACTGAAATACTAGGGGCCTTATAACGTGTTATAATATGTAAAAAAGAGGGGTGAGGCGCGCACTCCAATTCCTAGCCAATATACTACCTGAAAAAAGAAAAAGAATAAATGGGTTAAATCCCAAAGTGTCCAATTCACTGGGTTAGATCCCAATTGTTGTTAGGTCACCTCAAATGAACTGATGATTTCACTTCAGCTCCCATAATTCTTAGAGACTGCATTATCAATTTAATTGGATTCACCTGAAGTGAAAGGCAACACAGCCTCCCTGAAGAGTGTTGGGACACGAAAGCGCTAGGAGGAGGAGAACAGCAGCCCAAATAAAGCATAAAGGATCCAGCCCTGTGAACATTTGAAGGAGAACAGCAGTACCAATGCAGCATAAGGGATCTAACCCTGTGAATATTTTTGCAACAATTGGGATCTAACCCAGTGAATTGGACACTTTGGGATTCAACCCATTTATTCTTTTTCTTTTTTCAGGTAGTATATTGGCCAGGAATTGGAGTGCGCGCCTCACCCCCCTTTTTTTACGTGTTATAATATGAAGGGAAAAGTAGGTATGTGCAGCTGTTTGTGCTAAAAGTGGTTATATGCAGCTGTGTGTGCTATCCCTGTGCAGATTCCTAGATGTGTAAGGCATAATACAGCCATTGATTTCCTGTGTCCTATGTACTCATGGTGGCAACAATAAAGACAGACACAAGTGATCACAGTTCAAGGGTGTTTATTGAACAATGAATGCAGGGTAGACAAACGCCTAAGCTAAACCTAAATCTAAGATGGGAGCAAGTGTTGACCATCAAATGAAAAATAAGGCAGTCCTATTGGTGTTGTGTCAAATAAAAGGGCCTATACTAAGAAACCTATTGCCAAACCTTGAAGGTAATACAAAAAGGGTGTGAGATAGTTTTCAAGCAAAGAAAGAAGTGTTCAAATAATAAGTTGCATATGATTGCCTTGAGGTTTCCCTTCCCAACGTTTTGAGCATGGGGTAAGGTGGGATCTTGGAGCACAGCACCCATTCGAGCTCCCACACGAGTCGACAGTTCTGTTTCAGCTTATCAGGAGCCTCAATGACCAAGTCTCTTTTACTAAAAAGTCTCTTGTCTTCGAGGGTCGGAAAATAACAAACAAAATAAGTTCAGTTCCAAATGTTCATCAGGATTTTCTCTCACCCCTGGGCCCTCCTGTTCTGGGCACAGACTGTTCTTCCTCATTATGTTGGGTGATTATTTTCCAGCCCCTGTATCTCCCTCTTCCGTGCTTGGATCCTAAAACTGTTATATCAGTATGAGGGCCTTCAATGGTTGTGTCTCCTCATTCTGAGGGCCTGATAGGTTTACAAAAAACAACAAACAAAAGTTCTGCTTCACGTATACTTTTGGGTGATAGCTTTCCACCCCTGGATCTCCCTCGGCTGGGCTTGGATCCCAAATGACAAGGGAGCGCTTCCATTCCCCTTGTCTTGCAATACTTCTTGCTTCACAAATCTTAATGTCTTTTTAAACAGTTCCAGCGGTACAGAATACATTTGTAAGTACATTTTGTGGTTAATCAGTAGATGCAGGTGGAAAAGGCGTAAATCAGGCGAAGAGCGCAGTTGTCATAGCTTTGCGGGATGCCATGAGAGATACCTCACCTCGGAGAGTAGGTATGCATGACTAAAGAACGTGCTGAGCCCGTATTCTGACCGTCAAAGGAATGTCGATCATGTATGCCACACTTTCAACATCGCCTGCCAGTTAACAGGTGAGTTCATGGATTGCAAGCTGTCTTCAAAAACTGGTGGCCCACTGTGAATTCCACAACTTCACTAATGAAGAGGCCATTCTACTCCGGATCATCGGAGGATACTTGTTGCCGTACTTAAGAAAGAAGCTGCTCTGTAACCTCTACCTCTTTCCCCGATACTGCTGATGGACTGAACAAAAGCCAGAGTGGAGGCCCAAGCGACTCATATAGAAACTGGCAAAGAACCCACAAAGGAGCAAGTATACCAAGTTTCACATATAATGAAAGATAGGTATACCAGTAACCTTCCACTAAAAATATATTTGTCAAGGGGAAGGTGCTACTGCTGTGGTTTACCATTCTCAAATGAAGATGGTGTTAGAGGAATTGTACGATCGGACCGAAATAGAAAGGTCTGACCATAGAAAAAGTCCGAAATAATTTCGAACCTTTGTTGGTAGCATTGTAGGTAAGAATACAAACATTTCAGAAAGACTGCGGGGGCTGCGGGCGAATCCCCCGCAACACCCTGCCCGCTATACTCTGTGGTATAGTGAGCGGGGTGTTGCGGGGGACAAAGGTGCAGCACACCAGAAAATAATAATAATAATAAAATGGGGGCTGCGCGGGTGTCCCTCGCAACACCCCACTCACTATTCTGTGTGGTATAGTGAGCAGGGATTGTGGGGGACACCCCTGCAGCTCACAAATAAAAAGGAAAAGGACCCTGCGGTGCCGGTTCCCGATCACGGAAGTGAAAGAGAACTGGCGAAGAAGGGACACAGCGTGTAAAAAAGGTAAGTAGGGTTTGTTTAAGTTGGAGGTGTGGGAGGGGGGGTGTTGAGGGTGTGGGTGGGGGAGTGTTGTGGGTATATTGTGGTGTGGGTGGGGGTGTGGCTATGTAGGGGTTTTGAATGCGTGTTTGCAAGGGAAATGTGTGAACCTTTTGTGGTTAGGACATTTCTCATGCAAACCTTTCTGACACTGACTTTTCCGCAATGGAAAAATCAGGCAGATCCGGTGTGAGTAGCCCTCCACTGGGACCAAAATGGAGCAACTGTGATAGAGAAACTCATTTAGCTGCTGTTTCTAATTCTATACCTACAAGACAAGATGCAAGCAACCTCGTATTGCCCAGGCATGATCCTCATGCATATGGATCTACATCAATGATAAGGGCTGTAAATGCAAGAAGAGATTTGGTGAGCGATGTTTGACAACTGACAGGCATCCCCATCAACCCCACCTCTCATATACGGGAATGGAAATAACTATGCATACATGATGACTGATCTGATGGCATTACCTCCTCAACACCTAGGCCTTCATATCAACCCCAAGCACCACTAGAGTCGCTAGACACCGTCCACGCTTCTCCCCCACCACTCTGTGCCCCTCTGTATTCTACAATGCAATATATCAGTTCTGTTGTTATATCTGAAAAGCTCTCCACTATGCATCTGTATTGCTGTATATCTCTGTAAGCTAGGACTGCACTTAATAAATACAATAATAATAATAATCACCTGCAAGTGTTGTCAATCTGCTTGTGGGCGGCCAAAAAACCAAATTCATCTTTGAAACATGGGCAATCTTAAACATCATGTGCGTGTCAGATTTTCACAAGCCCACAGATGTGTCAGAGTGGGTTAGTACCATAGTTGGTGTTCAATAGGCCAATGGAGCAGTAAGAATATGCATAGATCTAAGGGAAGTGACTCGCAATGTGTTGGCTGAGAGGTTTCCTTTTCCTATAATTGAGGAGCTTGTTCCTGAATTATCAAGGTAACATTTTTTTATCTTCTAGATCTAAGATCAGCCTACCATCAAGTCAGGTTGCATCCTGAGTCAGTTGACATCACTATGTTTATGCACATTAGGATGTTCAAGTATGTAAGAATGCCCTATAGGACTACGCTCACCTGCAAGTGTATTTCAGAAGTCGATGCACAAGGTATTGAGGAAAGTGAAGTGATTGAAGTACTATCAGGAGGATATATTGATTTGGTCGATGTGATGAGGTCGATCAGTATAATAGGCTGAGGGTATTAGGAGGGTCTAGACTTCCTTTGACATTTAAAAAGTACAAATTGACTATTTGGGATAAAATTTGTCTGAGGATGGTGTGAGACCCAAAAGTAGCATAATCAAAGATATATCATGAATGAAAATGCCTAAGAAAAAAAGTTTTCTATTTTTCTTATTTTAATTGAATATTATGCCAAATGTGTCAAAGATGTAACTAGTAAAACCAACAAGTTGAAGAAACTCACAAGATAAGGTATGTAGTTTGTTTGTTTTAGCGAGTGTGATTTGAAGTTGAGAGGAGTAAAGGAGGAAATAATGAATGCACTCATGTTGAAGGGTTACAGAGCAGGGAAACATATTTAACACAGTGGCATTTTCATCTAGAACCCTTAAGGATGTGGAAACACATTATTCAGTCAAAGAGCAGAAAGTGGTTTGGTCCATAACAAAATTCAAAGTTTATCTTTATGGTAGACCTGATTGGAAAGAACTGATCACAAACCATTGGTGACAGTTTTTAATAGAAAAACGACTGGATGGGGTTTTGGGAAGGATTATCAGGTGGGTGACGAGATAACGTGATTTAGATTTTACTGTTGAACTTGGTCACGTAGGGACAATGGTGTAGCTGATGGTTTATTTAGGGACCCATTTGAAGAGAGAGAGGATGGAGGAGAGGTTAGGGAGGAAGATAATGTTAGAGATATTTCTGTGCTGGAAGAGAGTCTCAAACAACAGAGTTGCCAAGAGGCGTATTTATGGGATGACATTGATCAAGAAGTAGAGAAACAGGTAATGAATAACTGGAAGGAAGCAGCTGATGAGCATGACAAGTACAAGGTTGAGCTCAAGTAGGAGAAAAGGTTGAAGAATGAGTTGAGTGTACAGACTGAATATATATGTAGGAGACAGAGATTGTTAACCCTAGATGGAATGAGAGAAACATTTGTTTGTTTGGGACATGAAGGACATATTGGAATTTCTAGAACCAAGGCAATGATAAGGATGGATTTCTGGTGGCCAGGAATGGATGAATTCATAGAAAGGCAAATTGAAGAATGTTTGGAATGCATAGGTAGTGGCAAAGAGTTGGAGACTCGGGTACCACACATGGCTGTGGTCAACATACCTGGTGTGCCGTGGGAAATTATAGCCATTTATCAGTCACATTTTGAAGGTGCAAGAAACGTTTATCCCATAGTGGTGATGAATATGCCTTCTAAAAGTGGGCATGGTGTGAGACGTCACTTCCAAAAGTATAATAACGTTTCTGGAAAGTGTGTGTTAGACAGAGGGATTTCTGTCTGGTTTATTGAGTGGCAATGGTCCTCAATTTGTTTTGAGAGAGTTTCAGAAGAGGTTGAGTGAAGTGGATAACACATCGCAAAACCGCTCTGTATCATTTTCAAAGCAATGACTCTATAAATAACTTCAATAGGAAAGTCATGGATGGGATAAGGATATCAATCAGTAGCAATGGGAATTGGCAGAAGCCATTGATGGAGAGAGTTTTCCAATATTGGATTACTCCCCATGGAATTGCATGTGTTTCTCCATTTGAGGTTCTGAGAGGTTGCTAGCCTTATGCATTACCAAAACCTGGATGGTTAGGAAGATCAACGATCATGGGGTGTGATGTACAAGACTTTAGAGATACAATCATGAGGAGTGGAAAAATGCCTAAAGTAATATATGATTACAGGTTTGGGTACAGAAGTGAGATGTTGATGCCAGGGGACATAGTAAAAATAAAGTTACCAAGGAAAGGGAGAAAGCGTTAATGCAAATATTAACGTGAAAAAATAGTGAGTAAAGGTGATGGCAATGATGTGAGGTTGGACAGCGGTGAAGCGTGGAACAAAGAGAGAGTGACAGAGTTGAAATTAAAATTTCAGGCTTTGTACAGGTGTTAATGTCAATTAGATCAATTCTAAATTAGAAAATCTGGAAATAAGTTGTAAATCGTATGTTACACACTGTTAGTTTTGTTAATTGTGATAAAGGAAAGGAGATGTGTTGCAAACAAGTATCTATTTGAGTAAGCACAGTCAGATAGAAGTGAATGAGAGAATGTTGAGAAGAGAAGGGGTAGAAAGGTGAACTGAGGAAATGCAAAGAGATACTGCAGTCAAACATTTGTGACCTTTGAGTGGAAGGAGCGGGTGTGAATTCCCCCCCCCCCCTTATTCCTATGCTTCCTGGGGAGGCCCAGACATGGCTGCCAAAGGTGCAGGGCCCCGGACCCAAGGCACCCGTGTGGGAGCATCTTCAGGAACCACAAACCCTTTCGTTGGGAACTACCTCTGGATGCCACGAGGTTCGCGTGAGCACCCTGCCCATCAACACTGGGGGCCACACAGACTCCATTTTGTAAACCACAGACCCCATTTTGTGAAGGTAATGGACCAGCAGTAGCTCTCCCTGGCTCGCAGCTGCTCCTCCGAGCAGACACACACAGCGAGTGAAACCATCTCCCCACCTCCTCCCTCTTGGCGTCCACATAACTGCTCGGTTCCCATGAGAAGGTTGACTGCAAAAATGCAACAACATCCACACTGCATCAATTGTTTTCTTCCTCCCCTCGCTAACTCAAGATGCTGTCCGGAGCCAGGGCTATCTGTCTCTATAAACCTGCCCCGCACCCCATGAACCCCGTCCATAAAAATACAATCCCTGTGTACCCGAAAGCAGGGTCAACAAGTCGAAAGAAGGTTCCTAAATTAGTGAATCTAAGCGGGTCTTTTTGCCTTATGTAAAACATATACTAATGCGTTGATGAGCTGAAAAAGCCTACGAGTAGGCCGTGTAAATACTATGCATGAATGACTGGAAGCGTTTTATGTTAACCTACAATCTTGAAAATATAATCAATGCTGACCTATATTGTTGAAGTTCGTGTAACACGGCTCATTATAGTACAATAGTTAGCAAAACGTATGTCTTCATGTGCTCACACTCTGCTACCTCACTTCTGACAAAATCAAAATCTAACCATGTAAACGAGAATTAGAAGTTAGCTTATGAATTAATGGATTGTCCGTCTTGTGAAGAAAAGACATTTAGCCATATGAGAATAAAAGCCATATCTTTAACGTGTGTTAATTAAGTACAAAATAAGTCAACCGCATGGAGAAGACTGAATGCCAATCGTTCTCTTGAGAGGAGTTGAGATATATATCAATGAAGAATTATCGATGGTTGGACCCCGAACCCCCATCATTGCAATGTCCATTTATCATGATATGTGTTTTCTTGTAACCTGGCTAGACTGGCCATGCATTATGAAGTTCCCCGTGCTAATAGAGAACAGACACCCCCAACCACCCATTGACCCCTTAACCTCCACCCCTTGTCTAGTATATCCTAAATGTTTATTGGTAGGAAAGCAATTCTGTTAGGGACAAGAAATAATTCACGATGATCAAGCTCGTCTCAGACCCATGTCTTCTCAAGTACAATGATACATGCCTTACCACTAGACAACAAAGTAAAGTTCAGGATGAATGGGGATGAATGGCCACGAGGGCAAATGTTGCAGATAGGGTGTCTACATGTCACTCTCAGGATGCCAAGACGCTGAGCCCAGCTGAACGTTTGACCCAAGCATCATGTCATCTCGTCACGTGCCCATGGACCAATCCACTGTCTCCGACCCTATAGCACCCGTAGGTGCCAACCCTTAGTGACCAATCCCGTTTGATTTTGTGCCCAGTAGGCCTTCCCCCTTTCGGACAGAAAATCTTGTATAAAAATCTATTGCAACATGTTTCCTGCAGATCGCTCTTGGCGTGAGCAGAATAGATTCTGTTTGCCCTAATTTAGATAAAACCTTTAACCGCACTCTCAATTGGTCTTGGTCTCATTCCCTTCTGGGACGCGTCTTTATTGATTCTGTTGAGTAATTGCCGGCAGGGCTGGGGGTCTCCCACCTTCACCTTAACCAATAAAAGGATTATGAATTAACTTCCAGGAGAACCCTCACCTTTATTATAGTTTGCACATTAGAATGCAATAGTTTGATCTTTGCTTGCTTAAAATTGCAGTTGTGTTTTGCGTTATGGTGATTGCCTGGGGAGATCACGGAATTACGTTCTCCAGACCCTATAGTAAAAATAATCATTGAACTCAGATAGGCACACACACATGACACCTCTGTGATACTTAAAAAAAGAATGGCACATTATAGGCCCTTTATTCACTCATAACATACTGTCATGATCTCTGCTTCCAAAAGGTCAGGGTTTTCCCAACTCCCTTGGAAGCAGATCCATAACCCAGGTTCCGAGTGCCAACCAGTCCCAATTGGGACCTTTTGGACCCAGTCCTGGCGCCAGTGGCACCAGGCTCATAAATATGCCCAGTCCCAGCGCTGGAAGTGCCGGGCTCATAATGCTTGGGTGGACTTACCTTCAGCAGACCATGCTGCTTACTTGCCTGCCAGTTGAGCCTCTGATCCTCTTCTGTTTGGAACTACTTTTCCTGTTGGGTGGGGCTGGAGCCACTCCCTAGATTCAGAACACTGGAACTCTTCTGGAAGGCAGGAACTCTTTTCTTACCAGGAACTCTTTTCTTACTTAGGCGTGGCTGTGGAAGGAGACACCTAGGCACTACAGGAGGCTATTTAAACCACACCCGGTGGATGAATCTTGCTTTGTGTTATTCTGCAACCTCTGCAGCAGAACGCTCATCGTGTCTTCTGCATCCGGTCCTGGGCCTAAGGAAAAAGGCTTACCATCCTGAATCCAGTCTTCAGCAACACCTATAAAGACAAGAAAGAACAGGTTAGCATTCCGGCATCTGAAAGGCAAAGGCTTACCATCCTGAATCCAGTCTTCAGCAACACCTATAAAGACAAGAAAGAACAGGTTAGCATTCCGGCATCTGAAAGGCAAAGGCTTACCTACTCTTCGTGCGCTCCGGAGGTCTTCACACTGCATTCCGGCATCTGAAAGACAAAAGTTTACCAACTCTTCGCATGCTCCGGAGGCCTTCGGCGCTGCATCCCGCATCTGAAAGACAAAACAAGGTGCGTTTAAAGACATTGGGGAACTTTAATACTCACGTGCCATTACTCCTTTCCACATCTAATCCAGTGGGTATTCCGGCACCCTGCAGCCGCTCCGAACTCATACCTGCAAAATAAAAAGACAGTTAGAGCGCATAGTGAAGCAGGCAACAAGCGCTTACTTACGTGCTTCCAGGCGCTTCTATTCATCACACGGGCTCCATCTTCAACTCACTTCAGCCCGTCATCCGCCATCGCCGGAACCCTGCAAAACAAGAGACATCATTACTAAAGACTTTAAAGACATTTGAATGACTCGAAACTTACCGTTCGTGCAGTAAACGACGGACAGCAGTCCTCTGAAGTCAAGAGGCCTGCGCTACCTATCCAGTGAAGAAACTGGCTACAGCACCCTGCCCCGAGGCAGATGGAGAGCTCGGCATTCACTTACCTAAGGTGAGAGCGTTAACCTTTGGGGGTCTACAGGAGAGGAGAAGAGGAAAGAGATAGGGACACCCCAATAACCCCAGTTCATTAACCCCATGTTTTCTATCTGCAGACATCTTACTCTACACGTCAGGCATACAGTGCACAGAGGTCCAGCCCAAAGAGCCAACCGGGTGCTACACATCACCTTTGAAGATACGGTAGTCGCCCAGTCAAGACCGGCGCCTCTGCGAGAATCAGGTGAGCGTTACAGAACACAAAGCCTACCGCAAAACTCTCGCCCAGGCACTATGGAAACCTCGGATACTGACCCCCTAGCCCGGTTACTTGGGGAACTAAGGGCAGAAGTGCATGCAGCTCGTCAGGAAACGAATGCTCTAAGAAGGGAACTAATTATTTCCAAGGAGAGAACAGACAATCTTGCTAGACAAGTGCTACAGTCACAAGCCGGACAGACCCCGTTACCCGCATCAGGGGCAAATCTTCCTTCAACATCCTCTATGAATCCAGTGCAGATCAACCTACCTGGGAATGTACCTCTGGCTCCGCCCGAACGATTTTCTGGTGACCCAAAGAGGTTTGCAGTATTTATCAATCAGTGCCGGTTGCACTTCTTATGCCGGCCAGCAGCCTTTCCAACTGATCAAGCAAAAGTAGCTTTTGTACTTTCGTACCTTAGTGGCAATGCGGCAGACTGGTCGATCCCTCTAGTTAATCAAGATGATCCGGTTCTCCATGATTTTCAAGCCTTTCAGCTTAGTATGGAAAAACTGTTCGCAAGACATTCACAGGGGCAGGCCTTGGACAATGAGCTTCTTTCGTTGCGACAGGGTAATCAAGACCTTTTGGCTTATATTGCATCTTTCAATAGACTAATAGTGGAAACTCAATGGCCTGAGGACAAAAGGATTACGCTGTTTTATAGAGGTCTACGTGGAGAGCTCAAAGACGTTTTAGCCCAAGTAGTGAATCCCCCACAAGACTGTTCGGATTATATAGACTTGGTCGTTCAAATAGATCATAGGCTGCAGAACAGGAAGGCCGATCGTTCCAAGTTTGATGCTCGAGTATTTTCCAAACCGCAAACTCCTTCCAAAGGAGTAGACTCTGGGGAGCCCATGCAAATAGGGGGTCTGAAAGGTCCTCTAACACAAAGGGAGTGGGAAAGGAGGAAACAGTTACAATTATGCCTATATTGCGGAAACTCAGGGCACTTTCTTCGAGACTGTCCGGTGAAACCTGCCAAGAAGGCAGTAGGAGCTGCAGTTACCAAAGTTACAAACTCTGAGCAGGGAAACGACCTCGCCCGACAAGAATAGAGGTCCTCTTGCCGAGCGTGAAAACCAGTTCCGTGACCTCGCATTTCGTGATACCTATGGTCCTCATTAGCCCTGATAATCCGGATCGATTACATGCAATTGAAGCTTACGTCGACAGCGGTGCCATCGGCAATTATGTGGATCATGAAATGGTTTTGAGGATGAATCTAACTCTTTGTCCCAAGGCTGTAAAGGACGTCATTACTACGGTGGATGGTACGGAGATAGCCTCCGGGCCAGTAACGCATACCACTCAAGAGGTGACGCTAGTAAGTCAAGATGGACACCATGAGAAGATCGTGTTCGATGTGATCAAGGCCCCTCAGTTTCAGATTATTCTAGGAATACCTTGGTTAGAGAAACACAATCCTCTGATCGATTGGCGAGCAAGAACGGTCCAGTTTCCAGAATGTGTCTCTACTTGTCACCCTCCACCTGGTGTTGCACTGGCCGCAATTTCTTCAGAGACTCCCCAGTTACCTCCAGAATACCTAGAATACCAAGATGTTTTCCGGAAGGATCAGGCTAACTCTCTACCTCCTCATAGGTCTTATGACTGCCAGATAGACCTGATACCTGGATCTATTCCTCCTTGTAGTAGAATTTATGCCCTCACCGAGCCTGAGAACCTTCACCTTCGACAATACCGGGATCAATACCTGGCAAATGGGTTTATTCGTCCTTCCAAGTCCCCTGCTTCTTCAGCTTTGTTCTTCGTTCCAAAAAAGGAAGGAGACCTTAGAACTTGTATCGATTATCGCTCCCTGAACCAGATCACCGTTAAGAATAGATATCCGTTACCTTTGATCCCTGAACTCCTGGACCAAGTCAGAAAAGCATGCATATATACAAAGCTGGATCTTAGAGGAGCTTACCACTTGGTACGAGTAAAAGAGGGCGATGAATGGAAGACGGCCTTCCGCACCAAGTATGGGCTATTTGAATATCAGGTCATGCCCTTCGGACTTTGCAATGCCCCGGCCGCCTTTCAATATTTTATGAACAATGTCCTCAGAGAGCTCATAGATGTATGTGTTGTTGTTTACATTGACGACATCCTCGTTTATTCTTCATCGGAATCTGAACATCGGAAACACGTGAAAATGGTCCTCGAAAGATTGCGTCAACACAAACTTTTCGCTAAGTTGGAAAAATGTGTTTTCAACGTGACTGAAGTTGAATTCTTGGGATTCATATTATCACCTGGCGGAGTGCGTATGGATTCAAAGAAGGTCGATGCAGTTCTCAAATGGCCATCACCATCCTCCGTAAAAGGTGTGCAAAGCATGTTAGGCTTCGCTAACTTTTACCGCAGGTTTATCCCCGAATTCTCTCGAATAGTCCAGCCCATCACTGCCTTGTTAAAGAAAAACAAACGTTTTGAATGGTCTACCGAGGCGGAACAAGCTTTCCAGGATTTGAAGACTAAATTTATCTCTGCACCAATCTTAAAACACCCTCGCCCCGAACTCCCCTACATCGTGGAAACTGATGCTTCAAGCCTTGCCATGGGGGCAGTTCTATCACAAAAGGACCCGGTAACCAATCAGTTGCATCCCGTGGCATTTTGGTCCCGCAAATTCTCGCCTCCTGAAATCAATTACACGATTACTGACAAGGAACTTCTGGCTATCAAGTCTGCCTTTAAGGCTTGGCGGCATTATCTGCTGGGGGCCCGACACACCGTTACTGTGATTACGGATCACCGAAACCTGCAATATTTGAAGACCGCAAAAGCCCAATCCTCTAGACAACTCCGTTGGGCATTATTCTTTGCCGAGTTTGACTTCATAATTACCTATCGACCTGGTACAAAGAACGGTAAAGCCGATGCCCTTTCTCGGATGGGAGTGGAAGAACACTTGGTCAACCCTAAACCTGTACCAATCATTCCCGAACAAAGAATTCTGGGTGTAATCGCCACAGAATCCATAGAGGAAGTTAAGGATAAAGCCAGGCAACTTGTAACTCCAGCAGACATACAGAATTGGCATCTGCAGGGAAAGGACTTTGCAGTAAAGGACAACTTATTGTATTTCCAAGAACGATTATACCTACCCAGCACAGATTTACAGAAAAAAGTAATCTCTTGTTATCACGACTCTTTAATGGAAGGTCATCCCGGTATAGCCAAGACCTCAGAAAAGATCAAGCGCTACTTCTGGTGGCCGTCTTGGAAAAAAGATATCAGAGACTTTATAATGTCCTGTGGAGTATGCGCCCAAAACAAGAGTCAAAAGGAAAGACCAGCAGGCCTCTTACGCCCTATTGACATCCCACCTCGCCCTTGGCATACGCTTTCTATGGACTTCATCACCGATCTACCTCCATGCTCCGGATACAATACGATTCTAGTAACCGTGGACTTATTCTCCAAGATGGCGCATTTCATTCCGCTCAAAGGCTTGCCAACAGCAGCAACTCTGGCCCGAGAATTTCTCGAAAACATCGTCCGACTGCACGGTTTTCCTTCGGTTCTAATTTCGGATCGAGGTAGTCAATTTATTTCTCATTTTTGGCGAAGTTGCTGTCGGTCGGCTCAAATTGATGTGAGACTATCGACCAGTCACCACCCTCAGACCGACGGACAAACTGAGAGGACCAATCAAACTCTGGAACAGTATTTACGCTGCATGCTGCAACAAACTGAAAAAACTTGGAAAGATATCCTTTGGATAGCCGAGTATGCCTACAATAACTCTGTCCATTCGGGAACTGGGAAAACCCCGTTTTTTCTTTTGCACGGCAGTCACCCTCGAACCTCGGAGTTGGATCCCCTCCAAGATCTTGAAACACCAGCAGTAGACTACCTGCATTCTACAATCACCCAAGCCTTTAAGGAAGCGGTTTCTCACCTTCAAAGGGCTAAAGAACAATACAAGAAAGGAGCAGATCAACATCGGAAGGAAGCCCCTCACTATGAAGTAGGGGATCAAGTCTGGTTATCCACCAAATATCTATCTCTAAAAGGGCCACGCACATTCAACCCAAGATACCTTGGTCCCTATTCCATCACTACCATAGTAAACCCAGTAGCGGTCAAGTTGGACTTGCCCCCGCACATGAAGATACATCCGGTCTTCCACGTCTCTCTATTAAAACCCGTGCAACCTCAAACCTGACTAACCAAATCTCCAAAACCTATCCTAGTGGATGGAGAACTCGAGTTTGAAGTCAAAAGCATTCTGGACTCCAAGATCTCCAAATCTAAACTATTCTACCTAATTGACTGGAAAGGCTACGGCCCCCAAGAGAGATCCTGGGAACCTGCTGAATATGTCCACGCTCCTCGCCTAATCAAAAGATTTCACCAAACATTTCCTGACAAGCCAAAACCCCCGGAGAAGCCCGGTTTGGGAGGGGCCTTCAGGGGGGGTACTGTCATGATCTCTGCTTCCAAAAGGTCAGGGTTTTCCCAACTCCCTTGGAAGCAGATCCATAACCCAGGTTCCGAGTGCCAACCAGTCCCAATTGGGACCTTTTGGACCCAGTCCTGGCGCCAGTGGCACCAGGCTCATAAATATGCCCAGTCCCAGCGCTGGAAGTGCCGGGCTCATAATGCTTGGGTGGACTTACCTTCAGCAGAGCATGCTGCTTACTTGCCTGCCAGTTGAGCCTCTGATGCTCTTCTGTTTGGAACTACTTTTCCTGTTGGGTGGGGCTGGAGCCACTCCCTAGATTCAGAACACTGGAACTCTTCTGGAAGGCAGGAACTCTTTTCTTACCAGGAACTCTTTTCTTACTTAGGCGTGGCTGTGGAAGGAGACACCTAAGCACTACAGGAGGCTATTTAAACCACACCCGGTGGATGAATCTTGCTTTGTGTTATTCTGCAACCTCTGCAGCAGAACGCTCATCGTGTCTTCTGCATCCGGTCCTGGGCCTAAGGAAAAAGGCTTACCATCCTGAATCCAGTCTTCAGCAACACCTATAAAGACAAGAAAGAACAGGTTAGCATTCCGGCATCTGAAAGGCAAAGGCTTACCATCCTGAATCCAGTCTTCAGCAACACCTATAAAGACAAGAAAGAACAGGTTAGCATTCCGGCATCTGAAAGGCAAAGGCTTACCTACTCTTCGTGCGCTCCGGAGGTCTTCACACTGCATTCCGGCATCTGAAAGACAAAAGTTTACCAACTCTTCGCACGCTCCGGAGGCCTTCGGCGCTGCATCCCGCATCTGAAAGACAAAACAAGGTGCGTTTAAAGACATTGGGGAACTTTAATACTCACGTGCCATTACTCCTTTCCACATCTAATCCAGTGGGTATTCCGGCACCCTGCAGCCGCTCCGAACTCGTACCTGCAAAATAAAAAGACAGTTAGAGCGCATAGTGAAGCAGGCAACAAGCGCTTACTTACGTGCTTCCAGGCGCTTCTATTCATCACACGGGCTCCATCTTCAACTCACTTCAGCCCGTCATCCGCCATCGCCGGAACCCTGCAAAACAAGAGACATCATTACTAAAGACTTTAAAGACATTTGAATGACTCGAAACTTACCGTTCGTGCAGTAAATGACGGACAGCAGTCCTCTGAAGTCAAGAGGCCTGCGCTACCTATCCAGTGAAGAAACTGGTTACAGCACCCTGCCCCGAGGCAGATGGAGAGCTCGGCATTCACTTACCTAAGGTGAGAGTGTTAACCTTTGGGGGTCTACAGGAGAGGAGAAGAGGAAAGAGATAGGGACACCCCAATAACCCCAGTTCATTAACCCCATATTTTCTATCTGCAGACATCTTACTCTACACGTCAGGCATACAGTGCACAGAGGTCCAGCCCAAAGAGCCAACCGGGTGCTACACATCACCTTTGAAGATACGGTAGTCGCCCAGTCAAGACCGGCGCCTCTGCGAGAATCAGGTGAGCGTTACACATACAAACAGAAGAAATAAACACATTATAGATATATATGAACAAAAGGTGAAAAAGACTTCACCATTAAGATTGCCAGAGGAGACACCTTCATCTCGGCCACAACACCACTTCTAAGTCCCACAGCAGGTAGGCAGAGAGATTGATTGTCCTAACAGGATCTGGAGCGGAGCGTCCTCCCTTCCAGCAAGACTGCAACACCCGGGGTCCGACTTCTAACTCTGAAGTTCCAAGAGGAAAAACCCTTGTCTCTTATGGGGCTACTTTCGATCCCCGCCCCCCATGGTTACGAGCTGTCCTCGGCCGAAGAGCAGACAACAAGCATGAGGCATAAACAGAGTTGAATAATCCAGTTAAAGGGGAAAAACCCATCTTCCCTCCTTGCTGTCATTCCCACTGCCCCTTATCACTGCACCTGCAGAGTGCTCAGACTCCCTTTCTAGCTTGTCCTTTCTCAGGACAATTCAATAACTATTCTCCCGAGCTCATTCATCTGACATAAATATGTGACCTTGTCTCTGCAGCAGAAAATACATGTTTGCTAGCTGAGCCCAGGAAAACGTAGGGTTTCATTACTGTTTTCTTGCAGTAAATGAAGTGAATATCCAAGATGGCCATGCATCTGTGCCATGTTTTCTCGTTCATTTCGCTCACGCACTAAAAGTAGTCATAAAGCATGGTGTCATTTCGTACTGTGAGAGCTGTGGGTCATAAAGTCACAGAGCGGTAAGCGATTTAAATGGAGGAATATCAAGTAGTCTGTCTTTAAATTGAGTTTATCGAATGCTGTTTGAAATAATGACATATCTATTGAGTAATGTGATTTATTGTGTTTGTTTTATTAAATGAAAGTTTTGTCCTGAATCCTGATTCATTTTTTTATGCATGGTAAACGTGCGCTCATTGTAAACCTGATACACATATGATGATGCATGTGCTTTAAAAAGGTCTACATTCATGTTAAATACAGTTTTGGGAAATCAATGTACCAGTGTATTGATCATCCTTCATTGTAGTAATCATTGACCTTCATTGAGAATGATGAAAATGTATAATTTGCTTATATTTTAAATTGGTTTGATTATTTAAATTTTTTAATAAATAGACCTTCTAAACTGGTGGGTCCCAGGTTCATAAAAATAACTTTGTTCAATAAATACAAATTGTGCATGACTGATTTAGGGTGGGTAGAAAAATCCACTGAATTAGGCCTTGCCAACTTTGAACCTTCCCTGCTGCCCTTGCAGGGCAATTGGTGATATCATAATGAGCCTGTACTTGCAAAGCACTTGTGTTCATTATAATTTTTAACACAGAGTGTTATAAAAGAGGCATCTGATTAGCATATCACACTTTCCAAAACAGAATTACTGGCATCATTTTATTATTTAAAATCAAAAACACGAATGCTTACCCACCTTGACCAGATGGTATTCTGTCATACATTTAATCTATGCAAATGCCTAATTTTTGTTTAGCACACCCTATTCATCTTAACAAGAATCACCTTTTTGGAGGTATAAAGTCACCTACAAACATGTCCATGGCATCTATCTTTTTACATGATGATCTTTGGACTATTTTAATATGTAATTGTTCACAGACTCCAAGGGGATATATACTCATATTAATATATCCTTAATACACTTTGATTAGGGAGTGATGTGACAATATCCACTAACTGCCTTTCTGTTTGGAAATATTTTGTTTTTGCAACTTTCCCTCCATACATTTCTATGGATGCCCATTCTTTTTGCTTTGTTATTGATCCTGACCTGACCGGAAATAAAGCCTTCAGCTTCACTTGCCTTGCCTTTTGTGCATTTGTTATGGGGACCTTTACTAGTCCTTCAGACTGTCAGTACTGAGAAACGTTTCTCTTTTGAATTATTTTATTTTCATATTGCACACAGTGCAGTGCAATGGTAATAGCTTTGTATCTCCCTAACATTTTACATTTGGGATTTTTGGTTGCTTGTGTATGCGCCTCAAAACAAGCTGGTAGCAGCAATGACATTTTCACCATGTTTGCTATATTCTTAAGTGCACATTCGTGTTTACCGGGTGTGTCTACTAAATGTGGCTAGTGCCCTAAAATGGGCGTGCCATGAGACCTTCGCTAGTCATTTTGCCACATTGTAGTTTAGCCTTCTTCCTGCCTTCTCAGGTCAGGAAATCTCACACAAGGTCATGCATTACCCCAGGAAAGCTGCTACGTTCGCTGGCTTGTGAGCCTTTGTGTGTGTGTGTTATAGGAAGGGGACTAGGACTGTCTAGCCCCAGTCCACATCACTGGTGCCGGAAAGTCAGATGGTGGGGCAGATGTGAAACTAGTAGTTGTCCTTCATTGGATAACTACAGGCTGTGTGAAAAGTGCAGAACCTTTACATTAGTGGGCTTGGACTTGCTTTTGGCTCCGGTTTTGGATAAGAACTCCTGCAGCCATCTTCAGGTCTATGCTGGAGGCAATAATCCTCCAAAGAGAGCAGCCCATTGACAACCTGAGGATGACTTCTGCAGTGGCCCAGCATCCTCTCATGTGACTGCCCCAGTGACGCCCTGCTCCTCTGCCTGATCTCAGAATACCGTGGTCAGTGTTTTGACCCTCGGATTAGTGAGAACAAGTAGTATTGATGTCTTCTCAAGCTCAAGCTTGCGCACCCCAAGGGCCTTTGAAAATGTCCCTGGACTGCCTGGTAGGCTGTTCAGCTCTCTAGTGGGCTACCTCACCAGACTCGTCACCATTCTGCTTTAAAGCCTGCATCTTCAGTGGTCTCCAGCGTGAGCCATAAGTAGCCATCTCCAAATGATTGGATTCCTTTCCTGGAGCGGCGTCTTTGACTGCAACTGGGAGAACACCTGCTCACCGGAAAACGGTTATTGTCATTGCCTTCCTTGATCCCATGAAGTATCCTGAAGAGGTCTGTATTGCAAGTCTGTATTTATTTTTTCATCAACTGGGGCTGCATCTTGCAATTGTGCCTGTCCTGAAGAGCACTCGAACCTGCAACGCCTGAGCAGCGCTCACTGAACAAAGGACAGATGGCCACACAACTAATGACCCCCAGATGATCCATCATGTCCCCCGGAAAGATATCGGAGTCTGGGGGGTAAGTAACCATACCTGTTCTTGCCCCCCCCCGTCCTCCCTAGGATAACATTGGGTCCAAATATCTCTGTCCCCTATCTCTCTCTTACTTACCTTTGGTCATCAAACCTGGGTCATGTGTCCTGCCCTGGATAAGCTTTGGGTCTGGAGAAAGACGGGAATTTACCTGTCTTCTTCCAAATTGTTATTGAACTTTGAAATCATTTTTAAATCTTTTAAACCACCACCACAAGCCCATAGCATCCCTGTAGAAAATACATACTCTAGAGAAACCTTATTGGAACTTTTGACTTTTAGGCGTTAGGCCCCATACATTTTATGGCTTAACTTCTTAAGTAAAGGGAATTGTAGTTGTGACTAATTCTAATATTTGTACCTACATCTGAGTACTTACCTGTTTCACCTGCTTGGGTATTTAGTGATGTATTGTAAGTGAATAACTGATTGTCTGAGCTGAATGATCCTGTGTGAACTCATTGAGGCCCCTGACCACACCTTGACTGCTCTCCACAAGACCTTGATTTGGTTTTGGCTATACTCTGCTAAGAGTGTCCCTGTTCAACCATAACTAGGGCAGCCTCCTAAAATCTGGCCCCCTGGGTTGATTTTAGAAATCCATCTAAACACTTTACAGGTCACAGGGAGAGTGACTGACTTCAAAAGACTAGGGGACTCATTACGCAGTAGGAGGTAAGGGATTACCGGCACCGGTAAGGGTGCTGGTAATCCCTTACCTCCATATTCCGAGGTCCCTTAGCGGGTCCCTTCCTAACGCCGGGTCTGACCAGGTGTTAAGGACGGGACCCGCTAAGGGACTTCAGAGCTAATAACGGTACCGCAAATTGCGGTACCGTTATTAGCACCTTCCCCATTCCCATTGAGCCCTATGGGGGCTCAAATGGGAATGGGGAATGGTTCTCAGAATGTGGACTTACTGGGTCCTCCAAGGTTGGAATGACCTGGTAAGTACCCAGTCTGAGAACCCGGACCCGGTATGCGTAATGGGGTAGCCATGGTGCTAATAGCACCATGGCTACCTCCTACCGGGTAATGAGGCCCTAGGTGCCTCCCCAAGCCAGTGGATGAAAGCTCTGGGACAGAATGCAGAGAATCCCCAGGTCACTCTTCCGTGGCAGATATCCTACCAGATTTGGTCGCTTATCGAGTGGATGGGGTGGAAAATGCTTATGAAATGAAGGGGAAATGGTCCTTGAACAGTTTTTAAACTCCATGTCACCTTCGCTGAAGAGTCATGTGAGACAGCTGCATAATCCAACACTGGAACTAGTCATAAAAAGGACCATGGGGAGCAACATGCTCAACAGTGGAAGCCTTCTGGACCAGATCCACAATCCTGCAAACTGGAACCAGCAACCATTAGAAGAGACATCAAATCAGGCAGAGGACCTTAGGAAAGCAGGCACAGGAACATAACATTGCAAACCATTTAAAGAAAAGTCTGGAACTGACAGCAACACCATGGAACCAGGCTGACATATGTGCTCATATAACTGGAGGCTGCAGGGGACCCTGCAAAATGACTCCAAACCTGCCAGAACACACACCAATATGGTATTATGCTTTGTGTCTTTACAAAGCCAAGACTGGAAGGTTTTACCTGGGATTTACCATGCCTACATCATTAGCATTCTCCTTGCATTCCTTTATGGGCATCTGACCTACTCTGGCCCCTGTGGGTCTTCAATAGCTTACTTTCCTTCACCCCTCAATTGCTAGAGCTATCTAAAAAATCTACTTTCTAGCAGCACATTCCTAAGTGTGTTCTTTAATGTACCTCACAAGGTGAAGATTACTAGGGCTCTGGTCCTCTTGAGGTTGGACTACTGGAATTATCTTTACCTTGGCATTCCCAAGTGTGACCTCCACCACCTGCCTGTCATCCAAAATGAGGGGGCCATACTCATCCTTGATCTTTAACCCACTGAACATATCACTCCCATCTTGAAATCCTTTAATGGTCTCTCAGTGGATGGATGGTTGTATTTTGAAGCTCTCTGTATTATATATCAGGTTCACTTGAGCATAAGGTCAGAATACAGCATACGTAAGATGACTAGGTTTAAAGACCTGCTTGAGCACGGTTATTTATTGTTTGCCCCTCTAAAACGACTATGTTCAATCATAAGACCACATGTGCTGCTGGGGCCTGCCTGTCTCCTGCCTTGCCTCAGGGATGAAAATATTTATTTTTTACTGTTTGTAATAATTCATGAAAGATTTGTTAACACAAGTCACTCATAATAGGACTAAAATATATAGCAGAAAAACAACACACACACAATTTCACGCATCAAATATCAATTGAGGGATTCATACAAACAATTAATACAACATTTCATATAGACACATTTGCAAGTCTATCACAATTTTGAAATACGTAAAATATCTTTAAAAAGCACATTCAACTATGTAAGCATTGATACAGGCAAGGACATTTTAGATGTATTCAGCAACATTAACCAGCAAACATTTGCAGTCATAGTTCCATAACGACTTAAAAAGGGATGTTTTTTTAAGTCCTAGTCATCTTACGTATGCTGTATTCTGACCTTATGCTCAAGTGAACCTGATATATAATACAGAGAGCTTCAAAATACAACCATCCATCCACTGAGAGACCATTAAAGGATTTCAAGACGGGAGTGATATGTTCAGTGGGTTAAAGATCAAGGATGAGTATGGCCCCCTCATTTTGGATGACAGGCAGGTGGTGGAGGTCACACTTGGGAAGGCCAAGGTAAAGATAATTCCAGTAGTCCAACCTCAAGAGGACCAGAGCCCTAGTAATCTTCACCTTGTGAGGTGAAGATTACCAGGATGTGTCTATCTCTGCACTAATAAGCTCAAACAATCAACCTTTACATTTTCTAAATTTTCCAGTGTATTCCCTTATTTACACAAACGAGAATGTCTGTGTTCTCTGGGGATACCTTGCCGTGTTCCTGGAGTATGGGAATAAAATCAGCAATATTAAATCACAAAAGGACATAAAACGCTTCTCTTTATGGAATTCTTTAACCCCCAAAGTTGGAATGCTGAATTTTTCTATGCCTCTCATAGCTCCTCTTGGGTAGACGTTGGTCAATTGCATGAAAGACTGTGGTCATCTGGAGGTCTGGCCTTGGTCTAGGCCCTTATTGGTTTACCTGCACTTACCTCTTTAATGGCATTCTGCCTATTACTGGTGGGTGTGTACCTTAATTTGTGGCATCTGTTTCTTAGTTCGTCTCTGCAAAGATTACTGTGGTTCTCTGTTGTAACTGTGGAATGGCTTAGCTGATCACATTCTGGATGTTTGTTTTGTTTTGTTTGTTTATTTGTGTGTTTGTTTATTTTATTTATGTTGCTCGCCTGACCTGGGGGTATCTGGGCGCATTTGTAAGAAGATACAAAACTTAGGTGGGTTCCTGAGTGTGCTGTCATTGCACTTCCCCTCCCCCATTCCCCGTATCTAACCTTTATGTGAAAAGGCTGTGAAGATCAGCGCTCCACCTACCCCCAAACCAACTGCTGATACTATGAGGTGACTGTATCTCACAGATGGTGCCCTATGAAGTGTGGTGGCTTATGATATGGCAAACACACAAGAATTGCTTCCCCCAGCTGTAGAAGAGTAACAACCACTTCTGACACATTAAGTGTGTAGGTTTGTCAAGCAATCACTCGCAGCCACCTTGCTGGTGATAAAACACCAATGTGCATTATATACGGCCTCATGGGCTGATGCTGACGCTGTTGTTGTAGAGGTGGCAGCATAATGGTACAAATGATTGTAGTTGTGGTGTCATCAGTGGGGGTGGTGGTGGCAGCAATGGTTGAAGGGAATGTTATGGGCTACTGCCAGCCCTCTGTATTCAGAGCCATCCTCTTCCTCCCTCCTTAGAATAGTCCTCTGATCATGGCCCTGCACCTGTGCAGGATAGCAAGTGAGGACAGCCAGAAGCTGCACTGACAGGCATAAACAATGCACTACATGCCGATTTCAGGGTCATGGCCATGGTTTGTCATGCCATATGTGTATAGTGTAGATTTCTCAGAGGGAGGGACCATGTTATGTGAGGTCTCAATTGCAGTGCAATCTTTACCTAGGCTTTTATCAGCCATTTAAGAAAGCTCTATTTTGGTAATTTTTAAGGTAAATGTTGGCTTGAGTCATTAGCTATGCTTGTTGAATAAAAAGGTACTTACCTCGTCTATTGTGTGTCCCTTACCAACAGTATGGCTCATGAAGCACTGAAGGACACTGAAATGAAGCACGCAGCTCACCTTTTGCACGTGCACTGGTTGCATGAGATTGTTAAACCTCTTTTTGTTCTCCTCTAGTGTCCTAGGGTGGAGCCATACTACAGTGATATGTTCAAAGACCATCCAAAAGAGGTGAGCTGTGTTTGCCTCGATGTTGCCGATTAATCGTGGCTCATTCCTGACAAATTCCTCAACCATTACCAAGAGCTCTTGGTCATTGGATCTGACCTTGCATAGCCCTCAATCCTTCAATCCTTCAAGCTCCAAGCTGCCACTGGCACATATTATGGCTGACTATTGGAATTGGTGGCTTCAAAATTAATTGAATTCTGTTATTAATTTGTGCCTCCATCTAATTTCCTTATTTGCTGGCATGCTAACATACTATCTCATTGAAAATGAAGTCTGTCTCTAAACTAGGGGAAGGGAAACAGGGCACATTTTAATATTCAGTTTCTCTTTAGGTGAAGTTACGGAGTGTATGCACTTTTATATTCTATTTTAAGTGTTTGCAGATGCCACCTTTCCAAGAAACAAAGACATGGATTGATTTGTATTTGTATTTGCGTTTTGTCTGCGTTATTGCAGGCACAGTCTTTCTCTAAAATACAAAACAGAATGAAGACAAAACACTGGGCATCTCCACAATAATTCGGTGTTTTTAATTGGCAGATTGATATATCATTATGGTGAGAGGATCAGGTGAGGGAGGACACACACTGGTAAACTGATCATGTGAGGGAGGACACAAACTGGTACACTGAATTGAAATAATACAGACCAACAGAAACATGTTTGAGCATTACTTAAAATTACCTGCAAAGCAAGGGGCAAGCCACCATTACGATGGCTGGGATTGTAGACTTTATCAAACGAAATACACCACAAATCCAAGCAGCCGTATGCTATAATTATCTGCTCGATTACCCCCACATCTCTCCTGTTTCCCGCCTCTCATTGACAGCTCCTGTCATTGTGAACAACGCCTCACTTCGGGATGCCACCACACGTAAGCTTGAGATGGCCCTTCCCCTCCCGCCATCCGTGCCTCTATGGTTTTCTGGGTGACCATGGAATTGGAAGAGGGGATACTTCTGGAGACCCTGATGCCACCTCTATATTGGTCTAGCCATTTTGGGAATTTTTTGTTAAAAGAATTAAGGGCTTGCACACAGACCACTACCTAGATAACTAAGTCCTTAACACGCCAGACATTGCTCAGTTTTGCTACAGGTATTACTGCCTTCCCCAACATGCCATGCCAGTTGGTAATCGCCCCACCTGTGGCATAGTCATTGGATTTGTTTTGGCCAATAATTTCAGGCAGCAGGAAATTAGACCTGGTTATGGCACACACGGGCCATAACCAGGTCTAATTATGTGCAATAATCAGTGATAGTCAAATTATGTGCAACTATCAGTTGCGTACTGCTTAAGGCAGGGGAGAACAAGGGTTGGGGAAGACTCCACAGCAGGGTCCCCCCTCTGGGACAGAAGGACGTCATTTGTCCTTGTTTTATAGCTGAACCAAACAAAGGAACTAACATATGATTTTCTGCAACAACAACAAAACAAAACGACTAAATCTGTGTTCATATTTATATGAGGTTGCAGGAGAGACTGGAAAGAGCTTGTGTGCAATAATTTCAACTGTTTTTGTTCCTTATTTTTTATGATAGTGCTTCAATTTATTTTCAGCTTGTGATCAACTTCATATAATGATTGAAAGTTGTTTCCATTTCATAAGCTTTCATTGAAGCATAACCCTCTTCTGACAATTTGCCCACCTGAATTTTGCTATACTAATCAAAGTTTAGCAAATTGGCATGCAAGTGTAAATTGAATTAGCATCACAACTTTTTAATGACCCAAACATCTGTGCTTTATAGCTGCCAAATCTTAATTCGAAGATGTTGTATCACATTCGACATGATAGCATAGAGGTAACTATGATGCTTCCTTTTGCACCTGGTCGGGTTTGGGGACATTTGTGTGGTTTCTTGATATCAGTGTCAGCACTGTAGACTATTTATAATATCCCAGGTGTGCTTGATTCAATCCTCTTAGCATACTGTATGCCTGGCACGGTTCCCCAATATCAACATTTTAAAAATATGAGAGCCTTGCAAAAGAGGTTAAGGGCAGAATCCTAAGCCCCAAGGAGAGCAAGTCGACCATCGGTTTGTGAGCACATAAACCATCAAGAAATAGGAACCTCACTGTGGATCTTCACTCATTCATGTTTAAATTTTATCCGCAAATAAATTGCCGATGTTAACTGTATTATTTTATTTTCTTAAATTGTGGTTAAGTTTCTTAGCAATACAATGTTGAAACAGTTCCATTTAAAATTGTTGATTCACAGAGTGGAGCGTTGCAATTGCTTTTTAAAGATATTTCTTCTATGTAGAATATACTTGCAAGCATGTGTTAGATAATTGCTTGTTAGATTGATGGTTTTGTAGCAGGCATTTTTCTTTTGGCTTGAATGATGACGATGATATGAATGCTTGCATGTTGCTCATTGCTCTTAAAACATACCTACACAACCTGGACATGATACAACGCCCTCAAAATGATGTTGCGTGACCGAAAGATTGTTTCTCCATCCCTGTTGTATCTTGTTGCTGTTTCCCTGGTTTTATGTATTTTGATATGGACATTTATATAACACAGAGGTAGATCCAGAGAGCAAATGGGCTATCTTAGAGATATAATAATGTTTCGACAGAATAAAGGATAAGACTTGTGTACAGGTATATGACGTGACTTAGTGCAAGGGTCTTAATGCAGAGCTGTTTTGTCTATTTCCTCAAGTTTCTGTTTGTGTTTCCATGCTTTGATCCTGAGTTCAAGATCTTTGTGTCACCCATACACGATTGTAATTCACATTTCCCAAATCGATTAGAGTTTCACATTTTGCCTTATGCAGGCAGCCCCTAAAATATGTTTTCTTGAGTGTGTCTCTCTGCCATCTTCATTGAGTTGCTCTTATGTAGTCGTCCACGTCGGCAAACAAAAGCGGGTTCACTCTCATCTTCTGTGCAACCTTTCTTTGCTCCTAAAGTACAAGTCGGTGAGTTACCTGATACTGCCTTTCTCTTAAACATCTGCAAAGTTAAATCTTGTATTGTGTCTGTACTAATGTTTCTGATCTTATCACTCAGTCCCCAATCTTAGGTTTCAGGTTCCAGTTCATTTGAACATACACGTCTTGTGCAACCAGGTCTAGTGCAACCAAAGCATCAGCGGGCTCTTCAATGGTTGGTTTATTCGTCCTTCAGCATCAGTAGGTAATCAGAGCAGAACCTGCTCTGCACTCTTCCTTGTCACAGTCCATTCTTTTAGAGGACATACCGATCAGTGCACACATCCTCAACACAACCTGAATTGGGCCAATATCCAAATTGACCTCAGCTGCAAACTGGGTGTTTCAAACGAGTAACAACTTCAGTCAAGATGCAATTAAAACCCACAGGCATTTGGCTAGTAACCTCAAATGACACAAGCCATTCCTGCATACGTTTTTCTACATGGTATTTGTAAAGTACTAAATTGCAAGTAAGGGTAAATATGTGGCTTGCATTGTTTCTGTGATAATTGCCAGTGGATTGTGAGACGAATGGGCATTTAGCAGAGGCAGTGCCAGAGTTGCAGGAGGTATTTAGTAATGTGCTCGGTGCCTGGAAAATAGTTTGAAAATGGTGGTCTCTGCTTTTATTCACATTAAAGTAGTAGATTATATATTTTGTACAAATACATCATAATAATAATTGGAATTATGCACAATACAGCAGTTAGGCATTTAATAAATATGTTTACAGCTCAAATGAAATTCCAAATAACTCAAATAAAATCAGTGATCGTAACAAAGTGAAATCAGTGTAAAACCCAATCATAACAAGAGAAACTCCAATCGAGTATTGTATAAAATCATCATCCAAATCAATTATCAAACATCACACATTATAGCAATAAGCACAGAAAAATAATAAAACCAAATAATCTAATTAGCGGCCCATCTGTAGCAATATATATACATTTCATTCAATTATTGTAACATTAAAAAGCATGTTGCTACAGTATCAGTATCCCGACATTGTTGTCATGATGTATATGAGGCAAACATCCCCCTCCAGATAAGTTTTCCATATTCCGCTCGTGTCGACCTTCTGCATGTTAGCTGCAATAGCTAAAATAAGCTTCCTTCGCAAGATACCCAGAGTTTCACAAATTGAGGAAATTGCATCCTGCCTAAAAATGGACTAACGGGGGCAACACACTTGGTGATTGTCCAGTTGTGTACGTCCCAAACATTTAGCCATGACCATACATTTTTACATTCGGGGTCCGGGGATGTCACTATTGAAAAGCAAACAATTATCATGATATGATATGATACGATATGACATTTATAACGCGCATATACCCAGGTGTTTCAAGGCGCACCGAGGCAAGGGAGGGGGAACAGAGGGAAGACAGACAACAATCTTATTAGGCCAGTTGTCATTCAGATCGCGCAAGTGCATGGGAAGGGGAAAAGGAAAAAGTGCGAGGGGGAAGGGAGGGGGGAAAGTGCAGTACATGGGATAGTAGAATAAATAAGATAAATAACGGCAGGATGGTGGCAAGTGCAAGGTAAGAGCAGACATAAGTGCTGGTGGGGGACTGTAGGGATACAGAATACAGTCCCCAGGTGCGGGGTTGCCAGGGAGGCAGTGCAGGTGTGCAAATGGCGGGGCCTGGGCCCAAGCTCACAAAGGGTGGCCTTGTAGCCAGTGCGGTTTTATCAGGACTTCAGCAGGGGAGAGGGGGAGAGAAAGCAGAAGCAAAGAGAAAGGTTTTGAGGTGCTTCCGGAACCGGATATGGTTCTCCTCAAGTTTCAGGGAGGCAGGAAGGCTGTTCCAGAGGGAGGTCCCAGCCGAGGCGAGAGATCTACCCCCAACTCGTTGCTTGGAGAAGCGACTGACCCTGACGGAGTTAGAGGCGGATGAGCAAAGAGCTTGAGAAGGAAGATATTTGGGAAGAGAGAGTTGACAATATTGCAGCCCCAGGCCCCAGAAGGCCTTGTGGACAATGCAGAGGATTTTGAATTTAATCCTTGCAGCCACTGGGAGCCAGTGCAGAGAATTCAGTCCTGGAGAGATACGATCCCTGGGCTTGAGGCCAAGGACAAGCCTTGCAGTCCTGTTCTGGAGAAGTTGCAGAGGGCGGAGAGTAGAGGCAGGCAGATTTAGATAGAGGCTGTTGCAATAGTCCAGCCTAGAGAGAACCAGGGCTCTGGAGATGGTGAGCTTCTGGGGGAAGGAGAGGAAAGGAAGAATACCTCTGAGGTGGTGCAGATGGTAGTGTGACTTCTTAGAGACATCAGAAATGTGAGAAGAGAAGGAGAGTGTGGAGTCGAAGATGACCCCAACGTTTTTAGCCTTGCAGGTGGACGCAGGAAGAGGGCCAAGAGAGGCCGGCCAGAGAGCTGCAGGGAAGGAGGCAGTGGGTGTGCCAATGAGTAAAATCTTATTCTTACTGGCATTAAGGCAGAGGTCATTGGTGGCACACCACTCCTGGATTACAGACAGACATTCAGAGATGAGGGAAGGAGAGGAGGAGGCTGAGGGTAGCCTGAAAATGAGCTGGGTATCATCCGTATAGCACTGAAAGTTACGACAGAGAGCGGCGATGCGGTGGGCAAGGAGTGCCAGGTATTTGTTGAACAGCCAGGGAGAGAGGTTGGATCCTTGGGGGACACCACAGGTAGAGAAAAAGGATGACCGAGAAGGTGGGTGGCAGTGATGGAGGTGGCTTGGGCTGAGGGGTAGGGAGGGTAAGGTGGGAGGATAGGAAAAAGTGATCACTCCAGGAGAGTGGAGTGGAGAGGGCGACAGACAGGGGAAGGTCAGAGGAGATAAGAACATCCAGAGTGTGCCCTGCAGAGTGAGTCAGGCCAGAGGGGATAATAGTGAGTGAGAGAGAGTCGCAGAGGTCACGAAGAGTCCAGAGGGAGGACAGGAGGCATCCAGGTGGATGTTGAAGTCTCCAAGAAGGAGGAGTTGAGTAGTCGAGGCTAGGAGTGAGGAGGAGAGGTCTGCCCACTCAGAGACGAAGGAGGAGATCTGACCAGGTGCCCGATAGATAGCCACAGTAAGAGAATGGCTAGGGGAGATAGAGAGCCTGCAGACGAGGAATTTAAAATAGGAGTAGGCCTGTGTAGGAGTGACAGAGGCAGGTATCCACTCTGGGAAGATCAGAGCTACACCCCCTCCAGAGCGGTTTGACCTGGGCGCTGAGAGGATCTTGTAGCTGTCAGGTAGGAGTGTGTGAAAGCTAGTGACAGAGCTGGCCATGAACCATGTCTTGGTGAGACAGAGGACATCAAGGTCAAGTTCTTCCAGAAGGCGGCAGATGTCAGAGGAGTGTTTGACAGCAGAGCGAGAGTTAAGAGTGGCAACATGGAGAAGGTTGCCATCCTTGAAGGACTTCCAGGGAGGGGTACAGATCAGAGGTGTGCCCTTCGGAGGTGTAGAGGGAGCCCAAGAGGGGGCAGAGAAGGAGGGAGAAGGTAAGGTATCCCCGGAGGAGGCAGAAGGTGGAAGCAAGGTAGCAGAGGAAGGGGAGAGGGGACAGCAGGAGAAGAAAGGAAATTGATGAGCCGCGGGAAGCATCTATCGAAGAGGTGTAGGTTGGCCTGTGGGCCTTGGACCAAGACGGTCCCATTCGAGTAAACATTAATGATGACCTTGGACTAGTGGAAGGAGGCCAGTAGGGCATCCCAACGGGTGCCACCATTAATGGGAGAAGAGGAGAAAGGAGAGAGCACAGAGACCATATCAGGAGTCCATAGGTCTGGCGACGGAACAACAAAGAGGATGTCGGTGAGAGTTTCCTTGGCGGAGGCACTGGTGTAGGTATCAGCGATAGGGAGGCCTGGGTTGGAGACCAGGATGTCCTTTTTAAACTTCCTCCTACCAGATTTAGTGAGGAGAGCAGGATAGTCAATAGAGAAGCAGTTAGAAAAGATAGGGGAGAAAGAGAGCATCATAGAATAGGTGGAAGGGAGAGGGGGAGACACTAGAGAAGGACACTAGAGTAGGCAGACAAGACAGCGAGAGGCAAGGAGGTAGAGCAATAGGACAAGGCGACGACACTCAGGATTATAGAAATCACAAAAATGCACAATATTTTTTTTAAGACAGGAGAGAAAAACACACCTTGTTTGGGAATCCTGAAGAAGGGAGAAAAGGCCTAGGTTTCGCAGTGCAATTGTAAGTACTGATACAGTGCATATTAGAAAAGCAGGTACATGGAGAAGTGTACCTTCTTCAGCATATAAACAAATCTTAGCGTAAAGATTAATGCGGGATATCCTGCTCGCAATATCAAGGGAATTCATTTTAGTCTCCAAACGTATATATTCATAGGGGATAGAGGAAGATAATTTAAGCAATGTGCTTAGACTAGATCTTTCAAGTGACACGACCCTCTGGAGGGCTTTCGGGGCCCAGAGGTCGACCCCATACAACAGCAATGAACTGATCTTTGCCTTATAAAGATGTATCAGGCTAATCAAGGAATAGCTGCACTGCTTCGTGCAAATCTCTTCAGGCCAGACAATGCTGATCCAACTTTCCAGTTGACTCATTCAAAGTGGGGTTCCCAAGTATATCAAAGGTTATCCCCAGATAATCATATTGCTGCAATTGCTCAACCATCAAGTGCCCCTTTTTGAGGTTAAAATGTCTTTTTAATTTTGACATCTCTGGGTAAATAACATGGTTTTGGTCTTTCCAAAATTAATCTTCAGACCATTTTTGTCGCAATAATGAATCAGACAATCATATGAGCACTGCAGCACCTGAGGTGTTAGATGTAAGATTGGGCAAAATCAGATCATCAGCATAAACATAAACACGCCATGGTGTCTTCACCATGCCCAGCCTTGGGGGTACCAACTGCCCATTCATTAAAGTGAATAAGAGATCACTTAAAAATAAATTAAATAGCATGGGTGACAAAATGCACCCCTGTTCGAGGCCCACATAAGTGTTCATACGATTGCTCAATGTACCCTGGTTTTCAATACATTTTTACCCTGACAGAAGTGTTAGAATACAGGGATGTCAGCATTCTCAATCCCAAAGGGATGCCCCATCCAATAAGCGTATTCCAGAGTTTTTCTCGCAAAACCGCGTTGAATGCAGCAGAGAAATCAACGTACCCAACATATACATTGCATTTGTGTACATGCCAAGAATACTGCACTACATTCAACACTTTCAGAATCCTGGTCAGTGTGCCTACGCCAACATTGCTAGCAAGCAATCATTATTGGGATCTTGCTTAGGGCCCTTCTTGTGCACCGGCACTATAATACTCTTGGTCCAGGCCAGAGGGGTATTGTTAAGACCATCCGGGCCAGGGGGCCGGGAGGTTTTCAAGGACCTAATTATAGTACAAATATCTGTCACTGACATATTATAGTCAGAAGTTGCCACAGAAATGTTTATATTAACCATCCCAAAAGAGGATTGACCTATATTAGTGCACACATATATACCAGTCATTGTTGCTAATGCTAGAAATCATGAGCATATGTTGAGTGCTTTCACGGACCAAATCCCAAAATAACTTGTTGTTGTGATTCATAATAGCACTGGTTAATGTACTCCACTTTTCGAGTCGTAATGACTTCTGATAATTTTTAAGCCATGACTGATATATGCTTTTGCGTTGACGTATCATGCTCGCCATTTCCCCATTGTCACTGCACCTATTTGCATTACGCCTCAGTTCTCCATGTAAGTCGAGTTTTGCATTACGGATTTTCAAGTGGAAACGCTTATTATGATGATTAAATTTGGTGCAGTGCAAACCTGGCAAGACGATGCTAGTAATTCACACAATCGTTTCTGGATAATCCAATTGAACAAAGTGGAGTGCAGGCACATGGCTCGACACTTCCCCAAGTTCAGAGGCTGGCGCCAATAAATTAGATAAAAGGTTCAATATAGTGAACTGGTTGGCAGTCCTTAATTTGGAGGTGTTCCAGGTGATTCGTTTGCGAGCAGAATTCACCTAATCTCAGTAATCATGATCCACTTGTGTTCTAGGTGCTGCGATATTCATTATGACTAGGGACGGAAAATGATTGCTCCCACCACATTGAGTTACGCACATATCGACATTACTGAATAGCAAGTTGTGAGATATAAAGATGTAATCTATAGTGCTAGTTGAATTAGTTGTAACCCGGGTGTAATTACCTGGGAAATCAGATCTACATCTCTCATTAAGCATGAATACATCAATTGGCCCAAGATTTGCCCTTGTTATCAGTATCTCCCAATATTGTGACATATCCATTCGATTTAAAGCTCAGTACCAGATTCCCAACTAGGGCACAAATGGTAGTGGAATAAGCTGTACCCAGGGGTTTCGTAAATATTTATAATAAGCCATTTTATAAGTCCTAAATCAGGCATCTCCCATGTTAAAACACCTGCAAAGATGAAATCTGAGTCAACATATATGTCCACCAGGGAACAAGCCGAAGGACAACTAATTAAGAGCCCACGTTTAGGCTGACCAACTGGGCCTTTTCTGGCCTGTTTTTTTGCAGAGTCATTTTGCCTTCTAGTGTGATATCGGCTGGACTCCACATTTCCAGAGACCATCTTCAGCAAGTGTGTCTGTCCCATGACAATATTGTACGGTAATTGTTAGGGTCACATTAATGATAACTTAGTTTATGGGAGTATATAGAGTTTTATTGTCTACTGTATATTAAATATTCTCAACATCTAGACTGAGTTTTAAGAGAATCTGTAACACAATGTGTTGTATCCTTGATCTATGTTGCTCTCTTTTGAATCAATGGTTGCAGAAAAAAGTCTATGGGCCTCATTACGAAGTAGGGCGGTAAGGGTTAACAGTCACCGGTAACGAGACCGGTGCCGTTAAACCCTTACCGCCCTACTACGAGTTCCCTTTGCAGGTCCTTCCTTAATACCTGCTTTTAGCAGGCGTTAAGGACGGGACCCGCAAAGGGACTTTAGATCTAATAACGGTACCGTAATTTACGGTACCGTTATTAGCACCTTCCCCATTCCCATTGAGCCCTATGGAGGCTCAAATGGGAATGGGCAAGGGCCCTGGTGAATGGGGAATTACCGGTCCCGCCAACCTCGGAATGGACCGGTAATTACTCCATTCACCAGGCCAGAGTTGGAACGATTTTGGAGGAAGCCATGCCGTAAATAGCGGCATGGTTACCTCCAAACTCGCAATGAGGGCCTATATATGTTCCAAGTGGTTGTAGAATCACATCAGTGCCTGTCAATAAATGTTGAGTGGAATGTTTAATTATTTTAGGCAGTAGATCAAACTTGGGAGTCTAAGGAGAATTGACAAAAAGAAATGTCTTTGTGTTTGTGTTAATCCAGCCCTGTATTTCAGACTGTTTGAGAATAATGTATTGCCAGTGTGCCCAAATTATATATGGAGTTTCAGAAAATAAGATGTATAAATAACCTTTGGACACTTTAAGGTACTATTGTGCAACATTCACATAGTAAATTTTGGAGACATCCCCCCATACATTGAACATTTCATTTTGTTGGCATGCATTTCCATTTTGACCTATTCTGAGATGTTCAAGTTTTAAGATTTACTGATGCATCAAGCATGTGCTGAATGAAAGTGCATCTTTTATTCCAGATTGTACATGTAAGCAGTGTACATTTCGTACATGTACACTACTATACATATCATAACTCACAGCAAAGTCAGGACTGACTTTGATGTGAGTTTACAAATGTATATGACACACATAGGAGATGTAAATTGACTACATGCATGAAATTTAAAACTCCTATATACCACCCCCACATATAGAAACTGACATAAAAGTTGACCTCACTTTAATGTGAGCTTTCATACGTACAAATGACATGCACCTAATGGATGCACCACTTTTATATGACCTGTACGTGTTGAGGATAGACATTTCTTACTTATACAATACTATACGAATGAAACTCATATCAAAGTCAGTTTGGTTTCATATGCTACTTATACGACATACACTAACATGCCAGCCATTTACACACCAAACCCTCCAATGCCATACACCAGGCACTCATACAAAACCAAAGCTTACAATACACACTCTTATTACATACTTGTATCACACACGCTCTTAAAGCACTCTTTAGTAATCTGAAGACACACACTCTTACGACACATTCTCTTAATCAATATGCTCTTACAAACATACACTCAAATGTCACCTGCTGTCATGATGCCTACCCCCGGGCATCAGGACCAAGCCCATCAGCTCCGGAAGAAGGCATCCAGATACTTATTAAAACCCCAACAGCCCCGGCTGGGGGCTGTTTGGGTTCAGTCCTGGCACCTTAGGCGCCAGGCTCATCATAGAAATCAGACTCATAGACTTTTCTTACCTGATGCAGACCATGCTGCTAGTGAGTCCAAGCCACTGTGAGGCCTGGATGGGACTATTTTATTACAGGGACTATTTTTTACTCGGGCGTGGTTCTAGAGAACTTCTTACCTGGAACTACTTTGGAGGCTATTTAAACCACGCCCGAACAGCAGCACACGCTTCGCGTTATTCTGCATCCAGCAGCGTAATGCTCACCGTGCCTGCAGTCTGCATCCAGTCTTCTGCCACGCCCGCCTCGAATCTGGAGCTCCTAAAACAAAGAGTAAAGAAAAGGACAAGGTTAGAAAACCAACTATTTTCGAATTCCTCACCTGATTCTGGATCCATCTCGCCTCTGGACCTGGAAAGAACATAATTTCTGTATGCGTCGCATCTCCAGCTGCAGCGCCGCGCCATACTCACCAGTCCTCGCAGCATCTCTCGATTCGGCGCTGCCTCCATCATTTCTTTGCCGAACTTCGGCACCTGAGGGACAAAAGAAAACAACAAGGTGAGCCGAGAAAACCAACAAATATAACTCTTATCACCATAGCCTTACCTGATTTACCACCGGAGGCATTATTCTATAAATCTCCACATCTTCATGTGCCGCACCTGCAAAGAGAGAGAAAACAACACGTTAAACACGTGCAACATTTACCAGACAGTGTCGGGTAATACATACTCTTACCTGAGCGCCACCAGCTGCCACGAGGGCATCTTCTCACGATCTCAGCTGCAAGACAAGGAAGGAAGGGGGGACAAGAGTGAAACATCGGACATATTGAACTCTATGAACTTGATACTTACTGGACCTTGCCCGGAACATTAGAGTCAATACTCTCCGGAACTCTCCCACGCCTTCAAACCAGTGAAGTAACTGGCATCAACGCGCCCCTGCAATCCATGCAGGTTGGAGAGCTCATCTTTCAAGAATATAAGGTGAGATTGCTGAGGGGGCACTTTGGAGGTGATTAGTTGGGAGGACTGTGGGGGGTGCCATCGCTTTAATTCACGGGTGGCTAAATCCATCTCTCCGCTACAGGAGAATACTTCCACGGGTCACGCAGACAAGATTAGGAGGGCCAGTCCAGTCAGTCATCTCTACACTACGCATCACTTTGGTGGAGACCGCAGCCATCCGGATCCGACCGACGCCCCTGTGGGAGCCAGGTGAGCTTAACAGAACACGAAGCCTCTCTATAAATCCCCACCCGGGCGTTATGGAAACCTCAGAAACCGACCAACTGGCCCAATTATTGGGGGAACTTAGGGTGGAAGTGCACTCCGCTTGCCAAGAGACTAATGCCCTCAGGAGAGAACTGATTGTCTCGAAGGAGCGCACTGACGATCTGGCTAGGCAACTGCTGCAAAACCAAGCAGGGCAAACACCTTTACCAGGACTCGGGGGGAATCCAACTCCTGTTTCATCGAGCAATCGGGTGAAAGTGGTTTTACCAGGGGCTATTCCTTTAGCTCCACCTGAACGCTTTGCTGGGGACCCAAAAAGGTTCGCCGTGTTTATGAACCAATGTCGCTTGCACTTTTTATGCAGACCTGGAGCTTTTCCGAATGACCAAGCCAAAGTAGCTTTTGTATTATCATATTTGAATGGCAGTGCAGCTGACTGGTCGATTCCACTAGTCAATAAGGATGACCCTCTTCTTCGGGACTTTCAGGGTTTTCAAATGTGCATGGAAAGACTATTTGCCAGACATTCCCAGGGACAGTCCCTGCATAACGAACTTTTATCCCTACGACAAGGTAGCCAGGATCTGTTAACCTATATCACAAACTTTAATAGGTTGGTGGTGGAAACCGGATGGCCAGAGGTAAAACGAATTACACTATTTCATCGTGGACTTCGGGGAGAACTTAAAGATGTTTTGGCCCAAGTTGTGAACCCACCCCAGGATTGCGCAGAATATATAGACTTAGTGGTCCAGTTAGACCACCGACTTTAGAATAGAAAGGCTGACCGGGCTAAGTTCGAGAATCGGGTATTGGTTAAACCCAACGTCACCCCCAAAGGAACAGATGCAGCAGAATCTATGCAGATCGGGGGGGTTAAGGGACCCTTAACTCAAAAGGAGAGAGAAAGGAGATGGCAGATGCAATTGTGTCTATACTGTGGGGCCTCAGGACATTTTCTACGGGGCTGCCCTCTAAAACCATCCAAGAATGTAGTCGGAGTTGCTGAGAGAAATCAAACAGAACCTGATTTGGGAAACGACCACACCCGACAAGCATAGAGGTCCGCTTGCCGAGCTTGAAGAAGGACACTCAGACCTCGCACCTAATCATACCAATGGTCCTTATTGATCCAAGGCAGCCATCACGTATGCACGCAGTAAGGGCATACATTGATAGCGGGGCCGTAGGAAACTATATGGACCACGAATTGGCTTCTAGGATGAATCTACCTTTCTGCAAAAAAACCTCTTCGGATGTCATCACCACAGTTGATGGAACTGAAATTGCCTCTGGGCCTGTAACTCATTCCACCACAGAGATGACACTGTTGGGTCAAGATGGGCATTGAGAGACTATTGTGTTTGATTTAATCAAAGCCCCGCAGTTCCAAATAATACTGGGGATACCTTGGTTGGAAACACATAATCCTAGTATTGATTGGCGAGAGAGGAGAATAACCTTCCCGGATTGTGCACACACCTGTTACTCGGAAAAAAACCTTGAACAAAGGCCTGGCCACAGTTACTAATCCAGTCGTGCAGTTACCGCAGGAATATCAAGAATTCCAGGATGTTTTTCAAAAAGAACAGGCAAACACCTTACCACCTCACAGATCATACAATTGTCAAATCGACCTAATACCCGGTGCACAACCTCCATGCAGTAGGATCTATGCCCTTACGGACCCAGAAAACCTTCACCTACGACAATACTTGGATCAATACCTTGCTAATGGCTTCATTATCCATCCAAGTCGCCTGCATCCTCAGCTTTATTCTTTGTGCCTAAACAGGAAGGTGACCTCAGAACGTGTATAGACTACCGCGCATTAAATCAGATTACGATGAAGAACTGATACCCATTGCCTCTGATCCCCGAATTACTAGACCAAGTAAAGGATGCTTGCATCTACACCAAATTAGATCTCCGAGGGGCATATCATCTAGTGCATGTAAAGAAAGGCGACGAAAGGAAGACTGCCTTTCGCACCAAGTAGGAATTATTCCAATTTCAGGTGATGCCCTTCGGGTTGTGCAATGCACCAGCAGCCTTCCAGTATTTTATGAACGATGTTCTTCGTGAACTCATTGACGTCTGTGTTGTCGTATACATAGACGATATTCTAGTGTACTCCTCCGCAGAACCAGACCATGTTAAGCACGTGCGTGCAGTCCTTGAAAAACTACGCCAGCACAAGTTATATGCAAAATTGGAAAAATGTGTTTTTCATGCTACGGAAGTTGAATTCCTTGGATTTATTCTGACTACAAAAGGAGTCCGAATGGACTCTCGAAAGGTGGATGCAATTCTCACGTGGCCATCACCCAGTTCAGTTAAAGGGGTACAAAGCATCCTCGGATTTGCTAATTTCTACCACAGATTCATTCCGGATTTCTCACATGTTGTACACCCTATCACAGCACTTTTGCGAAAAAACAAATGCTTCTTGTGGGCCGAAGAAGCTGAAAAGACCTTCCAAGAGCTGAAAGTGAAATTCACGTCTGCACCTGTCTTAAAGCATCCACGCCCTGAACTTCCATACATAGTTGAAACTGATGCATCCAGTTTAGCCATGGGAGCTGTCCTGTCCCAGAAGGATCCTGAAACCGGTCAACTTCACCCAGTAGCATTTTGGTCCAGAAAGTACTCGGCACGTGAGTTAAACTATGCGGTTCCCGATAAAGAGTTATTAGCCATCAAATCCACCTTCAAGGCTTGGCGGCATTATCTTCTCGGTGCCAGGCATACCATTACTGTAATCACCGATCACCGGAACTTGCAGTATTTAAAAACAACCAAAGCCCAATCGTCGCGCCAACTTCGATGGGCATTGTTCTTTGCCGAGTTCGATTTTGTGATCACTTATCGACCAGGCTGTAAAAATGGCAAGGAAGATGCCTTATCCCGAATAGGGATGGGAGAAGCATATGCAAACCCGGAACCGAAGCCTATAATTTCAGAACCAAGAATTCTTGGCATAGCTACTCTACAGACACTAGAGGATATTCAGGTAAAGATCCAACAACTCTTCGATCCAACAGCCCTGCAGGACTGGCTAAAGAAAGGCCCGGACTACTCAGTCATCAATGACCTACCTTATTATCAAGGGCGACTATTTCTACCACACAAGGAACTACAAGAACTAGTCATCTCCAATTATCATGAAACCCTGATGGAAGGGCACCCAGCTATCGCAAAAACTGAAGCTAAAATTAAGAGACAATTCTGGTGGCCCACCTGGCGAAAAGACGTAAAGTAATTTGTGATGTCTTGTGGCATTTGCGCCCAAAACAAAAGTCAGAAGAAAAAATCAGCTGGCCTTTTACAACCTTTGCATATTCCACCTACACCATGGCACTTTATTACAGATCTACCTCCATGTAATGGATTTAACACCATTCTAGTTATTGTGGATCTTTTTTCCAAGATGGCCCACTTTATTCCTTTAAAGGGATTACCTTCTGCTTCAATTCTGGCCAAGGAGTTCCATGAAAACATTGTTCCAATACAGAGATTTCCTTCCGTATTGGTCTCTGACCCAGGAAGTCAATTCATTTCACATTTTTGGAAGAAATGTTGTCAATTGGCGCAAATCGACGTGAGGTTATCAACCAGTCACCATCCCCAGACCGATGGTCAGACGGAGAGGACCAACCAGACCCTTGAACAGTACCTACGTTGCATGCTACACCAGACCGAAAGTAATTAGAAAGATATTTTATGGATTTCCGAGTATGCATACAATAACTCTGTACATTCAGGAACCGGACAAAGCCCCTTTTATACCATATATGGACTCCAAGATGGTTAAATCAAAACTTTTTTATTTAATCGATTGGAAGGGCCACGGACCACAAGAAAGGTCATGGGATCCTAGTGACCACGTTCATGCACCTCGGTTGGTGAAGAGATTCCATCGGGACTTCCCAGACAAACCAGGGCCAAGGGGAAGAACAACTTTAGGAGGGGCCTTGGGGGGGAGTGCTGTCATGATGCCTACCCCTGGACATCAGGACCAAGTCCATCAGCTTCGGGAGCTGGCATCCAGATACTTATTAAAACCCCAACAGCCCCGGCTGGGGGCTGTTTGGGTTCAGTCCTGGCACCTTAGGCGCCAGGCTCATCATAGAAATCAGTCCTGGCGCCATAGGCGCCAGGCTCATAGACTTTACTTACCTGATGCAGACCATGCTGCTAGTGAGTCCAAGCCAACGTGAGGCCTGGATGGGACTATTTTATTACAGGGACTATTTTTTACTCTGGCGTGGTTCTAGGGAGCTTCTTACCTGGAACTACTTTGGAGGCTATTTAAACCACGCCCGAACAACAGCACACGCTTCACGTTATTCTGCATCCAGCAGCGTAACGCTCACCGTGCCTGCAGTCTGTATCCAGTCTTCTGCCATGCCCGCCTCGAATCTGGAGCTCCTAAAACAAAGAGGAAAGAAAAGGACAAGGTTAGAAAACCAACTATTTTCAAATTCCTCACCTGATTCTGGATCCATCTCGCCTCCTGACCTAGAAAGAACATAATTTCTGTACGCGTCGCATCTCCAGCTGCAGCGCCGCGCCATACTCACCAGTCCTTGTAGCATCTTTCGATTCAGCGCTGCCTCCATCATTTCTTCGCTGAACTCTGGCACCTGAGGGACAAAAGAAAACAACAAGGTGAGCCGAGAAAACCAACAAAGATAACTCTTATCACCATAGACTTACCTGATTTACCACCGGAGGCATTATTATATAAATCTCCACATCTTCATGTGCCGCACCTGCAAATAGAGAGAAAACAACATGTTAAACACGTGCAACATTTACCGGACAGCGTCGGGTAATACAGACTATTACCTGAACGCCACCAGCTGCCACGAGGGCATCTTCTCACGATCTCAGCTGCAAGACAAGGAAGGAAGGGGGGACAAGAGTGAAACATCGGACATATTGACCTCTATGAACTTGATACTTACTGGACCTTGCCAGGAACATTAGAGTCAATACTCTCCGGAACTCTTCCACGCCTTCAAACCAGTGAAGTAACTGGCATCAATGCGCCCCTGCAATCCATGCAGGATGGAGAGCTCATCTTTCAAGAATATAAGGTGAGATTGCTGAGGGTGCACTTCGGAGGTGATTAGTTGGGAGGACAGTGGGGGTGCCATCACTTGAATTCACATGTGGCTAAATCCATCACTCCACTTGCAGGAGAATACTTCTATGGGCCACGCAGACAAGATTAGGAGGGCCAGTCAGTCATCGCTGCACTATGCATCACGTTGGTGGAGACCGCAGCCATCCGGATCCGACCGACGCCCTTGTGGGAGCCGGTGAGCGTAACACCTGCTCCTTTGCCCCAAACACTCACGCCATGCACTCATATGCAATCTGCTTTTATGTCACACAATCATAAGCCATGCGTTTTAAGTCAAACACTTACACACATACGTCACATGCTCTTTCACCACACGTTTCTGTTAAACATATGCATTTCATACATGTACCCTACAATATACATGAAAACTCACATCAAAGCTGAGACTAACTGCCATGTAAGTTTTCATATGTGTATGAAAGATGTAAATTGTGTACACATATGATATGTAAAGCTTTGATAAGCCTCTTACACATATAAAAAGTTAGAATTAATTTTAATGTGAGCTTTTATATGCATAGGAGGCATATAAGATGTGCAGAATGAATGTACATCTTGTACACAAAATTTAAATGTACCTTTATGAAAAGTCAATTTCGTGCATTTACAATAATATAGGTGTGTAAATGCATATCAAATTAAGGACTGTATTTTTTTGGATCATAATAATATAACAGTGGATCTAGTAAGTGATGAAATAACAATTGATACAGATTGATTCAAATATCGGAAATGAGAATACATGAATGCCAGGCAGACTAATGTAATTTGATAACAAACAACAGCTTTTAAAGATAGGGTTTAATAAGTGGGAGACAGGCATTGTATCAAGAGAGACACAGACTCAATGATACGTTTTCAAAAACTTTATTTCTGAAAGTCCCTGGGTTGGTGTAATGCCTAACTAGCCCTAACACTAAAGTGATTGTTCCCTTAACTGATGTTTCAAAGGGCTGTCGAAGTCTAGAATTCCAAAATAAAAATCTGTCTGCGTTTAAACCTATGCTTGCCCTCAGTCTTTGGCAAAAATGTGTTAGGAAGTCTTTCAAAAGCAAAAGCTGGTGGTTCAACAAAAATAGGAAAATAGGATTGGTTTCAGGTGGTCTTCTCACTGGACAGCTTCAAAAGGAGGAGTTCAATCATAAAATGTGTATTCATAGGACCGTCTCCATAGTTAAAACACTGTCAATGTCTTTAACCCCTTGAGGTTCCCTCCCCCAAGCGCCAGTTCCTTCAATAACACAAAATAATCAAGACTCCACTTTTATAGGCTTCTTTGGATTCCCTTTCCCAAGCTCAGGCCTCTTTCAAATCCAAACACAAGTTCAGCTCTTAGGCCTCTTGGGGTTCCCTTCCCCAAGCTTTGGCCCCACTTGAGCTTAAAAGAAAACACAAGTTCAGTTTGTCAGGATGTTCCTTATTTTTCATAGGCAGTTCTCTAAAAGGATTAGCATCAGACACTTTTGGAAACGCCAGATTATTTGTTCCTCCAGAATGCGATGACTCAGAGGTTAAACTCCTCTTCCTGTTCTTGATTTTTTCCTTCAGGGGCTTTCTGTGCCCCTTCTTGTTCCATCTGGTTTCTTAACTTTCATTCTTGTGCCCACTGGCACCCTTCCTTCCCTCTCCTGCACACTTGCACTGTCTTTACCTTGCTGTTGCCACTGGCAACTTTCTTCCTTCTTTCCTGTGCACACTTGCTCTTTCTCCACTCTGTCTGGTCACTTGCACCCTTCTCTCTCTTTCTGGGTCAATCACGCCCTTTCAATATAGTCCTTTTCCTTTGCGCAAATTGCGCATTCTGCTTTCTGATTTCCTCTTACTTTCTCTCGATCTTGTCACTTTTATTTTAATCTATTCCTTCACAAGTTTCCTTTTCTTTCCTCTTTTCTGCTCTGCGCTGCTTCATGCATTTTCTTCTTCCCGCTCTGCTTCAGTCAGTCTCATGCGCCTGAGTCTCTCTCTCTCTCTCTCTTCACGAGACTCACCCGGGCATCAGAGTTATGACAAGCAATCCTTCCTACTTGTGCGGGCCTGGGGTCAGGGTCTCACCACATGCCCCTCAGGCACCCTTGGGGCCAGCACAGGTCCCAAGGTAACAAGCAATGCTTTACCCACCAGCAGTGGCCTGCAAGATGCATTGCTCCCTAGCCATGCTGCAGCCCCTCAAACGCCCCAGGCCAGCGATTTGGCATGCCGTTCTCCTCTGAGCCATTGATCCTGCTGCTCTCTGCTCCGTGGCTTCTCTGGTCCAAACAACGTCCCCAGCTTGCTCATTCAGCTGTGCAGAACCACCCCTTTTATGATTGGAAAAGCAGTCAAGTGGAGCAAGGTGTGTCCACTTGTCGTGCCCACCGGCACCTTTCTTCTTGCTTTCCCGTGCACATTTGCTCTTTCTTTTACCTTGCCGTGGCCACTGGCACCTTTCTCCACTCTGCCGGGACACTTGCACCCTTCTCTCTCTTTTCGCGTTGCTCGCGCCCTCTTCAATATAGTCCTTTTCCTTTGCATCCCTTGCGCCCTCTGCTTTCTGACTTTCTCTTACTTTCGCTCAATCTCGTCGCTTTTTTTTAATCTATTCCTTCACTAGTTTCCTTTTCTTTCCTCTTTTCTGCTTCACGTTGCTTCTTGCTTTTTCTTCTGCCCGCTCATCTTCAGTCAGTTGCATGCTACTGAGTCTCTTTCTCTCTCTCTTCACAAGACTCACCCGGGCATCAGCACAATGACAAGCGATCATTCCTGGTTGTGTGGGCCTGAGGTCAGGATCTCACCACTTGCCCCTGAGACACTGTGAACGCCGACACAGGACCCAGGGAACAAGCAATGTTTTACCTGCTCGCAGCAGCCTGCAATTTGTGTTGCTCGCTAGCCAGGCTGCAGTCCCCCAGTCCCTGGGTAAGTGTCTTGGCACGCCATTCTTTTCAGAGTCATCAATCCTGCTGCTCTCTGCTCTGTGGTTTCTCTGGTGCAAACAACATCCCCAGTTTGCTCATTCAGCTGTGTAGAACCACACCTTTTATAAGTGGAGTCAGGTGTGAGGGATGATTAGTGAATCCCTGACTCTGCCTGACTCTATCAATGTGACAACTTAAGTTCTTTCTACTGCCGATTTCCCCTACACACTTCTTCCTATGCCTATGGGAAATCTTCACTACTCCCGGTTGCCTCTTCCTCAACCCCGTATTGGTTGGAAATGGGGAGAGGGTGATACACCATGAAAGCAGAGAGAAAGGGTTTTGAGGTGGAATGGTAAAAGGGGGAATACCATGTCTCGGCAATCAATGTTCTCCTCCCAATCCCTCATGACCCTCCACTCAGGTGATCCTCCCTTGCTTGTCCACCCCCAGGGTCGGGATCCAAAAGCGACTAGAGGATCCCAGGGAGTAGTTTGGAGAAAACTGCCAGGTTTCGCATACAAGACATACAAAACATAGAAGAAAAACAGACATATACATAAAGGGTGGGATAGGAACAGAATCAAAGACTAAACCTTATATATTTGGAGCGCCATTAGATAAAAAGCAATTCATGTTTGTGAAAAAGAATAGGGGAGGAAGCACTTAATTTCTCCAGCCTAAGAATATTACATAACAAATTCCACCAAATGTTATAATTAATCTGATCAAGATTTTTCCAATTGGCAGAAAGAGTTGGAATTGCAACTTGGATAAAGATGTCCAACAAATGACAACCAATAACCTCCAACATGCCTCGTAAACATGCACTCTCAAGTAGAAGAAATTTAAAACTAAAATCACATTGCATCCTGAAAACTATTTTCATTGTACACCATACATTATCCCAATACACTTTAACACATTTACAGTGAACAACATATGTTTAAATGATCCTTCAGCATCTAGGCAAATCCACCATCTGTCATTTTGTGCTATCTTGCATTTGAAGAGTTTTTTAAGAGTAATGCAAACTCTATGATGAAAAAAATGTAGAGTTTGAACCAAGCTGGCTGATGTGGTATCCTGGGAAAATGTGTTCCAAACTGGGGGCCAACCTTTATCCTCATCTTTAGGTTGCATTCTTGCTGCCATGCAATTTGTGACCCTCACGAAAGATCCAAAGTTGTTTCAGCAGATAGGGTGTTATAAAACATGGAGGCATTAAAATTAACATTTTGCATGTGTTATATATAATCTGTCTTTATGAGGAGAAGATGAGTTAGATAATATAACTTCAACATTTTCCATTAGTGTTGGTAATGTATTTATTGTGCATTTGTTTATGCGCTCATACAACAAGTAAATTGTGTTTCAAAGCACCCACATGGCAGCCGGGAGGGAACATGGTATTGAAAACAATATATACACTTGAGGATAAAAACGAACCTACTAGGCCTTGTGAGTATTCAGAATGTGCAAGTGCAGAGAGAGAATAGGGGAAGAGGGAGTGTAGGGAAAGTGCTGGAGTATCTGTGCTCGTGGATGAGCAGCAGATGTAAGTGTCAAGTATAGTAAGTGCTAGGGAGGGTTGAGCTGCAATAAGTGGACAAATGCAGGCCTACAGTGGGGTACGCCAGTGGGTGCAGAGGCAAGTGCTCTGTGTAGGGATTAGCAGAGGAGATTGGGTCTGGGAAGCCAGGGCCCCGAGGACACATAATGGCTGTGGTTGCCAATCACAGCGACTGTGAAGTTAGCAGAGGGGGGAAGAGGGATGAGGAGGTGAAAAGGAAAGTCTTGAGGAGCTTCCGAAATTTCAGTGGTCCGGCTCAAGACAAAGAGGAAGGGGTGGGTTTTCCACAAGAGGGAGCTAGCTGAGGCAAGAGTTCGGCCTTCGGCCCTCTCTTTACTGAAACGCTTCACTCACAGAGAGTTCGTACAAGAGGAATGTAGAGGTCTAGAGGAAGAATATTTAGTGATAGCAAGTTGCAGATAGCGTGGTCCCCAGCCCCAAACAGACTTGTGGATGATGAAGAAGGATATGGTTTTAATACGTGCAACAACCGGGAGCCACTGAAGAGTTTGTTAGGGCAGGAGAGATGCAGTCCCTGGGATTGAGGCCAAGGATAAATCTTGCTGCCCTATTCTGGTTAGCTGGAGTAGTCATGCTGAGGAAGAGGGTAGATTCAAGAGTAGGCTATTGGAGTAGGCAAGTCTAGAGAAACCCAGAGCTCTGGTAACATTGAGCTTCTGGGGTAAAGTGAGAAAGGGGAGAATTCCTTTGAGAAGGAAGAGTTTGAAGTTGGACATCTTGGCAATGTTCTGGATATGAGGGAGGAAGGAGAGAGAGGAGTTGAAGATGACTCCAATGTTCCTGGCATCGGATGAAGGAGAAGGGGTAGAGCTTATAGAGGATGGCCAGAGCAGGGGAAGAAATAGGAAGGATCTCAGTTTTGCTGCCATTGAGGCAGAGATCATTGGAAGTGCACCAGGACTGGATGGAATATAGGCAGTCAGGGATGATGGAAGAAGCAAGAGGGTCAGCAGGAAGTTTGAAGAAGAATTGTGTGTCATCTACGTAGCACTGGAAGTTGGGGGAGAATGAGGAAATTATGCATGCCAGCAAAGCAAGGTAACTGTTAAAGAGCAAGGGGGAGAGGTTGGAGCACAGGGGGACACCACCGGTGGAGAAGGAGGAAGGTGAGGAGAAGGTGCCCAGAATAACCTGGGATGCATGGTCAGTTAGGAAAGAGGTCAGCCAGTCCAGTGCCCGCTCTGATCTCAGCTATACCCAAGGTATTAAGGAGCCGTTTTATGAGGATGGAGTGGTTGACTGTGTCAAAGGCAGAGGAGAGATCAAGTAGAATGAGGACAGAATATAGAGATGCAAGCAATTCTATACAGGTGTTCAGAAGAGACGTTTCCTGTGCCTCTGGATGCTCGGAAACCAGATTGTTGGTCGTGGAGACTGCCAACAAGTTCAGTGTGTGAGGTCAGTTGGGGAAGGCAAGATTCTCCAGAAGTTTCCCAAGGAATGGGGTGATAGAAATAGGGTGGTGGTTAGCTGGACAAGTGGAGTATGCTGAAGGTTTTTTTGAGAGGGGGCACACAAATGAGTGCTTAAGGGAGCAGGGGAAAGATCTAGTAGCAAAAGAGTGATTGCAGAAATGAGCAAGAGTGGAGGCAAGAGAGCCAATTTTGTTCTTAATGGCTCTAGAGGAGCAAGGGGAAACCTGTTTGAAGGAGACCTTCATAGAGCGACAACTCTGGTGACCTCATCAGGTGTGAATGGAGAGAAGGAGGAGAGAGAGGATAATAATAGCATGTTGGTGACAATAGGATGCCAGAGTAGATCATCTTTCTCTAAATTGATTAAAAGTTAACAGCACTCCCATAACAAATAACTTAACATATTTAAACCCCATAGAAAGCCATGTTCTCGAAAGACAGATTTGCCGTTTACTCGCAGCAAAGTATTAAATCAGAGATATTGCCAGATGAACTGTCATGAATTTAAAATAGAAGGATGCAAATACATTCTGTGCCACTTCTTCCCCCACAAGTACTTGATCAGACATGAATCAATAGCTTTATACAGAGAAGAGGAAAGGGGATTGGTAGCATATAAAGAAGGTATAGAAGGATTGGAGATATCATCATTTCAATACAACCCCACCAGGACAAATATAGGGGTGACCATAAGTTAGTTAATTCTTTAATTTTGGATAGTTGAATGTTTGTGTTTTTTTTTAAAGAATAGTTATGCTATGGGAGAGAGGGTGTGATGGGCCCAAGAGGGAGCGAAGGCCCAGTGAAGGAGCGGAGGAGGGAAGAGGCCATTAGGGAAGCAGTGGGTCAGGGAGGGAGTGGTGGTCCAGAGGGGGTACGATGGACCACAGAGAAAGTGATGGGTCAAAGGCCAGTGAAGAATGGTGTATCAGAGAGGGAGAGATGAACCAGAGGCTAGAGAAGGAGCAGTGGGCCATTGGGGGAGCAGTGGGCTAGAATCTAATGAGGGAGCAGTAGGCCAGAGGCCAGCGAGGAAGCAGTTGCCCAGAGGCCAGTGAGGAAGCAGTGGTTCAGAAAGGAAGTGGTGGTCAAGAGCTCAGGGAAGAAGCAGTGTGTCAGAGAGGGAACCTTGGGTCACAGGGGGATCAGTGGGTCAGTGAGGGAGTGTTGGGCCAAGGAGGGAGTGTTGATTCAGTGAGGGAGTAGCAGTGGGCATTAGGCAAGAGAGGAAACAGAGGTGCCAGAGTAGGACAAGAGGCCAGAGAGGGAGCCGTGGGCAGGAGGCCAGTGAGTGAGCAGTGGGCCAGTGAGGGTGCGGTGGTCCAGAGAAGAAGCATTGGGCCACAGAGGGAGTGATGAACACTGGGCCAGAGGCCAGATAAAGAGCATTGGGCTATAGAGGGAATGGAGGACCAGAGAAGGAGTGGTGGACCAACAAGGGAGTGTTGCTCCAGAGACAAATCAGCTGGAGGAACGAGGACAGAGAGGGAATGGTTGGTCAGAGAGAGAGCAGTAGGCAAAGAGGAGATGGTGGCCCAGAAAGGGACAAGATGCCGCAGATGGATCAGTGGTCCAGAGAGGGAGCATTGTGTCAGAGGGAGTTATGAGCACTGGGACAGAGGTCAGCAAAGGAGCGGTAGGTCAGAGAGAAAGTAATAGGCTAGAGTGTGAGTGGTGTCCCAGAGAGGTAGCAGTTGGACAGAGGCACGTGAGGAGGAGGTGGGCCAGATAGGGAAAGGTGGGCCAGAAATGGAGTGATGGGTCAGATTCCAGTGAGGGAGGATTGTGAAAGAGTTCAGGGAGGGAACAGTCGCCCAAGATGGGAATGGTGGGCAAGAAGCCAGGAACGGGGGTGGATCAGAGAGGGAGTGGTTGGAAAGAGGCCAGAGAGGAAGAAATGTGCCAAAGATATAATAATGGGCCAGAGAGGGAGTGGCTTGAGGATAGAAGGAGCCAGCAACAGGTTTGAAGAGAGTATGGGAGGGAGAGTGCAATAGACTGGGAGAAAGGACGTGAGATGCAGTAGGAGTGAATAATTGTGAAACAAAGAGGAGACTGGGCCAAAATGAAACTGAGAAATAATGAAGATTGGAGAGTGCAAGAGACACTGGAGAGTGTAAGGTGTGAGTTGGGAAGCCAGTTGGGAGTGCGGCAGTGGCTGGGGAGTGTGAGTTGTTACTTGGTAGGTTGACAGTGCTAGTGATTATGCACGTGATTGGCAGAATGAGAGGTATTGGAGTGTACATTTTGATTGGGAATTGGCGAGTTTCAGGGGTGTGGGTGACTAGGAAAATATAGACGGGGGGCAATATTTTCACCACTACAAATGATACTGATCCGTAAATGTATTAATATGGAATATACATGCATGTCAAACAAAAAAGATTGAGCAAAATAAACACTGTTATGCCAAGCCTGGCACGTATGAGGCTCTTTCTATTCAATTGGCAGCATAGACATCATATCGAAGGTGCAAATAATGCCCACCTGGTTCTCTTGCACGCTTGTACACACTGAATCATGGTACTTACATCCTGGCTCTCTTACAGCCTAAAGTCAATAACAATGTGTTACAAAAATGCTGCAAAGAATATCATTGTGTGCTGCTAAAAGTGCTTTTCTATGCTAACCATTTTTTTTTTATTTCATATTGCAATGTCCGGGATGGTTTGTGCAGTGGCACAACGCTTGATTCACATTTACAGCTGCAAAGCTCACAACAGTTTAGGACCCCACGTCTAAGGTGAGGTTCTTTGGAGTGTAACAAAGTGGATTGTGCCAATGCGAGGTAGAAGAATGAGTAGAGGCTAAGATGCCAACACAATCATAAAGGTGAAACAGGCACAGTTGAGAGATATAAAGGTGAGAGGTAGAGCACTAGAAACAGTGGAGTGCTCTGCTGATCACCGTGATTTTAAAGCATTGATCCTGCTGCTGGTTTGTCGGTTCCCACCAGACAGTGCTCATTTCTCCCAATAATTAGGAATGGAAAGATACAAACACCTGGGCGCTGGGTGTTTGTATCTCTAGTTAGACCAGATTGGTTTAGTATGTGGAGCAAGAGAAATGCCCCTAGACAATGGTCACGGATTTTGGCTGTGACCTTTGCCCACGGTTAGTGGTCATTTTGCCTGAGGAATAGCCTTGTACCATGCCCGGGCCCTACCGAACTAGAAAAAGATGCCATTGGGCATGGTTTGCAGCCATGGCAGGTGACTGTCCTGAGGTGGACACTGCCATGGTCAGTAGTAACTTTGGCAGGAACATGCCCTTTGGGCATGACCTGGACTCTCTTTTAAAATAACATCAGTAATTTTAGGAAACTAGTAGGACCCACCTTAGGACTTCTTCCTCCTAACTTAACGGTTACATGTGAAAATAATATGTTTTCTCTTCTTTTTTCTGTTAAATGCAACTCACAGAATGTGTACTGTTTTCAATCCTGTGTGTCTCCTATTTCCAGGAGTGTTTAAGGCCTTTTAGATAAGAAAGCAATTCCATGCAAATATTTTATTCATTCTGTTCCTCCAGCCCTTTTTTCAATTTGAGAATGATCTGTGTTGTGACTTTTGTTTGCAAATCATTTTACTCTGCAACACCCAATCAAGAGGTCTCAGGGACTTTGTAAGCTAACATTTTGTTCTAATCCTCCATAGATTGTTCAGTTCAGACTTCGGTTCCCGGATCTAATTGTCCTATGGGATTTTAATGTTCATGCGAACACTCCTGCACATGTGCAAGCAGGTCGCCGTCTTTTACGCTTTGCAGGATTTGGATTTATATCAGTTCATTACTGATCCCACTTATGCATCTGGAAATACTTTAGATTGGCTGCTTTTAACACCACTAGATTTAGCAGTTTCTTTTCACCCTTTTCCTGTGTTATGGACAGATCATTTTATTATTCCGTTTTTGCTTAAGTTGGACTTACTCTCAGCCCCCACTTCTGGGCTTCGCCCTCCATATCAGAGGGGGCTGTATGACATCTCTGCACTTATAAGCATGACATGTACTACTTCCTTGCACATCAACCTCTCACAGGATGCCAATGCCTTTTTGACTACAGCTGATACTCTGTCTCAAGGTCCCAGTGAGGACCATCAGAGCCTTTGTTCACTCCGCCGCTGGTCATTCTTTGTGAGGCTCGAAAACAGGCTGAACGCAAATGGCATTCGACCTATTGTCCTGTCACTAAACTTTGCCTGTGAAGAGCTACTGCTACCTTACAACATGCCATCATAGAGGTAAAGTGCCTCTTTTATGCCAATCAGATTGGGTCAGCTAGTAGCCAACCGAAGGACCTATTTAATAATGTAAAAACTCTGTTAGCAGACCCGCACTCGGGAAGTTCCATCATGCCCTCTCATGTACTATGTGATTCTCTCTCTATGTTGTTTGTGGAGAAAAGTGAAAATATTCACACATAAATTGCTTTGTCTGGTCTAGAGTCATCTACTACCTTTGCTTTTCAGAGTACGGCTTTGCCAACCAACACATGGTCCACTTTCACCCTGTTTGATATTTTAAATGTGACCAATGGATTGAAGTAAGTATCTCCAATCAATGTCATCCCTCTTTCGGTTTTAAAGCCTATAATGCCTGACATTACCCCTCTAGTTACTGAGGTAGTGAACCACTCCTGCCTACTGGGTTTGATTCCTTCTACTCTTAAGCATGCTTTGGTGATCCCTCTCCTGAAAAAATCTTCACTAGATTCTGCTGTTCCTACACATTTTTGTTCTATTTCACTTCTACCATTCCTTATGAAACTTCTGGAATCTTTGGTTTCTCCTCATTTTTCTTCTTTTCTTAAGAAATCTAATTTCTTTAATTCCTTTCAATCTGGTTTTCGTCTGGGTAGAGGAACTGAGCCTGTTTTAGCCGCCGTTTCTGATCATCTAACCTTAGTTGCAGATCAGGGTGAAGTAAGCGTACTGATTCTTTTTGATCTATCGGCCGCTTTTGATACAGTGGATCATTCCATACTCCTTTCCTGGTTGGCCTCTGCCGGGATTTCAGGCACTGCTCTAATTTTCTTTTCCTCATTTCTTTCTGAGCATTCGCAAACTCTTTCTTTGCACCCTTATAAGTCTGCTACTTCTTCTATTGGTTGTGGGGTGCCTCATGGTTCAGCACTTTCCTCCTCACTATTTAATGTGTATATTCAGATGTGGATTTTTCTTATTCAGTCATATAGTTTTCGATGTTTTAATTATGTTGACGACACGCTACTTCTAATGCATCTTGATCTTGATCAAGAGAACACAGCAGAGCGTTGCCGATCCTGTCTAAGTGCAGTCAATGGCTGGATGAGTGATAATTGGCTGCGTTTGAATGGGGAAAAGACAGAGATTCTATTGGTTGGACCTCCTGCTTCTGCCACAGTCTGGACATCAGCTTGGTGGCCTCCTTCGCTGGGCCCTCTTCCTAAAACTGTTGATATGGTGAAAAACCTTGGTTTCCAGTTAACTGCTTTATCGGCTGAGGCCCAAATTAGTTCTGTGTGCCAGAGAGGCTACTTTAAACTAAAGTTGCAACACCAAATTCTCAATTTTCTTCTGGTTCATCTGCACTCTCGTGTGGTCTCCTCCTTTATATCTGGAACTCTAGATTACTGTAACTCTCTCTATTCTTCCCCACCAGCTTATCTGCGGCACCATCTCCAGGTTCTACATAACTTTGCTGCTGGAGTTTCAACAGCCAACCCACGTCGGGTACACATTCCACCTGTTGTAGACAGACTTCATTTACTCCCTATTGCCAAGCTCATTGAGTTTAAAATTCTGTGCTTGGTACATTGAGCCTTTTATTTGACGGTCCCTAAATACTTACAAGATAAGTTTGCAGAATACGTCCCTCCTGTAGTATAATTTATAGTGCTTTGAAGTATAGCGCCTCACTGAATGTGATAGCATTCTATTGACAGCAATAATGTGGCATACACATATAGCCAGTCCTATGTTGCTAGCATAATGTATGAATATGCAGATTGGGACATGCTGCAGGTTTAAAAGTGCACCAGATTTATTTTTTATTTATTTCTTTTCTCTTCCTTGAAATGCCTCATACAAAGGAGACTACATTATTTATCTAACTGACTGACATAGTTAAGAAGTACTAATCACTAATGCTAACTCATTAACATTATAATGTAATCTCTATGTGAAAAATGATTTGGAAGTACATGTTCTGAAATTCGTTTTCAAATGTGCACTAGGATATATATTTTTTTCTTTCTGTTCACTGTGTTTGCAGCAAGAAGAATCTGCATGCCAGGAAATGATTTAGTTACAGTTTATTACTGTAAAAATGGGCTATTGTGTGGACGGAAGGGTGAGGCAGCCTTTTTAATTTGATTGGTGCAAAGTATCTGCATTGGCTCCACGTAGGAAAAGTGGAAGGTGCAGAGGTTTGCTGGAAAAAGAATGACAGATCTTTCGGCAGTTCACTTTTACTGGGCTTCCAGATGGATGTGCCTGATTTCACTTAGCGCTGGCTTGAGAACCCTATGTTTTTGCCACACACTCCAAACATTCGAGATAACAGAGAAAACCCCTGCTGACTGGGCCTGTTCGAGTGAAAAGGAGATTGTGTGGGAGAGGGGACTGTAAATATTTGGTGAGCATCCAAGGTCGAAGCGAGGTTATTTTTATGCGACTGTTTGGCGAATGTGTTCTAAAATTACCAGGCAGTTAGTATAGCAAAGAAACCCCCTGCATTTAATTTGTCATATGATAATGTTGCAAACTGAATGTTGCTCTGTCCCTGTATTGTTTCTTTTCTTGTTTTTATTTCAGAGAACAACGCAATGTAATTGGTAAGATGTTATTATGAATTGCAATTGTTTTAATACACACAATATAAAAGCAGAACGTATAGAGAGTTTTTGTTTTTCTCTTTGCTTGGTGCATTTGGAATAGCATTTATGACACGGGGAAGATTTTTTTTTAGGTAGTACATTTGTCATTTTTCCCATGTAGATGAAATACAGACAGAATAAGCGGTCCTAAAAATAAGACTTAGCGGTGATAAATAGTTGTATGCGTGTGTTACCCAGTGCATGATGTCTGGGTGAAATCTAATATAATATATGGATTACTGGGGGTCCATGAACCAGTAATGAATCAGTAATGAGGCCTATGGAAGCAGAGTTCACTGATGTAGATAAATCAGTGATAATACCACGGGTTATTGATGATGCTCTATGTGAAATCGTGGTGTCTCTGAATGTAGATCCAAGGCTCTCTTTAGATCACAAGAATATTATAAGAATAAGGAAGGTTTTGTGTATGATGGGGCCATAAATAGAACAGGAAAGTTATGCTCACCACTAAGTAATTTACCACTAAGTAATTTACCACCAGAAATTACCACCATTAGTGTATATTACTAGATTATCCAATATAATGTAACAAAACATGGTCACTGGAAGGAGGTAAGGCCAAACCCAATCTAGATGCAAGGACAAGTTATTACCAAATTACCACTTTTCTTTTGGCGGTAAGAAAATACTTTCAGACCCCAAATCTATACAAAATATCCTACATATATATGGTGTATTGCAGGCTGGGAAAGTGATCATAGAGCTGAAGAGGGAAAATCGAGACCAAACCCATGCCCCCTCACGCCAAGCGCATACATAGAAGAACAGCAGGAAGAACAAGGAGCGCACTTATCATTTGAACCAGGCCCCAGCGCACCCATGGGTGACAAATATGCTGAAACACACCCACTTCACCAACAGTGCAACTTCCATGCTACATTAGAATCAATGCTGCAATATCAGAATCTACAAGCACAAAAATCCCTGTTTAAAGGCTTGCAAATGCCTATATGAATTAACATTGTCTAAATGCACAGACAGTTCATTTCACTCACTGAACACTGGCTGCGGGAGCCTCATCAACATTCCTCGCAAAACATCCGACCTGCCAAGGCCGCAAATTCAAGATAAAATTGCTTTCTGCAGACAGACATTTTTTAATTATCCACAAATGCGAATAAATCACGGCAACCCAGTGTGCTTTTTTTTTTCTTTCCGGGAAAGAAAGACATTTTCTCAAGGACTCGCACAACATTGAAACATGAATTGTAACAAGCCCAGAGCCCAGGTGCGAACTGCTTGTTCAGCTAAAAAGTTATGGGAACAAAGTCACATTGCAACAAGATTAGAATTAGGTAATGGGGGCTGGCACAGCTAAATCAACCCACTGACGCAAGAGGTTAATATCCAATTATCAGGCTCTCTATAAAGGCTACATAGGTAACCTACCACTTTGCAGCCAATAGCAGGAGGAGATAGGTTTCTGGGAGCTGATCCAATTCTGTGAGGTCAGCCTGCAGTATGATTATAAAGCATGCTTGCAAGCCAGCCCCCGGGGCAGACGGCGCCTGAACTCGCGATGCACGATGCTCTGTGCTTTTCTTTTGTTTTTTTTCTTTTTTCTTTGCCTAGAAATAAATGCAGTTTGAAACATGCTGCTGCCTGCTTGGGACTCTGTTGCATTTCTGGGGGCCATATGGGAGGTGTTGGGGCCTCCCATAGCTGGTGAGGGTATGGCTGCTGGCCCCCCACTGCCCTGGGGGGGGGATCCAGCTTCTCCCCAACAGAGCACCTACTGGGCGTGACAAGAGTGTCTCACACTACCATCCGTGTATTAGAGGGAACCCATTTCATAATATCAGTGTGACACTAAAAGTGAATTTCAGAATGTCTCAAATAGAAGCCGCATTCTCAGAACTATCTGGAGGCAAAGTTATATGCACATGGGACATGGTCATCAAATAATGCCACAGAATGGCATGACCGCATTTATGGTGAAGTACAGAAAGAACCACTAAACAGCATTTTTGCAGAAGGCAGCATAATTCAGGTCTGCCTTCTGGGATTATTAAATGCAGCTGATAAACATGCAGAGAAAGATTGTCTGGTACGGCTATGCGCCAAGACATGGTTTATCTTCAATAGGTCCCTGCGAATGCAAGAAAATGATACTAAACTGATTAACAGGTTAAAAGCTGATCTAGATGGGGCAAGTAAAAAGGAGGAAATGTTAATAGCAGAATTGGAGGTATGTCAAAAAGCAGTTAAAATGTAGGGATCTTGATACTCAATTGTCTAAAAGCAAGAAACAGTTTGAGGATAGTGAACAAGAATTGGTACATTTAAAAGCATTGGTAGACCATATTAGACAAGACAAAGATGAGGTTGTTTTGGAAATGCAGATTTTACAAAAGGAACATTGTGAAAAAGAAAGTGATCTTCAAAATGCTGAACAGGAAATGGTTAAAATGTTTCAAGAAAGAGACACGAGAAACAAAGAATTCAATGAATGCCTAATGCAAATGTGCGATATGCAGGAGGTAATTAATAAAATCAGTGGTGAAAACAACTATTCGCAAAAAGAGGCAGACAGGCTCCTTAAGAAGTGTACGGATTTGGAACAGCAAATGTGCATTTCCAGGTCCCAGGATAGACGGCAAGGCACCACATTCAATAGAGTTGAGGTGAATCCTATTTCTACCCAAAGAGCTAGTGCCCCAGTGAGTGGGGCAGTGACTGAACTTGGTTGCAGCGCCCTTGGGGGATTTGATACACCCATTGGGTGCCGCCACCAATCCCATACACCTGAAACCAGTTTTGAATCACGAAGTAGTGCAATTCCGTGCATTGCAACGAGTAGCCCCATAAAGATAAAGAAATCAATCAAAGCTCTGATCAAAACATTTAAAAAGGGAGGGGAGTGCTGCATAGAGGATCACTTAGAAGCAGTGCATGACATAATTAAAACCCTCCAGATACCTAAGGAACACTACAGACAATATTTTCATTTAACTCTACATGCTCCCACAGCCAGTATAATAAAGGGATTAAATGAACAGCAGAATATGAAATGGGCTGAGTTTGAAAAAGAGATTAGATGTAATTTTTCTCCTTTCCAGTCATTACAGGAGGCGAAGAAAGTTGCATACACAATCACTGCTGGGCCTAATACATCCCCTCGCCAGTTTTTGCAAGACTTAAAAAGAGCTTTTTCTCATTTTGATGTATCTTTTGACCCCAATTCCAATGAGTTTAAAACTGCCTACTTCTATCGACTACAGAAAGACATCATATCACAATTGGTCCGTGAATTGGACCGTGACAAATCACTTGAATGGATTGTACACCAAAGCACAAAACTATATGAGGTACTCTATTGTCAGGGTAGAGAAAATGATAAAATAAAATACACTAGACCAAAGTCTAAAGAACCCTCAGCAACAGTGATGGAAATCAGGTCAGCCAAAATGTCCCTTGAGTCTGTTCAAAGTCCAGGTAAAAATAATTTGGCATCTGAACAAAGGGGTAATCAACAAAGGTCGTCAATTCCTGCACCAATGTTTCAATCACATGATCCTAGTCATAGGGAAAGCTACATCAGCCCTAGGTACTTAGGAGATAGGCCCCGGGCAGGCTATCGGCCTGATATGTCAGGTATGAATAATAATCAGAGACAAAGTCAGGATCAAAGAAATAATGGTCCCTACCAGAAATTGGGGACACAGAGCAAGTTTGAGCCCAACACCATGATATATGGCAATCAGGATAGACCCCGATATGTGGATCGATTTACTGATAATGGGAATCAACATAGGGGTCAGTACCCACAACATGACAGGACATGAGGCAGAATATAAATTACGCTCCACGTCAGTACAAAGATTCACCACCAACAGAGGACTACAACCAAAGGATGGGTGCACCAAGAGTTCAGGAACAATCCCAATATAAATCATTCCTCTGAGAGGTATCAGAATAGATCCAATCAGGGGGAAAACAACCAATATCGATCTAGGCCACAGAGAGAGGATTCTAGAGAAATGGAAAGATTCCAGTGCCTCGAGGCCCAAGTGAAAATGTTGGCTGAGCAAATAGGAAAGCTCTGTACAGCACAAAAACAGTCATCAAAGGAGGGGGCAGAAGGCCACAGCACTGACTGGGTGGTTTCTGATAAGTGACTAAGGCCCTCATTACGGTACTGGCGCTAAACCATGGCGCTATTAGCACCATGGTTGGTGCCGATATCGTAACGAGCCCGCCAATGTTCAATGGGGAATTACCACCCCATTCCAAGGTTGGCGGGGCGGTAATTCCCCATTGAACATTGGCCCTTCCCCATTCCCATTTTTGCCCCATAGGGCTCAAGTTGAGGTACCGTACTTACCACCAAGGTCCCTTTGCAGATCCCTACTTTAACGGCTGGTCTAGACCAGCCGTTCAGGTCGGGTCCCACAAAGGGACCTCGTATTAGGGCGCTAATGAGTTAACGGTGCCACTGCCTTTTACAGTGACGTTAACCCATTAGCACGAGGGTCGTAATGATGCCCTAAGTATTAATGAGACCTGCAATGCTAAGAAAACAGATTGCTCTGATGTGATTTTGCATAATGACTCTGAGATGCCTAATGATTTAAAAATGAAAGTACCAGTAAATAAACATGTGACAGAAATTGCAAATACATATAAAAAAATAAATTCGGTTTAACCTAGAGCTAAATCAAACATTGGAGATTTGTACAAATGAAAAAGGAAAACCTGAAATTCTAAAGGAACAAAGAGACACATTTAAGAAACATGACTCATGCATGGGGAATATCAGTGAACAGGAGTAAGTGGGGATGCTATAACTCCTTCCCTGGGCAATCAGAATAACCAAACACGAGCAGAAAAAATAAATACTCAAAAGGAGGGGACAGTTCAATCATCCGAAGAAATCTTTGAGCCACATATTTTTGAAGAAGTTAAAAGGACTAATACCATACTAAATAACTACAAATGCACAGAGTTAGACAATGACAAATTTCCAAGTGAGGTTGTTACACATGTTCAGGTGGAGGATTGTAATGTGACCTCTGATGATACCTGGATGGATAGGCGAACAGTGGCCACACTCCAAAAAAACTCTGAACATGGGGAAATGAATAAAGTCTCTCACACAGAAATGGACAGAAAGGAGGGAAAAATGTCTTTCCATTTACCAATGTGCCTAGCCAAAAGTGAAAAAGGCCTGAGAAAGTTGAGTCCTGAAATCAGTAAGAATTTGCACTTCTTATGTGTATTAGAGGAAGTTGAAGACAGGTATTATGCTCCCATCACTGTGGAAGAGAAATGCAATACATTTGCAATGATTGACACTGGCGCACAGGCCACAATTATGTCCAAAGAATTGGTAAAAAGTAATAATGAGGGGAGATCTCCACAGAATCAGACCACAGAGAGGCAAAATGAAGGTCCTGTGCATAATTTTAATGGGGAGGAGGTGCCTATTATAGGTGTTACCGAGGTTCACATAAAGATAGGAAAACACAGAATGAAACAGGAGGTATTGATCACATCTATTTGTGAAATTCCATTTCTGATGGGGACAGATTGCCTGAAAAGATTGTCTCCTCTCATAGATGGGGTGAATGGAGTACTGTGGTTCTTAACCAAAAAACCATTGAGACCTAAGAAACTAAAATCACAAAACAGCAATATAAATGAATGTCACACCATTGCCAAAACAAATGATGCAGTAGAAGTATATCCCCAGAATAGCTGTATACCTAGCATCACTGTTATCTTGACATGTCAAGATAAAATGCAAAGAGAAAATGAGAAACAATCTGTACAAATTTATTTAGACGCTAGGAAAAAATGGCAAACTGCAATAAATGAGCACACATTACGTTTTTATTTAAAAAGAGAAGACATGCAAACAGAATACCGCTCCTAAAACAGACACAGAAAAACACATTACTACTCTTGCTGAAATACACATGGAAGATGAGCAACCATGGGTTCAAATTGGTTTAAATGACTGTTCTAAAGTAGTAAAAGCCATACTAGCGCTTGAACAGGAAAGACGCTTTATTAACGAGAAATTACTGCAGGAAATAATGGAGAGAGAGGAGATCCCAAAAATTAGAATTAAAAACCAATATGCCTCTGTTTTGGACAGTCCAGACTTTGAAAATCGAATTGCAGGCAGATGCATGCTGAAGATTAGTACTGGACAGAAAACAATTCACCATAATGTGTGGATAGTGAGTGGGACACAAAATGACATGATATCATGCACAGAATGTGAATGGTGTTAGATTTTCTTAATCAAAAAATATGGTCACGGCTAGGTGGGCTGGCACCTGAATTTGAAGACAAAAGAAGGGCTTATCATTGCGCACAGCTGGTCCCATATGCAATTGAATTACAGCTGAGGAAGAATACTATTATTCCTGCATTCACCAAGCAGGTTGCCATAACACTAAAATGCAAAAATGGACAACAGGTGAAGGATTCTGATGCATTTGTGTGCTTGAATGAATCCATAAAACAGCAAGGCATGGATTATAAATACACTCCATTAATAGATGTTGGTGAAGTGTATGTACACATTTTGGTGAATAATAAAGGGTGTGAAGATATTAATTTAGAGGAACATTCTTCATTAGGAATGGCCATACAAAAATCAGATTATACTGCAGATCTAAATAACATGGTGATTGGAAATATCCCTGAAAGGTATGTGGATGCCATGGGTGTGTTGCCAGAATACCTGGATTCTCAGCCCAAAGGAATCTTTAAAATTCAATCTGTGTACCCTTATGATTCAAATGAGACAGTGTGCTGTCATCAAAAGGATTATATAGTATTTGACTTAAATGAAAAGGAAACAAAAAAACAGCACATTGAAGTGGAAGCTGATATGCCAAAATATTTTAAAAAGGCAGCTTTACAGAGAAACACAGCCACACAGTTAGAAGAAAGCACAGAGATTCCTCCACTGGAAGATTTCCCAGAATTTTCAAAAATAGTAGAGGAGCAGATTTTATCAGCAGATGCATGCGATAGCGATGAAGATAAAAATGAATTGAGAAAAATATTTATGGAGTTTAAAGATGTCTTTGCTAAAGATGCTTATGATTGCGGCCTAACTAATTTACATGTTGCCACACTACCAGAAGGGTGTAGTAGAAGCTCAGTATTTGTGCGCCAGTATAGATTACCACTGGCATGTTTAGAGTCATTGGCAGAGATAATTAAAAATGTGGAGTCTCGGGGAATTATCAGGCCTATTGATAGCACATCCAACACACCCATTTTAAGTGTGTTAAAACCAAATGGTCAATGGCGTTTATGTGCAGATTTGAGAGAATTAAATAAAAGTGTGCCAGTGTCCAGATGGCCACTGCCATTCATTGATCAAGGCCTGGCTCAGGTGCATGGCTCAAAAGTGTTTACATCAACATTCATAGCCACATACAAAACTCATTCATACATTTACAAAGAACACAAACACCCATGATGTTTCATTTATCATTGGGTTTTAAGAACACAGCTTCATTTCATATATTGAACAATAGACCCAGTCCCTAACATTAGGTGTCGTGGTGTATCTAACACCAGATTTTTGGGTCAGGTATTTGTCACACAAAAGCGTTGACGCGTGTTTCGGTCGGAGACCTTCCTCAGGACGTAAGGCAAAGCAAGAGTTCTTCGCCCAGTTCTTAATAAGTAAGGGCCCGTGACCAATCTAAAAACAATCATAAAAACAGAGTGTCATCCCAATTTCTTTAAACCGGTGACTAATAATGTCACAGTGTGTTATAGACTTCTCAACACACTAAATCCCTACTCACCCCCAAGTTCCAATTCGAGTAGAGGTGAACGGAATGTGGGATATTAATCCCCCACTGGAATCAGTGCAAGTACTGAACCTGTGGAACCAATACAAACATATATTTCAAAATATGTATTAAGCTCAAGATTTTGGCTTCAACCGCTAAACTACATTACATTCAAAACACACACAAAAAGCCACACTGACATGTGTTCATGGTGTAGCTCAAAACCATTCGCCGTGGTATCACCACTGCGAAACACAGCGTAGGAATCGCACAAAGTTCTGCCAAAAGAAACCCACATACACCTATGAGCCATATGAATATGCCCCTATGTATAGCTAGAGATACAGGCAGAACTCCTTAGACCCTGGTCAGTTATCACCATGTGGGGATTTTCTACATGGTTTTACCTAGCATCTTACCCAGTTAGAAACTTTCACAATTGGAAATCTGTGCACCTTACAGTGCTTCATTATAAATAATACCTCACACCATGACATGCTCGAGTCCCAAGAGTAAATGCCAGAAAAAACAAGACCAATGTGGGAATAAAAACAATGCACCCATAGTGGTCAAATACGAGATGCAAAAAACATCCCCATTCTAACACTCGTAGCTCATAACAAGCATTCATGGGTCTATTAGCCACCACGTGAGAATAAGTAAAACAATGCACTGTTTGAACCCGAAAAGGGAATAAAGGGGTGAAAAGTAAGGGATCTCCCTACGCTCGTTGCTTTTAGTAAGTCGTAAAAAATGCAAACCCAAGCAATACTAGAGCCGAATTATATCAGATGCACAGTGAGAACACCGTCACCCCGCACTACTCGTGTCTCATAACAAGTATGCGGAAGGCTACAAAGTGGGAGAAACAATTCCCAGAAATTTCACATGTAACCACAGAACTCATAGAGAAACCCTCAAATTGAGACTACCGGGCCTAAATGTATAAAAAAGCACTGTGGAAGCACCGTCACCCCGCACTACTCTTGTCTCATAACAAGTGTGCGAGAGGCTTAAGTGGAAAAAATAAAATAAATAAGATAGAGGCCCCAGAGATTACCCATGTAGCCGCGGTACTCGTAAGGAAGCTCTCAACGTTAGAGACTGCCGAGCGGTCAAAACAAATACTTTTCACAGAATGGTGCCTCCACCCACCAACCTTTAATGCACAAGGAATAAAGTGTGACTCAACCCATATTGGGAGGAACAGCCTCACATAAGTCAACATGTATTAATCTTTAACTATATATCGATAAGCTTGCCACAGAGCGGAACCGCGTTAGTTCGTACCACTCCAACTCCTCCAGGTCAATGAGGAACTAGACATAGGTGAGGGACTATCTCTATTTAAGAGATTCTCACGTTCCTAAACACTAAAAAAGGACTCGAGAAAACCACTGCCCTATTATGTATCACGATAGCGCATGATTGCATCTCTGTATATATGCTTTCCTAAGCAGGAACACTGATAATCTCTAAGGCCATAGCAACAACAATTCAACACACAAAACACGTATCATGTGAGAAACCTTTTTAATGAAATGGAGGTCTAAATGAAATGCCAAATTATTATCGAGCTCCCTAATTCAGGGAACTGGGTCCATTTGCCTATGGAGACTCATATATAATTATATCAGATTATTTTTGTTACTTCGGTAAAATAAACAACATGACCTTCCCAATACAGTAATAGCCTTATTTTTTATGCTTGATCAGCGTTACCATTAAGCAACAAGTTATTGTGCAAATTACTTGTATTACCACTGTGTAACAAGTTAATGTGCAAATTACTTATACGGGGAAACACAGAGCAATTTTTTAGATATATTTTTATACATTTTATATAGTACCTAGTAGCCGAAAACATAAAAACATACAGGAGACTCCATATAATAACACATTTCTTTCTGTGCATGATCTTTATATCCCCTTATATATGTTTTACATTAGGTACTTAGTAACCAAGCTCATTAGAACATTGCCAACATATCCCATCTGTAAATACATTTCCTTTTTATATACAGGATAGACATCCATTGAATAATTTAGAGGAATTAGATATTTAATCCACATTTCAGTTCGGTGCTCAGTGTGTATAGTTACCTATACCCCAAAATGTTGGTTGTATGGGCCCCTTATACTCAAATCAATTGTTTAAAACCAGATTATTCCATTCCACCGAAACATTCAGCCCCTTACGGACTGTGTTTAATGTGTGGATCCATTTTTGTTCAATACGGTGCAATGTTATACCTATGTCACCTCCTCTCATATTGGGCTTTATGTGTTGTAATATAAACCACCTCATATCTGTGTCTTTATGCTGCATCTTTACAAAATGTTCAATCAGTGGCTTATCTACTACTTTATTCCGTATGCAGCTTCTATGCTCAGATATACGCTGTCGGATTTCTCGTGTAGTTTTACCTACCTATAGTAGTTGGCATGGACAAGTAAAAATATATACTACATTTTTGGTCAAGCAGTTGGTATGGCAATTCATTTTCCAAACTCTCTGACCATATTGGAACTCACGTTTTGTCTCTGTTAAGGGGCACGCAACACATCCGCCACACTTATAGTGGCCAACAATGGGTGGTAGTCCCCATTGATCATTGATGGTACGTTCTCTGGTTGGCTCTCGGTATGTGTGTACTAGTTTTTGTCTGAGATTTTGATTCCGTTTAAATGCAAACATCGGCTTTTCTTTCAAAGACCCAGGTTGTTTTATTAGATTCCAGTGTTTTCCAATGATCCGCTTAACATCCCCACTTATTGGATTGAAAGTTGTGACACACACCAAACGTTCAGATTTGGTTTTACTCTGTTTAGTGAGACAGATTTCTCGGTTCGTATTCTCCGCACTCTTCAATTGGTCTTTTACTAACCTTCTCGGGTACCCCCTCTTGGTCAGCCTATCCCTCAATTGTGCTGCATGTAGTTTAAACTCATCCACCTCAGAACAGTGTCTCTTAATACGTAGGAACTGCCCGTAGGGGAGGTTTTGACGTAAACTTGCAGGATGAAAACTGTCAAAATGTAACAGAGTGTTTTTGTCAGTTGGTTTCTTAAACAGAGTCGTAATTAGTTGGTTCCCGCTCTTTTTGATCAAAAGATCAAGGAAACTGACTTCACCGTATTGAACAAAAATGGATCCACACATTAAACACAGTCCGTAAGGGGCTGAATGTTTCGGTGGAATGGAATAATCTGGTTTTAAACAATTGATTTGAGTATAAGGGGCCCATACAACCAACATTTTGGGGTATGGGTAACTATACACACTGAGCAGCGAACTGAAATGTGGATTAAATATCTAATTTCTCTAAATTATTCAATGGATGTCTATCCTGTATATAAAAAGGAAATGTATTTACAGATGGGATATGTTGGCAATGTTCTAAGGAGCTTGGTTAATAAGTACCTAATGTAAAACATATATAAGGGGATATAAAGATCATGCACAGAAAGAAATGTGTTAATATATGGAGTCTCCAGTATGTTTTTATGTTTTCGGCTACTAGGTACTATATAAAATGTATAAAAATATATCTAAAAAATTGCTCTGTGTTTCCCCATATAAGTAATTTGCACATTAACTTGTTACACAGTGGTAATACAAGTAATTTGCACAATAACTTGTTGCTTAATGGTAACGCTGATCAAGCATAAAAAATAAGGCTATTACTGTATTGGGAAGGTCATGTTGTTTATTTTACCGAAGTAACAAAAATAATCTGATATAATTATATATGAGTCTCCATAGGCAAATGGACCCAGTTCCCTGAATTAGGGAGCTCGATAATAATTTGGCATTTCATTTAGACCTCCATTTCATTAAAAAGGTTTCTCACATGATACGTGTTTTGTGTGTTGAATTGTTGTTGCTATGGCCTTAGAGATTATCAGTGTTCCTGCTTAGGAAAGCATATATACAGAGATGCAATCATGCGCTATCGTGATACATAATAGGGCAATGGTTTTCTCGAGTCCGTTTTTAGTGTTTAGGAACGTGAGAATCTCTTAAATAGAGATAGTCCCTCACCTATGTCTAGTTCCTCATTGACCTGGAGGAGTTGGAGTGGTACGAACTAACGCGGTTCCGCTCTGTGGCAAGCTTATCGATATATAGTTAAAGATTAATACATGTTGACTTATGTGAGGCTGTTCCTCCCAATATGGGTTGAGTCACACTTTATTCCTTGTGCATTAAAGGTTGGTGGGTGGAGGCACCATTCTGTGAAAAGTATTTGTTTTGACCGCTCGGCAGTCTCACGTTTAGGGCTTCCTTACGAGTACCGCAGCTAGATGGATAATCTCTGGGGACTCTATCTTATTTATTTTATTTTTCCCACTTAAGCCTCTCGCACACTTGTTATGAGACAAGAGTAGTGCGGGGTGACGGTGCTTCCACTGTGCTTTTTTATACATTTAGGCTCGGTAGTCTCAAATTGAGGGTTTCTCTATGAGTTCCGTGGTTACATGTGAAATTTCTGGGAATTGTTTCTCCCACTTTCTAGCCTTCCGCATACTTGTTATGAGACACGAGTAGTGCAGGGTGACGGTATTCTCACGGTGCATCTGATATACTTCGGCTCTAGTATTGCTTGGGTTTGCATTTTTTATGACTTACTAAACGCAACGAGCGTAGGGAGATCCCTTACTCTTCACCCCTTTATTCCCTTTTCAGGTTCAAACAGTGCATTGTTTTACTTATTCTCAGGTGGTGGCTGATAGACCCATGAATACTTGTTATGAGCAACGAGTGTTAGAATGGGGATGTTTTTTTGCATCTCGTATTTGACCACTATGGGTACATTGTTTTTATTCCCACATTGGTCTTGTTTTTTCTGACATTTACTATTGGGACTCGAGCATGTCATGGTGTGAGGTATTATTTATAATGAAGCACTGTAGGTGCATAGATTTCCAATTGTGAAAGTTTCTAACTGGGTAAGATGCTAGGTAAAACCATGTAGAAAATCCCCACATGGTGATAACTGACCAGGGTCTAAGGAGTTCTGGCTGTATCTCTAGCTATACATAGGGGCATACTCATATGGCTCATAGGTGTATGTGGGTTTCTTTTGGCAGAATTTTGTGAATGAGACATCAAGTGTGCGATTCCTACGCTGCGTTTCGCAGTGGTGATACCACGACAAATGGTTTCGAGCTACACCATGAACACATGTAAGTGCGGCTTTTTGTGTGTGTTTTGAATGTAATGTAGTTTAGTGGTTGAAGCCAAAATCTTGAGCTTGATACATATTTTGAAATATATGTTTTTATTGGCTCCACAGGTTCAGTACTTGCACTGATTCCAGTGGAGGATTAATATCCCACATTCCGTTCACCTCTCCTCGAATTGGAACTTGGGGGTGAGTAGGGATTTAGTGTGTTGAGTAATCTATAACACACTGTGACATTATTAGTCACCGGTTTAAAGAAATTGGGATGACACTCTGTTTTTATGATTGTTTTTAGATTGGTCACGGGCCCTTAATTATTAAGAACTGGGCGAAGAACTCTTGCTTTGCCTTACGTCCTGAGGAAGGTCTCCGACCGAAACACGTGTCGACGTTTTTGTGTGACAAATACCTGACCCAAAAATCTGGTGTTAGATACACCACGACACCTAATGTTAGGGACTGAGTCTATTGTTCAATATATGAAATGAAGCTGTGTTCTTAAAACCCAATGATAAATGAAACATCATGGGTGTTTGTGTTCTGTGTAAATGTATGAATGAGTTTTGTATGTGGCTATGAATGTTGATATGAAATGTTTTTATGAATTTTTTATTGAGAAAATGTTATTTCATATGATAAATTTATCTAATAAAATATGAATTTGTATTAAGGAGTGTCATTCCATCCTACTGATCAAATCTTTGGATATTTACTCACTATACCTGAAGGATGAGGGTTTGAAGTGCATGTCTACCCCTTTATTTTTCCCTCAAAAGTGTTTACTACATTAGATCTCACATCTAGATATTGGTGCGTCCCATTGGTAGAGGAGATTCAGAATTTATTTTCATTTTCATTTGATAAGACCCCATACGCACGGGTTATAGTTCCATTCAGGTATGTCAATAGTGGGAGTGAATTTGGCATATTTTTAAGAAAGGCTATGCCTGATGCAGCGGAAAGAGGAGCCATAGTTTATGTGGATGATGTCCTGATAAAAAATGAAAGCTTGAAAAGCCATTTTGATCTTGGCCAATCGCAAAAGGCAGGTGCCAAAGTATCTTTACAAAAATCACAATGGTGCAAAGAAAAAGTGAATTTTCTAGGCCATGAAGTGACTGAACATGGACTAAACCCACAAAAAAGAAAGTAGAAGCCATACAAAAGCTAAAAGATCCTAAAAGTGTGAAAGGATTAAAAGGTTTATTAGGAATGACGGGGTATAACAGAAAGTTTATTGAAAATTATGCTGAAATTACTGAGGCAGTGGCTAAATTAAAGGAATGTCTTATAAAGGCACCATGTTTAGCATACCCCATAAAGGATGGGGATTTCCTTATAGAAATAGGTTTCTCTGAACATTGTATGCCAGCAGTGTTATCACAAAAACATGATTTGAATCACAAAACCATTGCTTATGCAAGTAAGGCATTTTCCCAAGTTGAAATTAAATTCAGTGAATGTGAAAAGGCCCTTTTGACCACTGTGTGGGTGCTACAGCATTTCCGCCCCATTGTTCAGGGAGAAAAGGTAATTATTGAGACAAATCATCAACCTTTGCAGTTTTTAGAGAGTAAAAGAATTAGGTCAGGCAACCTAGCACAGTCCAGAATTACTTCATGGACACAGGCATTGCAAGGTTTTCCTGTAGAAGTGAGGTATGGCCAAAATAAAAAGAGCCCAGTCGCTCAAGGTTTGGCAGATCTACATGACTGTGCAGCTGAACATGTATCAAACGAAGTAGAAGTGGAATCTAGTTTACAGGAGTTTGGGCAATCACCGCCCAAAGCTTTTGATGAAAATTTAAAAACATGCAGGATTTGCCAACTGTATATGTTGATGGTTGTGCTTTTCACATTGAAAATGACAGTAATAAACAATTGGTGTCAGGAATAGGAAATGTCTGGTTGAAATGTGAAGGCATTCCCAGTATAGGGATGAGAACTGGGGCTAGGAGCAGTCAAGTAGCGGAATTGTCAGCCATTTATAAAGCAATTACTACTGCAGTTGATAATAAATTTAGTGAAATTGTCCTGGTGACTGATTCTGATTATGCACGAACTAGCTTTGTGAATATTTGCCTGGCTGGAAAGCAAGAGGCATGATTACATACAATAAAAAGCCCCTTAACATGGGAAAATGATACAAGCCATAGACAAATTGGTGTCAGAGAATGATTTGACAATATACTGGAGCACAATTTGTGGCCACTTAAAAATTGCAGGAGAGGATAAGGAGGGAAATGATTAGGCAAATCATTTAGCTAAAATTGGGGCTTTGATGGGAGAGTTGCTACCTATTGAACATTTACTTGGTGAAATACAAATTGATACAGTTACACGATTTAAAGCTCCAAAAGAGGTGGGTCAATCAGTAGTACAATGGAGTTATGATACACCAGATCAAGATCTGATTAAGGCACAAAAGGATGATCCAATTTTGGGAATCTATTATAATCATGTGATAGACCCTGAACAAAACCCTTTAACAGACAATTATTGCGTGGGAAAAGAAGAGTTGAGGGTGCTATTAAAGAATAAAAAACGAATTAGACTACAGGATGGACTCATGATTAGAGAGTCCATAACAGGACAAATACAGTGGGTGGTACCCCTTTCATTCAGAGGGCTAATGCTACACCATGCACCTGATGCAATAATTGCAGGACACAGAGGTTCACAAAAAAATTTAGAGATACTGAAGGATTATGCTTACTGGCCACATATGTCCCAAGATGTGGAATTGCATACTAGGGGATGTTTAGTATGTGCCCAATTTAAACCTGCTTCACCAATGCATAGAGCCCCATTAATGAAAAGAGGCTTAACTCTTCCATGGTCAGATTTGCAAATAGACTATATAGGGCCTGTAAAGAGGTCCTGCAGGGGGAACCGTTACATTTTGAGTGTGGTTTGTTTAATGTCAAAATGGATACAGTGTATTCCTGCACCAGATTGTAGTGCGCAAACAGCAGCTACATTACTGCTAAATCATATATTTTCAAGATTTGTGTTACCACAAAGAATAGAACCAGACAGAGGAAGTCATTTCACAAGCCCTCTAATGGGTAAGGTGTGGCAAATACTGGGAGTGAAAAGAAAGCTACATGTTGCATATAGACCCGCCTCTTCTGGTGGAATTGAACGCCGTAATAGGTCTGTTGTGGATATATTAAAGAAGTTTGTAGCAGAGGCAGGTTCCAGTTGGGGTTTACGTTTACCTCTGGTTTTGATGGCAATCAGATCAACTCCTGCCAAAGCCACAGGCATCAGCCCTCATGAAGTAGTGACAGGTAGGAAAATGGTATTGCCGCAACACCTGCTATACAGGACACATGAGCAAACACTTGTAAGCGCATCTACAGTTCATGAATATATGGAAGAACTGAGGAAGCATTTACAACATGCATTTGCTTTTGTGCAGCGGAATTTGGAAAGGGCTGCTGACAGTGCAAAGTCATATTATGATAAAAAGACATCAGTGAAAGAGTATTGTGTGGGGGATCAGGTATATAAATTTCATTTTGGAAAGGGTAAACAGAAAAATTCTAAATTTCTGGCTGACTGGCAGGGGCCATTTCAAATTATAGATAAGGTATCTCCAGTGGTTTATAAAATTTTGAGGACTGAAGGTGAAACGGTAACAGAGCAATTTGTTCATGTTAATCAAATTAAGCCCCAGCATCCCAAACATGAGAAAAGGAGGCTTGAGCGTGTAGAAACAAATCATGTACCTTAAATACATGAAAGGAAACGCATGGGTCTATTTATAGGGCCCAATATCAGAGAAATAAAAACAAAGGTGATTGTTGCAATGGAATAGATGTAAATACAAATATTATATGTGAGGATTATCGAAAAAGGGCTGAAACTAATGAAATTATTTTTACAAAGTTGAAATATGTTAAAGGATTAATGATGCTTTATGTATGTTTGTTTTCCCTCTAACATGTGCTTAATTTCAGAAAGCGAAAGAGAAAGGGCGAAATACATTTTATTTTTGGTAAAAGGGTTAAATTAGTTTTGTGCCATGTACTTAATCTTTTTCTTTTCTATTTGATTTAGAATCACTAACCTGTCTTTTGAGGTCAGAGTTCACAGGACCAGAGGGCACGGGAGATGATGGAGTCCTGGAGTCCAAGGGCTGAAGATCAAGTGATGCCTGCCTCCGGGTGGAGGTGAAGACAAAGTAACCGGGATGCCAAAAGAGATGACTCCTTTGGAAAAACATCCAAGAGTGTCAGGATGAAAGAATTCACCGGATGAAGCAGATGATGTGATGTTGCTGGTCGGGACATATCAGAGGTGGACATAACTATAAAAACAATACTTGACTGAATCGGCAGCGTTGTGGGTGCATTAATTCGCATGCATCCTGAAAGTATGGAGTTCCACATCTTTATTATTTTATTTTAATTTGTTATATTAGTTCTTTGTTTTAATTATTTATTTTATTTCATTATTTTATGATTGACTTCAAGTTGATAAAAAACATTGGACTATGGACACTTCAGTTGAGAAAACATATGTACAATATTTATAAGAACTAATGGACTCATTTCAGATAAATCTTGATTTTATGGTGGTTAAACAGTAATTTATTGTGAAAAATGTGAACATTGATATTTTTGAGTTTCTGTGATGGAAATAAAAAGAGGAGTGCAAGTTGTGTTTCCTCCAATTGTGGCTTCGGCCACTGCCAAATGGTCAGAAAAGGAGGGATATTGTAGTATAATTTATAGTGCTTTGAAGTATAGCGCCTCACTGAATGTGATAGCATTCTATTGACAGCAATAATGTGGCATACACATATAGCCAGTCCTATGTTGCTAGCATAATTGTATGAGAGATTGTATGTGTGACCATTAACACTGGGCTGGTCATTATGGGTGACTTTAATCACTGGAAGGGCGATAAAAGGGATAAAAAAGCTTTGGCATTGGAAAAAATGCTAGGAAATCATCAGATTACTATCCATAATATGGATCCCACGCATAATAAGGGCCACATATTGGATTGGGTTGGTAGTGGTAATATACAGGTTGAAGATATCATGACCACACCATGTATCTGGTCAGATCACTCTTTTGTCACCTGTGTATTGAAGCTTCCTGCCCTGGCATGTAGAGTGCATGTTCCTATGCACTCGGTTCGAACACGTAATCTAAAAAATATTACTACCTCTATTTTGGTCGACTATATGCACACTTTGATGACCTTCACTAATGATACCGATGACCCTGAGATGCTCATATATAGTTACAATAGGGAGACTATGGAAATGCTTGACAAATTCACCCCTATAAAAGATAAACTGGTTAAAGATCTACCTAACCATCATAGATGGTTTTCTCCCTCCCTGGCAGAACTTAGAGTCAGCAAAAGGCAGGCCTAACACATTTGGCGGAAAGATAGCTCTATTACCAACCTGGCGGATTGGAAATGTAAGGAGAAGAAATATAAATCTGAAATTATTGAGGCTAAAAAAACCTTTTATAATAATCAAATTAACTCAGCGGGAGATCAGACAAAGGAATTATTTCGCCTTTTTAGATCCTGGGAAAACCCTGCTGCTTGTAGTCTCCACATAAAACCCACAGCTGAAAACTGTGATCGGGCACACAAAGCTTTTTCAGACAAATTATTAAAAGTGCAAGATAAAATTAAGCAAGAAGCATTGGCATTTCCATTGCCTACTGTAAAACCCATGTTAGTGCCTATGGAGAAATGTTATTCAGGCACTAATCCGACAAACACTCAGCCGGATTTTATATCTAAAATTGCTACCTCACCCGAATTAGCAACAGATTTTACCTTTAGGGAATCCACTGTGGATGAAATTACAAATATTCTTAAAATGATGCATCCTACAAACTGTCCTGGTGAGCAGCTCCCTTCTAAACCCATTCTGGAACACAAGGAATTGTTCGCCCCTTTCCTTTGCAGATTTGCTAATGCCTCGTTTCGGCTAGTTGTTATCCCCCAGTCAATAAAGAATGTTGTAGTCTCTCCCCTATTAAAGAAAGCAGGACTAGATCCCACTGATCCAGCTAATCTAAGACCGATTACAAATACCTTATTCTTTCTTAAACTTATAGACAAGGTAGCAACCATTCAATTACACGCCCATGTACAAATGGCTGGCATACTTCACGTCAAGCAGTCGGGTTTAGAAGCCACCATGGCACTGAGAGTGCCCTCTTAGATCTACAGACCTTCATGTTTTCCAAACTAGAGGAAAGTAAGTCGGGGCTGCTGATGCTGTTGGATTTATCACCAGCCTTCGACCTGCTTGATGATAAAATTCTACTTGATAGATTGAAGACTGTCGGGGGCCTATCCGTTAAAGCCATAGCTTGGCTGAGATCATTCTTGGAGGGCCGATGGTCACAGGTGCATTTGGGGGATAGTGCTTCCAAATCACAACTTATAACATGCAGTGTACCACAGGGAGCATGTCTATACCCACTACTGTTTAATATTTACATTCTCCCTCTCTGTAGTGAATTAGAATTTTTAAAGATTTTCTTTTGTAACTACGCTGATGATTTTCAGTTGGTTCTCGATATCACTGGCGATTATGATGTTGACCAACGCACAGTGAATATGGTATACTTACTGATAAAGCAGTGGATATACACAAATTGGCTTTGTTTGAATGCCTCTAAGACTGAACTCATGCTATTTGGCCCTCGCCAGGTACCAACCCAGTTGGACCAAGAGTATGTAAGTTTCAGGATAGATGGCAGTTGTATCAAGGTTGTGCAGAAAGTTAAAACTTTGGGGACTTTCATGGAAAATAGCCTAGACTGTGAAGCTCATGTCACAGCCATTACTAAGAGCACTAATTATCATCTTAAAGTGCTCAGGCAAGTCGCCCCTCTTATTTCGGTTGACAATCGCACCTAACTTGTAAGAGCCGTTATCTTGCCATGTGTGGACTACTGTAATGCGCTCCTAGGTGGGGCAAGCAAAGCTAACATCCAAGAATTACAAAAAGTCCAGAATAAAGCTATCCGCATCATCTTTCAGATGAAACGTCTAGAACCTAGTACGCCAGCTAGAAAAAAACTACATTGGCTTCCTCTGGAAACCAGAATCCAGTTCAAACTCCTAACTATCTTCCATAAATGCATCTTTGGGAATGCTCCTACTTATTTGAAGGACGTTGTTAGTATTTATCAGCCCAAAAGACATCTTAGGTCAGCCGAAGACCTCTTATTAGTACAACATCGAGTAAAAGGATCTCGTGGGCTCAGCAGGGCCTTTTCCACCCAAGGAGCAAAGGCATGGAATGCACTTCCGGCATCCCTGCGTAAGACTGAGGATCTCTTTGTGTTCAGGAAACAATTGAAAACATATCTCTTTAACTAGTATGAACTCCCGATAGCAGCTCGATCACTATACCCGTCTCTTGGCGCCTGGATGCCTACGGTTATGTCCCGGTACAAGCAAAAATAACAATAACAAGAACAATAATGTATGAGTATGCAGATGGGGACAGGCTGCAGGTTTAAAAGTGCACCATATTTTTTTTTTCTCTTCCTTGAAATACCTGATACACAGGAGACTACATTATTTATCTAACTGACTGACTTAATTAACAAGTACTAATCACTAGTGCTAACTCATTAACATTATAATGTAATCTATGTGAAAAATGAAAATGTTCTGAAATTCGTTTTCAAACGAGCACTAGAATATATATTTTTTTCTTTCTGTTCACTATGTTTGCAGCAAGCAGAATCTGCATGCTAGGAAATGATTTAGTTACAGTTTCTTACTGTAGAAATGGACTATTGTGTGGAAGGAAGGGTGATGCGGCCGTTTTAATTTGATTGGTGCAAAGTATCTGCAGTGGCCCATATAAGAAAAGGGGAAGGTGCAGAGGTTTGCTTGGAAAAGAATGACAGATCTTTTGGCAGTTCGCTTTTACTGGGCTTCCAGACAGACGTGCCTGATTTCACTTAGCGCTGGCTTGAGAACCCTATGTTTTCGCCACACACTCCAAACATTCGAGATAACAGAGAAAACCCCTGCAGACTGGGCCTGTTAGAGTGAAAAGGAGATCGTGTGGGAGAGGGGACTGCATATATTTGGTGAGCATCCAAGGTCGAAGTGAGGTTATTTTTATGCAACTGTTTGGCGAATGTGTTCTAAAATTACCAGGCAGTTAGTATAGCAAAGAAATCCCCTGCATTTAATTTGTCATATGATAATGTTGCAAAGTGAATGTTGCTCTGTCCCTGTATTGTTTCTTTTTTTTGTTTTTATTTCAGAGAACAACGCAATGTAATTGGTAAGATGTTATTATGAATTGCAATTGTTTTTAATACACACAATATAAAAGCAGAACGTGTAGAGAGTTTTTGTTTTTCTCTTTTCTTGGTGCATTTGGAATAGCATTTATGACACAGGGAATATTTTTTTTAGGTAGTACATTTGTCATTTTTCCCATGTAGATGAAATACAGACAGATAAACTGTCCTAAAAATAAGACTTAGCGGTGATAAATAGTTGTATGCGTGTGCTCCCCAGTGCATGTTGTCTGGGTGAAATCTAATCTAATATATAGATTACTAAGGGTCCATGAACCAGTAATGAATCAGTAATGAGGCCTATGGAAGCATAGTTCACTGATGTAGATAAATCAGTGATAAAACCATGGGTTATTGGTGATGCTCTATGTGAAATTGTGGTGTCTCTGAATGTAGATCCAAGGCTCTCTATAGATCACAAGAATATTATAAGAATAAGGAAGGTTTTGTGTATGATGGGGCCATAAATAGAAAAGGAAAGTTATGCTCACCACTAAGTAATTTATCACTATGTAATTTACCACCAGAAATTACCACCATTAGTCTATATTACTAGATTATCCAATATAATGTAACAAAACATGGTCACTGGAAAGAGGTAAGGCCAAACCCAATCTAGATGCAAGGACAAGTTATTACCAAATTAACACTTTTCTTTTGGCGGTAAGAAAATATTGCCAGACCCCAAATCTATACAAAATATCCTACACTCCACATGCATTATGCTCTTCTGATGCTCGATTGATCGTGGTTCCTAGTTTTAAATGGACTAGACTTGGTGGTTACTCTCTTTTGGCTATTGGGGCATGCTTTTGGAACAAATTAACATTATCTCTCTGATCCACGGAACATCACCTGTCTTTATGGTATGCTGTGAAAACATTTCTATTTAAGTATTTCTCTCACTCTGGTGGCTGGTCTCCCCTTTTCTGGTTCTGTTTCTTTTTCTGCTTCTTATTTTAGTGCCATAATGCCCTAGTTGTTGATGGCCACTCTTTACAAGTGTATATTCATTTAGTCAAATAAAAGGAATCAAAATCTGCAACGTGTGTGATTTTAAAACTGGACTAAAATGGTGTTGAACTTTTCTTTGCACTTCAAAATGGATACCGAAATGTGCCATAGGCACTGGCACATTTGCCAAATGAGGAGAAAGGAAGCACAGCTGAACAGTGATACTTCCTGCAAAAAACAAAAGCTTATACCAAAAGGGATCAGGATTGTAAACCCATAGAGAATACCCATAACATGGTATATGCTGAGCAGATTCGCAGGAGAACATCAGAAAATAAGGATCTTCTCATACAGCATCTCTACTCCAAGCCAACTAGATTTAAAGACGGAAGTAAACAACCTCACAACATTGCTGAGAGAGCAAATAAATAGCCGAGCACCACAACTTGTGCATGAGCTCAAAAAGAACAAACCATCAAAAGATACTGAATTCCTTACTAATTTGGAAGGGCAAGGAACTGCAGTACCTTCAATGAATGACACAAGGTATCGTTAGGAGACGGGGAAGAGTTAAGGCTGCCCATGAAACAGTTATCCTCACACCAACCGGGATCAACACTGAAGCCCTGATGAGCGAACTCCCCACAAATCAACTAACAACAAACTGGACCAGCACTGAGGACCCAATGGGAGACTTCACCACCAATCAACTATCAGTCATTAACCACACTGGGCATGCACTTACACATGCTGAACATACTATACTCTGCAAGGGACTGACCTTCTGCCCAGCCAAGAACTAGACAAAATTCATCTGTGTGGGCAAATTGAAAACTATTTGCGATGCTTGCTTCTATAAGAATACTTCCACAGGCAAAACAAAGAATAAAGGGCTGCCTCACATTATGTTGGCACATAAAAGTGCTCAAAGTAGACACTGCCATATGGATGTAGCTTAAAACTTGAAACCTACATCGACTGTCTCAGAAAATGTGTAAGATCTGACACACTCAACACACAAAAGGGGACTAAACAGAACACACCCCCCCCAAGAGAGAAGTTTAATAGGAACTCTACAAGTAAACAAGCACATTATAATACAACCAGCTGACAAAAATGCTGTAGTTGACTCAAGGACACTCAGGAATACAAAATAGAAGCATATAACTTCTTGACACAAATGAGTACCTGGAAGTTAGTGACAACTCCGCAATAGAGTACAACAAAACTCTACAACAAACTGTAAAATCCATGGCAAGCAGCACCAAGGAACACCTCCAACATCTGATACCGAACAATCCAAATCCTGGGACCTTTTATCTGCTCCCAAAGACCCACAAGCCAGAAAATCCAGCTACCCAATCATCTCTGGAGTAAATGCATTACACAAAGCCATATCTGGATGTATTGAATTTGAATCCATACTAAAGCCTCTGGTCATGAACACAATAAGCTGTCTGCAGCACACAACACACTTCCTCAGAAAGATTCAAGAGATAGACTATGTACCGCCAGATGCACTCCTGGCCACAGTGGTTGTTAATGCACTTTATTCCAACATTACACATGAAGATGGTATTGCGGCATTTCAGACATTGTTGCAAAGAGTGAACATCAAGAAAGACACCCCAACCACAGCTATAGTGGAACCCATGAGATTCATACTCTGGCACACAAAGTTCTGCTTAAATGGAAGGAACTTCAAACAAAAGACCGGAATAAGCATGGGAACAAAAATAGAACCTTAGTATGGGTACCTTTTCATGGCGCATATCGAACAGGAGTTCTTACGGCAACAATCCCTGAAACCACTAACATGCATGCGCTACATTGATGACATCTTAATTTGGACAGAAGTTGAAGACTCTCTTAAACAATTCCATGAATCATATTATATGGCTTCCACTGATACAACAAGTTCCGGCATACAACCATCTTGCTTGGTAGAAACGGCCATCTAGAAAGAGCTGTATACAAGAAACCCACTAACAGGAATAAATACCTGCACAGAGCATGTTTCCACCCAATCCTCACAAAACAGTCCCTTATCTACAGCCAGGCCTTCAGATACAAACTCATATGCTCGAACAAGAAAACAAGGGACAGCCAACTTGCCACACTCCGCACATCCTTCCTGAAAAAAGGCCACTCGGCCAGACAAATTGACAAGGAATATAATCATGCTTTGAAAATACCCAGAGACAACCTGCTACAATACAGAGACTCAAGAGAGACAGAACAAATACATTTACCTACTACCTGGCACTAACCCAACTGAATAGGATTGTTAAGGACCTACAACCAATGTTCAATTCCATTCCTTTTAGTGCTGCTTCACAAGGCAGGAAGGTGCCTGGCTTTCTGATTTTTTCTACTCACAGACACGCTTTGCGGTCTGTTATCTATGTCCTACCCTTAGTGGGTGGGGCCTAGATTTGGGTTGCTCGTATCACATAGCTCATTCTGCATGTGGCGCACCAGCAGGTATGACCTGTCCTTTTATCTGTGATTGATTTCCTTTTAATACACAGTTACCATGTGGGTGATTCACTGGGCATTCTGTGGAATTCAGCTTTAATTTCCTTGTAGTGCCGCTTTGGCTTCCTGATTTTTTCTCCTCGCATACACGCTTCACGGTCTGTTATCTATGTCCTTTGCTTAGTGGGCGGGGCCTAGTGATCACATCATGTGCATTTGTATAAATGACCGGCCCCAGAAGTGCAGCGGACGAGGGCTTAGTGCACCAAAGTCGCGCCAAAGTCTAGCCCGTTTGTGCTCGTCCATGCACAGGCCGTGCAAGACTTGGACTCTGCAGGCCATATTTCTCCTCATATACCAGACAGATACCCGGACCATAGCATCTTGGTATCCCAGGCCCCTTCTAATACTCAATGGCCGGTTGGCTTTCTTAAATGTACTAAAGCCACTCCCAAGGCTGATGCTCTTCAGTGCTGCCTCCAGAATACTTGTTCACTAGTAGCTCATGCCTTGGACTGCTATAATCTGGTCAGTACCTCTCAACCTGATCTTTTGTTTCTAAGAGAGACCTGGTTCTGTGACACATCAGACCCATACATTATTCAAGCAATCCCCCCTAAATATGAGCTTCTTCATGTTGATTGCCCCTCTAGTCATTCAGGGGGAGGAGTAGGCATTATGCATAAGGCTATTTTTAAAAAATCTTGTATCGTCCCAGATCACTCCCTTAAGATGGAGTGTCTTTTGGCTCGGATTTCTTTGTCCCCTACTCTAACACTATCATTCCTTGTAGTCTATAGACCACCAGGTGGTGATAGCTCTTTCTGTGCCAAATTCCCTGCCTTTGTGCTGGATCTCCAGCTCAAATATCCACATCTCCTGATTGTTGGAGACTTTAACCTTCCATCTAATACAACTAATGCTCAGCAGGTATCGAATGTTTTAGTTCTTATGTGTGACCTTGGTCTTCCTTAGTTAATCACTGATCTCACTCATCGACTGGGTAATGTTTGATATTTTGTTTTTGCCGCTACGGCTATTATTCTTGCTCCTAGTCCAGTATTATGGTCTGAACATTTCTTGGTAACTTTTTCCATCTCATGTGCGGATTCTACTTGTCCCATGGCAAAGCCTGCTGTCCGTAAGCATAGCTGGCACCGGGTCTGACTTAGTAGCTTCTCTTCTGTCACAGTGTGCTCAAGATGCACCATGTCCCATGCTGACACTGGATGCCACCTTTCGTGCAGCAGCTGATCATTTAGACCTTCCGAGCCCTGGTTCTCTGATGAACTTAGAGGCTATAAACTTCTCTACAGGCAGGCAGAAAGGAAGTGGTGAGCTGGTTATTCTCCAGCTGACAAAACTTCCTTTCGTCGTATTAGGGTGGCCTATGATAAGGCCATTATTTCTGCTAAACAATCCTTTTTTAGCCATAAGGTGGAGGCAGCTGTCAACCAACCTAAGGCTCTGTTTGACTTGGTTCACTCCCTCTCCTCTCCTGCTAAATTGGGTGCTCAGGCTGTGCCTTCTCAAGTTCTCTGGGACTTTTATGTTTTTTTATAACAAGATTGACTATCCATCACAATATTAGCAGCTCTGCTGGGCAGCTTGCTACTAAACAGTCCCTTGATTTCTCTACTTTGTTCAATTCTACTTGGTCCACCTTCCCTACCTTCTTGAATTAAGATGTTCTCACGGCTATTCATCAGCCTAAATCTGCATCTCCGTCGGACCCTATTCCTCTTGTGCTTAAAGAGATCTCTGGTGATAGCGTCTGACTGATTACATTGGCAGTGAATACATCTTTTCGTGATGGACTCATTCCTAATGCTCTGAAACATGCGCTTGTGATCCCCTTGCTTAGGAAGCCTTCTCTGGACCCTGCTGTGCTTGCTCATTTTCGTTCAATCTCACTCCTCCCCTTTCTTATGAAATTGTTGGAGCCTCTGGTCTCCCCTTTGCTTTCTTCCTTTCTGGAATCCTCTGGGTTCTTTGGCAATTTTCAGTCAGGGTTTTGCCTTGCAAGAGGCACTGAGTCAGTCCTCACCTCTGTGATGGATGAACTTGCCCACCTGGTGGATCAGGGGGTGTCGGAGCAGTGATTTTGTTAGATCTCTCTTCTGCTTTTGACACAGTTGATCACCCCACCCTGATCTCCTGGTTATCGGCGGTGGGCCTGTCCGGCCAGGTTTTGGCATGGTTCTCTGCCTTTCAGTTCTATTGTCCTGCGGCATTCCACAGGGCTCCACACTCTCGCCAACACTATTTAACATCTATATTATGCCACTTCTCAGTCTTATTCAGTTCCATGGATTCCGGTACTACTCCTATGCCAATGACACACAGATTATGGTCCGCCTTGATCTTACTCGATCTGAGACAGCTGCACGGCTTAGGGGTTGCCTTGGGGACCTGGGATCTTGGATGGCGGAAAAAAGGCTTAAACTTAATGGTGATAAAACAGAGGTTCTCGTTATTGGTACCTCCAGCCCTTTGTCTTTTTGGACTGTTGATTTCTGGCCGATTTCTTTGGGCCCTTTCCCTGTGCCCGTCAGTATGCAAATCTGGTCACTCTAAATTGAAATTCTTGCGGAAAGTTCTTTGTTTTATTCCAGCCTGATATCAGGTGCCTGTTGTTGTGGCTCTTGTACTCAGTACTATCAACTATTGTAAGTTGCTCTACCTTGGTCTGCCCTGCTATCTCTTGTACCATCTCCAGCTTCTGCAGAATGCTGCAGCTCGGTCTATACTTCACCCCCCCGCTGGGTGCGCATATGTCCCCCCTGCTTCGTCAGTTCCATTGGTTCCCCGTTGAGAAACGCATTCTTTTTAAATTGCTCTGCACGGTGCATCGAGTCTTTTACAAACTAGGCATGGAATATCTTCAGGCTAAATTTGTTCCCTACATTCCATTCTATTCGCTTCACTCCCAGTCTGCCCTTATGATTCAGGTTCCTCGGTTTAGACTTTCTCATATGGGTGGGCGCGCTTTTTCAGTCGCTGCTGCCAAGGTCTGGAATTCTCTTCCTCATTCCCTTTGTGCCATCTCTTAGCATCTTTCCTTTTGTTACTGTTAGGCAGAATCCTGTGCAGTGCCCTTAGGGACCACTACACACAATTAAGACTACAGGTGGTGATACAAGTTTTACCTTTGGTACAAGCCTGTACTACTATGTCATAGTGGTAGCAGTGGCGGAGCAGCCAGGCTGATCTCAAGAGTATATGAGCAGTAGAAGAGATTACACAAAGGGACCACAATTACTGTGACTCAAGCAAACACTGACTCAAGGTTTCAGGTAGAAAAATATAAGTACATTTGTTTTTAAACCATTCGTTATAAACACAAAACTTCTATTAAACTTCAATAAAAACCACACGTTAAATATACTACAACTAACCAATTCACTTTGTACAGTAAGTCTCAAGGTAAGTACCCTGTATTGGCATGAACCGGTGTTAGGCACAAAAACACGTTACCGCGGATATGATTGCGATCACTTTTTGACAGTTCGGCCTACTAAACAAATGCATATCCGTGACATGAAATGCTATCGGGGCAAAAACACACTTAGCACATGAGATACCCAGAGGGAGTTGGAGGCAAAAATCACAGGCAATATTTTGGTTAGGCAGGCAGAATCAAGAAACACTCAGAGACAGGAGTTCAAAGTCAAAGGGCCAGGGTCGAAAGACACCGGGGCCAGTTGCCGGAGATCACACGGTCTAAGAGCTCACGATTCAACAGAGCCAAAAGTACTTCGATATTGTCAATGTTCGGAAGCAAAAGTTATAAGAAGGAGGGAGGACAAGGTCAAGCCTTGGAAATGAAGAAAAAGGGATTCACCCAGTTTCCTCAACAGAACACAGTACCTTGTTCCAATAGTGCAGCTAGTGCCCTGGCAGTTGTTCCTGTTGGTTTCCCGCAGACCCACGATTCCTGGAGCTTCGTCGAGAAGGGAGGACGTCTGAAGGGGGTCTGCACCACACAGGGATGAGGCTGGCAGCAGCGACACGGAATAAAAGGTGCTCTCCTTAAAAACAGGAGAGGCTCTTCAGGTGGCTATCCGGACCACTACAGAAGTGTGCAGCGATTTCAACCACGGAAGACGATCCTCTGGCTGTAGAAGATGAGCTGGTTATCCCCACCAAGCTCAAGGGAAGAAGACTCCGGACTGGATCTTCTCTGAGTCGTTGGAGGGCAGATAGCTCAGGACTGCAGCAGGGCTTCACCGGGATGGGGTATTTGCAGCAGCCGTCATTCTCTCCGCTTCTCTTCAGTTCCATGTAGTTCCAGTGGCAACTCTATGACTTCTAGCCCAAGAGACCTGCCTTTTATGCGAAAAACCCCCAATCACCCAGCAGGGGGGTTGTCCAGCCCGGACAACTACCCTGGCCAATCATGACAAAGTGCAACTTGGGTTTCCTAGGATACCCTGTGCAGGGGGTGACTACACCCCTCCCTCACATTCAGCCCACCTAGACACCCAGGCGCCTTGAGGAGGGCTTCTGGGCAGAAGGCCACCAAAAGACAGTGAACAAAGAAGGCAAACCTAGTTTGCTGCACAAAGTAAAACACAAGAAGGACTTTAACAAAAAAGAAATGGCGAATAAACCCAAACGGAGCCAAAAGAAAGACGATTTGGTCAAGCGGGTTTATGTTCGAGGCTAATATAATAGCCAAGAACAGTACCACGTTTATCTAATATAATCGCGGTAGGAAAGTTAGGGTAGATACCACTGCCACCAGCCAAGTCTAATTGTTAAAAGAGCGAAACAATGCTCTAGGAGGTACAGATAAAAAGGGATACGAGTTAACCCTTTCCAGTACTCCATGGAAGATGGGGTGTACTGGATCTGTGGTAGATTGACTAAGTAAAGTTAATGGTAACTTTACCCTTTTCTGGGGGACAGTAGTCGCCTCAGAAATGGAGTCGAGGGAAGTCTCAAAGACAACCCTGTGCCACAGCACTGAAGGTGCTGTGTGACACACACTAAGAAGGGGGCTACTGAAGTGGTGTACCTCAGAGTCCACAATCACAAAAACAGAGCGAAACACATAGCAAAACACAGGTAAGAGTGGGGGAAAAGCTCTCACTCTTACCAGGTGGAAAACAATAAACTCCAGAAGTCTAGCAAAGCTGCTGGGGGACTCACTAGGTGAGGGAAATTAGCCATAAATGAGAATTCTCCCTAACAGTTACTCTCTAAGAATTTTCCTGTTTTGACACCTTCTCTTTTTCCTCTTTTTCTTTCTGCCAGTTTAGCACCATGATGCCCTGGGGCGAACATGCGCTAATAAATATTACTAATATTACCGCTAAAGTACGGCACCGACCGCTTGTATCGTCCTGCTATAGATTCGCTAGTATGTAAATGTCAGCTATACGATGTCTTGCTGTCTGCATACCATTTGTTCATGTACCATGACCCTATGGAGTCAAGAAAAGTGTCTTTATCATGTTCTGCAAACTTGTAACTTCTGTAACCAAGCTGTCAGCCCTCTTATCATATGCGCCCTGCTACCTCAGGGTCCGGTGCGCAATATAAATAAATAAACAAACAAACAAACAAACATAACATAACATCTTCAAAGAAGCTCTTCTAATTGCATACAAGCAACTGTAGCACAGTCTTTGATCAGGAATACATTCCCACCAGATCAAGAACAAGGAAGACCTGAAATATACCGTTGAAACATCAGGAGATGCAATACATGCCAACACATATGCACCAGATCTGCCATAACAACCCTGCAGAACTGAACAATACAGATACAAGGGACATACACCTGCAGATCATCCAATGTTGTATACCTCATCCACTGCAAAAAAAATGCATTCAAGGTAATGACGTTGGCAAGACCTGCAAAGAGCTGCTTGAAAGGATGAACTGATGTAAATACACCATCTCAAACCACAAAACAGAAGCATCAGTGAGTCGACACTTCACACAGGATGGGAATTTATGTCAGGATCTAACAGTGATGGTTTTAAAAGGTGGCCTCTCTAATACCACACACAGAAGGATGTGGGAGTTCAAGTACCTGAAGATGCTTAACCTTAAAGACAGCGGTCTTAACATTAATATTGAATTTATTACACACTATGGCCAACTTTGAGCCCAGGTACAGCAATGCAATCACATCAACAAAGTCGGATGACTGCTCTCCAGCACCATTTCTGCCAACACCTGTCTGACACTACATTTCACTACATTAATGCGTGATGGGCACAGAGCATCCACAACTGAAGTCTTGGGCATCTAATCTCAAATGTTTGTAACCCATTACTGAGCATGAGACAAGCTGAGATAACAGCATATAATGCACTGTCCAAAAACGGGTAACAAATGTTTTCATTCGCTACACTGTATGCATGCCAGGAAACCCCTGTGAAGCTTCAGGCATAGTGAGGTCACATTGGAGACTGCATCAGTTAAACTTTAGAGCATATTTTTGTAGTGCTATATTGTATACCAGCCAGGAAGCTTTAACCGCTACTTTGAAATCACTAAAATGCCCTGACGCTGCAAAACACTTTTATAGACTCTGTGATAAAAATACAAACTGACCCCATTTCCCAATGATGTGTTTTTTGATTTTGGATATGGTTGGCTATTGGCTGCAATATTGTTCAAATGCTACATAACGCTGTTAAAATAATCAAACATGTCCAATCCTCTGTCCTGTGCAATTGTATTTCCCTAAGCTGATGCAAATCATTGAGTGGCTTACAGAGCAGTAACCTCTGGCAGACTAAGTTATGACTTTGTGTGAAATGAACACATGCCAGTGACTGCTACGCGCACAATTAGTCAATTGGCACCGTTAGTTAACTTGATCTTTGCGGTTTATGCATATATTAACATGAGAGAACAACTTATTCATATGACCCAATTGATAACTGATGTTTGAGAGGTAACAGTGGGAATGGCCTGAAGATGGATTCCATTGCATTGCCACTACATGTGGCTGGCAACAGATATTTCTGAATTATCAGATTGGTGGTTGGGAGAATATTTGGAATTTTGAAAGCTAGCCTAGATTTTGCTGACATGAAGTTTCTGCAGGAGCAGTGCAGTGGTGTGTGCATGTGACATCATACTCTCAAATAACTTTCTGTAGAGCATAGCTATGTAGCATGGCAAGCAGAACATGAAAGAGTTCAAAGCGTGGAATATGACTCAGATGATGGTGATGATCAATACAATATGTGTTTACCCTGTGGTAATACTGCTGTAATACTGCTGCGTTACCGCCAGCACAAATAGAGTTACCGATGCTCAGTCCAGCGCTATTAGTGTCGGATCATGAAAAGCAGTACAGCAGTAAATTCCCATTCTCCATTGGGTCTGCTGGACCCAATGGGGTTGGTGGTCTCTATTACCGCTGGCAGTAATTACTACAGTGGTAATAGTGCCAACGCAGCTGAAAACAGGCGGTAAGGGGACATTTTTACCTCCAGCAGAAAGATGGAGGTAAAACTCCCACTTACCACCTGACTCATCATTGGCCAACCCTCAAATGCGGTGGCAATAGCGTTACCATTGCATTTAAGGGCTAAGGCCCAACTCATGATGAGGCCCAGTGAATGAGATATCTAGCTGCCTACGTAATTAGTGTTCTTTGGAATGCCACATTAATGCCAGCATGTTATTCCCACTGTTATTCACATCACAACACCAGCACTTAATGCATATCAGTTATGCCCTGAACACCTTCTTCAGGATTATCTTTGATTCATTATCATTATTATTTTTATTGATTTAGTTGCACAAGTCAACTTTTCAATGTAAAATACATATCACAAGGTACATAATACATAACATTTCATGTATAATTCTCAAGGGTTTCCTCTAAAATTTTCCTCAAGCTGTTATAGCACAAACATAATTTACATGACATACAATATTCAGTGTTCATTTATAAAACAGTAAGTCATGTGTTATTGTTCATCAGATTTTGCCAAATTGCTAGCTATCTACAATTCATTATTCTTCAATTAAAAATATCTTTTGCTTTTATATACAAAAAATGTGTCTAAAATGTCACAATAGATTAGGAGATGCTTATCACAATACGGCATTATTATCTTCAGCGCCTTCTATTCCTCCTTTAGTTTTATATTCACTGATCTTTGATACATTCAACAGATCATTACATTTGCCTTTAGCTTTTCCCATCTGACAATGCAAGACATAATTTTTATCTAATATGAATCAATTCAAATTAATGATTTTACAAAAAAATCAATGTTATAGAAGAAAAATTGGCAAATCTGCTGTTAGGTCCATCATAACTTCAACAAAAATTCTCTTTGTATCTCTATCTAATTTTCCAATGAAAAGCAAATACAAGTAACCATCTACACCAATCCAATTGAGATCAGAAACTTTACAATAGCTAATCTTATGGATACACAATTTCCATTATATAAACTATTCCATAACATTTAAGATGTCATGATTTAATAATGCTCAAAATATCATTGAGAATACATATTCCTAGAGTCTAAGAGCAAAGGACAGACCGTTAGCAAGTTTTTAGTCTCTGGTAGAGACAGATGCAAACAAAATCTGCAAATATGTGTCTCCTTAGAAATTAATTTGCGTGTCGCTAGCACATCATTTGTTCGCCATAAATTGAACAGATCTCTATACTTGGGAGCCGTACATCTTATTATATAAGATTCTGGCATGTTTAGATTTTTTTATCAAGGCTAGATGCTTTTTGAAATGGGAGTGTTTTAAACATTCCTCTCTGGTGACAATCCAATCATATTCCCATATCTTAGCTTTGGCTCTATTTGTATGTTCTTTTAAAAGTAGACATCCGCTGCTTTCATAAACTCTTGTATTGTCTCTACAAGATTTCATTGTCTTGTGTATAGTCTCAACTGTATAAATTGATAGAATATCTAATAAAGAATTAGATTTACATGCCATTATGCATTTTCTATATAAACAGCACATTTTCCACATGTAAAAGCCATACAATGACAGAAGACCCAGTTCATATCGTAAGATGCATATTTGGGTAATTTCAGTACCTTCTTCCAAAAACAACCTTCTAACTTGAGCTAGAATTTTTCACATCGCCATGTACGAGTTTCTGCACCATAGGTTATCATACGAACGACCTTCTGTTTACAGAAGGTCAGTAATGGCATTTTTGGGAATTTCCCATATCTGGCATGTATAATAGAGACTTGTGCAGCTGCCGTACGAATTTTCCTCTGAATCTCGAGGATGTATGGTCTATCAGAGGCCTGGTTGTTAGTATTAAGCCCCAGGTATTTATATTCATGAACCACTTCGAGTGGCCTTTGTTGAAATAACCTTCGAAAGTGATTTGTTTTTACAACTTGTCTGGTGGCACTAATCATAACCTTAGACTTTGCAAGATTCATACCAAGTAAATTTAGCTCAGCATAATTTTCAAGCTGTGGCAATAGTTGCTGCAGTCCCCTGGGTGTTTTAGCCAATAGAACTAAGTCATCAGCATAAAACAACCAGGGGACTGCATACACGCCAAGTTTCAGGGAATCCGATGTTACAGCCAAGAAACTCTTCCCATATCAGAGATGAAAAAGTTGAATAGAGTTGACACCTTAAGGCATCCCTGTTTGAGTCCTTTGAAGGTTGGTATCGGTGCAGAAAGACGCATGTATCACTATGAAAACTGTGAGATCAAATACTCAAGATAGCTCAGGCAATGTGCTCTGATTAATTTGGATATCAAGAGCTCCCTGGAGACGGAATCAAATTCAATTTGAAAATCAATAAAAGCAAGAAAAACGGATTGTTTCTTTTCATGTTCCTACAATTTAATAGCATGGAGCCCGTGCAAATTGTCTGATGTCTCCAAGCCTGGCATAAACCCTGTCTGGAATGATCAGGCGGGCAAACAACTTGCCCAGCACGTCTAGTAAGGCAATCGGTCTGTAGTTCTCTGGCCTCTGCCGATCACCTTTTTTTATATATTGCAATAATTACCGATTTGCACCAAGATGGGGGGATCTGGCGTATTGCAATCATTTGCGAGAAGATGACAAATAGTATCCCAGCCCAAGCCTCCAGATGTGAATTGAGCATCAGGTTGGATAAACCGTCTGGCCCCAGCGCCCTGGATGTGCTGAGTTTCGATATATAAAAGACCAAGTCTGCTTCATTAAAGGAGATCTCATCATAACTTGAGCGAATGCGCTTTGAAATGGAAGAAGGCCACGGAGTTGCCGCATACAAAGAGGTGTAATAAACTGCCCATACTTCTTCTGGCACTGGGTTTATTTGGCTTGGAGTTTGCAAAATATTAGACACCTGATTTAAAAGCCCCCATATAGATGCTGAATTTTTAGATGCCAAAGCCTGGAGCATGAGTAGATCATCTGCCTGCATCAACATCTTAGCTTTTTGAATTCAATAGCTTTGTGATCTGTTGGGGGACTATTTATAGCACATTTTGCCGCTCTAAAAGCCGTTTTCATATCATGCAAGACTTGTTCATGTACATGAAAGTGGGAGCGTCTTTATGTAAGAGAAACCTGTTCACTATATTTGAAGATCTGCATATCTGCCACATACATTCCATCTGAATAGATTAGTTCAGGATGTAGAAAGCCTGCCGAGAGTTTAAGTTGGAATTTCAGTTTTCGCAAAGTAGTGGGCGTCCATCTAAAAGGATTGCGCCCATTCGTAATGGTAAGCGGATGTGAATAAAATTGCGAAGTTGGTAAATCAATCCCATCTTGTCATGACCATACAAAAGATAATAATTAATGGTCAGTGTATTCTGTATTATAGCCTGAAAAGTATCTGTGATAGCAAATAGATTAAGGCCCACATATATGTAGTCAATTAATGATGTCTGACTACCTCGTTGCCATGTCCAGTGCAGGGAGTCATCCTCAGGCATAGATCCATTCAACATGAAAAACTGTCTGTCTTTCATTAATGTACACCATTTTTTAGTCACGTGAGACTTATATAAGCCACCAGATGGAAAGAGGTTCAAAAACAGAGCGTAGGATTGGGGGAGAATGGGTGAAGTGAAATAGAACAAACCTGGCCAAACAAACATTAGGGTAAAATAACAATGTATGTTAAGAGATATGTAGCTGTTTGTAAGGCAGGGCAAGGTAGGTGATACGGGGAAAAAAGACAAATAACCTTAAGATGGTCCATGATTTCCTAAGTAAATTGAACAAGATTTGTTTCTGTAAGATGTCTGATGACCTTAAGATGTGCTCAAGATTTCAAGATAGTAGTGATTATTCACACCGAATAGTTTTGTCAAAACTCTCCCTTGATGAGATGTCAATGCAGTTTACAAAGGCAAGTCCAATTGATTGGAAGTGTCTCCGAGCGCAAGAGTTGGGTATGTATTGAAGAAATGCAGCTGATACAATTGGAATGGGAGACAAAATAAAGGTATTCCCACCCTAAACCAAAATTAAAACGTCTCAGGTCTGAGAATGAAAAAGTATATTCTTAAGCAATAAGCCACAAGCTGGTGGGCATTACCACCTCAGGTATTTCTATTGCTGTTAGTACCCTGGCCCATTGGACCGGGGTACTAATCTTTTTTTTTTGTTTTAAGTTACGCAAAATCATATTTGCTGCCATGGATCGTGTAAGAAGGGACTAATTAGTCCCTTCTCACTTTCCGTGACGGCGAGTCGCACAGTGGGACACACCAGGATCAATAGTGCTCCCAGCACAGGAGAATGACAAAAAAGTAAGTGGGATGGGGTGGGTGGGAGCGCAAGCTGTGGAAAAGGGGGGAGGTGGGAGAGAGGAACCGGGCAAGGGGGAGCAAATACCTGGTAACCCAGCAGCGAAGATGGCAGCCTCCGACATTGAGGAGGCTTGGAGCGGCGGGATTACCGTATGGTAATGCCCCCACTCTGAGCTACCCCATTGGCTGGGAGGCGTAAGCCACACCACTGTTGAGTACCAATTAAACAGAATGCTACTTCTGTGTAAAGGGTCCTTGGATTTAATGATGTTATCCTTCGGAGCTAGCATTAAAAGGTATAGGTTGTCATATAGGTGTTAATATTGGTGAATATGTCAGTTGTACTAGCCAAAAAGATGCACAGTGTTAAACCTTGGAATCAAGAAGAACATTTTGATTATAGAGAGGAGAGTAAACTGCCTATACATAAGGATGGGATGAGATGGAAAGTCATAACATTGAGTATGATATGAGTTGGGAGTACTACAGAGTAAGATAGGCAGATATGATATCAGTAGAGCTTAAATGATAATCAGCAAATTGCAGCATATAAGAGTGTCAACATGAAATTATAAATATACTGCAATGAATATTTGAAAAAACAAAGGCCCAATATTTGAGAAAATATCAACAGCAGTGTCTTAAATACAGAAATATGTAGCTATAATAGTAAGGGGAAAAAGGTTAGCATGTAGATGTTTTAGAGACAGATCTGGAAAGAGTTGTTCTGTTCTTTTTAGGAGAAGGGGTTTTAGTAATGCATTTCCAGCTATAAGGATTTCATTTTTTTTCTGAGAGGGTTATTTTCAATCCAAATGTCGATGTTTCTAATACATTCTGAGATGTTGAGCATGGGAGCAGAATTGATCTGTATTGTAAGGATGAGCTGTGTATTTTCTGCATCGTTGTAGCAGGAGAGTTTACGAGATCTTAGGAAGATGGGGAATCCATTGACATAGAGATCGAAGAGTAAGTATGAGAGTGAGTCACCTTGGGGGACCCCAAAAATAATTTGTTTTAACTCTGAAACGAGAGGGGCAATGTAGATGCTTTGTGATTCGTCAACAACGGATAGAAACAGCTTGCTGTTGCCACAAGCTTTCATCCACAACGCACTATTGATAGTGTGCCTTTAAGTCAATTTCTACCGTACCAAAGGGACATATCTGAGGATGTTGAGTTTGCGAGATAATCTGAATCCTTGAGCAAGAAGTTCCAGGAAAGGGGATATGATCGGACGTCCATTATGAGCATCTCAGGCAAAGTGGCACATACTGATAGAGAAACATTGCTTACAACCAAAACGAAGAAGAAGGATGAATGTATGGTATATGTGAGTATGCACTCGACTCAGAGTAAGAAGATAAGAAAGATTATTCAGAGAAATTGGTTGATGTTGCAGATGGATCCAGAGACTCAGCCCCTCTTTGGAGAATTACCCATCTTCGTCTACAGGAACAGTAGAGCGCTTAGAAATAGTCTAATAAGAGCAGAGGTGCCCTCTAATCCAACAAGATCAAAAAAACATAAAGGCACCGAAGCCTGCTACAATTGTCAGAATTGCAGCAATCTTGTCTTGGGCAATACTATTTCACATCCACATACTGGGAAACCCTTAACATTGAATCACTTGTGCACCTGTGATTCAACGAATGTCGTGTATGCACTCAAGTGCCCCTGTGGTTTTTACTACGTAGGGATAACCATGAGAAAGGTAAAAGCAAGATGGACAGAGCATAAGTCGAACATTCAAACAAAGAATTTGAAGTCCCCTGTCGCCATGCATTTTATTGAGGTGAGACATTCTATTGTACAATTGAAATGTATTATCTTTGAACAAGTGAAACTAGGACAGAGGGGTGGAGATTTTCATAAAAGGCTGCTGCAAATGGAAATAATGTGGATTGAACTGTTGGATTGCCTGAGCCCGAGAGGCATGAATCATGACTATGATCTAATGTGTTTTGTGTAAAACGTGATGGGCCTGCATCGCTCGGGTCCTTACCTATGGGCCCCGGGGCATTACCTGGGACGGTAATGCCCCCGACGCTCGGGTTCTATTGCTTAATTACAATACGTGTCTTTGACCAACGAGGCACTTACCCTATAGTGAATTGTGTATTGTGGCACTAATATGGAGTTATGGCAGAAAACTGTGGTAGGGTTCTATGGAATATGGTATATTGATATTTACCCCACATCACTATAGTGAATTGTGCACCGTAGCACTGATATGGAGTTATGGCAGAAAACTGTGGTAGGGTCCTATGGAATATGGTAGATTGACATTTACCCCATATCACTATTCATCTTGACCAGAGCTGATTCAACTGCGTACCTCATGATATTTATTCCAATGATCCTTGACACTTTTTTTTATTAACATTACAATAAGAATCCCTTGAACAGACTTTTCATGAAAGGTACATGCACATGTGATGTCATCAGTGATGTCATCAATGAAATGTGTGATGTCATCTTTGTTGTTCTGGGTGTTAGTCTTAGCAGTGCACAGTGGTGACGCGAGTTATGGTTCCTTAGCTTACCATAACTGGGGAATTTCAGGGGGTTTTCGGTTTTACTTGGAACCATAATGGCACGTTTGTATTATGGCACGTTTGTAATGTTTGTTTAGTGAATTTCACAGGTTTTCAGTAGCGCAACTTAACCATAACGTCCTCTTAACAAAGTTTCTTTAGTGAATTGTACGGGTTTTTAGTAGGACAATGTAAGTATAAGGTCTTGTTAAGAAAAAAATTGTGTACTGCATGTCACAGATTTTCAGGAGAGCAACATAACCATAACGTCCCTTTAGCAAGGGTCGTTTGGTAAACAGTATACACCTTGCGAAACATGCCACATGAAGGTATGCTCACATACTACACCCTGACATGTCCCAGAATCAGTACACACTTAACTGTACGATCTATGCCTCGTGGGCACTGTGGAAATACATTTTATAATCATGTAGCAATGCCCACCTCCAACATTTGCCATACACAGCGCCAACATGTATTGGTATGCAGCGATTAGCAATGCACTACACATTATATATCGGTAGCAAAAGTTGTAGTTATCTGAAAAACACATCAGCTAAAGGCATCCTTCCTCCCTAAGAAACAGCAGCAGTGATGTAATGTGAAAGCATAAGATAAGAAACAGTGGTGCTATCTTGCACATAACAAACGGATAAAATTTGACGCCGTACATCTACCGACCCATATTACCGTTTGTTGCCTTTTTGCTCATTGCCGTTCGCAAATTGCCTTATTGTCTGCCATGGCAAAAAAGAAAGGCGCCCGTAAACAAAGGAAATAATGCGTTAATAACGGCCTTTCACAGTGTAAGGAAAAAAAAAGAAATTGGCATACACTCTAAGTACTGCATATTTCTCAGTAAAGTACATAGGCTAAATGATCTTTGCCAGTAATAGTCTAAATTAGGAAAGCAGTAACGTGTGCTACTGAAAAGTACCCCTACTTGTTGTAATCCGGGGCGGCTTTGGCAGTTTGGATTACAAAACAAAATCCTCTTTCAAGATGGCCGCCATAGAAAGGGAAGGCGGTTATTGCACACATACGCCCTCTTCCCTTTCCATGGTAGGCTGCTCAAAGCACAAGTACGTGACGTGACGCAACACTTGTAAATAAACATACAGCGACGTACAACCTAATAACTTACATTTGGAAATAATACAGTGGAAGTTAAAAGAAAACGTGAACATTATAGAGTTTGCAAAGTAGGTTTATTTAGCAACAAACTGTCAGAATCCATCGGCGTGTGCCCATTTTCAATACAATCATAACAATGCTTGTAAGGGCGGCATAGGAAATGGTGAAGAAGATGAGCATGTTGTTTTTTTGCCATACACATTTTTTTAACTCTTCGTTGAAGCAGTCGCTTTGTTTCCACAGTTATTTCCCAGTCGTCATGACCTGGAGCCTACAACACCATGAATGAAGTGATGTTGCTCCGAATATCGAGTTCAGCGTACGGACAATTCGGGCTTATAGTCTCATTCCACATAATTATTATGGACAGGCAACCGCTCACCAGCAGTTGCATTTGCCGTCCAAAGAAGCTCTCACTAAGCATTTGAAAACCATGGCAGACACAGTATGGCATGATATACCTAGGCTGGAAAAGTTACAGAAAGTATGTGTCAATAACCAACCTCTACCAAAAAATTTCAAAAAAGACATAGAAAATGTGCAACGTACAACACAAATTTACGTGTTCAAACATGACATGTTAATAAAATTTTACTAATTTCAATGAGAACCTATAGTAGCAGGCTAAAAATGGCGACATTTTGCATGCGCCGTAAGTAGGGTCGCCAACTCTTTCATAGTCTGTCGCGGGACACTTGTCCCCAAGGCGGTCATGACGTCACGTCATTCACTTGGCCCGCCCCTTTGTAAATGTAATTTTTTTTTCAATGGCTCTTAATTCCTTGCTTAATTGAAATGCAAATGGTTTGTCCATGGTGGAAGATGGACACGTTTTTTAACTGCAAACATGTCCATCACGACCCCAGGAACAAAGCATTAGCATTTCAATGAAGCCAGGTGTCAGAGCGTTACAGTTTCAACTGTAGGCTCAAAAGGAGCCAGGGCTGTAGAGCCGGCGGACAAAAAGCACTGTGCTGTGTACATGACCCCTTCAGTTTGCAGAGTGTCTGTGCTGGAGGCAGGTTCTTCCGACGCAACTCGGGACAACCTGCATCCCGCACAGCCACTCTGCAAACCGCAGGATGGAGCACCTAATTGCGGGACAATCCCCCAAAATCCAGGACAGTTGACCACCTAGCCGTAAGAGTAAAAAAAATACCAACTACACAGGAAGAGGATAAATCGTTTATGAAATTAATTATAAAGGACAACTAAATAAAAATTACGTCTCCTCATTTCAAAGAATACCAACAAAAATGTGCAAAGTTACTCCCAAAGCTATGAGGACAAAGTTACTGTTTCAAATAAAAAATATTAATGCTAAAAAAGGATGAGTGCACTCATAAGCTACAAACGTACAACCTGGTCACTCTGCAACGTTACAGGAAAAATGTAACAGTGCATAAAGATAATACAGCAATTATATTAGCACAATTAGATGTGCGGTAATGGTACAATAAAGCGTGGGTGGCTGTAGAGTGGGCAAACATAAACTTACATAATATTTACTGCCTCCATTCTGTTTGTGCAAGTCACACGCCAATGTATTTGCATCGAAGAATGTCCGTATACTGATATTGCAAATCCCTTGCAAACTTTTTAAAACATAACCTTATCAATTGCTATTTGTTTGGACCCTTTCATTCCGTGAATTGCTACTAACTTTCCCTTTCGGTCAAGGCAAAAAAACAATTGCCCCTTATACATTCACTCAGATGCGCGGGCGTATTGAGCGGTCAACCGAAAAAGCAACTCATGTGGCCTTCACTGAGAAACCAAATTCATTCTTTCTTTGAAACAACATATTGCAATCCAATTATGAGAACTGCTACTCCTATACACCTCCAGAAGCGCTGTTTCCAGCAAACACGGCAGATGGTGTCCTTAGTTTTGTAAACTTACGACGCCAGTCTGACCGCAATTTAATTTCAAAAACATTGTAACTCACACGCCGTAATTAATCGTGGTACAGTGAGCAGAAACTTCCATTTAAATGTATCACTTTGGTGACAAGAAAAGTCCACTTTTTCAGTTTGTACTTGCACATCCCATTCTGCCCCCCTCAAAGGTCACCTTCTGAAATACTATTACATGAGTGTGACAAGTCCAATGCTGTCTTCTTTTGGATGAGTTAATGGCGATATGCGCGTACAGTAAAACATGAATAAAAGATAGGGGAGCCACAAAAGAAAGCTGACGTATTTCACGCTGTTCTACAACCAATCAGGGAAAGAGCCACATGTTTGCAGGCACAAACTTTTTCCCCCATTCAATCTAAGGGGAAAAGAGGCGTTTTGAGAACCCCTGCCCATTATAACTTTCGCCCACCTGCCCCAAACATCAGCAAACTTTCCAAAGAAAGTCAGAGTGTTAGATTTCTTTTTTTTTTTTTAGCAAACTTTGGTAACGAACCGTCCAAGGGTACCACAGGTATAAGGCTGCCAAAAAGTGTTCTTCCTATGGAAACAGCAACTGCACCATAACAACACAGCCACTAACACACCTGTCTAATATGCTGCAGTGCTTATGGGCTGGACCTAGACATTTGGATATGTGCGCACACACATTTGAATGTATACATGTACATTGCCTTATAACTGCACTGCTGATAAGGTCGTTTCTGGGTGCATGTCCTTTGGCCATGCATCCAACACTGTACACCCTCCCCAAAACCATCTAACATGCTAACCTATACTACGGGTGTATGCATTGCTATAATATGATGTGGTGGTTCTGGACAGGGCCTAGGGTTTTAGAAGTATTGTATATGGGCTACAGCCTGCAGCCATGCAGACAAAACTCTACATCCTGCCCACAACCACCTCAGTGATGTACAGTGGAAGGGGTGTATTGATAGGAGTGGTATTCTTCACTTGATCTCGCCAGAGACTGCATGCCTAGCTGTATGTCCATAGATATTATAATGAGTTGGTGTGCACTGGCTTATACCTGCAGCCCTTATAACTTTGTTTTTGGGTTCATGGCCTTCGGCCAAGCACCCAACACAGCACACACTCCCCACAACCATGTAATCCATAATCAATACTACAGGTGTATCTATGGTTGTGACATGCTGCGGTGGTTGTGGCCAGGGCCCACAGTTTTGGAAGTATGGCCTTCGGCCTACGGCCTACGGCCATGCATCCAAAACTCGAAGCCCTGCCCACAACCACCGCAGCATGTCACAACCATGGTGGCATACTAATCAATAAGAGACCCATATGAAAATGTAATGTAATAACGACATGTACTCAATTTCAATGGTCACTAACACCACGCGTGTCCTTCGATCATTTTCAAGGTGCCTGCACACAGCACGTACTGAAATACTACCCTTATTACACCCCTCATTTTCTGGACATACAAATATCCTGAACAAGCCAGCAATTGAGAATACATCATTAACAGTTGCCGCCCAAACAAGCACCATATTTTGTCCATCTCTTACTCCCTGAACCTCCCTAATCACTACAGGAGATCAAAATAATTTCCCAAGCACCATTTCACATGGCAAACACATCATTAACACCTACCGCCCAAACAAGTACAGTATTTATCCCATCTCCTACTCTGTAATCCTCCCCACGCACTGCAGCAGAGCAAAACACTTTCCGAAATGACATTTCGCCTCTGATAGCGACCGCGCTGTCTTCGGATGTCAGGCGCATCCACACATTCTGATGCCCATCACAGCCCGCTGTAGCCAATGGGCGAAGACGTTGCGTGTCCGCGGTCATGACGCTACCCCCCTGGCTAATAGGTATATTGTCCGCGGAACGAACAGGGAAGTGTAACCACAGACAAAATTAATCACTCATTTTTTGAGACATATTCTTTGGTTGTTTTAAAGGAAACTAATGGACTGGATGGATTGGCACCAAATTTACAAAAGCACGCTTTCGGGACCAAGCCCCTGCCGCAAATTTGGTAACAATCCATCCAACGGTTTCACCTGTAGGCATGCGCAAAGTTTTCCACCCATTCAGTCTATGGGCAAGGACACCCCCTATAACAAAGTTTGGTGAGGATTCGTCCAGGGGGAGCGGAGTTATAGGCCGCCCAAAAAGTGCTCTTCCTATGGAAACAGCAACTTAACCATAACTACACGGCCACTACCATGACAGTGTAATATATATATATGACCGAATTGTGTATATTATGTGCCGCTGGGTTAAAGTTCTTGTATATTAGCCCCAACATGAAATACCTGTTGTTTATTTGAATTGAAGAACCCATTTACTTCATGTATTGAAGGAAAAACGTTCCTGTTTGTAAAAACATGCATTGCGTTTTGTATGCTTTTTGTTAAATTTTTTCAACAAAAAGTTCTTTTGTTTATAAAATTCAAGTATTGAAATAATTTACACTATGGGTTCTTGTTACTAAATAAGTGTATACATAAAACAATGAAAAATTGTATGATAATCTGAATATCTGGGTTAGGTATTAGCCAAAGCGACATTCTTTTTGGTGACCTTGGCCAACTTTTCTGTGAATTTGCTTTTGGGATGTATATCCCGCCAGGAGTGCACCATAGGTTTATCAAGTAGCAATACCTGATATTTGTTTCTGTATTCTTACCTTTCGAGTCTCGGGTGGCCTCGAGATTTACCCTGGTGCTCCTGAAATACTAATAAGCTGTCTGTTGAAAACCTGTTTTGAAATAAGTCACTAATTGATTAATACATTTTGAATTATCCTTACCTTGTTGTGCCCCCATCACAGTACTTTTTTGAAATTATATATCTTTGGTGGCCACAACCTAGGGGGAGCACACAGATTCATACCCTTTTTGAGTGATATAATAGAAACATTATCCACATCACTGCTTACTATGTCCTTTTCTAGGTTAGACGCAACTACCAATAATAGGGCTCAGACACTTGGTTTCAGCGAGGAAGAGGCCAATTGGATATTGGGCCTCAATAATACAACAAGAGAGGAGCTAATTGTGTCTGGCAAACCTGAGGCACTCATCAAACAATTAGAATGGAAGATACAAAGAGAAATGAGTCTTAAACGTCACACTACAACTCTAGCCCGATTTCACAAGACACAGAGGATCCCACATGGACTGAGAGTAAACCTCGAACCAACGTTATGTAAAGAGAATCCCACATTTGTAAAAAGATGGAGAGAGATTCTAAACAAGTGCTCCCTTGACTTAATCCTCTTAACAATAGAAGAATTGGCCCAGATACTCAAAACATTGGATGAAGAAATAGATACCATCAAGAATACTTTGAGGAAAAGCCACAATTCAGACAAACTGAAACAGATACTGGATGATACAAATGAGAAGTTAGTTAAATACAAGCAGGAGTTGGAAACAAAGAAAGTCAGGAATTTCCAGCGCGACACCCAGGATTATAAACTAGATTATTGTATACAGTTGGCAGGAATATTAGTGACAGCATGTAGCCACACCTTACCAGCCACGTGTACCCAATACGGCACCCGGGAACCCGGATATCACCACATCAGAGGCATCCGGCACAAAGCTGGATACAACGACTGATGCAGGGGTAGCGATACCATCTACTTCAGCGATAGAAACACAGTACCTGAGACAGCAGCTGTTTTTTTAGTCTGAGAGGAAGAAACAGACCGGGAAAAAGATATAGTGGTGAATATTTCATCGTATAGATTATCCCGATTGGAATTACAAGTCTTGGGAAAGGGCCTTTCCTTTGTGCCCCAACACAGCAGCAACCTGCTGAGAGAAAAAAATGATTTTTTTAAACTTATGAGAAACCTTAAACTCAAAGTCTTCTTCAATTCACTCGAGGAAGACTCACTCACGAAAGAACCCTCTGAGTTTTTGGAAATGACACCAAAGAGTAAATGTAATCCTCCGGTTCATAACCGTGTGCTGACGGTCTTTGAAAGAACGGTCCTCGATCAGATGAAGAAGATTCCTTTTAAAACCAAAGGGCAATTGAATTGCCGGGTAAGGGAACGACAAACATTGAAGAATGTGCTTGATAACAACGAGATCATTTTCAAACCTGCAGATAAGTGAGGAGCGTTGGTCCTGATGGACAAGAGTAAATATCTTGCAGAAGTTGAACGCCAATTATCAGATCAAGAGACTTACAAGGAAATAGGTCACAATCCAACGGAACAAATAAGAGCACTCATCAAAGTAGTACTGGATGAGGCGGAGGAAAGAGAAGTGATCACAGAGAAAACATGCAAATTCTCGGAAAAAGAACATCCGATCATACCAGTGATTTACATCCTTCCGAAGATCCATAAAAGATTAGTGGACCCACCTGGTCGTCCCATAATAGCAGCTACTGAAAATCTGCTAGAACCTCTGGCTAGATATTTGGATAAAGTCTTACAGCCACTCATTCAGGATACAAGTACGTACATAAAAGACACAACCCATTTTCTCCAGAAGCTCAAAGGGGTGGATTTTGTCTCAGGTAGAGACATCCTCTTTACAATGGACATAACGGCCCTAGACATGAATATTATTCATGAAGCTGGTCTTGAAGCCATGGAATGGTTGTTACTGAGATCAGAAAACTGCCACGCCGACGAAATATTTGTTCTGACATTACTGAAACTGGTTCTTATGAACAATTTTTAAAAATTTCAAGACACTTTTTTTTCTGCAGTTGTCAGGAACAAGTATGGGTGCCGCAATGGCCCCAGCATATGCAAACACATAAATGCATTACTTGGAGACAGAATATGTCCTCACTTCACCTCGGTGGTTGCAACATTTGGCCTTGTTCGTGAGATATATAGATGACGTTTTTGGCATCTGGACAGGTCCTAAAAATGAACTTAAAGATTTCTTTATAATGATGAATGGAATGCACCCCAAAATCAAGTTTACTACAGAAATCAGCAGATCCAAAATCAACTTTTTGTATGTAGAGATTTACACCAAAGGCCAGACGTTAGAAACAAGGATTTTCACCAAAACAACAGATAGAAACATCTTACTGTTAGCCACAAGTTTTCATCCATGATGCACTATTGATAGTGTGCCTTTACATCAATTTCTACGGTACCAAAGGAACATATCTGAGGATGTTGAGTTTGTGAGGCAATCTGAATCCTTGAGCAAGAAGTTACAAGGAAAGGGGATATGATCGGATGTCCATTATGAGCATCTCAGACAAAGTGGCACGTATTGATAGAGAAACATTGCTAACAACCAAAACGAAGAAGAAGGATGAATGTATGGTATATGTGACTACTCACTCGACTCAGAGTAAGAAGATAAGAAAGATCATTCAGAGAAATTGGCCAATGTTGCAGATGGATACAGAGACTTAGCCCCTCTTCAGAGAATTACCCATCTTCGCCTACAGGAACAGTATAGCGCTTAGAAATAGGCTAATAAGAGCAGAAGTGCCCTCTAATCCAACGAGATCAACAAAACATAAAGGCACCCAACCCTGCTACAATTGTCAGCATTGCAGCAATCGTGTCTTGGGCAATACTATTTCACATCCACATACTGGAAAACCCTTAACATTGAATCACTTGTGCACCTGTGATTCAACAAATGTCGTGTATGGTTTTTCCTGCGTAGGGATAACCATGAGAAAGGTAAAAACAAGATGGACAGAGCATAAGTCGAACATTCAAACAAAGAATTTGAAGTCCCCTGTCACCATGCATTTTATTGAGGCGAGACATTCTATTGCACAATTGAAATGTATTATCCTTGAACAAGTGAAACTAGGACAGAGGGTGGAGTTTTGCATAAAAGGCTGCTGCAAACTGAAATAATGTGGATTAAACTGTTGGATTTGCTGAGCCCGAGAGGCATGAATCATGACTATGATCGAATGGGTTTTGTGTAAAATGTGATGGACCTGCAGATGAATATTGGAGACTGAGGCAAATTTATAGGTATACAGAATTTCTTGGTACACGTAACAATGAGTCTGCCATTAGTTAACACGTGCAAACTTAAGGCAAACTCCCCTGAAGATACTATTATTTAGCAGAACCTGATGACTGGTAAATGATACAGCCATTGGTTTTTATTTAGACTGTGCAGAAATGTTCAAGAAACTATTAGCCTAAGAGAAAACAATCTGCATAAGAATTACCTGATTACACACATATTTCATCTCACCATTTGAACCATTTATTGCACACACATATTGAAAACAGATCTGGAACAGGCAAGATAAGCTCAATCAGATGGATTATAAATATATTCTGGAAGGTACACTTTTAGCATACCTCACCTATATTAATAAAACCACTTTACATAAACCATAAAATAAATATTTGCACTACTGGACCCGGGAGGATTTTTCAAATCGTAGGGGAATCTCAGTTTAGGGACACCTTGTTACCTGGATACAAAGTGCTGAGGAGGTGAACCAGGTGACTTGGAAAGCTAATGCCTTCCCATCCAGAATAGAGTGTCATCCACAATTTGTCTTGAGACATTTATCCCAGAGGCTGATTCCTGACCACAATATGTGATTCAACTACTAAAAATGTATGTGACCTGATTATTCATTGTGCATTTAAAACATTCAGTCCCTTAGCAATTGAATTCAAATAAAGGAGGTATAATTTCTCGCTCCTGATTAAATACATTATTAAATATCTGGGCTTCTTTCAGAAAGTAAAGTATCTGCTGGAATATGTGATTTAGTCATAAAATCTCCCAGAATTGGCAATGGAAATAAAAGGCTTAATAGCTCATATAAATATATTTGAAAAGGGATAATAATGCTTCTGAGTTTATAAAGTATTAGAGAGGGCCCTGTTAGGGAAATCCAACTTGAAGAACTTTCTGCAGAAAGTTATTTTATTCTGACATGTCCCTGTCATTTCAAAAGCAAAGCCATTTATTTTTGATTTTATTGTGATATGGTTACATATAAAACCTCACACAAAGTGAACAAATATGAACATGAATTACAAATGCATCAGCGTACACAGAATAGAAGACAGATGTAAAGAAGAACAGCTTAAGAATGTAACAAAATCCACAGCATTCACAATTTAACTAAGATATTAAAAACACTTTAAAATTGAGAGATATACAAATCAAATAACAGAATTCATATTAAAGTTGGAGAAAATAAATGCATCATCTTAGTTTGTTAAACTCAATAATTCATGAGTCAAAAAATTAATGTCCCCTAATTGTTTAAAAATAGCACTAACAAAGATCACCAAGGCAATTGTATCCCCAATCATTATACAATGCCACAAGCTGTCAGAGATAACTTTGGATGTACAATGCCCACATTTTCACAGCATACCTCAGTCCACTCACTGCAGGACAATCTACAATCAAATGCATGAGAGTTTCCATTATCTGATGTTTATATAAATTGCATGCCCTACTTTTGCTTTAAAGACCTATACGGGGACCCAATACTTTCAACGTGAGTAGGAAATTCAAACAAAATCTCAAAAAGCACATCCTAAATTTAATCAATGGTGATTTCAACAGATATGATAAAGGTTTCTACAAACCTGCTGAACTTCAACTAAACTCCTTTTATAGCTTGTAGCTACACACTTTGTTCCACGTTTCACATCTGTCCCATTGCTTCATTTTTCTTCTTAAAATGGAATATGTCCAGTCACCATACATAGAAGCATCATTTAAAAACCTTCACATAAACTCATAAAATTCATCACAGATGTGTCTTCTACTTTCCTAAAACTTTCACTCAAATTATTAATTAATAAGAGGTGGGCCTGGTCATTCTTGATCTTAAAATATAGCAGTGTCTAATATTTATATGTGAATTATAAGTAGTACAGCCCAATTTCCACCTAATCACAATAATTTAGCCAGACTTTGGAAAGACGCAGTACAGCCCTCCATAGACGACCCTCACTTTTGTCAAACCATAATCTCTCATTCAATGGCAACAATTCCAGTCCATACAACATTTTTGGAGTAGCCTTCAGTTTGAAAAACTGTAAAAGTGGCAAAAGTGAGAATTGACAGTTCTTACTATGAATGATTGTCATTTGTATTAGAATCATGTCTAATTTCATTAAGACCTTTGTTGTCACTTTAGCAACTTGAATCCCTGAGGCAAACGTACATCCCAAATATACCAGATTATCAACCTCTAAAATCCTATTCGTTTTGAGATACCACTTATAGAATTTATACAGACTCTTTTCATTAAAAATGATCAATTTTGACTTCTAAAGATTCACCACTAGGCCATTTTAATGAAAGGGGTCATGTCAAATAAGGGGATACCAAAAACTAGAGGTCGGCGTGGGAGTTCAAAGCACACCACTTACTTAGTTGTTAGGAGCTGTGTTCCTGCCGAAGGAACATTCGACTATACAGTACTGTCAGCTACTAGCAAGAACTGTCACACCTCGAGCAGCCTCTGGAAATGCACCAAAAACTCTCTCTCCCTGCCCTCAGATCACACTGTTTAGAATACGTTAATATAAAACTCTACAAGAAAATTGTAATGAAAATGGGTATTTATTCATACGTAATTTCCTAGGTCACTGATAAGCCTGCATGCCTAGGTCTGATACATCTGTACACCTAGGTGTATCAGTGACATAGAAATAATGTATGAATAAAAACCCTTTCATTACAATTTGCTTGAAGAGTATCATATCAACTTGCTCTAAACGGTGTGCATTGAGGGCAGAGAGAGTGAGTTTTTTGTCAAATAAAAGGATGCCATCGGCATACATGGGCCAGCCTAACTGCAGAGGGCCCAGTCTTGGCATGAAAGTAGAGCACACCTTTAGGACTGTCGCCAAATCGGATATATACAACTTAAAGACGAACAGGGCAAGCACAACGCTTGCCTTACCATCTTCCCCACCTGAATTGGCTTTTTTAGTAGTCCTTCTACATTTAACCGAACTGACACCTTACTGTTACTGTACAATTAATTAATCATATGCAAAAGCTTAGAAGGCGCCCCCCATTCAGCAAACTTCTTCCACAACAATCCTCTGTCAACTAAGTGAAAGGCTGCCGACATAGCTAGGCTAGTCACAAAGAATATTTTATGCTTGAGACGTGTATCCTTAGTTTGTAAGAGGGGAAACATAAGGCCATTTAATGATGTTCCGTGACCTTTTCGAAACGCCAGTTTGCGAATGATTCATAATCTGAAATTGATCTACCCATTTAACCATGTCCCTTTTATTTATTTCCAACATGAAAACTAGAACAGTTGTCAACCTTCTATTTTCAAGTCCTCTGAATAGAAACCCTTTATACTAAAAAAAATCAAAGCCATTTAAACTTATTTTAAAATGTCTTATTTCAATACAAATATTCTCTGATATAATTTTGCATTTGTGCACCCCAACAGAATATGTTATTCACACTCTGCATGCAACTATTTGTTATTAATTAAACTTAATTTTAAGGGGGAAAATGAATAGTTCAGGTCTGAATCTCCCAAGAAAAATAAAGGCGGTTTGAATATAGTGTCCTCTTTAATCAGAATCACAAGTTCATAAGTGAATGCCATATATCTATCAATCCAATTTGCATTATTTAATCATCGGGCTGCATGCCATTGAATGCTGATAAGTAAGCACATTGATTAGTCAATTTTACATTCGTTTTCTGAACATATTCATATTTGATTATATACGTATCCATGTATGTGTGTATATGCAAAGTAAAATTGATGTTCTATATTTCGATACAAATTATTAATGAGCCAAAAGTTGATAAGCTGCAATGCATGTCATGTTATTGTAGTTGGAATTCATGTGTATGGTTTGGGGGGATTTCTCCAGAATTGTGAGTTGGATGAGCATCCACATTTTTTCCCGTTTATTATTTTTAATAACACAAACTATTCTGATTAAACAGACAGTTTCTTGTCCCAGATTTTGGAGTGTGATTGTTGTTTAGGGGGCATTCGATCAGTGTCATTATTCTGTTTGAAAAATACCAGTATAAAATATGTTAAATATGAAATAGACATCTCAACAACCTTATAGAGATTTTGTTATGCAGATACTCTCTCTTATAATATATTCAATATATTTCACGTATTCAGTTTGTGTCCACTAAATAAATCTTGCATTACTTGATATTGGTAGTTGGTGCACTCTCTGATCCCAGTACTAAAACAGAGGAACCTGGGATATTGGGACCACATCTATCTGTGTGCTATGTTTGGAAGGCACACCATCTTCCTTCCAGGACCTTATTGGTGAGTATCGAGGATCATTCCTTTTCTTTGAACAAGGCGCAGATCACATGTTATGATGATCGCTTGCTTCAGATATGCGTAGAATTATAGGGTGTATTGACTTACCCATTTTTCTTTCTTCTTTTTCCTCCATCTTTTCTGGAGCCTTTTCCTTCTGACGCAAGTATGATACACATGTCTTTGTGTCTCTTATATCTTATGGATGTATTAAATTGTTTTTAGATTTTTTTTATACATGATTAAAATTTGACTCTATGCACTTTGTCGCGTATGGCTATATATACTTTTTGTCTGTTGACTTTCTGTGAATATGTCTAGTGTTAGACTTTTGTGTGTGTGACCATAAGTGTTCAATCTCTTCCTAGTATCGAAGTAGTGAGGGGTAACCAATTCTCAGTGCCTTCATTGGCACCTTTGCTCTTACAGAAATGGAAGTTGTTATATTTAATTTGTGTAAGGTGCTAGTTCATTTTGTGCATATTCGCCAAGCATTCCTTTTTTGGGATGCCTGCCACATGACATCATGTTCTGCTTGGCACGTTCTGCCTGTTTTTTGGCATCGCATGCCGCGACTTTTGTGTGCTATGTGCTGAACTTTGAACAGGACTGTGCATGATGTGAACTTTGAACAGGACTGTGCATGATGTGAAACAGCTATGATGAGAGTGGTTTTCAATATATTTCTTTTAATGTTCATTTTGTTTTCTCATTTTAAACAGAACATTTCACATTTCTGTCCAGAGGTGGAAGGTCAAAGAAATTGCAACTAGTCTATGCTTTCATGCACTTTCACCTGTGCAGTTTGTGATGAGCTTTTTGAAGTGAGTAGGCAATATTTCTGTCTTGTCAACTATCCTGCATTGTTTTGTCACTTTTTTTCCGAATGTGTTCACGTCTATGAATGTGCCGCACGTAGATTTAGTGCTATCGTCTCTGTGCATGCAATTTGTTGTACTGTAATGAAAGTGTAATGTTCTTGCACATGCGCTAAATGATATTTTGTTAGGTACCTTTGTAATTTTAATTAGCAGCTGACAGAACCGAACCAGCCAATCTGCTACCTTAGTAGTACATAGGGCTACCTTTCATCCAATGTTAATTTTGTCAGGAGGCCACGACCCTTTTGTGCCCTTCACCCTGCCCCCTTTTGACATCAAGCCTATTGAACCTCACTATATTTTATATCTTTTTGATAAGAATCCGAAAATGTTTGATGTAAATTTTATATCAATTTGATAAGAACACAGATAAGGTTGATAGCATTTTGATATCAATTGTATATACATGTATGTTATTGTATATACATTTTAATATCAATTGTATATCAATTGTATATAATTTGTATATCAATGTTATATACATTATAAATCCATTTTATATAAATGTATATCAAAATATACATTTTGATATCAATGCTATATTAAAATATAATCGCATTTATATCAATTGGCTATAAATTTGATATACATTTCTGGAGCAGCCCCTGACTGTGGAGCCCAGGTGCGCATCTGTGAGCGAATTGAGCTCTGAAGACGAGGGCTATGAATCTAGGGTGGAGCAGAGTGACGCGGTTATGATGCCGGAGAGAGACTCAACCCCATTGGTGTGGGCTATCAATATCAACCGGATATAAAATGCTAGGAATCCCAAGAATGTTTGACGTCATAAACACATTTACTTATATTTTATTTATTTATTGGCTATTTGTAATGCGCACTAGACTGCAAAAATTGTGTGTTGTGTTGAGGCACATCAAGACAAGGAGGGGGAAAGGGAAGAGGGAAAAAAGGGACAAAGTAAAAACAAAAACATTCTTACAAAGTCTTGAAACATTCGGAATGTGCAGGGGAGCGGAGTAAAGGGGAAGGTGAAGGAGGGGCAGCAGGGAAGTCAAACAAAACATTCTGACTAGGTCGTGAGATGATTTAGAATGTGCAAGTGCTGCAACATGAAAAAAGCAGAGAGGGGAGGAAGGGAAGTGATGAGAGGAGAGATGAGAGGTATAAAACGTGTAAAAACAGTTAAAAGTGCAGGAAAGGTAGGTAGAGAACCCAGAATGCAATTAACAAAATCAGGTGTGAGTGACTTTAACCTGGGAAAGCCACGCCTCACGGGATGAGGGGCTACATCAGGCATGCAGACAAAAGTTAAGCAGGTGAGTGACTGTAACATGGAAAAGCCTCGACTCACGGGATAAGGGCTACATCAGGCATGCAAACAACAGTAAAGTTAAGCAGGTGAGTGACTGTAACCTGGGAAAGCCTCGCGTCACAGAAAGATGGGCTACAGCTGGCATGCAGACAACAGCCCGCGTAGGCCAAAGGTGCAGTGTTGTGCACCGCAGTACCGCAGAACATGCTGCCCCATTGAAGTTCTACTCTACGTTCTACACCGCGCTCAATGCTCTCTACAATAAAACCTACACACCCGACCCTCTGCGGTAAAGTCTGCATGAGCCAACAGCGCTCTGTTGTTCACCACAGGTGAGCAGAGCACACTGGCCAATCGATGTTCTACTCTACGTTCTACGCCACGTTCAACCCTCGCTACGATAAAACCTACACACCAGACCCTATGTGGCAAAGCATGCATGGACCAAGAGCGTGCTTTTATGAACCGCAGGTCTGCAGAGCAAACTGCCCGATCAATGTTCTACTATACGTTCTACACCACGTTCAATGCTCGCTATGACAAAACCTACGTACACCGCTGCTCCTACGCTCCCCAAGGACACCCCTCAAACTCCACTCATTACTCCTATTCATTACAAATTCTCAGTCCAGGCGCCTCACAGCCAGAATTCCTTGAATCAGCCATTGTTACGCGTCCCCCATCTCTACGAGGTACAGCCTCCTCATAATGCGCACTCGAATCATTGCATGCTCACCACACCAAGCATTGCGATCATCGGGCCCCCTGCAAAAACTCAGTCTAGGCCCCTGGCAACCCGAATTCCTTGAATTGGCCATTGCTACGCAACCCCCTATCTCTATGAGGAACAGCCTCCTCAGGCTGCGCACTGAACTCATTGTATGCGTCCAACACCATGCATCACAATCGGCCGGCCGACCGCAAATCCACAGACTTGGCCCCAGGCAACCCGAAAGCCCCAACACAGCCCTTGCATCACCCCCTCTGACCTTCATGAGGAACAGACTCCTCAGATCTCGCACCCAGTTCATCCCACAATTACCTCTCCACGCTGCTGAACCACTGCAAAATCCGCAAACATGCAAACCCACCAATTCCTACCGCACAACCATCAACTGCACACTCATCAACGCAAGATCAGTCCCGGCTCACGCACCCGATATCCTTGACCTCATAACATACAACGACCTGGACCTGCTCACCATCACGGAAACGTGGCTCCATCCCATTGCTGGCCCAGACCTTTCCATTGCCATCCCCCTGGTTTTACCATCCTAAGATGTGATAGAACCTCAAAAATAGGAGGCAGCGTCACCCTCATCTTTAAAAACACCCTCACCATCAGAGTCACTCAAACAAATATCATCCCAAACTGTGAATCCCTACTCACTAAGATCTCCATGTCAATCCAGACAACTTAATGCATCATATCTTCACCTCTATCAAACCTAAATCCAAAATCATAATCCTTGGGGACCTCAATTTAGGCCTCAATGACTTCCTGGCCACCAGTGTAGCTACGGCACTTAACAATGCCGGCTTCACACAATGCTCTCTCAAGCTCACCCATGACCAAGGCCGCACCCTAGATTGGTTAAGCAACCTCAACATCCCCACCCATGTCACCTCTCCCTGCCAATGATCAGACCACCACATCATAGCATATAGCATTTGAAATCTCAGAATGCCCCAGACCAGCTCACCCTGCCAAACCTGAATGCATGGCATGGTGCACCGCAAACCTCAACACGACCAACCTCGCACCACTACTTGCCACCATAGCTCACCCACCACCGTCAGTAACAGACCCAGCAGCACTGGTTGACACTGCATGCTATCTGTCACACAATCATTCAACACACTCAACCCTCTCAAACTCAGAAAAGCAAAACCCTTGTTAAGAAAAACCCACCTGGTTCACTCCTGAACTCCTCGAAATCCACACCAACAAGTGTGCTGCTGAGGTAGCTTGGAGAAAAGAACCCCCCCACCACCACTTCCAAAGCCCTTTTTGCCTCCCTTGCCAAAAACTGTAAAAATAAAATCTACACTGCCAAAGCTCACAGGTATAACTCTAGAATTAGCAGTGCCACATACAACTCCCGGGAACTGTTCACCATTCTCCGGGAACTTGAGTCTCCCTCCCCCCCAGCCAGACCTGACAGTAGACAACAACCGGTGCGAAAAAATCCAAGACCCCTTAACTAAAAAGGTCAATTCCCTCAAAGAACAAATCATTGCAAAGCAACTTACCATGCTCACCAAACCACCACCGCCCACAGCACCGAACCCATCACTCTTCCACCCCAGCACTCCGTTCCGCTTCCACAACATCTCAGACATAGATGTCTCTATGATTGTCAAAAGCCTCAAACCATCCCGCTGCAAATGACGACACCTGCACAGCACCTATCATCAAATACTCTGTCGAGACACTGACACCCCTAATCACAGCTATCATCAATACTTCCTTCTCCACAAACTCAATGCCAACTTCCCTGAAGGAAGCATGGGTCCTATCGCTCCTCAAGAAACCCTCCCTAGACCCATCCATCCCGACAAACTACCGTCCCATTACCATGGTTCCCTACCTACTGAAGATCCTGGATCGTGTTGCCTACATCCAGGTCCATTAACTCCCTGATTAAAACCATATTCTGGGCACTTGCCAATCAGGATTCCGCCGCAAATATGGAACTGATCTGCCCTACTAGACTTAAAAATACAAATCAACGCTATCAGAGACACTGGCAAACCGCCCCTCCTGAATATGGTAGACCTCTCTGCAGCATTCAGTTTGGTAGACTACCAAATCCTCTGCTCACAACGTACTTCAACAGCAAACTTCTCGCCATCAGCCTCAGATTGGGTGAGGTCATTCCTACTCCTGTCACTTGTGGAGTACCCCAAGGCTCCTGCCTCTCCCCCACTCTAGATAACATTTACACAAAAACCCTCTCTCGTCCACCCTGACCTATTATGCATCTCGTACACAAACTGTGCTGATGATACGCAGCTCCTTATCCCACTTTCTGGATCCTATGCCCAGGACTCAGCAACCATAAACGCTGTCTACGAGGTAATTCAAAACTGGATGGCCTCTCACCAACTTTGTCTCAATGACAACAAAATGGTAATCCTCATTGTCAGCTCAATCCCACACTTCACAACATTGATCCAGCTTACAAAGAATTCATCATCGATGGTAACCGCATCACCACCTCTACCGCTGCCCAAACTCTTGGGGTCTACCGTGAACTCAATTGCCTCAGCGGCAGCCTACACAGCCAAACTGCTTCATGCCAGCAGGCCCTTCCCCTCAACTCCTAACCACCTTACAATGGCAAGAGCTATCACTGGAACCAAGATCTATTATTGTAACGCCTTATTTACCGGCACCTCAGAACACAACCTGAAAAAACAGCAGACGATCCAGAATAATGCCCTCTGAGCTGCAATTGGCTTCTCCGGAGTCATAAATCTTCTGGTGCCTGGGAATGGGCAATTACCGGGGCACTACAGCCCCGGTGTATCCGGTAATTGCCCATTCCCGGGCATCAGAAAATATGACTCTCCATTCCCATTTGAGTCCCATTGAGCTCAATGGGAATACGAAGGATGGATGCACCGGCACCATTCATGAATGGTGTCGGTGCATCCCTCAAGGTCTGCGAGCAGGTGCCGTTCTGCCTGCCAGGTCAGACCAGGTTGGGGGAAAGGCACCCGCTCGCAGACCTTGTAGTTTGCCGTTCCGGTAACAACGGTGCCGGTAGCTTACCGGCACCATTGTTACCAGACCTGCAAACTTGTAATGAGGCCCATTATGCTTGGTTCTCTGTTGTCTCTCCAACAGTGCCTGACCTATGCGCAATGCGAGGAGAAACACGTCCCTGCCCACCCACTGAGAACATCCAATACTCACCTACTGAAGACCCCCGACTTAAACCACCTCTCTGTAGGGGGAAAGAGCTTCCTAGTCATGGCAGCCAAACCTTGGAACAATCTTCCACTCGATGTAAGAAAAGAACAGGCCTACTGGACCTTCCTCAGAAACCTGAAGACATGGCTGTTCAAATGACCGTACTCCTCCTAAGACTATTTAATCCCCACTGCTGTTCCACACCCCAGTCCCTTTTTTTAACTCCCTTTTTAAGGTAAAATGTAACTCTCCTTCCATCTCTCTTCCCGTAATGTAACATGTAACCTTGCACCCTAATGTAACTAATGTTCTAACTAAATGTACCCTAATGTACCAGAGGGTTTTGTGTGCTGCAACAAATGCATGCATAAATATATAAATAAATAGTTAAGTTAAGCAGGGTAGTGATGGTAACCTAGGAAAGCCACGCCTCACAGGATGAGGATCAGGCTTAAAGTTAAGAGGGTAGGTGGTATATTTTACATTGTTTAGCACACAAGCGTGACCACAATGCAAATATCAGAGTGGCGCTTCATTGACGCTTTGATGATTGTCAAACTCGGCACCTCCTGACTAATGCCAGGGACAGGGAGTTGAGCTTGTAGAACAGTGATAGCTGACTGTTGAAAATGTTTAAAATGGTAGCTCAGCAGGTTACTGTTGTGCGGTGGTAACAAATTTGGAGGTACTTTGAAATTAATTGTGGATTTTTAAAATTCTATGGTATTGCACTATAAAATGCATGCACCTGTGTTAGGGACAATTCTCACTTATGGCTAATTTCCCTTACCTATAGAGTCCCCCAGCAGCTTTGCTGGATCTGAAGGGTTTATTTTTTTTTACCTGGTAAGAGTGAGACTCTTTTTCCCACTCTTAGGCATCTTTACTATGTGTGTTCTAGGGTATTTTTATGTTTAATGCCTATGGGATCTTTTCGCTCACCCATAAGAACCATCTTTATGCACATGTGTTGCACAGCACCCTCCGTGCAGTGACACAGGGGTGTTGTAGCGACCCCCAAACATAGACTCCATACCCTGGGAGTGACTACTGTCTCCCAGGGCATGTAAAGTCTCCATTGACCTTACTATTCAATCTCTATGAACTAAACCAGTACAACCCATCTTAATATGGAAGTACTGGAAGGGGTTAATAGTTTTTTCCCTGTGTTCATTTTCAAGAGGGTACCTTAAAGTCCCCCTCTACAAAGTTTCTGGCTGGTGGTAGTGGTTACTACCTTTTATATTTGACCGCAAATATTTCCCTATGGGATTTTCCCATTGTTCGAGGCTAACACTTTTACTGACAGCCTCTAACATACTGCCGGTTTATTTTATTATTAACTTTACTCCGGTAGGTTTTATTTGCCAGAACTTTGATATAATTTCTTTCTTGTGTCTTACTCTAAACTCCTAACCTCCTTCTGCCAAGAAGCCCTATTTTCGGTGTCTCTGAGTCTGGGGTGGGTCTGTTGTTTGGGAGGGGGAGTAGAACCCCTGGACAGAGTTGCCACAGCAACTCAGGTCACACTCTAACCTGATGGGCTGGAGGGTCTCCCGCCAAGAAGACCACTCCACTGTGTGAGTGACAGCTAGGCTGTATGAATGGGTCTCTTTCTGCATAAAAGTAGGGTCCTGAGGACTGGAAAAGCAAGATGTCGCCACTGGAATTACAGAACCGAAGGGGAGAGAAGCCACAGACATCTTCAGCATCTACACCACCGGTGAAGCCCTGCCGGATCGTCTCACCACTTTTCTTCCACACGACGAGAGGAGATCTTCAGCGAAAGAGCCTCCTTCCCTTGAGCTGGTGGGGTCAACCAGTTCACCTATCGCTCCGTCAGACCTGCCTTGGTCGAATCGATAGTGCCCAGCACTTGGCGACCGGATAGCCAGGCAGCTATCGACCCAGACCGCGATTAAAAGGATCGTACTTTTTAAACTTCGTTTGGCAGCACCGCGGCTGGTTTCATCCCTGGGTAGTGCAGCGACTCAAACCTTCCTCCACGACGAGAGCCTCTCTTACTCTGTTGGACCCCTCGATCTGCAGGAACTACCAGGAGCAACCACCACCGCAGGAGCTACTTCTTCACGTTTAAGGTACATTGTTCCGCCAGGCCGCCCTTTCTCCGTAGTAGCCCTAAAGGTGTTTTAAATCCTTTAACTACTTGTGGGGTCGGCCGCCCTCTCTCTTAACATTGTCTTTCGCCTCGCATCTACCTCTTCAATATTTTTCTACTAAAGACTTGACTGCAGCTACAAGAACATTTTTGCTACTAAGATCTTGGTCCTGTACCACTGACTCTGGCTCAGGCCTATTGACTCTGGCTGATTTGTTAGATCTGCTCTCACTAGATTGGTTTTCAATGAGAAATGTGTTGATGCACCTAAATCTTCTAAACCCCTCTTCCTTCATACTGTTTTAACTTGTGGAGCGCCATTTGGCTCAGTTTTCATTCACTTATCTTTTGGCAAAAGTGTTACTGTGCATTACTTGTTCACAAAACTTCAGGGAAGTGTTCCTAGGGGGAGTCTGAAGATATTTCGGTTTAACTTGTGCTTTCCCTCCCTTTTGTTGAATTGCTAGAGTGCCATTTGTAGTTGGTTTTCACTGTGCTGTTTTGCTCAGTTTTCACTCTACCACAAACTTGTCTACAATTGAATAGGGAGTTGTATTTACTTTTCCTTGACTGATTTTTTACTTACTTTACCAATTGTGATTATGTGTTGACTTAGAAGTGTATAAAATAAATATATATTCCCTTTTTGATACAAAGCTTTGGTTAGTGTTTCCTTGCTCCATAGTACTGTACTACCTATTGTGTAAACCCTGAATACTGCTCATCTCCCTCTTGAGATAAGTCTGACTGCTCAGCCAAAGCTACCAACTAAATCTTTGTGGTACAGACTGATACCAAAGGGGATATATTGCTCTCACCTGTAGTCCTAATCTGGTGTAGTGCTCCCTAAGTGAACTGCACTGGATTCTGCCTAACACCCTGCATTTCTTAGTAAGAAAGCATGCCTCTGGTGGGTTCACCTGGATCTTGCATTGTGAAGATGCCCCGAAGAGCTTGGAGAGTGCCGCAGACCCAGCCAATGCACGTAGAGACAGATGGTTTTAACTGTTCTTTTTAGTAATAGGCTGCTCGACTGAAACATCTAGTGATAAACTAACTTAGTCATGTTGAACCGACATACTGTTTGCTGATGGTAAAAAGGAGCTAAGGAGTTTTTGTATTTACAGAATAAAACCTTTTGCCCATAACGCATTTAAATAATCAGGATGACTGGGTTATCAAACAGGGACAGTTATCAAAATAATAATTTTTGCGGCATCATTAAATGTTTGTTAAGTTTTCATTTTAAGATTGTAACTCTTTGCATTCTGAAACGTGTATTTATCGGTTCATGGTCAGGTGCAAGGAGGCTCTATATATTTGTCAAACTATTTTATCAGGTGTTCTGCGATGCTAGATGATGCATATTATTCTTAAAAGTCCAAACATTGACACATTCTCTTAAACATTACTCCTGTGCAAATAACCGGTCATGCCTTAACTGCAGACTGATTTCAAATCTCGCTACATCGTCTAGCTAAAGTGTATGATCCTGGGCAAAGTGTGTTTCATTGTTTTTAAACCAAAATGTGTTAGCCCCCTGATTATTAGTTTTATATTTGGTATACATCGAAACAGTGAAATATATTTTAAAAAATAAGCAAATGCCATGTATGTGTGACAGGGCCTTTGGCCAATGTTAAAGGTAGAAATCCATATTCTGATTCTATATTGTTGTGTTTGTATTTTGAACCGCCGTGGATCACAGAACCTCACTGGCAATGAACCGCAGAGGAATGGATCTAGACTCGCCCATGGAAAAATCAGTGTTGAAATGATAATATGACTGAACCAGCTCTCCTCCCCACGTTAGGCCTCACGAAGTATGGCGATCTTTGTAGGCAGGATGAAACACTCTGGCTTGGCTTCCAATGCAATACACAGTTCAAACCCATGGAGAGAGGCATGCCAGTCCTTCCATGTTAAAGTCTCTTTCTCTGACTTCCAAAATAATGCTTCAACCAAAACGTTCACACATTTCCCCCATTGGGCAGGATCAGACAGTTCACCACACAGTTCTAGCAGGTCCCCCTCTATCAGGCTCAGAACTCTCATAATAAAGTTCAACACAAAGTTGCAAGGGGGCTTCCTTCCCCAATCTTCTTACACTTCGGGTCCCTCTCAGTCGGGCTCGGACCACTTTTGGATTTCGAAGTCTTTCGAATGTGGTGCCTTTCTCTACAGACCATTGCAGGATGACTTAGACTCAAAGTTCACAGTTTTACTTTCACTGTTCCCTTCTCTTGGAATTAATCTTCTTTATTTCACTTTTGCTGTTTATTTGCTTTCTCGATTTAAGCAAAGTAACTTTTACAGAGACTTTCCAGTGGGCTACTTCCTTTCACCGGACCACTCTGTTGCTTAGTATTGGTGATTTCACAGCTGTCCTTTACATCAAAGTTCCCTCACAGGTCTGCCTTTCGCTGTGTCTTTTCCACACGTGTGCAGCCTGCACTAGCATTATAATATTTCTTTTTCCAATTGTAATACCCACAGGTCTCTCAGGTCACTTGTCAATTCACCGGCTGTGTGTGTCTTTTCCTGGGTTTTGCGTTTTCTAATTCACGAGTCAAGGTTAGTACCACATGCTTGGCCTCGCCTTGCCTCGCCTCCCCAACTCTGCCGTTCACCCAGGAGGTTACTGGCATCCTTGAAACACTATGCAGTCTTCACTTGTGGGATCTGGCCCTCTCCACGTGTCTTTCATGGCCTGTCAGATTGAACAAACTCCAGTAGGGAATCTTTGCAGTTTTCTACCCGCTGCACTCGTCCCTTGGTCTGTCGCTCTGCTCCAGTAGGTTTGTCGTTGTCCCAGAATTTCTGCTCATACTTGTGTTCTGCCTTGCTCAGAGTGTGTCTTTAGGTGTTGCCTTTTATCTGTGTGAGATTAATTAATTGGTATCATGTGTATGCACTTAAAGTCAAGTGCCTGACTTTGCCTGTCCTGATTAACGGGACATACCCATTACAATGTATGAGAGTTAGGGCCTCATTACACGGATGGCGGTGGACCAAGGTGCTATTAGCACCTTGGTCCATGCCGGTAAAATACCGGCACCGCCTTGGTGGAAAGGGGAATTACCACCCTATTCCAAGGTTGGTGGGGCGGTAATTCCCCCTTCCCCCATTGCCCTTCCCCTTTCCCATTTTTGCCCCATAGGGCTCTATGGGAATGGGGAAGGCGCTAATTACGGCACCGCAAATTGCGGTACCGTAATTAGCTCCCTGGTCCCTTTGCGGGTTGGTTTTTAATGCCTGCAAAAAGCAGGCGTTAAATTCCCCAACCCGCAAAGGGACCTCGTAGTAGGGCGGTAAGGGTTTACCGGTACCGGTAAAATACCGGTACCGGTAAACCCTTACCGCCTACCGTGTAATGAGGCCATTAGTCTTGTTATTCTCAGTCACCCTCTTTCTTGGCCCAGTGTTTGTGTAAAAAGGGGGGACTTGGGATCTCAGAGTATCCTAAAAAATAGGACAGGGTAGATTAACAAAAAAGGAGGGAATACTGCGTCTCACCCATTGGCTGCCTCACCCCCACTCTCCAAAGACCCCTCACTCAGGTGATCCTCCCACACTAGTCCATCCCCAGGGTCTGGATCCAAGGGCAATGGCCGTCCCCTGGCCACCTGAGAGACAGATCCCCGGAGACTAGCTGGTGAGACACCCGCTGGTTTCTCACATATCCTTCCCCTATGTGATGTGGCCACATCTGTTTCACAGGGAAACCGGGAAGGAAATCAACATTCCCCTGTTTGTTACCTTTTTGGTGTTCCACAGTGAAATAGTAGGGTTGCAGGTCTTAGAACTATTGAATGACTCGAGGGTTATAGTGCTTTCATTGATTTATCCATGGTAAAGGTGAGTGATCGGTTACAAGTGTGAACTTCCTCCCTAGAAGATAGTACCTTAGATGGACCCTTGCCCATTTGATGTCAAGGACCTCTAATTCCAACACAGAGTAGTTCTTCTCACGTGGGAAAAGTTTACGACTAGTGAATAGGATGGGGTGGTCTAATCCATTGTATATTTGCGATAACACTGCTCCTAAAACTGAGAGAGAGGCATCAGTTTGTAACACAAATTATTTTGAAAAGTCTACTACTTTTAAGATTGGGTTCTGACACAAGATTTGTTTTAGGTTGTTGCAACATGCATTGTCCTCATCAGTCCAATGCATCTTCTGGGGTTCAGCATTCCTTAGTTTGTTTGTTAACCTGGATGTTCTATCTGAGAGATTTGAGATAAACCTATGGTAATAACCAATCAATCCTAGCAATGTGCTGAGGTCTCTCTTGGTCTTGGGCGTGGGGGCCTCTAGGACGGCTTTCACTTTTTCTTGCTGGGGCTGGACGCTGCCATTCCCATAAAAAAAAGCCTAGGAATTTCATGGCTGATTTTGCCAGCTTACATTTGGATGTATTGGCAGCTAAGCCAACTTCACTGAGGGTTCTCATAATAGTAGGAAGATGAAAAAGATGGTCTTTCCAAGTCTTACTATACATGACTATGTTGTCAATTTAGGCCCCACAGAAATCAGAGTAGGGCTGTAATATCACAGTCATTGGAAAGTGGCTGCGGCCCCATGCAGGCCAAAAGGGAGGACTTTGAACTGGAATAGTCCCAGGGGTGTCGAGAAAGCTGTCTTTTCCTTATCAGGTCCATGTACTGGGACCTGCCAATATCCCTTGGATAAATCTAGGGTTAATAGTTAAAAGTTTTTCTATTAACTCATCGATGTGTGGCATAGGGCAGGCATTGGAGATGGAGATGGCGTTGACCTGCCTGAAGTCTATGCAACATCTCCAAGAATTATCTGTTTTAGTTACTACAACAAAATAGGGGAGGACAATGGACTTGAAGAGGACTCGATAATGGTTGACTTCAGCATTTCTTTCACTTCCTCAACCACAATTTGATTTTGTGCTTCTGGGAGTCTATATTGTTTCAGATGGAACACTTTTCCCTTTGGAGTTCTTATATAATGGTAAGTACCTTGTACTCTCGCAGAATACATCCGGTAATGCCATAATAACATCTTCTTGTTTATGTCTAGATAGTTCTTGGGGAATAAGCTCAGAGTCATCTATCTCCTCTGGTACCAAACAAGACAATTATTTTCTCTCCACTCCTTTAGGAGATTTACATGGTAAGGTTGGGTCTTTTGCTTTCTATAAGGTGGGCTATATTATAGTTACAGGTTCCTGTTTGCTTTAACACCTCATATGCCCCATGCCATTTTGAGACAAGTTTATTTTCAGAGGTAGGTAAGAGGACTGATACCTTCTCTTCTACTAAAAAGGATCTTAAATTCACCTTCTTGTTGTAGGTGGACTTCTGTTGGGCTTGAGCTTTCTCCATGTGAGTGTGAACTAGACTCCAGAAGAGTTTCATGCCCTCTCACAATCGGGTAGCTGTTTGTGAGAGGGGAATAGGTGCCTCTTCTCTCTTCCCAGGTGTCCGGGAGCATGTCTAAGACATCTCTTGGTTCTCTACCATAAAGTAATTCAAAAGGAGAGAATTTGGTGGATGCCTGAGGGGTCTTTCTTACTGCAAATAGGGCCCATGGGCACATGCAATCCCAGTCCTTCCCATCCTCATCTACCAATTTTCTAAAAATCATTTTAAGGGTGTTGTTAAATCTCTACCAATCCGTCCATTTGGGGTGGTAAATGAAGGTGCTTATGGTGGTAATGTGTTGTAATTCCTTGACTTCACTCATAAGTATACTCATGAAATTGGATCCCTGGTCTGTGAGAATTTCCTTGGGGAAACTAAACCTAGAAAAGAATGGTAGTAGGTGTTTTCAAATTTGCTGAGTTGTGTTGTTCCGCATGGGTAAGGCCTCTGGGTACTGTAAGGAATGCATGGTATCATAGTAAGACAGACACAAGTGATCATAGTTCAAGGTGTTTATTAAACTGTAAGAATGGGTGAGATAAATGCCTAATCTAAACCTAAATCTAAAATGGGAGCAAATTACGACCATCAAATCAAAATAATGGCAATGGTATGGTAATGTTTATTTGTAAAGCGCCTATACACAAGACAAGTGTTTCAAAGCACTCAAGCAGGGTGGGAACATGGGGAAAAAACAACAGTCATTCAGAGCCCTTGACATTCTGAATGATAATAGTCACAGACAGAGTAAGTACAAATAATACAATTAACAGTTGAGACAACAGCAAATAGGTCTAATGACGATTATGCAGTTTTTCCAAGTGCAATGAGGAATGAAGAAAGGGGGGATAAACAGACGATCTTCAGGCAAGGTGCATTCAGATCACGCAAGTGCACAGACGGTTACAGGGGAGGGGGAGTAAAAGTGCACTCAGTCGGTGGAGACTGAGATAAGTGCAAAGAGAGCCACTCTCATTTCTCAAGTGCATTGATGATGAGGTGAGTAGTGATGATGAGGTGAGTGCAGGCCCAGAGGCTAGTGCGAAAGGACTGGCAGAGGTGCCAGGGACATGTGAGACTCTGAGGTACACCAAGTGGCCAGTCAGCAAGCTGTAAGGAAAAAAGGAGGGAGAGAGGAAAAGAGCAGAGGGATAGGTTAGAAGGGTAGAGGGAGAGAGAAGGAAGAGGAGTAGAGGAAAGTCTTGAGGAGTTTCCAGAACTTAAGGAGGTCAGGCTCAAGCTGGAGGGCGGCAGGGAGGCTATTCCAGAGGGAGGCCCCTGCTGAGGATAAAGATCTCCCTCCAAACCTCTGCTTGGAGAACGGGCTCATTCGCAGAAGGTTGGAGGTAGATGAGCAGAGGGCTCAGGAGGGACAGTATTTAGATAGGCAGTGATGAAGATAGGCCGGTCCCAGGCCCCAGAAAGCCCTGTGGACAATGCAGAGGGTCTTGAATGTGACCCTTGCAGCCACAGGGAGCCAGTGTAGGGATTTCAGAGCCGGAAAGATGCAGTGCCTGGGCTTGAGGCCAAAGATAAGACTTGTGGTTCTGTTCTGGGTGAGTTGCAGAGGGTGCAGAGCAGAGGCAGGGAGGTTGAGGAAGAGGCTATTGCAGTAGTCCAGCCTAGATAGAACCAGGTATCTAGAGACAGTGATCCGCTGATGAGGTGTATCTTATATTTAGACTTTTTTGAGATGTCTGAAATGTGGGAGGAGAAGGAGAGAGTGGAGTCGAAGATGACCCCAAGGTTTTTAGCCTCGCAGGTGCGTGCGGGAGCAGGACCAAGGGAGGCCAGCCAGAATGAAAGAGGGAAAGCGGGAGCAGGGTTCCCCATGCAAACAATCTCACTCTTACTGGAGTTGAAGCAGAGGTCGTTTGAAGCACACCATGACTGAATAGCGGACAAACAGTTGGATATGAGCGAGGAGGTGGGGCGGCTGAGGGTAGCCTGAAGGATAGTTGTGTGGCAGTCCTAGTGGCATATTGTCAAAAAATAAAAAATCTATAGCCAATCCTTACCGCAATGCTACAAAATAGTGTGGGACAATGTTCATAAGAAAAGAAAGTGTGTTCTCAAAAATGATAAGTCTGGGTGGTATAGCAAGGTCTCCCGTCCCCACGTTTTTAGCACGGGACAAGGCGGGCCGCTTGAGTACAGCACACAAATGGGCCTGTCCAGAACAAGGCTATTGTTCTTCTCAGCAATATCAGGATCTGCAGTAGTCAAGTCTTTTTACTTAAGGTGTCTTGCCTCCAGGGGCCTGATATGTTCAAAATACCAAAAATGTAAGTTTCTTTCTGTATGTAAGTTGGGTGATAACTTTTCACCCCTGGCTCCTCCTCATCCAGGCTCAGACCCTTCTTCAATGTCAGCCTCCCTCTGTCAGGTTCACTACGGCTTCAAACTAGAAAGATTTCACCTGTTGCATTCACGAGTCCCAATGTCTTTTTAAACAATCTTTCTCCAACACAGTTTGGTTACGGTTTTTCCGCCCCGCCTTGCAGGTGTCCCTCTATCGGGTTCACATTTGCCTTCGCATTTCCACGTTACTCAAGTTTCGATTTTAGACCCATTCATACTCTCCTTTAAAGCCCCCAGTCAGGCTTTGATTTTGGTTGTGGGTCAAAGACTTTTGACTGTACAAGGGGTTTTTACTCCACCCTTGTATGACCACTTTGACCCCTTACGGCGGGCTCTCCTATGGCCCTCTGGTACTTGTAGTTTTCACAAAAAGGGGACCAAGCAGAGTCTTTCGGTTGACCACCCACGTGGCGTCAGGCCACTGTGCAGCTGGTCTTTCACTGTGGTTTTAATAGTTCGGTTACACACAGTCTTTGTTCTTTAATTCATCTCATGTTGCCATTTGCAACCTTCATTCAACATATTTCACTTCACTATCGGTTCAGAGATGAGGGAAGGAGAAGAGGAGGCCGAGGGTAGCCTGAAAATGAGCTGGGTATCATCCGCATAGCACTGAAAGTAGGGGCACAGAGCGCTGATGCGGTGGGTGAGAAGTGCCAGATAGTAGTTGAACAGCCAGGGAGAGAGGTTAGATCCCTGGGGGACACCACAGGTAGAGAAAAAGATGTCAGAGAGAAAAGACCCCAGTTGGACCTGGGAGGGTCGATTTGAGAGGAAAGAGGTCAGCCACGCCAGAGCCTGACCAGTGATACCCAGGTTATCACGGAGACGGTTGATCAGGATGGTATGGTTGACAGTATCAAAGGCAGAAGAGAGATCAAGCAAAATGAGAACACATGGAATGTTAGAGTCAAGGTTCGAGAGCAGGTCCTCACGGATCCAATAGCGATGGCCGTGTCCTGGCCACTTGGATGACACATCCCCGGGAACTAGCAAATGAGACACCGTCACGTTTCTTACATACCATTCCTCAATGCGATGCAGCTTAATTTGTTTCGCAGGGGAACCGGGAAAGGAAATCCACATTTCCCTGGTCTTTTCCTTTTCGGTGTTCCACAGTGAAACAATAGGGTTCTAGGTCTAGAAACCATTGCATGACCCACGGGTTGGAGTCTTTGCACTGGCTAATCCAAACTAGGGGTTCGTGGTCTGTAACAAGTGTGACCTCTCGTCCTAATAGTTAGTATCTAAGATGGATAATGGCCCACTTGATGGCCGGGGCCTCGAGTTCCAACACAGAGCAATTATTCTCACGTGGGAAAGGTTTGCGACTAGCAAATAAGATGGGGTGTTTGAATCCACCGCAAACTTGGGACAGGACTGCTCCTAACTCTGTAAGGTAAGCACCCGTCTGTAATATAAATTCTTTAGAGAAGTTGACTACTTTCAGGATTGGGTTCTGGCACAGGGTTTGTATTAAGATCATCCTCGTCATTCCAAATACGTTTCTGTGGTTTAGCATTCTTGAGTTTATCTGTTAGCCTAGTTGTTTTGTCCAAAAAGTTGGGGATAAACCTATGGTAATATCCTATTAACTTGCAAAAAGCTCTAAGATCTCTTGTGTTCTTAGGTGTTGGTGTGTCTAAAATGGCTTTCACATTCTCATGTTGAGATTGTACATTCCCATTCCCCAAAAAGAAGATAAAGTATTTTACGACTGACTGGGCAAGTCTGCGTTTAGCTGGGTTAGCAGTTAGGCCAGCTCCTTTGAGAACTTTCATGATGGTATAAAGATGGAAGAGATGGTCCTCCCAAGTCTTACTATACATGACCATATTGTCAATATAAGCTCCAAAGAAATTGGCTAAGGGTTGCAGGATTTTATCCATGAGGCGTTGGAAAGTGGCTGGCACACTGTGCAAATCTAAAGGGAGGTCTTTGAAATGAAACAGTCCTATAGGCGTTGAAAATGCTGTCCTTTCCTTACCTGGCCCGTATACGGGTACTTGCCAGTACCCTTTGGTTAAATTTAGGCTAGATAGAAAGGTGGCTGCTCTGAGTTTATTAATTAAGTCATCGATGTGTGGCATGGTATAGGCACCGAAGCCTGAAATGGCAATAACGTGACAGAAATGTATACAGAATCTCCAGGAACAGTCAGGTTTAGTGACCAAAACGATAGGAGAGTACCAAGGACTTGAAGCAGGCTCGATAATATTGGCTTTCAACTTTTTTGTTGACTTCCTCAATCGCTATCTGTTTACAGGTTTCTTGGAGTCTATATGGTTTTAGATGAACCACTTTATTCTTAGGTGTTCTAATATAGTGGTATGTGCCTTTTACTCTCCCTGGTGTTTCTGAGAATACATTGGGAAATGAGGTAACTACATCTTTTAGATCTTCTTTTTGTTGGGTAGATAGCTCTGGAGGAATTCATTCAAAATTATCTGTCTCTTCAGGAACCAGACCTCCTAATACTTTGGCATGGGTGGATGATGAGTTTGCTTTCCATTCTTTCAAAAGATGTACATGGTAGAAATGGACCTTCTGTTTTCTATCCGGTTGGGTTACTTTATAAGTACAGGTTCTTGTTCGTTCTAATAGCTGATAGGGTCCGTGCCACTTGGAGACAAGTTTGTTTTCTGATGTGAGTAAGGAGGCCAGTACTTTCTGTCATAAAGAACATGATCTTAAGCTCAGGTTTTTGTCATAAGTGGATGTATGTTGGCTCTGGGCCTTCTCCATATGAGTGCAAACTAGATCTCAAACTAACTTCATATGCTCTCACATCCTGGTGGCTCTCCCCAGGTTTTCCGGAGCATGTCCAAGAAATCTCTAGGCTCCCTTCCATATAGTAGTTCAAAGGGTAAAAAACCTGTGGAGGCTTGAGGGGTTTTCCTGACTGCAAATAGTGCCCACGGGATCATTCAGTCCCAGTCTTTCCCGCCCTCATCTTCCAATTTTCGAAAAATTAGCTTCCGAGTTTTATTGAATCTCAAGCCATCGGTTTGGGGATGGTACACAGAGGTTTGTAAGGTGGTAATGTGGAGTAGCTCTTTGACATCTGCCATAAGCTTACTCTTAAAATTCGAACCCTGGTCTGTTAGTATTTTCTTAGGAAACCCAACCCATGGAAAAATACGGTAGAAGATGTTTAAGGATTTGCTGTGTGGTATTATTACGCATTGGGAATGCTTCGGTATACCGGGTTGCATAATCCACAATCACAAGGTCATATTTGTTGCCTAGCCTGGATGTTTCTAGAGGTCCAATTATGTCCATCCCGATTCTTGAAAAAGGGACTTCCATGATCAGCAATGGGTTCAGAGAGCAGGTAATGGGATGTGCGTGTTGGTCTTTCGACATATTTCGGATGTTTGGATAAAGGTCTTTATATCAGTATGGGTACCTGGCCAATAAAACGTCCCACTAATATGTGCCTGGGTCTTAGATTGTCCTAAGCGCCCCCCAGTAAGACGGGAGTGTGCTATCTCCAGCACAACCTTTCGGTGGCTCTTGGGTATTACCAACTGTGTTTTTACTAAGCCTTCCGTAGATGTGTCTCTTCTATAAAGTAATCATTGTTTTAAGATGAAAAAAGGGCTTCCTTTCTCTAAGCCTTCTCTTTCTATCAGCTTCCCCAAAGCCTAAATTACCTCTTTCTGTTTGATCTGGTTCACCTTCTTTAAACTGATGAAATAGAGCCCTTTCCGAAATTCCTTGGGCAATTTGATCTCCACAACGTACTTCAAAAGGGGTCTTGCCATGATTCTGCAAAAGAACCTTTACATCTCCCCGGAAGTCGGGATCGATGGCGCTTGCTAAAACATCTAATTTGAACTTCCATGCTAGGCCAGATTTTGGGGCTAATCTTATACAGCACCACTGAGGGGGTATCAACACTTAGTGTGTAGGGAGTAATCCTCTTTTCCCAGGGGAAATATAGCTTCCCTACTGCTACAGATATCAAAGCCTATTGATTCCTTGGTGGCAATGGACGAGTTAGAAGCTCTCTGACTAAGTTTTTAAAATTGTAGGGTTCCCCAATTAGTTTCAATTAAGTCACATCCCACCCATGGCACCATATGTAAGGAAGGCAGGGTATCAAAGTAAGATAGACACAAGTGATCACAGTTGAAGGGTATTTATTAAACTGTAAGAATGGGTGAGATAAACACCTAATCTAAACCCAAATCTAAGTTGAGAGCTAAGCTACGACAATCAAATCAAAATAAGGGAGTCCTAGTGGCATCTTGTCAAAATAAAAGGGTCTATACTAAAAAAACAAATTATTGCCAATTCTTACCGCAATACTACAAAATAGTGTGGGAAAATGTTCATAAAAAAAGAAAGTGTTCACAAAAATGATAAATCAGGATGGTATAGCGAGGTCTGCCTTCCCTTCGGTTATAGGACGGGACAAGACAGGCCTCTTGAGCACAGCACACAACTGGGGTTGTCCAGCACAAGGCTATTGTTCTTCTCAGTGATATCAAGATCTGCGGTGGTCAAGTCTCTTTACTCAAAGTCTCTTGCCTCCAAGGGCCTGACATGTTCAAAATACCAAAAATAAATGTTCCTTTCTGCATATACGTTGGGTAATAACTTTTCACCCCTAGCTCCCCCTTTTTTTGGGCTCAGACCCTTTTCCAATGTCAGCCTCCCTCCGTCAAGCTCGCTACGGCTTCTTATTAAAATTATTTCACCTGTTGTATTCATGAGTCTTAATGTCTTTTTAAACAATCTTTCACTGAGGACTACCCTCAACTGGGCTCACTCTCGCCAACACAGTGTTCACGGGGTTATAGTATCTACCCCCTGCCTTGCAGGCATCCCCTGTTGCATTCACAAGTCTCAGTGTCTTTTTAAAAAATATTTCTCCAACACAGTGTTCACGGAGTTACGGTTTTTCCGCCTCGCCTTGCAGGCGTCCCTCTGTCGGATTCACATTTGCCTTCGCTTTTCCACGTTACTCAAGTTCAGATTTTAACCCCAGTCAGGCTCTCCTTTAAAGCCCCCAGTCAGGCTTTCATTTTGGTTGTGGGTAAAAGACCTTCGACTGTACAAGGGATTTTACTCCACCCTTGTATTACCACTTTGACCTCTTACGACGGGCTCTCTAGTACTTGTACTTTGCACAAAAATGGGACCAAGCAGAGTGTGTCGATTGAGCGCCCAGGTGGCGCCGGGCCACTCTGAAGGTGGTCTTTCACTGTGTTCTTAACAGTTCTGTTACACACACAGTCTTTGTTCATTAATTCATCTCATGTTGCCATTTGCAACCTTCGTTCAACATAATTAGCTTTACCTTTGTTTTTTTATTTATTAAGTGTCATTTGGTTAGATATAATCTTTAACACTATAAAATGATACAGTAAATGCAGTTTAAAAAAGAAAAATCATCACTATAAAACACATGAAAACATTAGACAAGACTACAAAATGCAATTTAAAATAGATGTCACCAATCTTTGTTACATAAAATTAGCAACAACTTTAAGAAAGAAACGTGTCTAATAACATGTGGAAAATTTCCTTCACGTTACATTTGTGCAAAAATGCATTAAAGCAATACATGCCTAATTTCTTTCCACATGTAATATATGGTAGAGTTTAACACAGTATTTCTGCCTTCATAGGTCACAGACAAAACTGATTATTGAGAATAAAATTAATGTCCTCAACCTGCATTCAGTATTGTTTCTCGTGTATGGGAGTTAGACCAGATCATTCTGTCATCAAGTGTTGCGTTGTTTCCTGTTGTTCTCCACATATTCTGCATGCTTGTTCCTGTATAGTAATCTTTCCCACCCCTGCCCCTATTTGTCAACACAGGAAGCTGATTAAGTCTTAGTAGAAGGATAAACCTCCTTACCTTCGTGTTTTGCACGTTAATAAGGTATGAGCATGTGGTATCAGGTTGGAATGCTTGCATGGAATAATACTTATAGATGTAATTCCCAACTAGATAGGTCGTTCACTTTTCCCTATCCCAAATCATTGCCTTTTTTTAAATCTCAATACATTTTGTGGCCAAGTTGGCCTCTGGCATCAATGTGCATCCGATTTCATCCAAAAAGTGATCAATCTCACTGTGACATATTTTCAGAGCCGAATAGAGGCACCTATTGCCATTTTGATCACTAAAATATGAGTACACAGAATCAATATTGCCAGTATTTAGCCTTATTTTAAGATATTGGTTACACACTACAATCGTTTTCCGGGTAGTCAAGGAAATCAGACCCAGCTCGAATGATAATGCTTCTACTGGTACACACTGGGCGAGGTGCAAGCCTCTTCTCCAAAGGTTCCCTTCTAAGACTTTCAGCCAGTCTGTCTCTTTGGCAGAATAAACTTAAAGCACATAGAGTGCACTAGAAACAATACAGGTGTTATATAATTTCAATAGGCCCTCTACGGGGTGTCCACCAGATTTCGATATAAAAGAGCTAGTAGCCTTAAACTTTTTAATTGTTTTACAGAATATGTATTTAGATAGGGTCTCTTTATTTAAGTTGTTAGATATGAGCATTCCAAGATACAGGTAGCTGTCTACTTCTTCCAAAATGTTATTATCAATTGTCCATCTAAATCTATTTATGGATTTACAGTTCGAGTTTATTGTCATCATTTTAGATTTGGACAAATTGATAACCAAACTGTGTTGTTCAGATTATGCTGCTAATTTATTCAGGCTATGTTGTAAACCTATCACAGTCAGTTCAAAAATTACAATATCATCTGCCTATGAGAGCCAGACATAGTTCACTTTACTATTGGTTCTCCCTCTGACTCACCGGCTGTGATGAACCGCTTTGCGTTTCTTGTCTGTGGAGTCAAGGATGATACCACGGTAGCAAGCATCTCTCCCTGCTTTGGTTATCAGTGTAGAAGGGCTCTGTGCACCGTTGACATCTGCTACACCACACACTGGCTGTTATTCCCGGTCTTGTGATTCCTTTCACAGAGGCTTCACAGGTTGGGCTCGGAAAGGACAAGGGCACATCTCTCCTTGTCCTTTCAGTTCTAGCCGCCTTTCTCCTGCTCTTGAACTGCCTTCCTGGAATAGCTGACTGTTTGTGTGGTCTGCCTTGCTCATAGTGTACTCTCGTGCTCTACTTTGTATCCCAGTGGGGAAGGGAAAGGGCTGTCAGGTGTGCATTGTTTTTGGCAAATGCAACACAAAGTTGTAAGGGGTCTCCCTTCCCCAATCTTATTATTCTTCTGGTCTTTTGATTGTGCGTGGCATTCTTTACAGACCACCGAAGGACCACTTTGACTCAAAGTTCACTGTTTTATTTTTACTCTTCTATTCTCTAGGAATTAATCTTCTTTATTTCACTTTTTCTGTTCATTTACATTCTCGCTTTAAACCAAGAACCTTTCACAGAGACTTTCAAGTGGGCTAGTTCTTTTCACCAGACCACTCTGTTACTTATTGTTGCTGATTTCACAGCTGTCTTTCACATTAAAGTTCACTCACAGGTCTGCCTTTCTTCATATCTATTCCACTTGCGTGCAGCCTTCACTTGCAATATAATGTTTCTATTTCTGACTTTAACACACACCGGTCTCTTAGGTCACTTGCCAACTGACCGGCTGTGTGCGTCTTTGATGGGTTTTGTGATTTCTAATTCATGAGTCAAGTTTAGTACCCCAGGCTTGGACTTGCTTCCCAACTCTGCCGTTCACCCCATAGGGTCCCTAAAATCCTTGAAACACAATGCAGTATTCACTTGTGCGATCTGGCCTTCTCTCCACGTGTCTTTTGCAGCACTTATGAGGCAACGACCACCAGTAGGGAACTTTTGGGGGTTTCTACCCACAGCACTCGTCCCTTGGTCCTTCACTCTGCTCCAGTATGTTTGCCTTTGTCCCTGAAGTTCTGCTCGTACTCATGTTCTGCCTTGCTCAGAGTGTGTCTTTAGGTGTTGCTTTTTATCCGTGTGAGGAGAGCTAATTGGTATCAGGTGTATACACATGAAGTCAAGTGCCTGACTTTGCCTGACCCGATTAACGGGATATGCCTGGTACGATTTATGAGAGTTAGTCTTGTTACTCTCAGTCACCCTCTTCCTTGGCCCAGTGTTTGGGTAAAAAGGGGGCGGGGGTTGGGATCTCAGAGTGCACCTAAAAAATTGAATGGGGTAGATGAACAAAAAAGGGGGAATACTGCGTTCCGCCATCGGCTGCCTCACCCCCACTCCCTCAAGACCCAGGTGATCCTCCTGCATTGGTCCACCCCCAGTGCCTGGATCCAAAGGCAATGGCTATGCCCTGGCCACCTGAGAGAGAGAGATCCCCAGGGACTAGCGTGTGAGACACCCTCTGGTTTCTCACACTACCAAGGTGGCAGGTGTCCCACAAATCATGGAACGTTATAGTGGATCCGAATTCTGTGCCACAGGATGTGATGGTGGGTATTACAGCACCTTTAAATCTCCAAACTTCTTTTGCTGGTCTGTGAGGGGACCGCCATATGCAAATGATTCACTTTAGAGTGGAAAGGTATGTCATCCTTCATAAACAATGGATGTGGGTTTCTATGCAGCCTTTAAAAGGCATGTTGAAGAAAATATACAAAGTTGACTTGTTTTTATTCATGGCTTCTAGGTAAGCTATAGATGACCAAGGATTTTAATTGTAGGTTTACACATAGCGTTTGGACGCAGATTAAAAATGCACAGGCACAGCAGAGTTTAGCTTTATCAGCCCCAGAAGGGGAGTTCACCAGTAGATGTCTGTAGATGGTGTGTTAAACCATAGGTATTTGGTGTTATGGATACCAGACTACAACATCCATTCACATGAGTGCTGGCAAGGCCTTCCAGTTGTGGCAAGATTTTCTTTTTCAGAAAACATCTGGAAAACTTCCACACCATGATGAGCAACGTTCCCGTGTTCTGGTTGTATAGTTGCTGGCAACCTCTTTGTACAACCTTGCAACAACAGTTTAAACACCTCTGTTTTGTAGAAGGTATGCCTGACAGTCTCAATGATGACAGTTTACTATCGCCGAGCATGGTGAATATGATCATCGCAGATTATTTGATGATGGAGGGTGGCCAGAGATCTCAAATAGAAAAAGCCTTTACTCAATACTCCCATCACCGCAATTTAAGCATTTGTGATATTGTGCAGAACTTGTTGAACAAGGGCAAGAGCAACAGATCTATAATGCTAAATCCTAGTTATACAGTGTTATTTATAAAACCCTGGGGTAAGCAACAACTAGCCATGTTAGCTCAACAGATGTATCCATTCAAAACAAGTTTCTTTTTGGAGGCATTTGAAGACGCAACCAATAAGCCCTACCGCTATCTGCTGGTTGATTTAAAAACAACCACTCTTGAGGATTATAGATTGTGCACTGACATATTCCTGCAGGGGTTACCCTCTGTTTACACTCATAAAAAGACATCTAACAAACACCCTTAACCACGATATCGAGTTGGTAGTGGGTCATGCTTTCACCATGTCCACACACATATGGAAAAACATTGTACTGTTCAAAATGCTTGTATACCCCACCACACAACAACACTAAGCCATTCTAGCCACAGCCTCTGATGATCTGGTGGCTGCTATTTTGAAGATTGCCCAGAACACTTTAATGGGACACGTCCCCCTAACAGACCATCAAGTAAGTGTGTTAGAAAAGAAAAAGAATGTCATCAAAAACTGGTCAATAAGCAGATATCACTAAGGGCTTAAAGAAAGGTGATCCCTCAGGCTAGTGGATTCATAGAATCTCTCACAGGCATAGCCCTCCTGCTAATCACCACACTGCTCAGGAGTCATTGATGGAGCACGCACATAAAATGTATTTGGTGGACAAACAGAAGTTAGAACGTCTGGTGGCCCCCACATCCCCTGCTGATTGGGATAGGTGTCCAGTCATAATGTCGAAACAATAATGTCGAATTACAAAAATGTCGAATCCAAAAAGTCGAAAACAAAAGTTTTGCATTTTTAATTTTTTTATTTATATATTTTTTTGGGCTGCAGGGGTAAAAAAAAAGGGGTAAAACAAAAAAAAATTAAAAAGGGGTGTTGGGGGGCACCCCCCCATTTCGAAAAAAAAGCAACCAAAAAAAAAAATTCGACATTTTTGTTTTCGACTTTTTGTTTTCGACTTTTTGACTTTCAACATTATTGGATTCGACTTTTTGACTATAAACCATTGGGATATATGAAAGGTTGCAGCCATGCATCTCGACTCTGAAATGAAGGAGGTTTTAACCAAACCGGACTCAGTGGCGCATGATAAAGCTGCCTTATACGTGGATAGTCTGCATAAATGCTTAAATCACCACAAGCACCCTGATGCTGAAAAGAACAAACTAACCTTATGCATGCAGCCCGAGGACGGTGAGAAGGCTCTCGCGGAGTATACCCTGTTTTGGCTGATGTGGCGAATACACTTAACCAATGCTATAAACCTAATGCGTAACTATTGCTGCATAAAATTGAACTTGTGGCAGCCTGGACTGATAGGGGGTAGTTTACCTACAGAGGTAGGTTTGTCAGGGGCTTGAACCTGCACAATCTAGTATGGGGTACAAGTCGACAACCCATTTCGATAATAAATGCCCTGTGGAATGGAACGAGTTCATACAAGCGGTTGCTGATTTAAATATCCCAACATCCATTGAAGGTAATGACACCCAGCAACGCTTTCTGGAGCAGCTAAGTACTGGTACCAATGCGACCCTGCATCAATGTGGGGTGAAAATACAGCCACAGAGTGACAGAGATGAAGAGGCCGTGCTACGCTCCTATTCTGAGAGTGAAGTTGGCTAATGTGGAGTTCCATTGAAGTAAAAAAGCCAGTAAAAAAAAGTGATTTTCGACATAAGGCCTAGTAAAATGGATAGAATAGGGCCTAGTCAACTCCACTAAAATGGAGAGGTGCTCACTTGAAGGGGAATCTACTGGGGAGCCTAAAACTGATGGCTATGCCCAATGAGGAAGTAACATGGGGGCTGCAGAGGTTGACGTTGTGTAAACTGGGAAAAGGCACCTTGATAGATGTAAAACTGCAGCAGTGCGCGTGGAAAGAAATTATACGCTTGAAACTCTGCATATTTGGAAGATAAAATGAGGACTCATGCCTAACATTTAAGAAATAAAGTCAATTGACAGATTGCGTTTATCAGGAATAAAGAGACTTAATTTTCATTATATAAAATGACAGCCTGTAAAGAGAAAGGCCTATTTCATGAACACTGGTTTCCTATTTGTGTGCATACAATTAACAATGCATCTACCTCTGTCCTGATATAGTAGAAAAGAAAGATGTAATGCTAATGCTAATGCCCAGATGTAATGCAAAAATGTTACATGTAAGCACATCTTCTCGATTTAAAGATGTATTTTCTGAAGTATGGATGCAGCTGGTGTTTTCCCCACTGAACTGAAAGGCCTTTTCCTTTGATAATTTGAACTCAAGACCTTTGGCTGGGGACCTCCAGGAGAAGAAGGTCTGGTTTTCAGTCATAAATACAAAGAATATACAGAGAAGTAGATCACAATTGTGGGATTTTCAGATAATACAGCCAGCAGAAATGACCTGTAAGGTCAGGTCTCCCTATTAACTGTGCCTTGGTGACCAACAGAAATATCCTTTTCAGGGCTAACTCAACCTTAAGAAATGGCTTCAGAGCCACTAATGGATGATCAAACATTGTGTATGAAACAGATTGCAGATAATCAGATGTTCAGGTTAGGGGAAATGCAACCTAAGAAATGGTAGGGGCTGATGTAAAACTGAGGGACACATGGGATCCCTTGCCATTGACTATAATTGAACACATTTTCCTGAATAAAAAGTGCATCATACGTCCCACTGAGCTCATCCCATTTCATATTGAAGGGGAGAAGAAGCCCATCAGGACCATCTAAAAACAATTTTTGTTTGATGGATACAACTGGAGTTATGAAACAAATTATGAATCTGGCCTTCTCATAATACTGAGGGAATACAAAGTTGTTGTGATGATAGGTTTTGGAAGTAAGGGGTTAAAATCTGTGACTATTTCAGCTCAGGAGTAAATCGATAAAAATGGTAGCTCCTCCGAGGAACAGTGTGCCGAGATATGATTAGTATTTTCCGACTCGCCACATATTATAGAACTCAAAAATATATATGTGCTGGCAATTATCTTAAAAATTAGGGTAGCTTCCATGTTTTTAGATTTTCAGAACCCAAAAGTGTTAAACTACCTGTCATTTTGAAATTATGTATTTTTTCCTCCTCCCTCATCCTCTATCATTCACACCCTCTAACCCTTTGTCATATGAGCAGGCAGTGGGTATATTGGGGGGAAGTAGAGAGCTGGCCAATCCGTAGCATGGGAATTCTGATAATAATGGAGTGTCATCAGCACTATATCTTGGCAAGTTCCAATCTAAGAGAGGACTTGCTAGAAAACAACTAGGGAGAGAGGGACCGGGAGATCTGCCTAATCCATCACCCTTGCCAGGGGAACAAAGCTAAACCAAGACCTAGCTAGAAGGAGGGAGAAAAGGAGACCCAGGGACTTTGCTTGAAAATCTGAGATCCCTATCTGAGAGAGGCCAATGGGTGGAGAGACCCCTCTGGTGGATAGAGGCTTGAGGTGTGAGCTGCCTGTCTGAAAGAGGGTCCTAGGATCTGGTGGGCCTCCTGAGCTGAGAACAGAGATCTCCCAAGTAAGTAGATATACCCCAAAGCTATCAATTGTATGGGTAGCTACCTGCCTTAATACCTTTTCCTTAGTGGGTTAAGGGGATGGGGGCACAACTGGGCAGATCCTGTGCATTTTGAACTAAAAAGTTAACTCAATGAATCCTCTATAGAAGAACACCCTATCCAATTATATTGAATTGTGTTGGAATCTGCCGGTTTAACCCTTACCTTTGCATTGGTGGGTGCTCTCCATTAGTGGTAGTGGGGTTGAAAGCATGTATACCCTTAGCACAATTAACTAAAAATATAATTTAATTAATTCCCATTGGGTCATTTATCATGGGTGATGTTTTTGTCAAAATTCAAAATTGACAAAGGATTATGCCAAGGCACTGTAAATGACTCTAGTCCGTAATGTAATTGGGTAACCCAATGTGCTAGTGTCCCCAAAAATGAAAATCCCAACACCTTGCATTCCCTTTGAAAACAAATTGTACAAAATCTGTTTCCCCTTTCAGTCCAAACCAGAATACCAAAGCCTTGCATTTTCATTGTAGGAGTGGTGCAAAACAAAATTCCCAATGTATTCCCTTGCATCCCAAATCAGAATTCCAAAACATTTCATTTACCTAAATAAAAAGCCCAAAACGAGTTTCCATTGTGTTCCCACTCCCAGTACATAGCTTTCAACTTATGGGGTCATATATAACTGATGCGTGGGGGTCGGGGTTGCAGAGAGAAAAGAGCTTGATAACAGATTAAGCAATCACAGAGTGAATTATATTGTTTGTGGGTGAAATTACAAGAAATCTTATGTAAAGTGATATCTGTGTGTTATAGTATCTGTAAGTTCATTAGAAATATAAGTCAGTCAATTGGTGCAAGTAATTTGTTGGTGGCTAATGTATTGGTTGTTATTAAATTTTGCGAAACCTTAAATAAATATATATTCTTACTATACACTGGCCTGGTTCCTAGCTCATTGTGGTACAGAGGGTATTTGTTGGGGTGGTGGGAGATGGGTTGGAGGCCTCACTAAAGTTAAATCTGTATGAGCACATTGGGTGCGCGTGACAGATTCCCGCCCAAAGTGTCAGAGAAATAAAAGAAGGAACATTGAAAAACTTGGTTTTGTTACAAGAGCTAATGCAGCAGGAAAATAAAAACATATAACTGCTGCATTTAGATAAACACCAATCTTGAGTCATATGCGTGTGATGACAGAGCTGTAGAAAGGGCCCACAAATCTAAGAAGAAGGAAAGAATGGAAAAAGAATGGAAAAAGAATAAAGAGCTTGCAAAGTGGAAACAAATGAGGGAGACAATGGAGCTAGTAGTTCAGCCCACGATTCTGAAACATGTGAGACAGCAGCACCATGTGGAAAGACCATGAAAACGCAGGTACTGAACGAAAGGAATGCTGATGAGTAGTACATACAAAAGATCATGCGGTTAGGTGCACTGCACCTCTTGTCTGTTTGATAAATAATCTAAGAAACATAATTTACTCATGTCAAAGCTGTATTGTGTGTCCTTGTTAGTGATAACATCATACTTTTGGAAATCCTTTACGACTGCCAAGTTTCACTGGGATTGTATCTAGATGTTCAACCCCCCTGTAAGAACAGATGGAGGATGAACATTAGTCACCTTAGAGATGAGGGTGTGTGTTTAACTTGAAGATTTAAGGTTATTGCAGATGGTGAATAATAGAGCAAAAGAAAAATCCAAAGTACCATACAAGCTGAAATAAAAGTAAGAAAGTAGATATTCAAAGAACATGAGAGAAACAATACTTAAATTCAGGAAAGTAAAATACCTGAAATCCTTCTTTACTAATAACTTTGTAACAAGAAGTGTGTTCCTAAGAGGCAATTTCTAAAATGATTCTAGCTCTATTATTTCATCATCCTTACGTGATATATCAATGTCTCATTCCCTAGTAGGTAACATAAATACCAGACAGAGTACACAACGTGAGTCTTGTGTAAAAGGTTTATCAAGAGTTCTTTTTTCAAGTAAACCTTTCTTATTTATTTTTACGATTGCACTTTCAGTGCTAAAGATTTTTGGAGTCTCAATTCCTATGACTCCTCGAATCGTTTGGTTAACATTTTTACTTTTTTAGTATACAAAAAAACAAAATACATACATGTGGTAGAATAAACATACAAAAATAAGTGCAATTAGACATAAAAAAAATCCAAAAACACATTATTGCATAAACTAGACAGAGTCTCTAATTTGTCTGTACCTATGTAACTGTAAATATTACAAATATTACAGAATAACGTGTGGTCTGAATTATACACCAATAATCTCAAAATCACCAATCTTCTAGTCAAAACGGAATGGCCATTGGTTACGTTGTGCGCCACACAATATCAGTAGGGGGAAGGATACAACCTTTGTTGGTGAAGCAAAATGAAGTGCCAGAGGGGATAGTGGCTGTCCATAGTGGATGTGTGTATTTGTAAAGTGCAGATTCACCTCTAGAAGGGTATCAAGGCAGTACAGACAGACAACAGATGTTTAATGTTACCCAAAAGTCTCAGTATGCTCCTGCTCAAGGTACCACTCATATGGATGAGAAAAGTAATGTGTATAGTGAAGCAAAACAGTTATGCTGAAGCTTAAGACCGAGACACACATTGAAAATGTTTCATACAAACAATTCAGTTGTTGGATTGAGGCTTCTTAATATTGAATTATATTATCTCACACAGCAATTCTCCAAAATGGTGCTGTTCTTACAGAATGAGTGGTGAAGCCAGCATGTGTCACCAATGAACATGACTTGAGATTGAGCAGGACGCTTTCAGTGGTTTATGATACATGTACTTTAATGGCAACACATCCATAAAAGTAGTCAATATCATGGGGGAAAGCACATTCAGGTATAAAAGTAAGCAAGAAGTATTTACAGACTGGGATCAGACAATTGGTCCCATTGCGAGTTCGGAGGTGCATTAGAAAAGTGGTGGTAATTCTGTTACTTTCAATTATTTGCACTGCTGTATTCTGAGTTTGGAGTAAAAGTGGAGAATCTGCCTCCAGCAAAGAACTAGAGGTAAATCCTCCACTGTTCTTGCAGAGGAAGAAATAAATGGGGATTTACACTGCCCTACCACCAATTTTAATCCTGCTGTAAATCCGCTGTACCAAGTAGTGTTAATGGCAATAGAGTTTGACGGTATTTCAACGGATTTACTGCTGAAATGCTGCCAAACTCATAATGAAGCCCAGTATATTTTGGAGGGTACAACATCAAATATGAGCCTCGAGCCTCAGAAACATGTACACTAAATTAACTGACACACAGCCTTTGGTAAACTATGAAGAAGCTGAAAGAACATCCTCTCACCTCTTCGCTGGATCAGACCTAAAAGATTTGGGATCCCTATGAAGGCTTGGTCATGGCGTTATATGTTGTTCTTATAAACATTATGTATACTGATAAGGGGATGGAAAACGTGAGCAATGAAGGGAAGAGGCTCTTGGACAATCCATTCAGTGATGATGCATGGAAGCAAATTATTCATAATTTTAAGAAAGTGCACCAGGGACACTAGATTTAAGCTTACACATTTCAAAATTGTCCAAAGCATGGCACTGTTTACCTAGGAAAGTGCAGGCAACAGGGCTGAAGAAGGATGCTTTCTAGTGGAGGGAGGTACCTGAATAAGGACCGAGGTATTCAGTACATAATATAGGGATGTTTCACACTCAAAGTGGTACTGTTTACTAGTTTGATATTAGATTGAGTGTGAGGTTAGATTGAGATGGCAATAAGAGAAATAAAGGAAAAAGCTCAGTTGCGCTTTCTAGATAATTCATTTATTTAATAATTTGAGACAGTTTAAATATAAACTTTACACATATGTAAAATAATAAAAGAAAGAAGAAAGAAAGAGAAAAATAAGGAAGAAGTAGAGAGTAAAAAGAGAAAGATAGAGAGAAAAAAATTAAATAACTTGAAATTAAAGTACGATCAGGCAAAATTTGGGAAGACAAAGACCTCAATTGAAACTGATTATTCTGGTCAAGAAGTTTCCATGGATAGAGAATCAATCAATATAACAATATAATGCCACTGCAACAAGAAACCGAAAGCAGTAGATTACGTTAATAGTTCTAGACAGTGCATAATGCAAGAGTATATTTCATTTCATTTTCCGGGCCGGAGACTTCCCTTCACCCAACCAATAAAGTTAAAAAACCATTAGGTCAGTTTCACAGAATCGGACATCATGCACCGTTAGCCCTCCTAAATAATTAAGGTCTCTGCGATTCATTTAATAAGGGGCATACCCTACAGGCCCAATAGACTGAAATGACATTAAGTTGTTGAATAGGCTAGATAGTGATGCCCAATGATTTTTTGATATTCAGCCATATGCTATACATAGCTATGTGAGTTTTTATAGAGGTCGAATTTAAGCTGCGGTACCAGAACCATGGTTCCTCTATGTGCTCCAGATTATGGACCACTTTCCCATAGCATAGTTCATAGGTTTTAAACATAATCGGACAAGCAGTTAAAAGATGTATAGCAGTTTCATTAGTGGAAGCGTGTTTGCACATTCGACAATGCCTTTTTTGTTAAAGCAGATGGTTATCAATCCACTTATTGGCTAATACCGGTAGACAGTCAAGACACAACAAAAGAAGGAAACGCCTGAGTTTACTAGAGGGACTCAAATTGAGGTACAGCTGTGGCTTCAAAAAAGTGTATAGTCTGTACCGCACAAACTGATACTTTGTGAGTTTGCTCAGGTGATCGTAGTTCTCAAACCAGTCCCATAAATCTATTCGTTTGGACAGGGCCTTCTTTGATGCGTCGTTGGTGCCCCTCAGTGCAGGAATCCAACCAATCTCCTTGTATAGATTTTCCATATGAGCTTTTAGATGGTAAAATGTCGCCTCCCTAGAAATTTCTGGATGTAAAGATCTTAAAAGGAAGTTCAGTGGCTGGTTGATCATCTTCGAGTACATCTCAGCTTTTCGTTTAAGTACAGTAGCTTTAAGGGAAGTTAACCCCAGTTCCAATCTTATGATCGGCATAGGGATATATGAGTCCCAGTATCCGCCTCCAGAATTTACCCTCTATGACTTGAAGCCAGCTTAAATTGATGTATAATACTGTCTCCAGTCCATATGTAACCAAGGGAACATATATCTGCAGATAGAGCTGGCGCACACCCCACAAAGTATAACCACAATTTTTAATTGCAAAACAATGTATTAATGCTGTTAGTCGTGCAGCTCTGGTGATTCTTGTTTGTATGCAGGTGGGATATTCTCCTGTGACGTCAACCTCCACACCCAGATATTTGTATGTGGGGGTATATTCTATTTCAGTCCCCTGCATAACTAACTTTGGTCTGGAAAAATGTTTTACAGAGAAAACCATTAATTGGGTTTTCTCGCTGTTAATGACCAGATCATTTTTCAGAGCACAGTCCCAGAGCGCGGTGGCCGATCTAGAGAGGCCACTGAATGTGTGGTCCATGATGATCAGATCATCAGCATAGGCAAGCACTGGACAGTGCACAGATCTGATTCGTGGGGGCAATTGTGTACTGCAGATACCGCTATGGGAAGATCGTATGTAAATACATTATATAGAAAGGGAGCTGTGACAGCCTTGTTTAACTCCATGATTCTGTACAACTGGTGTGGTCATATGGCCTTGGGAGTCCAACTTAAGTTTAGCCGTATTGTTTCGATGTAAGGCTCTCAAGTAATGCAGAAGTTCTTCAGGACAGCCTAGTAATTTTAATTTTAACCAGAGTTTATAAAGAGGGCGTATAGAGGGGGTTTCCCACTAGTCTTAGCTCTAGTCCTAAGTAGATCAATAATCGTCAGGTTCATGGTGGTGGTACATCCTTTCCTGAATCCACTTTGAAATTGATTCAATATACCAGTTCTGTCTGCCCACATCTCCAATTTATCCAGAAGCATCGATGCAAATAGCTTCCCTGTGCAGTCCAACATAGACAGCAGTCTGTAGTTTCCTGGTTCCAGTCTATTTCCTCTCTTGAAGATTGGGATCAGTATGGAGGTTTTCCACGAGGTCGGGATGTTACCGGTCTCCAATACAGTGTCAAATTGGATCTTAATTAGGTTGTCCCAGAAATCAGGATTGCTTTTCAGCACGGCATTGGCTAGGCCGTTAGGACCTGGCGCTCTAGGTGATTTTAGAGATTTGATTTTGGCAAGGAGTTGTTCGTTGGTCACAGTAAATGGTTTCTAGAGGGGGACTAATTTACAATTGCCATGCTGGCCCGATGTTAGTGAAGCATTGCGTTCAGACAAGAATTCCGACTATTGCTGGGCACTTATCGGGTTGTAGTTTCTCTGCAAGCAGCGCCTGGTGGATTCTATGAGGTTACGAGTAAAATTCTTTCAGTGCTATCTTCGTACGGGACAGCCATTTCCACATCTAATATGTTATCAGGCTGGCTAGTGATAATTTGGCGGGATTGAACAGAGTGCCTAACACCCACGATCAATTCTCCAAATGGTCTGACCCTGGGTCCCTTCTTGGCAAAAGACTGGTACAGTGTATAGCCATTGAGGATCACAGGGGAGACCAGCCATGTTCCCTGTAAACAAATGCTCAGGTGGTCTGTTAAGATATCTGCTGATCTTTCCGAAGATAATAAATGGTTGAAACATCTACAGTTCCAAGAGGCGATGGTATGGTCTCATTATTTATTTATAATTAGAGAAAGGGATTCAGCCAACCAGCTCAGAACTTTTTGGACGTCGGCAATCTGTACTTCATCCGTCTTAGGTAGATTTGAGCCCGAGGGGGATTTTTCTAGTGAAGAAACCGCCATACGTGTGCAGCTATCGTCTTCCGCTTCAGGGTCAGCATCAATCTCAATGTCTACGACCAACAGGTTTTGTTTGAAACTTCCCAACAGTTGAGCTGTCGCTAAAAATTTACAGTGGACCGCAGAGACATTAGGGTTGGTAACATGAAGTGGCTCCACGTATTCAAAGTCTGCAGAGCTGAGAACACGAAGTTGAGATACTGAGTGGAGCCTAGTCATGAGAGCCGATCTGTGAGCCAATTTTGCTCATGTTGCTGATATAAATTTTTGATGGTACATATGCGATTATTAGAGTAGTCAGTTTGTGGGGGCTCATTAATGGTAGGTGGGTTAGGGATGCTTGTCGCCAGAGGAGCCCTGATTGGGCTTTTATTAGGATTAGAGGAGATCTTTTCCAAATCGTTGTTAAGTTGAAATGATTCGAGGTCTAACACGTTTTCTTCTGTACATATGGACTCAGTGCAGTATCAGGAATTAGCCAGCTTGTAAGAGAGCCTGGTCCCTTTGCTTTACGTTTTAACACCCTAATTGCTCTCTTTTTGACTTTTTTTGTTGGTTTCCCCACCGGAGCGGTTGCAGGTAGAGGAGAAGCTATTTCATGGCTGCTCTTCTAGCCAATCTTCTTTGTTTGCGTGAGAAATATACTACTGACTCATCTGAAGGTTCAGATGAAGGTGTAGGATCAGTAGAAGGTTGTACAGGATCACTGTTCGTAGGCCTAGGGACCAGGTTTTCTTCTGCCCCGGGAATATCTTTGACTCCTTCTCTTGCTGCATGGGTGAGAGTGGTCTCTAGAATACGCCCACAAAATTTCAAGAGAATTTTTAGGGCAAACTGCAGAGAGGCCACTGAGGATTGCAATTCAACCAGGGCTGGTATGTTCAAGGTAGAAACTCTGCTGGACTCACTATTGGTTCCAAGGACAGAAGGCTCTTGGAACGGAGCTAGGTAAGGGCATGTAGATAGTCTTTCAACATGATCCCACTGAAAGGACGATGTACTTGGTTGAGAGTTCTGTGAATTATTGCCCGACTGGCGTGGGTGGGCTGGAGTCATAGCCCGCTGCATTGACAGGCAGAGATCGAGGAGTGAATTATTATCTATGTCGTCATATTTAGTGACTTCATGAGGTGCCACGGCGGGGTTATTCACAGGTTCCCATCCTTCCGTTGCAGTAGGGTTTTCTTCGGGAAGTACATTAGGTGGAAAAAAGTCTGTGAGAGCCCCTTTAACTGGAAGTTCTTTCCTTTTTAGTTTTGCTTTGCCCATTGTACTATTTCTTCCGGTATCTGGAAAATTGTTGTTGCGCTTCCGGATGTTATAGATCAATTGTTGACCTTGCCTGTAGAATGGCATATAACCTGCGCAGTTAGTCAGGCGCGAACAATTTGTAGTTTCAAGAAGTAGCCTTTAGGGTTATTTTTTGTAAAGGAGGAGACCCCTCCTCACCCTATCCGGTAGGGAGGTATCTGTGGGGTCCCGACCTTATGGCCGCTGGTTGTAGATTACTCGGTGAAGATCTTAGCCTCTGGGGTGCAGCCGCGATCAAAGGGCAAGCTCCGCAGTCTCACGGCTGAACCCAAGCGATGTTAATAGGCTGAGTGAAAGAGAGTCTGACAGGTGATTATTCGGAACGTGGGTAGGTTAACCCACAGGCAAAACAAATCAAGGAACACGGTTCCTGAGAATCCCAGCCACGCAGCTCGGCCCACAGTCCCGCTGACTGCCGACTGTCTCTTGGCTACATAGAGGAAATTCTGTCAAATGTGTGTTCAAGACGTAGGCGGGCTCACCCTCAGGCAAAACAAATCAAAGAAGACAGTACCTGAGAATCCTTGCCACACGACTCGACCCACGGTCCCGCGGACTGCAGACTGCTCCCTTGTCACTCCCTTTGCGAGAATGATTAAGAGTTCCAAGTCCCGTAAGCACACGCCTCCAAGCGCACGCCTCGAAATAATGGCAAGCAAAGAAACACTGCAGCAGTTCACCCGGCAGGTACTGCAGACTGCTCCCTTGTCACTCCCTTTGTGGTCCGCTTCGCGGGGGAGAATGATTAAGAGTTCCAAGTCCCATAAGCACACGTCTCCAAGCGCACGCCTCCAAACAATGCAAGCAAAGGAACACTGCAGCAGTTCACCCGGCAGGTACTGCAAACTGCTCCCTTGTCACTCCATTTGCGGTCCGCTTCGCGGGGGAGAATGATTAAGAGATCCAAGTCCCGTAAGCACACGCCTCCAAGCGCACGCCTCCAAACAATGGCAAGTAAAGAAACACTGCAGCAGTTCACCTGGCAGGTACTGCAGACTGCTCCCTTGTCACTCCCTTCGCGGTCCGCTTCGCGGGGGAGAATGATTAAGAGTTCCAAGTCCCGTAAGCACACGCCTCCAAGCGCACGACTCCAAACAATGGCAAGCAAAGAAACACTACAGCAGTTCACCCGGCAGGTACTGCAGACTGCTCCCTTGTCACTCCCTTCACGGTCAACTTCTAGATAATAGAAAGGAAATGGTAGGGCTCTCACAGAAAGAGTAAAGGTGGATCATAGCAGCCCTGTTGGATGCCAAGCATGGAATTCTTAGACTGTGGAGCAAACCATCAATGGAATCATGGAAGGAAGAAATGGTAAAGAATGCCTCCTATTAACGGCTAATTGTAGAGTGCATGATAGGAAAATAGGGTCAGGGACTTAATTGACATATGTCCAACGTGTTGACCTGCCGGGCGGATAGGCCACTCCAAGGGCCTCACTCAATTTTATATGTGAACGACAGAGTGCAAGCCTCTCAGCTTAACTGTACCATTTGAAGGCTCCAAGTATGCTCCAGGTATGTTCCTGCATACTGATAAGAAGAATATGTGCATATGCATTATGGAAGACTGGTTCAGGAATAAAGGGCAGTGCAAGTACTGCCTTATAGGGCTATAGACTATACCACTTCATTAAGTATGTTATTAGACTATTCAAACTAAAATGACTGTTGACCGGTTTAATTTCTTGCTTTTAGTTACACACTTTAAAAAAACCATGCACAAGTATGTCTGAACATTGAGAGGCAGAATGTATTTACTTGTAACAGAGGGAGGTGGAAAGGAGAGAGTTTCCTTTGTTTGTAAACATGACATAATTGTGATTATAATGAACAATAAATGAACAAATAAATACATAGCATTCTCAGAACATTTACTTTTTCAAGATTTGGCAGAAACAATGGAGAGAAGGAGATACATAGAATGGCCTCCTCGGTTCATAGCTTAACAAAACCTTCTTTGACAAATCAGATCATATAAACCTATAAAGTCTTCCTGTTTGTGTTGTATTGTCATCAGGAAATGTAAACCTGAAAGGAAAGAGATTGCATGCTGACAATTCATTTACCAAAGAAAAACTCGAGATATTGTTGAAATATAAATGTGGAACCTTAAAAGATCAGTCAAGTATATGATGAAAGGGATCCACCCTGAAAGGCATGTGTTGCAGATTACTCAAAAGGTACCTCACAGCGTTGAGAGCCCGGACCATCCAGAGTTCTGACTAACAAATTCCTCCACCAAATTAGCCATGAAAGAAAATAAGTTTACATGATAAATGTTCCGCAGTTCGAATCAGTTGTGAAGACTGGATACCAAACGTGCACATCTCGGCAAAGGGGACTCCTGGATGAGGGTATGTCATTTAAATAAATGTCATGCATTCCTTATACAAGGTACATTTTGAATCACCTTTCATATTTATATTATGTTACTTAAAGTCGAATATGCCAGGAAACGTGTTGATTACAAATACAACACTGTTTGATGCAAAAAGTATTTCTGGAAGTGCAGCCATATGTTTGAAAAATGTGCAGACTTCTATGAGATGTATCATTATAATTGGCAAGGAGATACGATAATGTGTGTATGTAAGTCATACAGCATGAGCTATATCCGTTGAATTACATATAGCATATTTTTCCTTTTTACGTGTAACTTTAAAATGGTAAATTTCACTAAACTCTAGTTAAAACTGGGGTGTGTTTATCCTGGACACACCCCTTAAGAAAAAAAGTCAAGAGGCTAGCATTCTGTAAAACACACCTCCCCATTATTCAGTGGTTACCCCATTAACAGAGATGAATAGTCACCCGTGCTTGCATTCTGAACAAAATGCCATGTTTAAAAACGGCAAGAAAATTACAGCTTAATCTGAGTTACACATTAGAATGAACACAAATCAGTGGTCTTGTAGATTTTATGAGGTGAGCAAGGTCAGCGTTCAGGATGCATGGACACCTGGTTGTAGCCAGTACAGCAAGAAGTAGACATAAGTAGACATAAACCCCTGAACCTTGATCTAAGCAGAGCAATGGACATCATCAATTATGTGTCTGCTTCTTGAAAGTCCCCTACTACAAGAAGCCTTTGTATTCAGGATTTCTGTTCAGCAGATGTTTTACAGTTGATAGGAAGACACCATGAACTTAAAGCTGTTGAAAACCTGTAATATGCAGCCTTAGAAAACAAAATACAATTAAAATGACAAAATACTGAATTCCATTATTGGCTCTAACTTTTGAAACATTGTCTTAATTCCAAAACGGAGACTATGGGCCTCATTCAAAGTTTGCCGGTCTGGTAATAACGGTATCGGTAAGCTTGCCGGTAATGTTGTTACCGGACCGGCAAACTACGAGTTCTGCTCGCGGGTGCCTTCTCACCCGCCAGGACAGACCTGACGGGCGGAACGGTACCAGCGAGCAGAGCATGGTGGATGCACCGGCACCATTCTGATGGGGCTCAAATGGGAATGCGGAGTGAAAGTTTCCGGCCCCTGACAATGGGAAAATACAGGGTCCACCAAGGTTGTAATGGCCCTGTATTTCCCCATTGCCTTGGGCCAGACAAATTCACAAGTTTGGCGGCAGCCTGGAGGTTTTACCAGCAAGGCTACTGCGATACGTGTGATGACGCCACATGTCGGATTCACCGGCACCATTCACGAATGGTGCCGGTGCATCCGACCTCCTCATTCCCATTGAGGCCTATGGGGCGCAAATGGGAATGGGGAGTATTTTTTTCTGGCGCCCGGGAATGGACAATTCGGGTCCGGCAGGGCCGGAATGCCCCGGTAATTGCCCATTCCCAGGGAATAATGAGGCCCTATTTGTTAAGTCAGCTAAGGGACTCCAATAACAAGCATATAATAAACTGAGTGAATTAATAATACAGTCACATAACTTATAACTTTACTGAGCCTGTAACAACAGAAACATGAAGGATGTTTATGAATTCGGAAGGCTTTTATGATTATGAAAATATGGGACTAATCAATGTAATAGGTCCACACAATACATTGGAATTGAGAGACATATTTAAGGCCAAATTGATAATGATGTCTGTGGGGAAGCCACTGTTAAATGTATTCCCTTGTAACATGGCAAAATATGTTGGTCTAATTGAAGCTAAGAGGAGGATTCTGGTTGGTGTATCTGAAAAAACCCTACCCCAGGATCCGTCCAATCAGAAATTGCTGTGCCAAATGATGCTGCATTGGTGAAGTTTGTTGATTATTTCAATTAAACACATGGGAAGTTCAGATAATGTCTGGAAGGGGAACAGAAAAAGAGAACCCCTCTCCAATAGAAGAAGAGCTGATTGGGGTTCCAGCAGAATACAGGTCAGGGAAATCCTCCTTACGAAAGTCTTTTCTAGAGGGGGCTGAATGCGGAAATATTTCACAAAACAGAAGCAAATTGTTTCAGTGAGATTTAGGAGCAGAGGTACAGACCAAACGGAAGAGCCTTGCTCAAGGAGTTTCCTGTAGTTGTTAGTGCCAGTTCCTTCCATGCATGTATATACAGGTCACAAAAAATAATGAAACTCACGATAGCAATTGATAGTATTTACTGAATGTGGACTAAGCCGTTAAAGGAAACTTGTGGAAGTGTATTTAAAATAATATGCAATAGTATCTACAATTGCCCATGACATATTAGTCTATGAATAAAATCAGTTATGAATTGATTTGCAGAGTTTTCACAGGATACAATTATACCCGAGATTGTGAGCATACTGTACAACATGACTTGGAGATTTGAATGTACTGATAGACCTCTTGATGTGTAGTTGACAGGAATAGAGTTTTCTACTCCATAAAGTGGAATAGAAGGTATGATAATGTATTTCCTTAATTACCAGGAATTATAATGTCAGTTTAAATAATCTATGCCATTTCTCCAAATAACAATGTGCAGAAAGAGAAAGAATACTTCTTGGGTGGGCTCCGAATGGCATGTGTACTTCAGTTACCCGAAAATGCATCACTACATTTTGCTCCACAAAATTAAAGCTTCAACCCTATAAAAAAAAAGCTTGTAGACAAATTAGAGAAAATAACACTCCCAAACATTCTTGCTATCTATGTGCAAGCTAGAAATAAAGACTATCCAACATTCTAAATGCGATATATACTAGGTTAATCCAATTATTTCTGATGCCAATACTTTTCAATGATTTTAGAGTAACCTAAGAGAATAGTGTTGTAGTAATGTTTTTTTCTAAGACTGTTTTTTTGTTTATTTAAATTTGATGCCTGAAGACGATGTATATGTTTACATTGGAGATAATCTTATGGTTTTGTCTAGAACAGTCTGTCAGATTTGCTTTTTTACATATGGGCGATTGTGAGCATTGTGGATGTAAACAATTAATAATAAAACTGCAGACAGGTTGTGTTTCTGTAGACAAGGTGACTGTATTTTATGTGGAATATTGTGTGTAACTATTCCAGAATGGAAGGTTAGGGGACCACCATCAATTTCTACATGTTTGCTTAATAAAACAGAATATTCAGATTAAAGACAGCCTGTTTATTGTCCAAGATTTTGGAGTGTGTTGTTCGGTGTAATGCACAAGTTACTTTTTTTGTAAAAACGCATTCAGATATATATTCCATAATCTAAAGTCATTTCAGGGAATATGTGTATCTGGGTACTTGGGACCTTAATGAGCAACACAATTAAAGTAAACTAACTGCAACAAATGAAACATATTCAGAATAAAGCAAGATGATGGGAGGCGTAATTCATGTAAAAGAATGAGTGCACGTAAATTAATGAGTGCAGACAATGACAAGGCAATGATTATTGACACCACAGAGGCCAATTAGAACTAGGATTTAGTCAAAATGCATTGGCAGAATACAACACAAGGTAATTGCAAATAATATATAGCATGGCTGAATAACTTGTAAGGTAAAGAAAATGATACACAGCAAGGCAGAATTATATGCGATGTACCCCCCAATAACCCTGTAATATTCAGTTACAGCTTGGATATCTGAGACGCTTGGATATCTGGGACTTATTTATAATAACGTCATTTATTCCCATCCTGTCCTAGAGACATATGGGGATTATCTGTACAGTACTTAAGAGAGAAATACTGACCGGTTCAAGGGCTTAAGTACTCAGGTAAAGTTTAAGCAGGGTTTAGCTAAGGTTGTAGAGCAGGCAGAATGGGTGCTCTAGTGCATGTCCTTCCCACAGAGTGTGGAAGTAACTTTGAGTGCCCCCAACGAATGAGGGAACCTTTCTTTTTTACACCTCTTGTGTTTGACATTGCCGTCAGTGAGGTGCAGTGAAGGACAGCCACACGAACCTTACTTCTTCGTACAGTGAACAGTGCTAGACGGCTTTAGTTCACAGAACCCCAGGAGAGGCCTGTGCTCACCCATCCTTGGCTAAAGCCTTTCTTTTTTCCAAGTGTTTCATCTCTCTCTCATAAGCAACCTCCTGCAACATAAGTTTGTATCTTCAATGCCTGGGCACTATCTACTTCATCTGGTGCCATCACTGGGCTAAGCTACTTAACTGAATTTGGTCACTAAGGCCTCATGATTTAAAATTGTACTTTGTGCCTTACAACTTGTGGCTGCTGAAACCCTGTGATTGAAAATTGGATTTTTTACCTTGCATCTTTTGGTAACCTAAAGCCCTGTCACATAAGGCGTACATTGTGCCTAGGAGTCTGTGATTTAAAACTGTATTTTGCACATTGAATCGTGTGCTTGCCTAAAGCCATGTGATTAAAAATGGTGGCTTCCATCTTTGGTTGCATAAAGCCCTGTGAATTCAAATTGTACTTTTCATCTTTGGTCGCATAGGGCTCTTTGATTAAAAATATATACTTTACACCTTGCATCGTTGGGTTACCTAAAGCCCTGTGATCAGGGATGTAATTTTCTGAAAATGTCAGGGGTAGCAGAATTGACTTCAGATGACCCATGACTTACATTGCACGAAGTGATGTCATTTGACCCCACCCCAAGTGACATCTGGGGAAGTGATGTAATGTCATTTGACCCTGCCTAAAAATGGCATCATAGGAAGTGATGGCACACAACATTTCACCCCTTCACAAAACAGGAAATGGCCTGATATAGTATTGTTCATCAGTACACCAAGAAAAATATAGCTACGATATTGCTGTAATATGATATACATTTAATACAAGAATTGATCACTGTATGTAGCATTAATATCAGTTTGTATAGGCCCATATTACCAAAATACTGTGAATGTAAGCAGGCACCCAAGGCGAATGATGCCATGCAACGGAAAGAAAATACATGTCGCTTTTCCATGAAATGAAAGAAGGTGTATCAACAAATTCAACCCTTAGAAACCAAGCAAGAACCAAGCAAATCTTCAGTCATCACTGTCGGGATATGCACAAAAATGAATAGATTGTAGCAGAATATATATATTTACATATGTACAGTGTTGGAAGTCTTTTGAACCATGTTCATTTGTTAGACAGTTCTCACGTATTGAGTGTGACAAATAATGCAGAGAGAGATAGAGAAAGACCCTCATGTGTTCCCTCCCCTTTGGCTTCACGTCACATGGAGACTGAAACCAGCATAATGAACCAAGTCCTGCCACAAGCCCACATTCCTCACTAGCAGTAGTGTGTGGTCCATGGTGGCTGCATGAATATGTGCTCTGTACCCATATAAAAACATACTCATGTTTGCTTTGCATGTAATGCCTGTAATTATACTATCAGAAAACATGTCCAAGCTGACATTGCCAATATGCCAGTAGCCCAAAGAAGAAAATACTCCTGTTGGCTTTGCCATTAAAAAATGCAATGCCATGATAAGAAAACATGTCCAAACTGGCTTCAATGTAGGCCAGTCTAGACATGCAAGAACACTTATCATGCTTGCTTTACCATAGTTGCCCACTGGAAAATGTCATGTCCCAGTAAGAAATTGCTAGACTGACTGCACCAGCATGCCAGAAAATTCACACTGCATTCTCCACATGGCCCCCACCAAAAACATTCACAAACAAACCCATTCATACCCATTGACCCACCAATCAGTTACCCATATACCTCTCATACTGCATTCTCTATACATGCACCCACCTACCCAGATAAATCACATTCAAATGCATACCCATTCACCCACAAATCACTCACCCATGCACCTTCTCACATTCACTCAAACTGCATTCTCCACACAAACACCCACTTTTCAGAGCTTCTTCAAACAAAGAGCATTGTTTAATTCGGGAAGATAGCTCAGGGGCAAAGTGCTCGCCTTGAAAGCAAGACTACACTGAGCAACACAGGTTCGATCCCCGGGTCCGCGCTTAGAAACCTCTGGGTATTAAGCGCATTATAAATAACCTATCACATGATTTCAAATGTTTCACATGCATTTGAAAACAGGAATTTACAAAAACAAAAGGTATTGACCGCTTTTTTAAAAATCTGGACGTTGGTGTGTTCTGCTTACTATTAATGTGGTCAAGCAAACATATTTCTAGATCCAGCTGCAAGCTGTGAAAATGCTGTGGCCAGCACAGGGCAGCCATTGCATGCGAGGCATGTCCATTATCTGACAGAGTCATGAGCACAGTATCATTGGCATGCAGAGAGCAACTGGCACAGCAGCATCTGCGTAGGGATATTCTGCCAAGCATGTTTTATAAATCTACTCGCCACATCTGACAATTCATTTAGGGATAGGAAACAGAGGAGAAACATCTCAGCACTATATCCTCTTGGGGGGAAGGCATCTTGCCAGATTTACTTTCCAAACCACAAATCAATGGGAAAAGGGGGAAAAAGTGTACTAAGCAATGGAGAAATTGTGGAGGAGATAGGATGGTGTTGCTGGGTGGATTTGGTGGGTGAACAAGAGGCAATGATAATGATGTGTTGTTTATATAGTGCTTATGCCTAAGTGCTTTCCATAGAACAAATACATATGCAATATCATCAAACATGAGTTGGTACTCATTTATCGATGCTCAAAGGATGAAAGGCGGAATTGGCCTTGCCAGGATTCCAACCTGTGACCTACAGATCACACACACATTGCAGCAGTGAGAGTTCAACCCACTGAGCTATCTTATCAGTGGCAGCTAACTTAATGGCTATATTAAAAAGAGCAATTACATGTCTGAATGTTCCCAAATTCTGAAAGCAAATTACACTCTGTAGTGGATACCATTAACCTGGTAAATGAGATTTAACATAAAGCAATTTCATCTGCAGGTCTGGTGCAAAGTTGGCCACATTTCAAGCCTACGTGGGTCTACCTTTCAAGCTTCTGCGATTGGCAAAATACATACCATCGGGAGGGTTCAAAACGTATGCATATCCATAACCTCAGTTGATTAACGCACAGTAAATAAAGCATTTTCTAAGTAGGCCTTTCATCCTTAGAAGATCATGTGCACGAGTATAATGAAGGTTGGCTATACTGCAATCAGAGCGCTCATGAGAAGCATTTCTGAAAGTCATGAAGGACTAGAGCCGAGTCAATCACATGTAAATTGTGCATGATGCATTATTTCATATTTCAAGGCTGCTTTCATTAATACCAATGGATCGTAATTTTACAATGGGACGAGTACATGAATGGAGGAGTGAACTTTTGAAAGGCAGCACAACCCACATTTTTGCATTTCAGTAATTTTGAAGGACTCTTACAGTAAATATTTCTTTTCCTATGAGATAAACTGCAGTAAACACAGCAAGATATTTAGCCGTGCAAATTACGTCTTTTCTCCTAAAAACGACATTCATCAAATGCTCTTCAATTCACAACGACAGCAACTACTTAAATGTATCTGGCTGCCTAGAGAAGAACAATGCATCTTCCCCTCTGCAGCAGCTAAGAGAAGGAAGTGTTCGTTCGTTGGTGCACCGGGATTTTAGCAGCGTTAAAGAAACGGAAAAAGCCCTGCGTCCCTAGATTTTTTTTAGAATCTTTTTAAAAAAATGTACGTGGAGTCTGGGGAGTGATGTAAACAAAAACAATGTGCACGGAAGAAAGATGAAACTGCTTCCTATTTGAAATGGTGGCATTACTAACTTGATTACAGTATACTTTATTTATTTATTTATTTATTTATTTATGTATTTATATATTTTGACATGCATAAAGCGCACAAAATCCAGAGGCATCTAGGCGCTTGAATACATGTCCTAGGGCAACACCAACAGGTCACTATGGGGTTTCTGTTTATTTCCAAAACACAAAAGATTAACGGATCGAGTTTCCTGAAAAGGAGTAGCATAGAAGGGTGCCTAGCGAAATTTGACAGAGTGAAAGGAACCCATAATTTCCCTACCGCCTCTCAAGAGACTGACTGTGGTGCTCACATTGAAGATTAGGGACTACAGTTCTGAAAATGGATCAGGAATACACATCGATGGTGACGCGTGGCACACACACACTCTACAAAGATACATTCACACAGTGCTTTAAGTGGGCCGGGGCCTGCCGTGGCCGGGCCCCGCCAGTCTCCAAAAAGTGGGGCTGAGCCGGGGCCCTGCCGGGGCCCCCCGTCCCACCACACCATGGCAGGACGCATTATCCCGCCACGGCAGCAGCCGCGACGGGAGATGCGCCCGCCAGTGTAACGTTAGGCAAGTGGACAGAAGTGCCAGCCAGCCACAGCGTCGCTGAGGCTGGCTGGCACTTCTGTCAGTCACTGTAACTTCCCTGATGACACCCCATTTGAGGGGTCATCAGGGAAGTTACAGTTCCTTTGTTTGCTCTCGCCAGGTCACTGACCCTCTGTGAACCTGCAGGCTCCATGATCTAATATGTAGATTATATCACGGAGCCCGCGGGTTCCCAGAGGTTGAAAGATGCCTCGGGCTCTGTGATCTCTGCACAGAGCAGCGATCACTGAGCCCGAGGTGCCTGTCTCCTTTGGCAAATCTTTATAAAAGATGCCTTGAAATGTGTACATTTCAAGCCATCTTTTATAAACGTAGAAATATTTCTACGTTTATAACAGACAGCTTGAAACGTACACAATTCAAGGCATTTTTTATAAAGCTTTGTGGACGGACAAAACCACCTTGGGTTTTGTCCGTCCTCAACGCTTTATAAAAGATGGCTTGTACGTTTCAAGCCGTCTTTTATGAACATAGAAATATGTTACAAATGTCTATGTTTATAAAAGGTGGCTTGAAAAGTACACAAACCATAGTAAGGTAAGCACACAAGTGTGCGTAACTTACTATGGTTTGTACACTTTCAAGCCACCTTTTATAAACATAGAAATATGTAACATTGCTATGTTTATAAAAGAAGGCTTGAAAAATACACAAACCATACTAGTACGCATACAAATATATAAATGCTCTACTACATTTATATATTTCTTTGCTCACCCTACTATGATTTGTGCACTTTTAGGCCACGCCCACAGCGGATGCCACACCCCCAAACGAGGGCCCCCCCTCAATTTCTTACCCCACTTAAAGCACTGCATTCACACACACTTTTTTCAAAAAGCGTAAGTTTAATTTAGAGGCTGACTGTGCACAGGAATCACGGGGAGATGAAAGGTCACTGCAGTTCACTCCACGGAGAAGACCCCTGAAAGACTGACTGTCGAGGAGTGCCCAGGGTGCGGGTTGTCACAGAGCAGAGAGACCCTCAGCCCCAGTGCTTCATTCACACTGACTGAAGGCGGTCAGCACAGCAGGTGTATCACGATCAGTCTCCAGATTCAACAAGCTCTATTAGAGCAGCCAGTCCAGCGAACTGTTGGACGAGGGAGGCTGAAGTGAGTGGTGATAACTCAAATGTGCACTCACCTGTGCTTATTGCCATTTGTATTTTTGCTTTTGTACGCTCAGCGTGGCGGGTAACCCGAGGATTCTGGCACAATTTAATGGTTGCACTTTGTGGCAACTGGTCTGGGCTCAGACCTCACGCGCAAGTCTGCTCCTTGTGCAGGCAGTTTTAGTGCAAGTTTTGGCTGTGCACTCTGCCACAGAAAAATGATAATGCAATTTGCTGTTTTGGATAGAAGAGCTTGACGGTGCACCAATGTAGATTTGATTTTGAAATAACCATAATATCACAGAAAGTTGGATAACAAGGATGGATGCATGTGATACTTTATATAACACAATTCTGTGATGTGGTTTGACTGGGTTTGGCTAGGCATTTGGAATTTCAATCCCCATTTAGAAGTTTTACCATTTAAAATTTTAGTACAAAGCAGTTGCTTTCTTATCTATAAAATGTGGAAGTATTTTGGATTTTCGAAGGATAGAAATACCACTTGTAAATTTTAAATTATATATAGACTGGCTTAAGTACCCGGCTTTGCCCGGGATGTCCATGCTCCGATTTTCTTTCATATTCCACAGAAAAAAAAATGAACAAATATTGTTGTTTGCCACAAAGGAATAACGCGATACATGTACATTTCACTAATCAATTGAACTCCAAATTTTCATTTATCTCCGATTTAAATTCTTACATGAATACACAGTTCATGAGGAGTTACGTCCCCAAGATCAACGCACCCTGACTCCCACTGATACAATACACCCTTCCCTTCACATTTAGTCCTGTCTCAATATCAACTTCTGACTACAATCTCACATGAATAGTCCTCTTCCGGATGGCATCCTGCCAAGGGGCCTTCATACCCCTCACATCATGTCATCATCTGTTAGGCAGAATTATATGCAGTACCCTTTGGGAACACCACACACAATTAGGACTACAAGTGACAGTACAAGTTCACCTTTGGTACAAGCCCGTACTACACAGTAAAGAGGTAGAGATGGCTGAGCAGCCAGACTTATCTCAAGAGTAAAGTTAGCAGTATGAATAATTACACAAAGTACAGCAATTACTATGATTCAAACAAACACTGACTCAGGGTTTCTGATAAAAAGAATATACATTTATTTATGCATCAGTTATTAAACATTTCACTATTTTCAAGCAGTTGAAAAATCATGATTGTAATACACTACACCGCACCCAATTGATTCTGGACAAGTTTGGCTCAAAATGAAGTGTGAGCAAAATGGTACTGCAGCAATATAAAAGGGAGGGAAAGAAAAGGTTAGACAGAAATTGAGCAGCACCAACAGGTTAAGTAAGCAGGGCAATCTAGAAAAAGGAAATACAGTGAGGAAATCAAATTCAAGGGGCCTGGCCCAAAGTCAATGGAACAAAGGCTTTGCAGAGGATCACACAGTTCAGGGACGTTTGCGGTTAAGTCTTTGCCAAGAGTTCAGAACAAAGTTCGTCAGACGAAAAGTTACTTTAAAGAATAAAGAAGGACAAGCCCTCGGATTGGTGAAAGATTTCACACACTTTCACTATGGCTGGATGAAATGAACAAATGGGTTAGCACAATACCTTAGAAGCAGAAGAATGCTGTAACTGAGGAGGACGTTCCTGGCAGATTCAGCAGGCTCACTGTTCCTGAAGTTACTGTCGGACTGACACGTAGGAGGAAGACTGGAGGGTCCTGCACTGCTCAGGGAAGAAACCATCAGCAAAGCAAACGACGGAATAAAAGGTGCGCTCCTTAAAACCCAAGCAGGGTCTGGTCCTCCTGGCTATCCGGTTCACTGTAACTCTGTACAGCAAATTTGAACAGAGGAGGGAGACCTCGCTTGCAGTTTGGCGAACTGGTTGGTGCCACCAGCTCAAGGGGAGAAGATTCCTTGCAGATCTTCCCTGTCGACGAAGTTTGGAGATTCAGACCTGCAGCAGGGCTTTACCGTGCGGTTCAGTCGCGGTAAGGGTCCTGTTCTTCCAACTTCTCTTCGGTTCTCTCGTTCCAGTGGCGACTCTGCCTTCTCAGTGGCAGAGATCTGCTTTTTATGCAGTTTTCTCCCATTCACACAGCCTGGCTGTCAATCACACAGCAGGGTGGCTGTCCCCCCGGGACAGTCACCACAGCCAATCATATCAGAGTGCAACATGGGTCTCCAAGGAGACCCTGTGCAGGGAGTCTCAAACCCCTCCCTCACATCCTGTCCCCTCAGACATTCAGGCACCTAAGGAGGGCTTCTGTGCAGAAGCCCGCCAAAGGACGGCGAACAAAGCAATCAAACCTGGTTTGGCACGCAGAGAAAAACACAAGAAAGACTTTTACAAAAAGAAATGGCGAATGAACCCAGCCGGAACCGTATAAAAATCTATATGGGCCAGCGGTTTTAAGTTCTAGACTACTAAGACAGCCTAAAACACTACCAGAGCTATTTAAGATAACCGCGGTAGGGAAAATAGGGTAGTTACCACTACCACCAGCCAAATCTTAATGAAAAGGGAACGAAACAATGTTCCATGAGAGGCAGGCAAAAAGGGATATCTATTAACCCTTTCCATAACTCTATGTAAGATAGTTTGTACTGGGTCTGTGAATTTAAAAAGACTAATAAAGTCAATGGCAACTTCTGGGAGACAGTGGTCAGTCCCAGAAAATAGAGTCGGGGTTTGGAAGTCTGAAAAAACAACCCTGTGTCACTGCACTGAAGGTGCTGTGTAACGCACAGTAAAAAGATGATGCCTGTGGAGTAGGTGAAGCTCCACAGTCTATGAACACAAAAATGTTAAACACACACAGCAAACCACATGTAAGAGTGGGAAAAAAAGCTCACACTCTTACCAGGTGAAAAAAATAAATCCTAGAAATCCAGCAAAGCTGCTGAGGGACTCAGTAAGTAAGGGAAATTAGCCATTCAGGAGAATTCTCCCTAACATCATCCTCAACCTCTGAGCAATCATTTGTGCGTACCAGAACCAGCTAGTTCATGCAGTCATGTAAGCCGATATGTCCTTGGCTGGCGTTTCTGCCCTACTTAATGTATACATGCTCAAGAGTCAACTAGGGCAAACAAGTACTGGCTTGTTTCCCCTAAGTGACTATTAAAACATTGAAGCATTACGTCCACTAGAAATGAAAACATGTCATAAGGGCTACACTAATGGGATGTCACTCGGGGTGTGGCATTAATTTTCTCTTAGTCATGTACTGGCACTTGGGCATCCATCAAAGAAAAATTGGTTCCTTTTTACAGAAAGAAAGAAAACTACCAAAATGACTATCAATTTCCTACAACACTGCAAGATATTCTTAAGAGCATGAACCACAAGTATAAGTGATGCAATACCAGATCATCATTTTTAAGAATATATACTTCAGAAATGTATGGCCTTATGAAGAAACCTGGCCTGCAGACTTCGACTATGACTTCCATTATCCCTCATCATTGACTAAGCTGACTGGGACTCATGGGAGTTTCAGTCAATGACATCTGGACACCCAAAGGTTGCACTACTTGATGACTTATAATACCTTTTATGACAGGACTGTGGTCTTTTTGAACCACTACGTACTAGCCGGTGTCTTGTGAGGCATGAATTGGACCAGGGCAGAACCATGGGCCTCATTACGAGGTTGGTGGTCAACCGCTCGTGCTACTGGCGGGTTACCGCTGACCTCGTGACACCATTCCTGTCACCTGATATCTGGCCCAGGATGTCAGGCGGCGCAATCTGTAAGTTTCCATGGGAATGGGGACATGGAAGCACCATTGCTAATGGTGCAGGTGCTTCTGTGGAAACCATGCCTGCAGAGACCGGTGCTCCTGGGAAAGTAAATACCTGCCGGAAGTACCCGTACATGCAAACATACTTGTAGCATGGTACGCTGCTACCGGCACCCTTATTTCCGGACCACCAGACTTCATGTCTTTGAATTCCATTCAGGAGGCAAGGATCTTCATCATGGCCTTTTGGTGGAGAGTGTTAAAAGCGGTGTAGAGGGCCAGTGAAACTAATAAACATCTTTAATTCATATAGTGTTTCCCCAAAGTGCTTTACGGAAACCTTTTTGAATAGAATTATTATTGCTTATCTGAAATTGGTACACATTTGACAAACATAGAAGTATGAAGGGCTGAGTTGACCTGGATATGATTTGAAGCTGTGACCTGAGGGTCACACTCAGATCAAAGCAGCAAGTTTTTTTTTTTTTTTTGCTGAACTATCTTGCCAGCTTGGATGGGGTCCTCGCTATTCATGATGTGAAGGACATTGATGGCCTGGATCATGGTGGGTTCTGTGATGCAGCATGATGAAAATCTCAAATGGTAATTTCAGGAGATGATATGCATTCAATGTTTTTGTTATAGATACCTAGAGACTTTTTTGTGAGTTTTCCTGTAACATACATCAAATAACACGACATAGTTACCTGAGAGGTGGTAGTACATGTCTTTGTGAGGGTAGGTTTGTTTAGCAGGAAGAGCATTTACCAGTTTTCAGTGTTTTGGGGAAGAGGCCGTGAGAGAGGGAGGCATTAATGATATGAAGCAGTAGTGTAAGTGCTTTTTGAGGTGGAATTTATGATGGAGTAGGGTGGGTGTCATCCTTTTAGGAGGTGGCCTTGAGAGTTCGGAGGAAGAGCCTCACCCAAGCAAGAGCCAACATCAGTAGAAGACTTGATTTTTGCAACGCCATCCTTGCTGGAACCTCCCAAAAAAAATCAACAAACTACAACCAATCCACACAATAAAGCCCTTAGGGCAGTGTGGGGCCTAATACGATCTGATCACATCTCACTTGCGAGACGCGCAGCCCTTTGGCTGATGATTAAGGCGTGGATTGAATTCAAAGTCCTGTCTATCACCCATTTTTGCTTCCACAACACTGACCCACTGTGTCTCACCAATCGCACCTCTTCCTCCTCATCCCTCATCACCCAAGATACAATAGAAAGAGAGCTGGAAGATCTAGTTTCACCAGCATTGCCCCCACTCTATGGAATACTTTACCCCCCTGCAACCAAATGAACCATTTGACCTCATCTTTCGCAAAAAATAAAAAACATTTTGTTTACTCCTGAACATACAGAATGAACACACCGGAATTGTTTACCTGTCATTATATCCAAGTGACATCTACACTGTAATTTCTCACATCTGTCTTGTACTACGTGTAACCTTGTAACAAATAGTGGTTACTCTCCTTGCCTTATTGTAACCTTCCTAGTGCTCTGATACCTCTGGGCGTTAACAACACTTGAAATAAATAGATAAATAAATAAAGAAGGTGCTCCAATCGTCTTGTGCTATCTATGATGTTAAACATGGACCCTTTGGTCACACTATGTGGCATAATGTTTAGATATTTCCTGATTTTATAATGATGTTGATATGGTTCATAATCTTGACTTTATTGTCCGAAATAAATATGTTTCTGGCACTTAATTTATCAGTAAAGTATTGTATGTTCAGGAAGTGGGATGAGAGCAGGAAGGGTCAGCTTTTGTTGGATTTTTCTATTACCGTTCAATTGAAGTAATTTATTTTTTAAGTGATAATGAGTTTCCTGTGTGCTAAACAAGATGTCTTGATGTCTTTATGTGGATTAGGTTGTTATCCCAATGGTGTTTTTCCCTGACGTTCCTTTATATGCAGAAGGCATATTTGCTATCTGTGAGATCTTCCATGCAGCAGTGATTGTAGGGTTTGTCTGTGTTGAAACATAGCTTCCTAGGCGCATGTGTTGACAGTGCCCGTTGAGAAGAGGATCAGTATATCAACCAGAGGTTTTATATTTTAAAAAACATTAAGAAAGGCATAGAAGGGTTCTTTCAACATTGAGTAATGAAGTTCTTGCTTAACCTCGATTGGCCAAAGTGATTGATAATATGTGGTTTAACTGGATGGGTATGGGAACAATTTAAAAAAAAGTACAACAAGATTAACGCATTAAAATTGTACTTTGTGAAAATATTTACATTATTGTTTTACAAGAATTTGTGTGTGGTCATCTTTATTAATGCTTTAATCTTGTTAGACTATTGACTATAGTAGTTGATCCAACACAAGATAGTGTGCAGGGGACGGGAGGATTCAAATGTTGAATCTTCTCTTCTTTTTATGGGATTAAGGTGCTCAGTCTATGGCAAAGGAGGTAGTCAGTCAATTGAAGATGATCCCATGAGTATCATTGAGGGTGTTGCCTTTGATACTAGTGGGTTATTTGACAAGCTTCCAGATATCCAGTGTGTTCAGTGGGTTTCCATGATTGCTTTGGTGGCCAACAGGTTGAGATCTCCAAAAAGATATCGAGGAGTTATTCACACTCATGAAAGTCGGATAATTGATTTCCTCAAGGAAATCTGGGCTGATTTTGAGTGGACAATAGACTGAGAGGACGATACCATGATGTTATGTTATGTTATGTTATGTTATATTACTTGGCATTTATATAGCGCTCTACATATCATTGGTATGACCTCAAAGCGTTGGTAGGTTGAACGCCCTCGGGAACCGTAGTTGAGGTCAGTAGAGAGAGAGGTGTCATAGGGTACGTGGGTGCACCTGTTATGTGGGCAGCTGATGTAATTGTCGGATGGTAGCTGCATCCTAGCGTTAGGTGTGGTGTTGAAGATATTAGTTGAATGTGTTTGCAGTCTGGTGGGTGGACATCCAGACTGGGTTTGGCTGCGTTAGGCCTGAGGACACTTATGTGAGCAGCTAGGCTGGAACGTCATGGGAAAGCTGTGTTTTATTAGGGTGATGAGGTGTTCATGAGGTAGTGTTCGTATGTGAACAGCTATGCCGAAATGATCAGGGGTATAGCTGTGTTCTAGTTGTGTGATGGTGCATAGTCGAGAGTAGGCGTAGTGATGTGATATGGTATGATGGTTCATCTTTAAAGCACCAGTGACCAGGCACATGCACAGGATGGCAGGGAACACATCGACATACTGACACACAGTGGGTTGGTCTTACGGTGACAGGAGGGGGCATACAGATATATAGCAACAGCATGGAGGATAAGAAAGCAGAGAACAACAGTGACACATGGCATATAAAGTAACAGCATGGGGACAAGAAAGCAGAGGACACAGTGACACATTGGCACACGTGGTGATGAGAGGGTTGGGTAAAACATTGGGGTACACAGCGACATCATGGGAACAGGATGGCAGGGAGCACAGCGACACACAGAGACACAGTGGCTGGGCTACAGCGATAGGATGGGACATAGGGCTACACAGCAATCGCATGGGGTACAAGAAGGCAGGGTATACAGAGACACCTGTAAGGTGGGCACACATGGGGATTATCCATTCTATAGATGGATCATTCTATTTCTTCCATTTCTTCAACCAATCATTCCATTTATCCATTCTGTCAGTGTATTCATCTGTTTTTCATTTCTTCATCCATTCATTCCATCCATTTGTTCCATCCACCCGAAGCCTTCCGTCGCTTCCATCAATTCCATTCTATCCATTCAGTCCATCCATTCCATTCTCATCTATTCCATCTATTCCCTCCATTATTCCATATGCATACATTCCGTCCGGTCCATCCATTTCATCCATCAATTCCATATACATACATTTAATTCATTCCGCATGTATCCATGCCATCCTTTCTGTCAATTTGTTTGTGTTTGTCTACCCACTTTATTTGTTCCATCCTTTCTATCAATTCCATCCACCAGTCCTGTCCATTCCATCTATATATTCCATCCATCTATTTCATCCATTCCATCAATTCTGTCCATTCATCCATCAATTCCATATACATACATTCCATCCACCAATTCCATATTGATATATTCCATTCATTCTGCATGTATCCATGCCATCCACTCTTATCCATTTTTTTGCATGTGTCCATCCATTTTATTCATTCCATACTTTCTATCCATTTCATCCATTCACTCCGTCCATTCCATCCATCCATTCGATCCATCCATCCAATCCATCCTCTCAATCCAATTCCATCTCATCCATCTCCTCCATTCCATGCATCAATTTTATCTGTTCTGTCCATTCTGTCCATTTTATCCAAGTTATCCATTTCATGCGTTTCATCTATTTCATCCATTCTATCTATTCTATCCATCCATTCCATCCATTCCATCAATTACATCTACATTTAATTCATCCATTGCATCCATACCATCCATTCCATCAATTCCATATAGATATAATTCATCCATTCCATCCATTCCATTCCTCAATTCCATCCATTCCAGTCATCCCACAATCCCACCATCCCTCCATCCCATTCCACCCATTCCACCCATTCCTTCCATTCCGTCCATTCTGTGCATTCCATCGATACCATCCATTTAATTTGTTTTGTCATTTCATCCATTCCGTTCCATCCGTTTCGTCCATTTCAACCATTTCGTTCCATCCATCCATTTCATCCATCTATACCATCAATTCTGTCCACTTCTTCCGTTCCATCGAACTATCAGCTCCATATACATCCATTCCATCCATTCCGTCCATTTCATCCATTCCATCCATCAATTCCATATTCATATATTCTATCCATTTCATCCATTCATCAATTCCATATTCATACCTTCCATTCATTCCACATGCATCTATGCCATCCATTTGTTCCACAAGCGTCCATTCATTCCATCTTTTCAATCCATTTATTTCATGTATACCATCTATTCCACCCGTCCATTCCATCAATCCATTCTAACCATCCATTCTAACTATCCATTCCATCTAGCTATTCCATCCATACATCTGTTCTATTAATGTCATCCATTCTATCTATTTCATCCATTCCATATACATACCTTTGATTCATTCTACATGCATCCATGCCACACATTACATCCATTCATTCCACATGCGTCCATCCATTCCATTAATTTCATCCATTTATTCATTCCACTCGTCCATTCCATCCATCCACCCATCCATCCACTCTACCGATTCACCCCATCCATCCATTCCATTCATCCATTCTATCTTGTGGGTAAGATGTAAAGATCATTGTTCAGTGTTCTTATACAGATGTCTATAGTCGAATCAGTGGGAGTATTCATTGAAGACAAGGTTGGGAGTCCCATTGAGTATTTAGTCATTGGGAGTTGGAGGCAAAGACACATCTTTATGGTTGTTGTTGGTGTTATGGAAAGAGCCATGTTTTTAGTAATCTGCGGAATGTCATACAGTCTTGGGTGTGCCAGATATGTGGTGGAAGCGAGTTCCACAGAGTCAGGGCCAGTGCTGAGAAAGAGGATCCTCCAATCCAGACGAGTTAGTGGTTGGGATCACTAAAAGGAGGGCAAAGCATGATCTTAGGGTGTGACACAGGAGGTTTTAACTTATTTTGAAGGTACAGTGGGCAGGTCTTGTGCACTGCAAAATAAGGGATGCCCAGGGTTTTGAAAGTGGCTCTTCATCCGACTAAAAGCCAGTGGAGTGTTCTGAGAGCTGGAGAGGTGTAGTCTCTTGGACCCAGGGCGAGGAGCAGTTTAGCTGCAGCCTGTTGCGCTCTTTGGAGTTCATTAAGGTGGTTTTCCGGGAGTCCTAGGTAAAGGGAGTTCGCATTGTCCAGTCTCGGGATTACAATAGACATAACAGTGGCAAGGATGTTCGGGAAGGAGAGGTAGGGAAAGATGCGCCTGAGAATTTTGAGATGGTAGTGACAACATTTAGATACGATGTTGACCTGTCGGGAGAGGGTAGCGCCAGAGTCCATAGTGCATCCAAGGTTTTTTACTGTGACGGCGGGTGACCCATATAAGGGGGCCAAGGAAGTGGACGAGGTGGAAGCTCAGTGTTGCCGCACACCATGATTTCGGTTTTAGTGGGGTTTAAGAGGAGGTGGTTTATAGTCATCCAATGGTCGATATCTAGGAGGCAGGTTGCGAGGTCGGGCTGGGAGTTGAAGTTTGAGTTGTGGATTTTAAGGATGATTTGGGTATCAGCGGCATAGTTGTAGCACAAGAGATTGTGCAGGCGGATGATTCCATGAAGGGTGGACATATAGAGGTTGAAAAGGAGAGCAGATAGGCTGTGTTAGGCAGAATCCAGTGCCCTTAGGGACCATTACACACAATTAAGACTACAGGTGGTAATACAAGTTGTACCTTTGGTACAAGCCTGTACTACTATGTTAAAGTGGTAGTGGTAGCAGTAGCGGAGCAGCCAGGCTTATCTCAAGAGTATATGAGCAGTAGCAGAGATTACACAAAGGGACCACAATTACTGTGACTCAAGCAAACACTGACTCAAGGTTTCAGGTAAAAAAAAAATATAAGTACATTTATTTTTAAACCGTTTGTTATAACCACAACACTTCCATTAATTCAAAATCACACGTAAAATATACTATAAACAACCAATTCACTTTGTACGGTATAACTTCAAGATAAGTACAAACAAAAGACGTTACTGCGAATACATATGCAATCACTTTTTGACAGTAATGACAGTTCAGTCTTACTAAAGAAACGCGTATCCGCGGCAAGAAATGTTATCGGGGCAAAGACACACTTAGCACCTGAGTTACCCAGAGAGAGTTGGGGGCAAAAATCATAGGCAATACTTTTGTCAAGGCAGACAGAATCAGAGAACACTCATGGACAGAAATTCAAGAGTCAATAGGCCGGAGCCAGTGTCAAGTGGAACCGGGTTCCTGTTGTCGAGGATCACACAGTCGGACAGTTCAAGATTCAACGTAGCCAGGAGCACTTAGATATTGTCAATGGAGGAAGCAAAAGTTATAAGAAGGAGGGAAGATAAGGGCAAGCCTTGTAGGAGGAGAAAAGGGGTTCACCCGAATTCCTCAAGCACAGTACCTTATTCAATTAAGAAGCTGGTGCCACGGCAGTTGTTCCTGGTAGTTTCCTGCAGATCCACGGTTCCTGAAACTTCGGCAAGAAGGAGGACGTCTGGAGGGGTCTGCACCACACAGGGCTGAAGCCTGTAAGGATATTTGGCGTGTTACAGCACAGAGTACAGCACTACTGCACAGGTAGCATTTTATTTTTGATGCAGCACCACCACATGGGTGTGGTGCATTGCTATATGTGTTGCCAGAGTAACATGGACATATAAGTAAAGACAGGCTATTCAGTCAAAACCGATTTTTACATATAAGATGCAAATCTATTTTTACAGTTAAAAGCACACATGTGCACATTCAAAATGCACACTATTTTTCACCTGAAATGCCTATGTTGCAAGAGACACATTTGAAAATTAATAACTAACCTTATTAATAACTAACCTGACTAATACAACTTCATTTAACATAACCCACTAATAAAAATGTGTCTCCACTGGAGAATTAGGCCTACTCTGAAAGTGAACTTTTAAACGCACATTCATTTTTTTTTCTCTGCTGCTCTGTCCACATAACTACAGGAAGCAAAGAGCTCGAAGGAACAGGAAATCAGTTTGTTACAATTGCCACTGTAGAAATGAGCCATTGTGTAGTGAGGGAGGAGATGACATGATTGATTCTGATTGGAGCAGCGTCATAGCAAGTATCATGCTAGAGGCTGTGATTAGAACTTTGCTGGAGAAGCTTGAGGGGAGGGGGAGGACAATCGAGATCTTGCAGAGCTGGGAGAAGGACCTGTTTCCTGGCTGGGGCATTCCTTCTGCAAAAGCTGAGAGTTCCAGGCAATAACCCCGGTTTGAGAACGGCAGACGCTTGTTCTCACTGGGGTTGATTTTCCAGGGAGCCAAATTCAGAAAGAGAATAGCCGAAGAAACTCATGCTGAACAGATAAGGTAATTATAGAAGCGAGTGGGAGCTGTGCGAAAGTGTGCAAAACTGTTCAGTCAGTGTATTAAAGGGAGTCTCAGTCTCTTATCAGCATATTTAATGTTACCAATTGAATATATTCTCGCAGCTCTCTGTTCATTTTATCACAAATAATGTTGTACCATTTCATTTATTTCTGTAAAAAAAGTTAAACTGTGTTTAAAAGAAATTTCTATAATACAAAAATATTTGAAAACAGATAGCTAGTGTGTATTATTTCTCTCTTTCATGTTGCATGGGAAAAGGTTTAAACGTGGGTAGATTTTTAAACAGTGCAATTGTCATTTTAAAACAGATGTGTGCATGATACTATTCAGTATGGACAGTTGTGAGTGACTGTTTGTAGCATAGCCTGTTGGAGGTACATGAGTCAACGGGAAGAGAGACTCTCTGGACATAGTTCCCTACCGTATATAAGGTAGTGGAAATTACCACAACAATACCACAATAGCCCATGGTGGCACACAACACTAACACTGAAAATGTGGTATCCCTAAAATGTAGGCCTGAGGTCTCTCTAGTGATCAAGAACAATCTAGATAAAAAACAAGGGATGTTGGATATTGGGGCCACAAATAAACCAACCACTATACCAACCAACCACGCAAACTACCGCGCATACCATCTAAATAGGTCTGAATTCTGAAATAATGCCATGTATTATTGTCATGTGTGACCCAGTATGAATACAGAGAGTGATTATTGCTAAAGGTATTTTGGCAGTAAGAAAATACCGCAAAGCCCCAAATATCCACAAAATACCCAACAAGCCAGCAGGCAGCGACAGTGAATAAAAGGTGCGCTCCTTAAAAAAACAGGAGAGGCTCTTCAGGTGGCTATCCGGACCACTACAGCAGTGTGCAGTGATTTCGACCACGAAGAGGATCCTCTGGCTGTAGAAGATGAGCTGGTTATCCCCACCAGGCTCAAGGGAAGAAGACTCCGGACTGGATCTTCTCTGGTCGTCGAAGGGTAGATAGCTTAGGACTGCAGCAGGGCTTCACCGGGACGGGATAGTTGCAGCAGCCGACTTCTTCCCTGCTTCTCTTTGTTTCCTTGTAGTTCCAGTGGTGACTCTCACTTCCAGCCCAAGAGTCCTGCCTTGTATGCGAAAATCCCACATTCACCCAGCCTGGCTGTCAATCACGCAGCAGGGGGGTTGTCCAGCCCGGACAAACACCTCAGCCAATCATGGCAAAGTGCGACTTGGGTTTCCTAGTATACCCTGTGCAGGGGGTGACTACACCCCTCCCTCACATTCAGCACACCTAGACACCCAGGCCCCTAGAGGAGGGCTTCTTGGCAGAAGCCCGCCAAAAGACAGTGAACAAAGAAGGCAAACCTGGTTTGCCGCGCAAAGTAAAACACAAGAAGGACTTTAACAAAAAGAAATGGCGAATAAACCCGACCGGAGACAAAAGAAAAAGTATTTGGTCAAGCAGTTTTAAGTTTGAGGCTAATATAATAGCCAAAAACAATACCACGTTTATATAGTATAATCACGGTAGAAATGTTAGGGTAGATACCACTGCCACCAGGCAAGTCTAAATGTTAAAAGAGCGAAACAATGCTCTAGGAGGTACAGATAAAAAGGGCTAAGGATTAACCCTTTCCAGTACTCCATGTAAGATGGGGTCTACTGGATCTGTGGTTAAATGACTATGTAAAGTTAATGGCAACTTTACCCTTTTCTGAGGGACAGTAGTCAGCCTCAGAAATGGAGTCGGTGGGAAGTCTAAAAGACAACCCTGTGTTACTGCACTGAAGGTGCTCTGTAACACACAAAAGAAGGGGGCTACTGAAGTGGTGTACTCCATTAACTGAGCGAACAGCTGAGACCAAAGGGGAGAGGAGGGTTATTTATTTCCTGTTGTTGAGGAAGGAGGCGATCCATTTTAGAGCGGTTCCACGGATTCCAAGGGAGTGGAGATGGTCAAGAAGGATTGAGTGGTTAACCGTGTCGAAGGCTGCAGACAGGTCGAGGAGAATCAGGGTGGTGCATCCTGCGGAGTCTGCAGTGATCTTAAGACCATCCCAGATTGAGGCTAGAGTGGTTTCGGTTCCATGTCACTGTCTGAAGCCTGATTGGGCGGGGGAGTATGCTGTACGGTAGATGAGTTTTGCAAGGAATCTGGTGTTCAAGATTGCTCTGTAGTTGTTGGGGTCAAGGGAAGTTTTTTTAAGAAGAGGCTTGACATGCGCAATTTTGAAGGCATCAAGAAAGATTCCAGAGCTGAGGGAGTCATTTAGAATGGTTTTTGCATGCTCTCCTGCGCAGGTGGAAGAGAATATTTCTTTGAGGACTGAGGCGGGGCAGGGGTTTGTGGGGTAACCAGATGGTTTGCTAGCAGATAGACAGTCAAGAAATTCTTCTGTGGAGAACGGTTTGAAGGAGTAAAAGGGTGATAAGCAGAGGGTTGCTGTGGTGGGTGAGGGCGGGTGGGTGTTGGATTGGTTGGTATTTGGGGTGGGGACAGGAGGGACAGTTTGTTGTTAAGGGAAGTTGTCCTGTCGAGAGCAGTGGTGTAGAAGTGGAGGAAGAGAGAGTCGCAGAGCGATTGTGATGGGGCGGATTGGGAAGAGGTGCAAGTGGGTTTGATGAATTCAGATATGATTCTGTGGAGTTCTTTGCTGCTGTTTCCACAGTTGAGAATCCGATTGTTGTAGTAGGTTTTTGTTGGCTTTCCGGATTTCTGCTTTGTAGTTGCGATGGTGCAAGGTGAAAGTTGATCTGCTGAGACTGTTTTTTTTCTGCTCGCCATTTGTGTTCCAGAGATTTATTTAGTTTTTTGGTATTCCTCAGATCGGGAGTAAACCATTTGGGAAATGGTCTGAGGCGTGTGGAAGCGTAGGTGAATATTTCTGTAGATGTATAGTGAAAGCTGCCTGAATGGTGCATGTCCATATGATCTTGTGGATTATGGCACGGCTCTCTCAATGTTTGCCTGTTCAATTAAACTTTTAAATGAAATAGCCTGAGGGTAAAGGGCCTCAGGCAAGTGTGTGGATTTACAGCTAACCATGTCCCTGTGACAAAGAGAGTTCAATACTGTGTGTTCTGTTGAGACAAGTGATGTATGTGGCATTAAGTATTTCAGAGTATGCATTGATATTATGTTATGTGATGTTATGTTATATTATGATATGTCAAAAGATTGATGGTAAGCTTGTATCTGAGTCAAAACCTTTAAAGTAATTTAGCCACATATGGCATATTTGATTGTTTTAACTGTGGTGCAAGAAGAGCCGGGGGTTTAAAAGGTGTTGACAATCTGTTGCTGTTGGTCTGCTACTGCCTTTAGAAGGGCTTAATCTTTGAAGAATTTAGCTGCACTAACATCGAACAAATATCCTTAGCATTTACTACTCAAAACAAGACGTTACAATTGATCAGTGCTTAACAACATAAAGGCTGTAAACTTCACAGAAGGCAAGATGGGGGATACAGTATATGTGACATTTATTCAAACAGAGTGTCCAGTACATTCTTATTACCGATATATTCTTATCATATACAGTAAATCCCATAATTTTGATCTACTTCTCTGTATGTTTTAGCATTTAAACTGAAAACCAGACCTGCTTCTCCTAGGGGTCCTCAGCCAAACGTCTTGAGGTCATGTTTTCAAAGGCACAGACCTTTCAGTTAAGTGGGGAAAACACCAGCTTCATCCATACTTCAGAAAATACAGTTTTTACATGTAACATTTTAGCATTATATCTAGGCCTGATGTTCATAAATACAATCTTTCTTTTCTATTATGTTAGAACGGAGGTAGAGTCATTATGAATCGCATGCCACAGTTAACATAGGAAACCAGTGTTCACCTTTACGAAAAAGAAATAGGACTTTCTCTTTACAGGCTGTCATTTTATATGATGGAAATTAAGTCTCTTTATTCCTGATAAACGCTATCCGTCACTTTACTTTATTTCTTAAATTTCAGGCATCATTCCTCCTTTTTATCTCCCAAATGCGCAGTGTTTCAAATTTGTTTTCTTTCAACATGCACTGCTGCAGTTTTACATAATTTCTTTCCATTTCACTAGGACTTATGTCAAAATCCCTGTTTTGTACTGGCTTTTATATTTCAATGGAACTCCACATTAGAAAGCTTCACCCCTGGAAAAGGGGCCTAGCATGGCCTCTCCATCTCTGTCACTCTGGGGCTGTCTTTTACCCCACAAACACAGTGACTGAAGCTTGTGGACTACATATTTCTTGAATAATCTTGAAGAGCTCCTTTGGAGAACTTGCAGTGGTGCTTATAAAAATATTATAACAACAGTGTGTATCCTCCCAAATTAAAGTGTTATGTATTATAAACAGGCTTTCCGGTTTTCAGTTAAATCTGATAAACGCAGGAAAAACAACACTGGGACAATAAGTTTCTCCTCGGTTTAAAGTGAAAAAAAAATGTTCCCTCCCCCACTCTAAATGGTGCCTCAGTGTAGGATGGGAGAAATACAATAGAAGGGCCCTACTTCCCTCCTCCCTAGTATGCCACATGTTTTCCCCCACCTTATTAAAAAACACTGCATATTTTAGGATACATTGTTTCCATTGTAAAATAAAATGAATTAAATTAGCATATTTGGTCATGGTCACGGGCAATGTTAAAGAGTTGTAGACAACGTTGAGACATTTTTGTGGCTGCCAACTAATGTCTCAATTTGCCAAAATTCTGCAAAATAGCCTTTGACTGGTGGTACGTATTTGTATTTACAACAGATATTTTAACAAGGATTTATCTTTGTTTCTATTTCTGACCTCAAGCCCTCTTTTTCTCCCCTCCTGCAAATGTAGGGTTTGGGGAAGACATTCACAGACACCAATACATTTATGTTAAATCATTTTTTGTAAAAATAAAGTATTTGCCTTTGGGCAGGTAATACTTTGAGCAATTGTAGCCAATGTTGATCCTTTTTGTGTGACCATGAATTCAAGCACCCCGAAAAAATAAACACAAAATGTGCCATAATTACTAGCCCTTGACAAGTGACAAATACGTTTTTCTTCAATAAACAAGGATGCAGCATACATGTTTGTGCCCGAGATTGTCCTTGTGGCTATTCCAATATATGTGTTTTGTTTAGGAGACACATAGGCACTCCAAAATCTCTGTTACATCCTTTTTTTTGTTAAATAAATTGTGAACGGACACAAGCGTTTTGAGACACTTTTAAACTCTTTTGTGAGCACACATTCAGTTGGCTCCGAAAATAAAAATGGCTCCTGAAATTTGCCATACGTCCTCTAAACAGCATCTACCTCTGACAAACACTTTTTTTTCTTTTACAATTAAAAATAATTCAGTGAAAAACCAATTAGTTAAAATGGTGTTATGGTTAAGTTGCACTAACACAAACCTAGGAAATTCAGTGAAAAAACCTTAGTCAAAGGAAGTTATGGTTGTAAGTTAAAATCGAATTCTCGCAAGCTATGGTAAGCTATGCAACCATAACTAGCACCACCGCCATGCACTGCTACGACTAATACCCAGGACATCAAAGATAACACCAAAAATGGCATCATCATTGATATCACTGATGACATCACATAAGCTATTGCTACTAGCTAGTCTACAGACATACCTAGGGACAAATGGCATCAATATAACCCAAAATCACAATTGGGGACACAATATTTTTTTTTGTTTTAACAGAGCAACAATGCAAACAATCAATACAACCATGTTTCACATGTATTTAATGTTGTAACTTTTGAAAATGAAATACTGTTTGTAAATTCCTAACACAATATTATGGATTGTACCAAATGTTGAAGAAAGCTGTACACCCTATGTAAACAATTCACTTCAACAACTGTCAGGCACTGAAGCAGAACATTCAATCGCATTTAAAACATAGTAAGTAAACAGTACCTTTACATTTCTATTGCAAGCATTCAGTATGCAATTGTAATAAATATGTGAAATTATTTCATAACTAAATTTAAACATTATATATTATAATAGAATTGGTAACCACTCTTGAATAGCTAGAACTGTACTTCCCAAAAAAACATATTAGTGACAATGTAGTAATGATAAATACATTAATATATTTTCCAAAGCATTTGTCTCAAGCTTCACAATGTAGAACAACAAGAAGAATAACAAAGAATCATGAGAAAGAGAAAGTGAAAAGCAGTGAGAAAATATTACAGAACATTGAAAATCAAATGAACAAATGATGTGTACAGATAACTCAACTGACAAATCAAATTACAGAACTATCCACATACATTAAAAATCATGTCATTCTTAACATTGATTTTCACTGACCTACCTGTACCTGTGACCATTTCCCCCATCAATCACCCCAATCATTCCTGTAAAATATTACTGATCAACATTTTGATGCAATCTCTATCCCTAATTCACCCAATCATGAAAATATACCACCGCAAATTCCCCTATTTTTGTATCCCACAGTTTTTCTCCCTCTGTATCGTATAATGTATATACATGTAAATATCATGGAAATATGTTTTAAAACTCCAATTTGAAGTCAGTAGTCTATATTCATGTTTGTGTCTAAACCATCTCATTATAGTGACGTCACACGGGAGTCGGACGTTGGAAAACTGCCCGCCATTTCCAGGATGACACTGATGCACTTTAAATTAGTTAGCAAACATTATCAGACATCACAGTCTCGATAGCGCACCTGAGAGATGTCAACCCCCGCGCCAAAACTTGCGATCAACTGACATGTCCATAACTATGTGACACAGTTTAAATTAGTTTGCGAATGTCAATATACGGCCGCAGTCATCGCAGCACATATGCGTGACATTGCAAGGTTGTGCTATAGTTCGTGAATGTCATGATGCAGTCACATCATCATGTGACAGCGCCTGTGCAGTGTGATGCCATGTCCACTGTCGAGGTCTGTGCTTTGCAGACATCTTGAAATCAAATTTTCGACCATACTTCCAACTGTGAAGTTGAAACTTTGCCCTTCCGCAAATGCTAGTAACATTCGTAGTTCTCTGAACTTTTTACAACTTTCACAGCTTTTTCTGACACCAAAGACTGCGGACAAGAGGATAGACTGCGGACGAATCCTCCAAAGGGTCCACCCACTTCTTTTAGTCTTTCTCAGTCTGGCGGACAGCTAACTTAGCAACTGCATTTTGGGAGCTACAAAGAGGATATAATGCTATGAGTCATTGCCATCATAACTCCTTAATGGCCACCAGCACCACCACCTTGAGGACCTGGGAAAAGAAACAGGGGCACAGCAGCAGATGAGCAACAGGAGGAAAAGGAGGATGAACACATAGTGGAAGAGGTACCTACTATGTCGGGTGGTCAGAGAGATTCTTGGGTGTGGAGGTTTTTCACCACTGTTGGCGGAGTCAGGCTGCCCATGTGCACTGCATTGAGTGTGGAGCCACACTCAGTTGTTGCCAAAAGTAGCGGTACTCCTTCGGCACCTCCCCATGTGTCGCCACACCAGGACTTTCCACCCAACCGCCCTTAGGAAGGCAGTTCCCTTCACAACGCGTAGAGGTATCTCCACTACTAAGCCTTCATCTTCCACTCCTGCCACCACTCATTCCACCTCAGTGAGGTAGAAGATTCCTCCCGCTGTCTCGCAGGCCGTACAGGAGGTAGTTGACCCATTTATTTTGCGGACAACTGTCTTGTGTGTGTACTGCGACAGACTTGTCTGTAGAGGGGAGCAATCCCGCAACGCCTTTGAGGCTGCTGACAAAGCCCATGAAATGAATTGCCCCCTTTCTAACCAGTGCTTCACATCTTCCTTTGTCCATCTGTCCCACCCTTACAGTGGTTGGTGCCCCTCATCTCCCCCAACATCTCCCCTTCTCGGAGGAAAAATAGAAAATTTAAAATATAAAAAAAGGGTTTCATGGGGAACCACCTTATCAAGTCTAAAAATAGATTTAAATAAAATATATAGTTTTGTAGACTCCATCTACTTTATATTTATGCATAAAGTATGTAGAATCTATAGGACTCTCCAATATTTTCATTGGCATTAAAATGTATGCCGGTGCAAACACTGTAGCATTAGAAGAGCAAAAGGTGACAGAAATAATGTTCTGTTCCACCCCTTTTCTCTGCCATACAAATAATGAAACATAGAGTGTAACGTGATTGGAAGGTGATTCAGCCATACTCAAGGCTTTTACACCTTCCATTCATATTACACCACCAAATACCATGACTTCCTGTGCTTTTTCCTCACCAATGAAGTCCGCAGATGAAGAATATGTCCACAGACTAGACAATCAAAAAGTGGGGTTTAAACTTCACATTACTGCTTCCTTGCGTTATATAAGGTTAGCTCTTAAAGGAGCTTTTTTGTTTGTGTAAGACACTAATCAAAATATGTGTATGCACCATGTGTACTAATACACTAATATGGTTTAATCCTGATCTAAGGAATACCATACACGTATTAGATGTACACCATCTTTTCTAAAAAAATGCATTCCATCATGTTGTATGTTATCATTTTCAAAAGATGCCATTCCTACATCTCACAAGAATGCACATACAGCTTTATTGACATTCCGTCTTGCTTTTTCAATTTGTGGACAAAACAAGTTTGATCTTGTCCATGTTCGTCTTTGAGTAATTTTTGAAAAAGCAAACATTGTTTGTGGAAAATGTTCCATTAGCCTACTAAAAGTATCTTTCATGGCCAACTGCAAAGATATACCAGTGACACACCCTAACCTAACACCTCCACTGTGCACTAAAATCATTTCTGGATGTTTCAAGTGCACCATATCTTCATACATTGGTAATAGTTGAGTTCATGATAATGCACAAACTCCATGCCATACAACCTCCTATTTATCTAATCCAAGATTATGGGAGATACCAAGCTGCTCTGCATATATCTGCACCCAATGAATCCATTAATATTCTATAATCCAAACAGTTTTCTTGTTCAGGTGCATGCTTTCAGCAATTGAAGCGACAAATGAATCACTTCCAACCCTGTCCTCTTCTACAGTTCAACTCCTTCACAAAGAGAAATCCTGATTAGTTGAGCAACCAGACCTCCAAAGACATTGCAGATGCCCCGACCTGCACAGTCCTCTTTCCATGCCACACATAATGAAAGGGCCCAGATGGCACATGCGGTCCAGCCACAGTCACATACATCCACAGACAGCAAAGCACAGGGCAGCCCTTCTTCCTTTTTCCCTTTATCTCTGTAACACTCCCTAATTGTCTACATTCAAACATTCACCCATCTACCAATCACTTCCAAAAACTCTACATCTAACCCTGTCACCTTAGTCCAACAGTCCAGATATATCTTTCAAGCCTAAGAGTGCATGTGTGCTTTGATTCAGAGCCCCCTCTATCACAAACTGCTGTGCAAACGTTTACAGATTTCTCTTTTCACATTCCACAATCTACATCTAAAAAGACATACTACAGGTATTCTTTCATTTTCAAAAGTAATTTTTTGTTCTTCTTTTTTAATAATATAACTTGAACAAATAATGGCCTGTGAAGCAAACCATAATTCACTGCAGCACATGTACAAATACCTATATACTGATTTATAAAAACGATTTCTCCATACATAGTGACTCACATATACAACTACTCATATCACTTCACAATTCCATAGTTCCCAATGTTACCTATTAAAATCTTTCGATCCTTATCCAAAACATGTTTTCTCTCTCCATTCAAAAACATGTACTTCTGCATGTTAGGGACTATACAATTCAATAATGAAAAGTACCTTCATTATCAACCTAGAGGAGAAAAAATATCGGCACCTTCTATTAACAAATTACCTGACGTACTTGAATAGTTTAGCAGACATCTGTATTACACAACCACGCTTTTAGCTTCTCTTCAACTGCAAGGGGTTTTCTATGCAACAACACATACTCCACTGCAACGCCCACCCCAATAGCTCATTACTACTTTTAAAAGTACTTCTAAATTATATCTGCTATTACTTATACCATCAACCTATAGTGCAACACATATGACCACTTTCTATTCATCAAGCATGAGCAATGACAACAGATTGTATTTTTATGTATGCATGGAAAAGGCACTTGTTCAACTCTGCCATAGTGCTATTAGCTAACACTTGATGGTAGCAGGTTCACAATGGTGCACTTGCATGGCCATCTGATTGCATTTCCTACCAAATGGTAACTACTGATAGATAAATTAGAACGATAGCCTTCACCAATACTTGTTTTTAACAGTGCTTTAGTGAATGACACACATAGTTCTTATACATTCAGGACCTAGTCATTAATTAACTTACAACCAACTACTTTAAAAAACAATAGCAAGCACTTGGCAGTAAACTTTGATGGTCATGGTTGATTAAAGCAAACTGAAAGAGGTTATTTTAGACAGGAAGGGGCGGGAACTGTCTGGGAATAGTTATAGTGATTAGCGTTGCCATACACAGTCAATGGGATGCAAATAACCAAACAAAATGTACAAGCTGGGTGTCCATCCTCATATACCATTTCTCTTCATGTGTACTCTAAGGCAATACATTTCGCTTATAGGTGGCGCTGCCCAAACTAAAAATACCATTCCCTCTGTCAAAAAATACCACCTATGCCACTATATTATCCATTGTTCCCTTTAACATAGTTTACTACAAGCTATTGTGTTACTTTATTTAGTGTTTTTATAATTACTTTTGCTTCCATAATACATGCCATGCCCTACTACTTATAGCAGTTCAGTTTTATCACACGTGCCAACTACCATTAAGGAGACGGACACAGGGTGCTTTGCTTCACAATGCTTTTATTTAAATAGTTAAAGGGGTTGGAAAAATACCTCACTAGCCCTAACTCTATGAGCGTATTCCCTGCCTCCACAAAACTAACTAATGAGACAGTCCTTGACAGAAATAATATCCACGGTCCTGTGTCAAATCCCTAATCTGACTCTCACACTCTATAAACTGCAAAAACCTACTAAAGGGAAAACATATATACTTTGCTGCTTTCCTGAATCCTCTCTTCACAGTCAATGCACCAAGATCCAATTGGGAAAGTAATGCCAACTTACACTTTGGAGGAAGTGACCTTCTTTCCATAAAAAATTGAGTCAACTAAATGCAAAGGGGGCAATCCTCTTCCTTGGACTTTCCTTCAGCCACTAATTGTTTAATTTGGGTCTCCCTGAACCTTTGGTAATTTTGTTTGGCTCCTCTGCCAAGTGTCGCCAATTATATTTTTCAAGATAACTCAGACCAGGAAGATCAGGTAATGTGGTTTTAAAGTCTCTGTTTTGATCAAGAACAAACAATTCCCATCATTGTCTGTTTCTTATTCCTTGACTTGAAGGTTCTGGGAGTTATTTCTGGTGGAAACCATCTAAGTCTGGGTTTCAGTTCTGTGGATTGTGTAGGGTGGGAACCCAGTTTTATTTCCCTTTGAACCTCTTCTGTCTTATGTAAGGCTCTTAGCTATTTATTAGCTCCTGAAACAATTTGAGCTGTTTCTATGGCAACAGTTAGGGTTCTTTTAATCAGCTGCAGTACTACTTTTTATAGGAACGGCAGTAAGCTATCCACAAATTATTCCTGGGCTAGGACTTCTTTCATTTCATCACTGGTTTTCTTCCCCAGCCAAAGGGACAAGGTGTTCTGTACCCGGACCGCTTGTTCCTCTGGGGTTTCTCCTGCTGCAATTTTCAGGTCACTGAATTTATTCTGGTAGAAATGTTCCATCTGACCGACCCTCTGAAGCAAGTCCTCTTTAATCTTGTTGAAGGTGGTGGTTCCCAGGGGGTTTAGGCTTTGATTGGCCATTTGTGATTCTCCCGTCAGCAGCGGGGCAAGCTAGCATGTTTTCTCTTCTTCACTCCAACCAAACTGTTGTGTCAAGTGTTCGAAGTTCTGGAAGAAATTACCTAACTCTTCTCCTGCCTTATAAGGTTGTAGAATTCCATGAGGTGGTACTGGGCATTGGTGAATGGCCGCAACTCTTTCAAGACCCTCCTGGAATCTGTGCTCCACCTGTATTTGATGGTCAATGGGGTGCAGGATTAATGCCTCCAACGTGACCATATCTCCCGACTCGGTTTGTACAATTACTTGACTAGGTCCTGGGGCAAATGACAAGATTTTCTCCTTGAACTTTCTTGTGAGTTTGCTGATCTTGAGGGGTCCTTCCAGAAGGTTTTCTGAACTATCCTCTGCAATTGAGGGAAACTCAGAAACCATACTCTCAAGCCTTTTAGAGGGTCTTAGTATACTGGGTTTGATCCAAACATTCCAATTGATGGTAGGTTGTTGCTCGCCCTAACAAGGTTCACAAATGCTTCACTCAATACCACTAATTATCCATGCATTCCTCTTCCGCATCCAACTATGCAATTGTAATCTGTATTATTACTCCTACACACCTCATCCCAGTACCCAACATATACCTATATATTCATATTGATAACACTCTCACTCATATAATATATTCCTGTCTCTATTTACCCTTCCTCATAACATTACTGAAATAACATTGTTTTCCATTATCCTCACATCCCTCTTCCTCATACCACTATACTAGATGTCTACAAACTCTTCCTGTAGACATGTCCTACTCCATACCTCCCTTTATCTACACATTCCTCTTCCTCATCAACCTAAGCAACTATAATCTATATTATTACTCCAACACCCCTCTTCCTCATCCCAGTCCAAAATGTAGCTATATTTGCACACTTACAAAACTCTCCCTCATGTGAATTACACAATACCAATGCATTCCTTGCTTAATTATTTTGACTTCCTCCTACCATTACTGAAATAACATTGTTTAGAAATGATTGTCACATCCTCCTTCCTCATACCACTACACCAGATGTCTACAACCTCTACACATATGTCACTGCATACCTCCCACTATCTATACATTCCTCTTCCACATCCTACTACATAACTCTACTCTAAATCATTAATCTGACACCTATCTTCCTCATCCTAGTGCCCAATATTAATACACATCATTATCCATACACCACTGTTCCTCATCCCTGTACAATAACACACAGAGCATCCTTCTACTAACAGATAGAAAACAATGCCTACCAAAACACAGCTACATATAAAACAAATAAAAGATTGAGCAGATCAAAAGATACTCATCCTTCACTAAAACAATTTATAGAAAGAATGCAAACAAGAGAACAAGGAACTGTGTTTCTGCAAAGCACAACAGTCACTACTAACAAAACTATTCCACCTACTTCAAAAAATAAAAGTACAGAAATATGTAGTAAACAAATTACATCTCAAGATGAACCTCTAACTATATCTTGGAAAGGTGATGTAGCCACAGTAAAACACTCAAAAAGGTAAATTTTACAAAAATTGTTCCAGTGCAGCGTTCTTAGCAATCTCTCCAAAAATCTGAAAAGTCACCTTCTACACTTTAAAATGACCAGAGAAATATGATCCTTTAAGCTCTCATTGAGAATGCATTAAAACTAAAAAGAAATGTTTTTACATTATTTTAAACATAATGAGACTACTAACTAAATTAATTAACAAACTACAAAGACAACTTGCAAACATGCCTAATGTGAATATAGACACCCTTTCTAACTTCTGTACAGGAGAATGGTTTCAAACTGGTAGCACTGAACTATATTTCAATGAAGCATATAAACAATGAACTAACCAAATTTCCATAGACAATAATAGAAGAGGGTATGCAATACTAGGAGACACCATTATGGAAAAAGAAACGTTCATATAAAAACCATCCCCAACAAACTTTCAGTCAAGTGTTCCTTATGTACACTCAATTCGTCCAGTGTACAACTGAACATGCAGCTCAATATGCAATGTGTGCCAACAGTCTTTCCCATGTTTACTACAATTCCAAAATCACAATTTCAAAATAAATAAATCAAACATTTATCAACCATGGAAACTGGACTATGAGGACATTCATTAGCCTGCATTTCAGGAACCACTTGTATTATATTAGCAGCGCACCATTCTATAATGAGAAACCTTGTGCACAGATTGCACAATGCATAAAGTCCCATTCTAGAACTGCAAAAACTGAATGACAATCACATAAATGGAACAGACGAAGAACTCCTCATACAAATGCAACACATACAAAGTAAATATTTTGGAACTGATAGAATTTGAAAACACAGTTAACTTACAAAACACAAGCCAGCATATTTCTAACACTAACCTTATTAAATCACATACAAAAAAGAAATAGCAAAGTTTCAAAACATGTATGCTGAAATTCCAGACAAAGTATATGTCTGTTGTTGCAGAACTTTCTATAAGAAAAATACAAAAATAGTAGATATATCTTAAAAACAGAAGACAATGAGGAATCACAATGTTTCCAATTAGCTATATATTTAACAGCAGAACATACATACAATATAACTGATCCCTTAATAGTTTGCCCACACTGCGATACTGAGGTTGATAATAACTAAATGCCATCACAAGCTATCAAAAATAACTTGGAAATAATTCCACTTCCAAAAACTCTCCAACAACCTAATCTATATGAGAGTATCATCATTCAAACAGTACACCTTTTCCAAGCTATAATACGTTGCCAACCTAAAACTGCAAAATTCCTTCCATCAGAATTACTCAAAGGCATTTTTGGTAAAGTAGTGTAATTACCATTATAATTACAGTTAGACCTTAATGAAAATGTAGAAACACTAGGAGTAGGTTGACCAGTACAATCATCTGTGATTATAGTAGTTAATGGTGTGCCAACAAAACCCAAACAAAATTGGCAACAACTAGTTGACTTAAACAAAGTTAATGAAGACCCAGAGTATCTTCAACAAAACAATGAATACTACAAATATATAAACATAGAAGAAAACTTAAAAGAAACAACCCAAATATATGAAGATGCACCACAAACTCATCAATTTGAACATGCTGATCCTATCACTATGAACAACATTGCAAGTCAGTATACAATTCACCCACTACATTCCGGAGACACCATGGTAGATGCATTAGAAACATATAAAATGACTCAAGCCAAAGAATCTCCAATGAGCATTTGGGAAAAAAGTTTAAAAGCAAATTGTTTTCCATTATTCTTTCCTACAGGAAAAGGAGAAAGAAACAGTGAAAGACATATACAAATTAGCGCATCAGAATATTGTTCCCTACAAATGTATTGTGAAGATCTAAGATACCGGCAAAATGTTGAATACATTTTCCATTTATTATTTGAAAGCGAACTAGCAACTATATGTTACAGAGTTGTTCAAACACTAAAAACAGGCACCCATTTTCTAACCAATTCAGCTACTCAACTCCTTCAAAAGATAAAATACAAAGATGAAGTATGGGAGTCAAGTATCATCAATCTCTTGGCAAATATGTGTGGTACAAAAGAATACTGGTTCCGACATCATGCTGTTGCACATGGTATATTAAGGAACCTCGGCACCCCCCCATATGGTTTGTTACTTTAAGTTGTGCAGAAGACACATAGGATGGCTTGCATGACTTTCTATGCAATTCAAAACAAAATAAAGAAGGAATAGACATACTAAGTTCATGAGAACTCTGTTCACTCGATCATGTCAAAGTCTCAAGACCATCATTTCATTGACATGTTACACCTCATCTGTAATAAAAACTGTCGTCCAGTCTAAGAAGTAGAACACTTCTTTTGGAGAAATAAATATCAATTCCGAGGAGCATCACACATCCACATGCATTTGAGGATTAAAAATGCTTCAAAATGTTGCCACAACAGTGATGACACTGATTTACAATTTAATGGAAACTACATTACCTTTGTCTTTCCTTCAGAAGACATATATAATGACTTACAGACACAAATCTTAAGTTTCCAAAGACATATGTGTGACAAATACTGCCGACCTCAATACAAAAACCAAAGGGAAATACTTCACCAAATTTCACGTTGGATACCCTAGACGAGTTTGTGCCAAAGGCCAAGTAAATAGTTTCATGTCTTCAGTTAGGCACAGTGTCAAAGGCACATTTCCCCAAAGCACATACAACATTAAAAGAAATAAAGGATCCAAGTACATCAATGATTACAATCCTTTCAGTGCCTGCTTGTGGAATGCTAACATAGACCGTCAATTACAATTGTTACAATTGTTGTGACATATATGGCAGATTAGTATGCATATTTTGCAGACATTGAAATTTAATTTCTTCTGTAGTTGTCATTGGTAATCTCCTTTTTTCTGTGAATTGTGACGAATCAGAACATTTCGTCACTTCTATTAGGAGAGAGGAACCTGCCCCCAATCCAAAACCAAGACAAGTCCTACCAACACCCAAAACAACAAGTTCAAGTTCTCAGATACCATGTGGGTATATGTATTTTTGTAATACAACACCGATAACATGGAGCTGTACTAGTACTGAGACAAGGAGGTCCTTGGAGGAGGCAGGAAGGAAGCCTCAGAGTCAGTGGGAACTCACTAGTCTGAAAAAACAGCACGGAATAAAAAGAGAAGATGGACTAAATCTAGACACACATGTTGGAGTAGTTTCAGAATGTGTAGCAGTGGATGGAGCGGCAACAAAAATTGCAACTTGGGAGGCAGTCGGAGAATCCAAAACATAGAAAGGAGAAAGGTAGCTGTGTAGAAACATAAATGCAACTATGCCGTCTCGTCTGATTATGTATTGGCCTAAGCACACTCGTATCACTTTCGCATAATGAAACAATGTCGCAACATGTGAACCTGAAACCATTGCTTGGGAAGCCATTTTGTGTAAGGAGGCCATTTTGAGTTTTTGTTCTGCTCGCTGCTCATTGCATATATATATACCACCTCAGATATTGCTGGACTTACTATGTTAGATTATTGTGACAACAGAGAAAACCACATTTTCCATAGACACAAGGCAGTACTATTTTCCTCTGCAAACAGCATAATGCAGACTGGGATATTTGGTGTTGTTCTTAAATGCAAAAGAGCATTACTGATGCGTATAAGACGCTAATCTGCATTACACATTAATTTTTTTAATAATGTATGCGGTTGTATTTAGCATCCAATAATGCAGATGAACATCATATGAGGATAAATAATGCTGCCCACGTAACTATAATATAGTTGAAAATACCTGAAAGCAAGTCTTGGGTAGAACGGTGTGGTCTCAAATTAGTCCCTGGTTTGTTTCTATGCTCACCACGTGGTACAAGGGGGAATCGAATAAAGGTGTGTCTAGAATGTGAACAAGATCATGTGACCAAGCTACAAGGTGTAGCGAAACGCGTCATCTGGGGAGCGCCTTTGCTAGGCTGGGCGAGGGTTGCAATGTTTTTCTAATGAAATTGTTTTTTAACCTATTTTTGATAAAGCTAAAACTTTTTACTCCATTTGGATTACGGTGCAGTTTGAGGTTTTGAGCTGGGAGTCTGCATTGGGAATTCCACTCCGTGAGTGCGGCTCAACATCACTCCGTGCAGTCGGAGTGAAAGTATTGCAAATATATATATATATATATATATATATTGGTTTTCAGCTTGAGCACAGTAACTGACCGCTGCTTGAACTTTGAGTTGCTTACATAGTTAGTAATGCCAGGCTGCCACATGAATTGTTTTGTCTTATTATGAGAGAACCTTGTAGCTGTGCATAAGCATGAGTAATCAGCAAACCCAAGTGCCTTCCTGTCTCGTTAGGCCATTGTGGCAGGCAGCTAGAAAGAATTATACATGGCTGTGTGTGCTCCTCCTGCTTCAGAACTGTCTGACCCTAGCACAGAAAGATAACATTGGCTCTTAAAGCAAGGTATGCCACCTCGTTATAGGGAACATGATATGCCTTTCTCCATTCAGATGCACCCGGTTCTCAGATAGTAAATTGTCTTGGCACTGGCGGCAAGAATGTATGATGTTATACTATAATGAATTACACAGTAACCCCTTGAACCCTAGCCTGATGATGTCTGAACAAAGGGGCCCGGTCAATGCCTTCTAATGCTGTGAAGTTTGCTATATGTGTGTCTGTTGTACTAGTGTTCGCTCTCTTTCACCTCACGGTGTCCGCCTTACACATCGTGGGGCGCTGAGATCCATTTGATCAAATGCTGTTATTGAATAAATATATTTGATTCGAATCCTTGTGACTGGCATGTCATTAGTATATGGTTGGATGCCTCAATTCCAGTCTTTGATCCATCAGCTGAAGGCAGACCAAGCCGCAGGGGCTCACGGAAACCCATTCTCCTTGTTGAAAGGAGAAAACAAGTCTCGGAACACCAGTGACACCAAGAAGGAATTTGGGCGGCAGCCCCAAAGGGTAGTGGGAGACCAACATTCAGGCGCAGATGACTTGCAGTGCCAGACCGAAGCATGGTTGAAATTAGTGAAGAGAGGCTCTGCAGCATATTGCTGCTCCAGTCGGTGGCAAGACTGTGACCAGATTTCCCCAGGCAAGTTCACCCCCACAAGGAAATATCCAGTGGGATGGGGAAGAGAGGGGGGAGGGACCAGAGGCCCGCCTTTGCTACAAGCTGTGCTGGGATGAGGAACAACAGCAAAGAAGGAGCCCAGAAGGAGAGGGCTTCCTCAACTGGTGCGTTCATCGACAGGTGGAAGCAGAGAGGAGCAGAAGCCTCATGCCGTCGGTAACCCAGCTGACAGGTGTCTCTGGAAAAACAACTGTAAACCAACAGTAAAAGGTACTGTAAGCGCAGCGAATAAATATCATTAAAATAGACAACATTACTTCAGAGATAACCAGGACAGGCATTAATAACCCTATTATGACACTCACACTCTATAAGCTCCAAAGACCTACTAGAGGGAAAATAATATATACTTTGCTGATTTCCTGCAGTCTCACTTCACAGTCAATGCACTAAGATCCAATTGGTAAAGTAATATCAACCTACACTTTTGAGGAAGTAACTTACTTTCTGTATATGGTGTCAACTAAATGCCAAGGGAACAATCCTCTTCCTTGGACTTTCCCTCAGTCACTAATTGAATTGCAGACAATTCTCCTGCCGTTGCAAGATATGTCACAGCCTATCTCACCAACGCTGAGAAAACAGATCTAAAAGACCATTCAGATGACATATCATCCGACAAAAAACTTTCACAAAAATGTTACTGCTTTGGTATCAAAATGCTGTCACATAGATAATGCGGGTCCTACAAAGCTGCAGATTGTGTAACAGGTACATCCTTACATGGGAAATGAGAAAACATTTTCTGGCTCAACCTTGGTCCATCTTCATCGTGAAAAAGAGTTCTTAAATACTATCAAGAAATCAAATCTATAGCCACAGATGATCCTGTTAAACCTCCTGATGAAAGGACTGCAAATACGTGGCACCAACTCAAATGTAATTAAACTCAGGCAAATGAAATGACGGACAAGACGCTCGCATGTCTGTTCTGCTTCTTTATTAAATATCAACTGCCTCTCACCGGCGGTAACCCCTCCCTCCATACCACGTGTGGCGCAGCCCACTTTCCACCATCACAGAAAGAGGACTGTTCCTCCGAACGCGTAACGTCCATAGAGATAGGACATTACATCTTCCCCCTCCTTGAACAAACACTTCACTGGTGTTCAGTTGGATTCTTCAATCCATCTTATGGGTCTGCGGATGACCCTCTTGGACGGGCTACGTACCGATGGGGCTGATGTTGCCAGTGTACTGTCACTTTCGCTGCCGCTGTCATCCGCATCCCTTTCCTCCTCCCAGTAGCTAGAGTCGGTGTCTGAGGAGTCACCTTCCGAAGTTGTTGATGCAGTGACGGTGGTGTCGGTGCTGTTGAAAGCCTTGAAGAAAGATGAATTTCTAGTGATTGTGCTGTTGGGGCTGGAGGCGGTTATCATTGACCCTTGAATGTGAGTTACTCTCATGGGATCTGGCTTGAAAGCAGGCATGTCCTTCGTGACTTGTTTTTGTCGTACTAGTACTTGGTCGCCGATGCAGATGGTGTTGGGTCTGGCATTTCTACTTATATCGGTGTATCTCTTCATCTTACTCTTGCTTTCTCGGTCTTTGCTTCTGGCTTTCTTTGTGTGTGAGAACTCGTCCTTTCTTTGCACATGATGAGGAAGTCGTGTCTTGATAACACGTCCGAACATTAGCATGGATGGGCATTCACCCGTCGAGCTGTGCGGTGTGTTCCGATACTCTCGCAGCAGAGTGCAGATGGCTTGCATGAACGATCCATTTGTGATGGAGCAGATTTGTAGGGTGCGCTTAAGGTTTCCCATGAAACGTTCTACCATTCCATTCGCCTGGGGCCACAGCGGCGTGACCTTGTGGTGTTGGAACCCAAGATGTTCTGCGAACATTGCAAAGTCGTGGCTCGTGAAAGGAGGACCATTGTCCGACTTGACTCTGGACGGTATGCCATAGTCGGTGAATGTTTTGTCCAGTGCAGGTATGATGGACTGTGCACTGGTCGAGTGAACCAGATGTACTTCTGGGAATCGCGACATTTCATCAATGATTACCAGGATGTATTTGCCGTTTGCCAGCGGGCCAAACATATCTACAGCTACTTCATCCCACACTTGCAGTGGCATCTCCGAGGTTTTGAGTGGTTCTGGAAACGTGCGCGGTGCCACCGCCTGACATGGTAGGCATTTCCGTAGTAGCTGTTCTACTCGTTCATCTATGGAAGGGAACCATACCTTGGTTCTAAGCTGCCTCTTGGTTGACACGATTCCTCTGTGTCCAGCATGGGCAATGTCTAGTATCTGGTCTTGCAAGGTTTTTGGGATGACTATTTTGTTTTCTTTCAGTATTAGTCCTTCCGGTGATGTAGATAGCATGTGACGAACTAGTTTGAATGTGCGGAAGTGTTGTCCTCTTCCGTGGACAAAGAGGATGCTCCTTTCGCGTTGAGCTGCCATTGGTTCGATTTAAGGCAGGTCTGTACCTTCTGGAGTAATCCGTCCTTTTGTGTCTCTTCAAGCAGTTGTGCTGTGGTGATGTATTTCGGTAGCGCACTGCTGATCAGGTATCTGAGGTATTGATTTGCTTTGTGTGATTGGCGCTCGTCATGGGCCGGGAGTGGATAACGTGATAGGAAGTCGGCTGGATTGTTGTCTTTGCCTGGTCGATGTATTATCTTGAAGGAGTATTCTTGTAGTCTTAGACCCCATCTGGCGATTCGGGGTGGCATTCTCGCATTCGGCTTCCCATAAATGGTGGTGAGGGCCTGGTGATCTGTGATTATGGTGAATGGGCGTCCATACAGAAATAGGTGATAGTGCTCACATGCCCACACTACCGCTAAGCTCTCCTTTTCGGGCTGAGAGTAAGCGCATTCTGTCTTGGAGAGGCTGCGGCTGGCATAGGCTACAATTCTTCTTGGTGAGTCAGGGGGTGCACCAGGCCTGGATTGTGCTAATATTGCTCCTAGTCCAACTGGGCTCGCATCTACTGTGAGTTCGGTATCGAGGTCAGGGTCATAATAAGCCATGCAGGAGGCTGTTGCAATTCTTTTTTTGATTTCTTGGAATGCTTCTTCGCAAGCATTTGACCACTGAAATTCTTGATGTTTTCCGGTTAAGAGCCGCAGAGGCGTGCTTACTGAGGCGAAATCCTGTATGTACCTGGTGCAATAACTCGCCATTCCCAGGAAAGAGCGTACTGCTGAAACGGTCGTGGGCGTGGGTGTCTCAACCAGTGCTTGCACCTTTTCCGGGTCTGGTTTTAGACCATCCTTTGAGAAGATGTGTCCGAAGAATTTGAGAGTGGATTTGCTTATTTCGCATTTGTCCGGGTTGAGTGTGAGGTGGGCATGTTCCAGTGCCATGCAGACTCTTCTCAGTGTGTCATCATGACTTTCTTGTGTGATGCCAAATATTAGAATGTCGTCCGAATAATTTAGGCAGTTAGGAATATGCTTTATCACTTGGTGTATTTCATTTTGGAATATTTCGGCGGCCGCCGACACTCCAAAGCTGAGTCTTTTATATCTGAACAGACCTATGTGCGTTGAGAAGGTAGTAATGTACCTCGAAGTAGGGTGTAGTTCTAACTGATGGTATCCCTTGTTCAGGTCTAGCTTAGAGAACACTTTGGATCCATGCAGTAAATGCATCATATCAGTCATTCTTGGGGCCAGGTGTCGTTCCCGCTCTATGGCTACGTTAGGGGCCCTCATGTCCACACAGATGCGAATGCTGTCTTTGCTGTCTTTCTTCGGTACGGGTACAATGGGAGATACCCAGGGAGTTGGTCCCGATGCTGGTTCTATGATGTCCTGCTGCAATAAGGATTGGATCTCGTTCTCCACATGTCTTTGTATGTTTAGTGGTATGCCTCTGTAGTGCTGTGCAGTCGGGGTTATTTGTGGGTTGATATGTAGCTTTACTTGTTTGTCCTTTAACTTGCCCAAACCTTTGAATAGAGAGGGAAACATTTGTTTTATCAGGTCTTTGTGGCTGGTAGTGTAGGCCGACATTATTTGATACATGATTTGGATGAGTCCCATTTGAATTGCAGATTTGAAACTCAAGATGCTGCCACCTGGTACATCTCCTTTTATGACGTATATTTTGATCGTCTGGCTCTTATCTTTGTATTGACAGTGTGCCATGAACATCCCTTGGCAGTTGAGAGGCGTGTTTGAACCATAGGAGTATATTAATGTGTCTGATTCTTTTAGTGGCTTCTTGTGGTTGAGTCTTGTGTAGGTCTCATCATTTATGACATTTACTGTTGCCCCTGTGTCAATTAGGAATTCTCTGTTTTGTCCGTTTATTTGTAGTAGCAGAGTGGGACTATATTCTGTGGCTATGCTGTTTCCAATTGCATGCACGTATCCCCTTTTCCTGTCCCCACTGGATGAGGAGGAATGAGAGTCTCGCCTTCTGAGAGGCGAACTTTCTAGGTGTCTGATCTTTTGTCTGGAGTGTCTCCTGCTCTCATATTCTCTTCTTTCTTCCCGCCTTCTCCCTTCTCTTGGCGTATCACGGGACGAGCTTTGAGATTGACGTCTGGATACTGTGGGTGACTGCCTCCTATGAGGTCTCGGGCTTTCCTTTCTTGCACTTCGGTCTGACCTCCTTGTGTCTCGGTGCACGTCAGAGGATGGGAAGAACTTGATGTTTCTGCATACTGATTGGAAATGGTTTTCCCCTCCGCACTTGTCGCAGTTGTGTCCTATGGCTGGGCATGGACCAACGTGAGGATATTTGAAACCACACCTATAGCATTTTTTTTGTTCAGTGGGACGTGGTGCTTCTTTGGACGTTCTGACGGGGCATATTGAAGCCGTGGAGGCAGACTGAGTAATTTTGATGTTGTCCAGTGATTCAGTCTGTTGCGTGAGCGCGGCGTCCGCTCGTGCGAGTTGCAGTATTTCTTCTAATGTCCTGCTCTTTTGGAGCAATTTCTTCCTGAAATCTTGAGAGGCACAACCGGCGATGGTTTGGGATTTTATTGCTTCTTCCGTTGAGTATCTATCAAAATCACAATATTTCGCTCTTTTCCTAAGACGCATTACAAAACTGTCCATGTTTTCACTGCTGTCCTGTGTGTAGGTGTGGAAGATATGCCGTTCGTAATCAACATTTCGCAATGGTGCGAAATAGGCATTCAGGGCGTCGATGATACCTTGGAAGGTGTCTGTGGTGGACTCAGGCATTTCAAAAACGATGTCTCGTACTACTGGTCCTAGTGAGTGGAGTAGGATTCCTCTCAGTCGGCGCTCCTCCCTCACCCCTGATGCATCTATGTAAACATGTAGTTCTTTGAGCCATCTGGCCCATCTAGGGGCAAGGCTACTTGTGTCAGACATGTCGAACGGCGGGACGGCCAGTAGTTGTAATGATTCTGAGCCACAGTCGTCTTTGTGGGTGGCTTGGCGGGGCGTGGAACTGGAAGAGGGGCTCAAACTGCCACTGTCTGGGTTGTCTGCAGACATTTTAGTTTCCTGTCTGTGCCGCAATACGTGTCGTAGCGGCTTGCCGTGTACTTTTCAGCTCTCTTTGCGTGCTGGGAACGACTGTGCACGTGGTAGGCCTTTGATGTACTTCCCGCTTCTTAGCGGCTTGCCTTGTAATTTCCAGCCCCTTGCCGGCTTGCCGTGTACTTTCCAGCCCCTTTCCCGTGCACTGAAGCGGTTGCACGTATAGTAGGCCTTTGATGCTCTCCTCACGGGCTGGGCCTGCGGCAGTGTAAGTCAAAGCAGCATACGCGTGTATTACCCGCTGAGCACCGCGTGTAATACGCGGCGCGCGTGATACGCGGGTCGGCAGTTCCTTGTCAGCTTATGGCTGTGGCGCGGTCGGAGACTCTTACTTGGGTGCGGCGGAGTCTCGCGGGCCTCGTGGGTAGCACCGGATCAGGCAGTCGAGCACCTGGATTCACACGCCCCCAGCCGTCAGGGCTTAGCTTTAGGCGTGCTCCGGCATCGGATTAATCCTCGTCGCCATTGTTAAACCTCCTGATGAAAGGACTGCAAATACGTGGCACCAACTCAAATGTAATTAAACTCAGGCAAATGAAATGACGGACGAGACGCTCGCATGTCTGTTCTGCTTCTTTATTAAATATCAACTGCCTCTCACCGGCGGTAACCCCTCCCTCCATACCACGTGGGGCGCAGCCCACTTTCCACCATCACAGAAAGAGGACTGTTCCTCCGAACGCGTAACGTCCATAGAGATAGGACATTACAGATCCCAACAGCCAAGACATTTTTAAATATAATCTGGTTCACACATACCATCCAAACAGAAAGAATGCTTGGAAAACATGTGCCTCTATGATATAACCTAAAACTATACATACAGAAATAATGTTATGCCAGATGAGACAACTGGCAAATACTCATTATTAAATTGTGAAGGAAGCCTAGTATGACTATTAAACCCCAGTCTAATTAACCATGTGAAATTATCCTTTAAATCTACAGACCATAAAGAACTTTATTACACGGCCCTATGGCCCTACTGCAACTATTCATAGCTTGGAGAAAAGAGGAAGAATTCTTAGGTGACCATGACACATTTGAAATTGCATTCAAGCCAAATAAAAGCAGTATAACAAATGGCCATTTTAAACTCGCGCTCGTAACGCATGTTCATTTTTCAATCTGGATCAGCTGATCCTAAAGCTGATCCTAAAGTGTGACCACGATCCTGCAGCGGAGCCATTCTCAACAAGGTAATCCCTCATGACAATCACTCCTTCCAAAGGCCCCCTCTCGTTTTCCATGTTGGCTTTGTGTTTGGCAGAATTGAGTTGAAAAACCTTTTTAAAAAAAGGAAATGAAGATTTTCTTTCTCGCACTGTGTACATTTTAAATGATGCCGTATTTCCATGAGAAGGATGTGTGTTGAAGCATTTAACTGCATGTGCGCCCGATTTCAGCTTGGCTCTTGATACTCTGTCCAGTATTGCAGCAGCCACTAACCCTTTCAAAGACGGGTGCTGGCTTTTTCTTGCTGCAGCTGAGCCTAACTATGCCCCCTGACCATTTGCTACCTCTTTCTCATCTACCAATTGTGTTGACCGGGAGGCGGGAGCCGGCCCTTTGTTCAAAGGCCCATTTCTAAGTCCCTGTCTGCTCCCCGTCCACTACCAGTATGCTACATGAATCCACTACCGCTACCTGTCCCTCCCAGGGGCTGCCAGCTCACTTAGCCATGAAACTGTACAACCAAGACTGTCTTACTTCCCTCTCTATCTGCTAGTTCCCTCCTTCTTTTACCCTTTCTCCTCTCTTCATGTTCCTTCACTCGCCCTTCTGCTGCTCCAACTGGTTCTCCTTGTGTTGCTCTCAAACCCTCTCATTTCAGCTCCCACCTCTAATTTATACCTCATTTATTTTACCTATGGTGCCTTAGCATCGGCGTTTGAAAGTCAAATTCAGGTGTCAAATTTGGGTGTGTTTTAGAAAGTCCCATTTGGGCGTGTTTTTCATTTAGTTTTTGCCCTCCGTTGTTAGACTGCTAGCCCAGTGACTGTTCCTTTAATGCTGTACTTGTGTACTTCTCCTACTGCCTCCTCTCTCGACCTGCCCATGGCATTATCTGTTTCTCCTATCTACTCTAACTGCTTCTCTATCAACTATCCTTCACTTCTCACTAGGTCTGGAAATAAGACATTTTAAAAGGATATCTTGGCCTCCAACCCAGGTCTCCCCATTGCTGATACCTATTCCAGCGCCTCTGCCAGACAAACCCTCACTGACATCCTATTTGTCGCTCCTTCACCAAATCTCTGGACCCCTCATATGATCTCTGTGCTATGTACTGTCTCCTCCTCTCCCATTAATGGTGGTACCCTATGGGACATCCTCATGGATTCCTTTGCCTCCTCCAGAGTCATCATTAATGTCTACCTAAATGGCACTGTTATGGTGCTAAGCTCTCAGGCCAATCTCCTCCTTTTTGATAGGCGGTTCCCCCGCCTCATCAACTGCCTCTCATTGCCAGCTGTCCCTTACTCTTCTCCCTTGGCACCCTTGCCCTTTTTCCTTCCTCCTCTGTCCCATCTCAAGCTCCCTCCACACCTCCGCAGGGCGTACCTCTGATTTGTACCCCTCCCCAGAAGGTCTTTAAGGCTGGGAACTTTCTTCACCTTGCCACTCTCAACTCTCCCTCTGCTGTCAAACACTCCGGTGACATCTGCCACCTCCTTGAAGAACTTGACCTTGATGTCCTCAGTCTTACTGAGACATGGTTCACAGCCAGCTCTGTCACAAGCTTTGACACTCTCCTCCCTGACGGCTTCAAGATCCTCTCCACCCCTAGATCCACTCAGCCTGGAGGGGGTGTAGACCTGATATTCCCTGAGTAGATTCCTGCTGCTATCATCCCCACTCTGACTTACTCCTTCTTCGAATGCCTTGTCTGTAGGCTCTCTCTCCTAGCCACTCTCTTACTGTTGCTACTCTCTACCTGCCCCCTGGTCAAATCGCCTCTCTTCCCTCTGAGTAGGCTGACCTATCCTTCTCCCTCCTGGTCTCAACCACTTAACTCCTCCTCCTTGGTGACCTCAACATCCATCTTGATTCTCCCTATTCTTCGTCTGTGCTCTTTCACAACCTCTACGATTTGCTCTCCCTCCCTAACCTCCCCTCTGGCCCGACTCACTCTGTTGATCACACATTTGATGTCTTGATCTCCCTGGCCTTGCCCTCTCTATTCTGCTCACCATTCCTCTCCTGGAGTGATGACTGCCTCCTCTCCTCACATCTTTCCATCTCCTCCCCTCAAGCCAAGCCTAGCCTAAGATTGCCACCCAAGTTCTCGGACATCCAGCCCATGAAACGTGTGTCAGCCGAGGCTTTTGCTGCCACTTTCCACCCCCCCCCTCAACCCCTGGCTGACTCACTCCCTGACACAGCCCTGTCCCTGCTTTACTAATATATTTCTGCTATTCCTGATGCTCTTGCCCTGCCATGAGGATCCAATTGAAGTCCAAAGCCAAGTGCAATTCTTGGTATGACTCAGACCTAGTTACACTCAAACTTAAGTGTAGGGTGGCTGAGAGGAAATGGAGGGCTACTTGCTCATCCTCTGACAAATTGGCCTGCCGCCTGCTCCAAAGGCAATACCGACTCTGTCCGTACCAAGAAGAGAGTTCACATTCAAGCCTGTGTCTCTGAACCATCTAACAACTTGGTTGAACTCTTTAAAATCTGTAAGGAGCTTGCAAAACCTGCTGCAGTCCCCACTCCTCCTCTCACCTCCCATGCTCTTTGCAATGCCTGTGTCTCTCACTTTATCTCTAAAACCCACGACATCTTGTCCACACTCTCCTCTGCTCCCCCTCATCCCCCCTCTCCTTCTCTGCTTAGTGACCCTCCTTCAGCTACCCTCCCTCCCTCCTTCTCCTCCTTTCCTCTTTTCTCCGATGATGAGGTCGCTAGACAAGTCTGGTCTATGAAAGCCCCATCAAAACAGGTTGTTCCCTGTTCCACTAAAACCATTAAAGACCACATCGATACCCTTGCTCCGGCCCTTGCCGATTTCTGAAACCTCTCCTTTGCCTCTGATCTTTCCACTCCCCTCTGAAGCACTCCCTTGTGCATCCTCTCCTCAAGAAACCCACAGCTGATCCTTCTTGTTTGGCTAATTATCACCCAATTACCATTAACCCTTTCTGGGTAAACTACTGGAGAAACTGGCCATTTCTCAGCGTAACCTGCATTCTGATTCTGTTGGATCTCTCCATGACCATCAATCTGGCTTCAGAGCTGCCAGAAGCACGGAAACTGCTCTCCTGAACATTTGTGAAGACCTACTCTACATCATTGACTCTAACATTCCCTCTGTCCTCATCCTACTTGATCTCTCTTCTGCTTTTGACATGGTCAATCATACCACCCTGCTCAACCATCTCCGTGACAACCTGGGCATTACTGATCAGGCTCTGGCCTGGCTGACCTCTTTCCTCTCTGACCGACCCTCCCAGGTACAACTTGGGTCCTTCCTATCTTCTATCTCCCTCTCTACCTGTGGTGTTCTAATCTAAGTCTAACCTCTTGCCCTGGCCTTTCAACCAATACCTGGCAACTCTTGCCTCTGCATTTCCATTTTCTGCTCAAATTTCCAGTGCTATGCTGATGACACCTAACTAATTTTCAGGATTCCTTCAGCCACCTCCTCTCCTTCCCTCATCTCTGATTGCCTAATCGCCATTCAAAATTGGTGTGCCGCCAATGATCTTTGTCTAAATGCCAACAAGACAGAGAACCTTCTCATTGGTACACCTTCACCATCCTTTCCCCTCACTCTCTAGCCAGCCTGCCTTGGCTCTCTGCCTATCCCCCACCTGAGAGGCTTAGAACCTCATGGGCATCTTTGACTCTACACTGTCCTTCTCCTCACACATCTCTGACGTTTCTAAAAAATGGAACTTCTTACAACACCTCCTCAAAGGTACTCTGCCTTCCCTCGCCTTCCCTCAGAAGCTCACTGTCTCCACACTCTGGTTCTCTTCATATTGGACTACTGTAACAGCCTCTTTCTAAATCTACCTGCCTCCATTCTCCGCCCTTTACAACTAATCCAGAAAAGGACTGCTAAACTTGTCCTTGACCTCTAGCCCTGGGATTGTAACTCTCCAGCTCTGAAATCCCTCCATAGGCTCCCAGTGGATGCAAGGATTGAATTGAAAACCCTCTGCATTGTCTATAAGGCTTTCTGGGGCCTGGGTCCAAAATACCTTCAACTATCCCTCCGTAAGTACCTCCCCTCTCGAGCCCTTCGCTCCTCTGCTTCTAACTCTCTCAGGGTCAGTCGTTTTTCAAAGAAATGTGCCAGGTTAGATCTTCGTCTTCGGCTGGGGCATCCCTTTGGAACAGCCTCCCTGCTACCTTGAAACTTGAGGAGAATCATCTCTGGTTCCGGAAGCACCTCAAGACATTCCTCTCTCTCTCTCTGCCTTTTCCCCTCTTTTGCCCTGCTGATCTGTTCTCTCGCTCGGCACCATGCACCTGGCCATCCTTTGTCCTTCAGGCCCAGGTACCTGCTTAACCTGCCTCCCTCCTGTACTGCCTATGGGCCCCCACTTGCACAATACCCCATCTGACTAACCTAGCATTTGCCACTTGCTGGTTGCACTATCAGTGTTTATTGCTTTGTATGTATTTATTTATTTTACTTATACGTATTCTTTCTGTTCTTTCCTCTGTTCCGCGCTTTCCACTTCTCCCCTTTCCATGCACTTTCCACTTTCGCTTTCCCATGCACCTGTGCACTCTCAATGTCACACGGCCTAGTAAGATCGCTGTTGTTCTTGTTGTATTTGTTCTCCCCTGTTCCCTCTCCCTTTTCCTGGTCGCTCTCTGAAACACTTGTGTTTGAGTGTGATATAAATAACATATTTCATTTCAAACAGTACCAAGACATGTTGGACAATGAACACCAACAAGAAGAAGAAATAAAAACAATACTAGGTAAAGACAATCTTAAAGGGAGTCAACCATCTCTTCCAGGGAGTCAACCATCTCTTACAGGAAGCCAAGAACCACTTGGAGAACCACTCATTGAAAATGAAGCAGAAATAGAAAATGAAAATACCATGTATCAATTTAAACAATTTAAAGAAGATTTGTCATCAACTTACCATTTACCTAGAAGCCACTGAAGAAATGAAACATTGACTAAAACTTGAAAATAGTACTTGTAGCTGTAAAGATTACAAACCTCTCCTCTTGTATGTAAGTGGTAAAGCTTGTTCTGGCAAAACCTTCTTAAATAAAACAATCGGAAAGTCTTTAGAAGAAAAAACAACCAACAACCTGTCAGCTGTTGTAATGGCCCCCACAGGTCTAGCTGCTTTAACATAGGTTACACTGACTCCTGCTCTTCCTAGTAGAACACCAAAACAAATTAGAGTATTACAAATTATCAGCATAAGTTGGGACTGAAGTACCCAAAATTCTACAACAAATGAAAGTCCTCCTAGTAAATAGCATCGTTTCCAACCTAATGCTTGCTTTAATTCATGTAAAAATGCAGGAAGCCCCAAAAACTGGATACAAAGAACTTTTTGGAGGGAAACATGTGATTGTTTTTGGAGACCTCCTACAGTTAACACCAGTCAAAGGCCATCCCATATTCAAAACATTAGGATACAAAGAATGTCATAATAAACTTGCCAGCATTGGCAATGTAAATCTGTGGTGTCATTTTCACTACAGAAAACTTGCAGAAAACGTGTGTCACTATGCAGATCTAACATATCCTAATTTAGAACTGGTGTGCTTACTGAAGACGCAAAATCATCCTTGAAAAGTAGACTAATACATGAGCCGTATGGACAAAACACATCTGCCCCTGATGTAATGGAACAATTAACTCAACAAAAAGAAAAATGCATGTGATTAATGCCAACCCTTACAAGCTGTATTCAATTCCACAAAACAATGCTCAAAAAAGAGATGGAACTCAAAGTCCATGTCAGCTGCACTGACAAAGTAGAAGTGCTTCATGCCCAAGTTGTTTCAGACCTGTTCCAATTCCTGCAAAATGGTCCTTTTTGTCATATGAAAATGAATAGGAAGTAAGCTGCAACTTTGTTTTTGATAATTTTTCTTTTTCTTAATAACTTTGTTTTTAAACAAATCTTTCCCAAACTTTGCAGGCTAGGGGGCGGGGGGCTCGCGGCCCACACATCCCTTATTGACTTCAATATTTTTGCCAAATCCATTGCACGAGTCAAACGTTATTAGCAATTCATTTTTTCGGGGTTCCTATGGGAGTGTGATTCACTTTAACTGTGAGGCGGTGACATAAGCAACAGGAAAATATATATTACGCATGATCTACATACATATACCTCACGTGATATACATATATATTTGTTTGCTAACACACCACACACAATGGTGCGGATGACGGCTGGGGAAAGGAGTGCAGAGCAGATTGTCAGGGGCAGGCATCTGGCATACTTACTAATTACTACTACTATCTGTGGCACTCCTCTGCAACAGTGAAATTAATGCCACAAAAGAGGTCTCATGTATGTGTGCCACTTTTTGGCATTCGCTAAAGTGGAGGAGTGCCACGAGAATCGACATGGTAATTTGCTGAATACAAAAGTGCTGGTTGCTAGGTTTGATTACCACCTATCCTAGCAACCGGCTCACATATCCCCAAAGTTGTGCATTGATTCTGACTTTTGGAACAATACAACAACTTCAGAATATGTGTTAAGTACCAAATATGTTGTAAACGCTTTGTACGACATTTTCGGTACTTAACACCATGTTCGGAATCAGGCCCTGAATGGTGGTAAGCAGTTGTAAAGGAAGTTGTGTGGAGGAGTGAGGTTGATGTGTGTGTGCGCACATGTTTTTGTGTGTGTGTGTTGGTCATTTGCTTGGATGTTACCTGGCTTACCTAGAGACTGCCTGGGGAAATCTTCCATTTGCTCGGAACATCTGGTGAGGACACCCTGGGTGCTTGATCATAAGGAGAAACAGTTATGCTAATGTTAGGAGTGTTGCATGTTCCTTTGGTAGTCCCTGGTCAGGACTGCTAACTGTTCTGGGACAGATGACTTGGAAATTCAATCAAGAGTTGGATATCTGCTTGGTGCATCAAGAGAGGGTTCTTCTTCTTCTTCTTAATTATCAGATGTGTGGGCGGACCCACGGCAAGAGAGAGGGTTTCCCAGAGCTTTACACCACAGCATCTTGGAATAGGGCGAGACAAAGTGTGTGCTGATGGAGGCAATACTGGGCGTGTAGGTGCTGATATTGTCAGTGCTACCTGTTACTTCGTTGGCTTGTGGGTTGGAATTCTGGCTTTTCTGGGTCACTCCACCTGGCAAGACAACGTGGAGCCAAGTGTATGCTGGGTGCAGCGGGGTAGAATTCTATGAACCTCAGGGTTTCAGTGTCAGGCCTTTGCATGATCGGGTTAGACTGCTGTGGTATGTTGGTGGACGATCCGCTGGGAATCACTGGCCCGAGCAGCACAAACTATTCTTTGATCATGCTATTAAATGACTTGTCAATACAACTGAATGCACAAAATGCACAGCTTTGTGGATAAGAAAGGCTTTAGCTGGTTGTGGGGAAAAAGACAGTGCTGTATCTCTGAAAATAACTGTGAGCGTTATTAGTGGTGAATGGCTGGAAGAAATGGGTTATGTAGTCATACTAGAAAGGATCAGATTGAAAATGAGGAAGAGGGACAATAACCTTTGGAAACATATGATCTCTAAGTATTTCCAATGAAAATGTCTATCTTTTGACTGTTTCCTTTTTAGAATGCATGATCTTGGCAATGTTACATCATTTATTTGTACCCATGCTGCAACTATTTTTGAAACGTATGCGGTGAACAAAACAATTAGAAATAAAACAAAGTCAAACCAACCACACTACACTCGCAGTTTAAATCATATAAATAAAATAGAATAACTCTTTCATTATCGGCATATTCAGCTGGGTATTCAGCTGGGTACCTCCCACTTACACAACAGAGTTAGGTTGTCCACTTTCTCCATTGTCTCTCCATTCAGAACAATCCCTTTGACCTCTATTCAGAGTCAAGTTACCGTTTCAGCTCTATAGCCAATTCTTTTAGACACTTGGATTGTCGGGTTGGTGATGGATTTCATCAGCTAGAGGGAATATCCCAGATTATTTGACATTTTAGGAACCATGGTAAATGGATTCTGGAAATAAGATAATGCTCTGTGTTTTAAAAATTGATATCGGCGGCTTTGTCCCTAGGTTGGCCTGCTGCCATTGCATGCATAATTGAACTTAAAAACATCCATATACAAGATTCAACATGTATACTTTCTGATGGGCATTAGTAATTGGCATGCCAGCAGCTGTTAGGTTACGCAGTACCTAACCTATAAGTATGCACAGCCAGAAATCTGTGCATGCTTCAACTACCACTTTCTTCTGCAGGTTTCCTTTTAAAAGTGTAATTGGTACTAAAACCCTTTCACAACATACCACCATCTATCCAATGACATATATTGCCATTTTGATCCAGTATTATAGGATGAGGGAAAGTATGGTGTGGAATTGCAAACAAACTTCTTAAGATAAATTCATCTGTAGCAGAACTGGGGTGATACTTTCAAAACAGCCAAAGCCAAATTGTTCACTAAAAAAGAGTATACCCAATTTTGGTCGCAAATCTGTTACACCAGGCTATAATTTACATTCATGACTAAATCGGGAAGATGCACAAGCAAAGAATATCTAACTGCCATTTAAAGAGTCAAAGTCATTTTAATATCTGCATTAGCTATTTTTGGAATAAGAAAGGGATTCTCTTGGAAAGTAAACCATCAGTTTTGAAATATATATATATAAGCATACAGCCATATCCAGTTTCTGATATGGTAGCCTATGGAAAGCTACAGTTACACTGGCCTAAACCTAATGATGTCATTGTATTATCAGCCTGGATTCTAGTAACTTGTTCTCCTGCCAGCGTTTATTTATCAGGCTGTCAGGTTGAAGCACTCTCTCAACAGGATATCAAAACCAGCCCCAGAACCTTCCTTTGCTCATGTCTTGGAAGCCTAGACACCTTCCCAGAGAACATGATATGCAACAAAGTTGCAAGGAGGGGTCCAGGGCTTCAAAGTGCAAGCTCTTCCAACAAGAGGGAAGCTATAAAAGGGAGTAATCACTGGAGTTTCCTCTTATGTAGGACAGCCAGAGAGAGGGAGGAGTCAGAGTGACCAATAGAGTAGTCGAATCCCAGAGAAGGGTTCTACCATGTTGGATTTTCTTATACCACTCATATTGTGCCACTCCCAACTTCCAACAGACAAAGCACTATGAGACTGACATTACCTGACAAAGACACTGCTCACTGCAGGATTGGATACTTACAGAAGACTTGAACTGAACCAATACACAGCGACAGATAAGGGGGTGACACCACCCCTTTAATTGAATCATTTTGGACATCAAGGAAGAAGATTTCACTCAATGGCAGGAGCAAGACCCCTCCCCCAACCTTGGGGACTATTTGGGAGGGGCCTGCTGGTTGGAAAAGGACTGTCCACTGTCTGAACACTGTTAAGCAGGACTGGTTGGGAAGGGCCGATAAGGGCTCACTTTATCCTGGTGTCAGTCCAGAAAAACGAAGCACCCCTTGAGGGTCCTGAAATGAATGATAATTGGTTGACCGAAGACCAACCGCCTCATTTACGGTGTAAGAATATATATTCATTAGTCATTAGTTATTACGTAGCTATTATTTTAACTAGAGTGAAGCCATTTTAAGATGACCAGAATCGCCATTTTGTTTTCTCTCTCTCTGCTCTAACGTTGCCACTTTGCCTCATGTAAAACTGCTTTGCTGTAGATATTATTTCGCTTCTATGGTCCAAGGCTAAGGAACATGTTGAAACATTACACTGGAGAGCCAGACAGGAATGCCCGATTCCCTCCCTCACGTATCCTTGAAGACAGGGAGCAAGGCATATAATCAGTACACGAATGCCAGCATGTCTCCTGAAAGAATAGCAATGTACGAAACTAGCATTTAAAGAGTTGAATTATGATCTTCTTTACGGCCCCCTTTTCTGAGCACAGTGAGGCCCGGAGAGCGGGCTGACTTCTAGAGCGAGAATCGAAACTTAGAGATAGGGAGGCCTGGTATGTGCCAGTCTCCTATGCACAGCTTGCCTATGAAAAACAGAAACGCTGTGTTCTTGCAAACAAAGAATGGTGTCTGTAAAAATGGAGATTGCAACCTGTTACTAAATATAGTGGTCTGAAGTGTCATATTTGTCATGATGGTCGATCATCGCCTCTAATTCAAAGGGAAATGAATTGGGGGCGGCATCAATCATGTCATTGCTGATTGTAAGGTGCTCCTTTTGTATATATGTAACTGATGTACGACTCTTTTTTGCTTGCGTCCCCCGAGGTCTGTTAGACACACGTCGCGGGGCGTGGGACCACTTGGCCAATTGGAACTATTTGGATTGCAATAAACCCTAGATTTTGCGAACAGAACCTTTTGTTTGGCGTATCTGTTCGTGTGTGGTGACTGTGCCTTATTTCCACATTTGAGGGTACCTCAGGGGCCCCTTCACTGTTTCTCACATCAACCCAAAACAACAGCTCCGGGCTCTGGTTCCACCTTCAACCACTAGGCTGACCGGATATCGCTTGCCTCACCTAAATATCTCTTCTCTTGCTGCTGCCACTTTTTAAACCACACCATGGTCAAATCACCACCCCAGAAAGCTCCCAGCCCCCCAAATCAATGCTATTGTGTCAGGGGTCACCTTGAAACTCACCAAACAATTACAAAGGTAGTCAAAAAGAAGTGTACGCTGGTGCAATAAGTAACTCATTTATATTCAGGGCACCAGACGCAGCTAGGACATCAAGGTCAAACAAATCACGGAACAAAACTGTGTAAAAAGGCGCTGTCAAAGAAACACCCCTAAATCTAGAACTTTTATACAATGCAAATTAATTAGCATTTGTGAGTGTGCAACATGAAATAATCTCCCCACATAAAGCTGATTGGTATTAGCACTTTTGAACCATTACAGAAAGGCATACAATATGTTCAATAATTGGGTCCACAAACCTTCCCACACTGCCCTCAATTATAATATGTGATGTTACAATCCACCCCCAGTCTCCACAGCACAAATTTGATTCATTTAAACATTTGAGATGACGAGCAGAACTTTAATCATCTGCCCTGATCCTCTCATCTCCATTCACATGAGAAGCGCTTATCACCATGTCACCATCAGAGCCTTGATCCACGGACGCGCTGCTACACAAATATTGTTATCAGGGACACTCTAACTTTTTTCCCAGAGAAATTTCAAACCAATGTGGTTCTTTTTGGTTCCATTAGAAAATCATATTTCACAAGTAATTTTTGAATTATAAAATGGTCATCCATTCATTACTTGTTGGCGGAAATCTGCAAGCTCTAATCTATGACCTCAAAAAATAACAACCATTGTATACTTCTTTCAGTACAGTCCTGGGATTGCACACTGTGCACTAAGTCAACAGCCATGGCAGCCTTTTCCGCACATAAAAGGCTAATACATGTTTTCTGCAAAAGCAAGCTTTAAAGGTCTATTTACAGTGTGTCCTCCTACCACTAAGTTTGATTATACTTACCTGTGCCCCTGTATATATGAATTAGTTTTATGAGGGATTTTATTTCACAAGCATCAGAATGAGCCCCTTCCCCATTTACAGTGCTACTCCTACATTCCTTTTTACTGCGTTGAACTTGCGTCTTTATTACACTCTCAAGTCCAAGGACCAAAAGGTATCTGTAGTGGTTTTGTCCCCATTGCCTTGTTTTAATAGTCCTAGTGACATTTAAGATTCCATTCCTTATATACTTCTTGAGCATTGCTGCAAAGACTATTGCTTATCTCCACCTTTCTTCAACTGAAGAGTGCCCTTTTTATTCAAAATTTGGAAACGGATATGGCTACTATCAGTTTGATGAATGATTCCATTAACATTCTTGATGATGGCCATCCTTACCTTCTTAGTGTCCTCATCCTCTCAGCCCTATTCCACAGACTAGACCACCAAACACTCATCAACATTCTATATCACTGCATGTGGATGAGGGCAGAGCATCCTCAGCTGGTTCAAATCCTACCTCGCTAACTACCAAGTTTGTACAAATGGATTCTTCCAGAGCACCATCTCTACCCATCATCTCTTTAGTCCCACAAGGAGCCATCCTCTCCTCTGCATCTTCAATCTTTACTCTGAACCCTTCTTGGTCCACACAACATCCACATCCAACAATACGCAGATGGCAAGCCTCTCTCTACCTCAACATCTCCCCCAACAAAGACATCCACAGGCTCAAGGAGTGCCTCACATTGATTGAGTCGTGGATGTCCAGTGCGTACATGAAGCGCAAACCCCTCCATGATGGAATTCCTACTACTGATCAACAACACCAAACACACTAACATCCAGACCTAGCCCTCTTCTACGAACCTCAGGAACTTCACACTCCAGCTGACCACCTGAATCAATCTACTTGGGTTCCAAACTGACAGACAACTCTCCTTCAATGCGCACACAGCAAAGATGTCAAAAACTGCTTGGTAACAACTTTCCCTTCTGTGGAAAATCAAGCTCTTGATCTCAGCAAACAACATCAGATTGGCTGTCCAAGCCTTGGTCCTCTACCATTTGGATGGTGGCAATGCCCTCCTGGAAAGCCTTCAGTGACCATCCTGGCACTCCAGAGATGTGTACTACATGCTGCTGCATGACTCATCACAGGATTCTGCAAGTATGGCCACATCACCCCAACCTTAATGGAACTGTTCTGGCTCCTGCTCCAAGCAGCTATCACCTTCAAATCCTACTGCATCATGTACAAGGCCATAATCCTGAAGTTTCCAAGTTACCCCATGCATACGCTCTGCTTCTATGGGGGCCCATGATACACCAGAAGGCAGGGCCTGTGAAAACCTGTACTCCACTGCTGCAGAAAGGAAGGAATCAGATAAGGGTTTTCTCTGTCTACGCCCCCATACTCTGAAAACTCCTCACCATGACACCAGGATTGCCCCCTGTTTCAAGATTTCAGAAAGGGAATAAAGACACTCATCTTTAAAGAATGGCACTTCCTTATCACCTAGGGCCACACACCCTCCTCTCCCCACCTAACCTGATAATGGACAATCTGCTCCCTCCTAGTTCCTCCCCTGGTTGCTTGTAGATCCCTTGCTACCTGGTTGCATGCTCTCCCTGTGCCCCGTGATTAGCCCCCCACTCTCTTGTATCGATGCCTTGTGATCTGTGTCCCTTGTTGTGTACTCCAACCCACAGGGTGCAAAGCGCTCGGTTGCGTCCTAAAAGTAAATCCACATTCAAAAAATATGCTAGTAATAACAATTAATTAGTCTGTATATTCTGTGTCTTCCTTTACTGGGATTTGTTATTAGTGTTTAGATTAGTGTCTTTGTGTTTTTAGTTTAATAACATTTCCTTTTTTACAGAGCCTTGATTGGGCATTTTCTTTAATTTGGAATCACAGTACTATTGTTGGTTGGATGCTTCTTTACCAGCTCACACCCCACCTGAGGAGTATATATGGCCTGCCCTCGGCCCATTTTAACCTAAGAGGAGAAGGAGGTTCACTATTCATGTTGAGCCTGTTTCACCTGTATGAGTGAGATCACAACTGGTCTGGTAGTAGTGTGGGAATCAGTAAATATTAAGAATACAATACTCATCCTTGTACTTCTGCAGAGCATAAGTCATGTTGTCACAGTTATACACTGCTCAGGCCGCCCTTGTCATCAGCAATGTTGCACAGATGCCACGCTGTTGGGCATGACATAGACCAGTCTCCAGAAGAAATTGTATTTTCCCCTAGAAGGCCCACAACAAACCAAATCACTCCTGTTGGCTTGTGATGGGATGGTTGGCAGCAAGGTACGCCTGTACCTAGGCAACTAGCAGCAATCATGGAAGTGAGTCTGGAATTCACTTGATATAGATTCCTGAGATTCAGATTTTAGTTACAGAAAATGGTAAGCCAAATTCTTCCTTTGTCGAAATTAACCCTGCTGAGCTGTATACAGATGGGAATCACCTCTATCTTCGTACAAATGAGAAGATCATCACTGGAACATCAATGCATGGATAGCGGCTAATGTCATTACTGTTATTAACGTTGGTCTTTCAGAAATTGAACAGGCCTAGTACAAAAATGGGTCCGCTTGGGGCTTATCATATTAACTACACTCAATATTCATGTGTGTGACACATTCTGATATGTGGATTTACAGTTTATAAAAACATGTATGGTATGCTTTCATTCTGTGCTACACTGTGCAATGATAGACTATACCAGACTATGCGAAAACTTGTCACACACTCAGGGTCCATAGTTCATAACCAGCTGTCTGGGGACTCCATTCCAAAATTCCCACTAGCACCACAATGCTTCTCAGACTTGCATGGGGTCACAATGCAATGTGTCGTTGACAGGCAGCATGCACTTGGAACTCATATAACCAACACAAACACCACATTGAACCATGCACATCGCAAACACAGCATGGCCATGCTGACAGGTACCTCTACAGTACATTGTACTGTATGCTGCCAGTTTGTTATTCTATTCTGAATCCAATGCTATGTTAATGCCCATTTGCAAACGATAAATATGCCTTATGTTTACCATTCTGCTGTATCGTACCCATGTATTATGCAAATGTCAGACAAAGGTCCTCCAGAACCCCAGAACCGCACAATGTGGCAGAGCACAAGACTGCCTGAGCCCTACCAATGGCAGAGGAGTGCACACATACCTAATAGAACATAACAGAAAACATGACTTGAAGGTGATGCTTCTTTTAACCCGAACATGCAGCTAAAAGATTCAGAAAGTTTGCAAACAGAAATGATACCTTGTAAAGTGGTCAAGTCACGGAGAGAAAATCATTCTGTTCACTGCAGCAGTTTCTAGTTAATAGAACAACCCCTGGCGCTGTGTATGTCCAATTATATTTACAGCATTTTCTTTAAGAAACACACCAGAACTGTTTTGCTCGACTTTATCGGCTTCCCCGCTGAGAACACAGACTGCAAATTACAGGCTGGGATGTGCCCGTGCAATTGTTCAGCCTCTATCAGCAATCCGGGGACACAGCTGAGTACGGAGAGCAGAGGTGGCGTCCGTGACAATTTCCAGACTGTCAATTCTTAACATGGGGGATGCTATTTCCAGCTGCAGAAAGCAGGTTTCTGCTTCTCATGAGCTAATGAAACATGGCTCTCCTTGGCACCTGTCATGTTTCACCACCAGGAAACGTCACACATTTCAAAGGTAGTTCGAATTAAATCCTACAATTGGCAGATTTGAGTTCCGTGACATGGATTCTCTTTTACAGTTTTTATATGTGTAATTGCGTGATGTCTCGATCATGCGCTTGTTTTTTTTTTGTTGGTGTTTTTTTGTTGTTTTTTTTTTCTTCTAAATAGCTTTGGTGGCTTGCATTCGGGAACTGCGAAGTGTTGCTCCAACGGCAAAGGTCACCCCGGTGATGTGTCCTCATCAAGTCTACTAGTTGCTCTGTGACACACAAAATCTATCTGTGCCTTTTTCAAAAAAAGTATTTTTTACAGCATCATCTGTTACATAGTGAAACGGTCATTGGAAGGGCATGCTTTAATCACTACACTTCTATTTGCTAGGTTTTCATTTGAAATAGATTTGATAGAAAAAAAAGTGAAATGTGAAGTTTTGGAAATGTCTTTTGTTGCCACACACTCAACAGCAACAGACAAAATGTCAATCAATTGAACTAGCGATGTGGAATATTCGAGAACAGTTTACTGCATGAGGCCTAAGGGCACATAAGAATCTCCCCTCTTCTTGGCAGCTGACCCTAGAGTTAGGTAATGTGTCAGGGCTCTAATATTTCGTACTGCTCTGTTTATTATAAGGGGCATGTTCTCTGTTTTGAGTCTTCCTTTGCAAGTTAGGGTGTTCATTATTGTGTCTGTGTTTCGATGAGTCCCTTTTATCCCCACTCATCCCTGCCATGCACGAGAGCCGATTAGGGCTACATACCGCATGGGCGGACAGCACGCGGCAACCGCGATGGTGCTGATCTGGTGCTGGAAGCTCTAGCAAGGACTTGGTGTCATTTTGGAATTCTTGTGAATTCAAGCAGCTCTCCTGAATCTTAAACATGCAATATCGCTTCCTGGATCTCCCGTAGGAATGGACATTATTTTGAGAACAGGAAGTGCCTTTCATTTTTTACCACCACTGACTTAATCATAATCCAGAAGGGTCCTCAAAAAACGATTGATGTAGATGGTTTTATGGGTGTTAGTGAAGCTGCAATCAGGACCACTTGGTAGACCCACAGGGGGACTTATGGCAAACCGCTCGACTGGTATTGCAATGAATTAAAAAGGGAGGAAACAGCGAGTATTTGATATGCTATTGTAGATCTAGAAGGATCATTAGTTTTACTTTTATAAATGTGTATGCCCCTCCCCCACTGACAACATGCTACATAAGCATTATGCAGAATACTGAAAGCCTGGGAAAGTTCGGAAGACTTAATGATTCTGATCAGTGGCGATTTTAATGCTGGGTGTGGTAAGGCTGAAGACAAAAAATTAAATGCATTGCTTTGGAATAACAGCTGACCCATGGTTAACCTCTTGAAGCATGAGAGGTAATGAAGTGGGGAATAGGTGGCTTCACTGTATTGCCCAAATGGTAGGATCATAATTAATAGAAAAACCCATGATGACATTCCGGAGCTTTGACATGGGGGACAAGTAAAAAAAAGCACACGCCTAGATTACTTCTCCCGCAATCATTACAATTACGCTATTTCCTTGACCATAAAGGACAGCCCTCTCAGTGACCGTTTTGTCTTAAAACGTGTGTGTCATCATAGTATGTATACAAATGGGAATGGTAAGACTTGTGAAGCTGGAAGAGCCCTCCCTGTCGTTAGACATGCAAAAAGAATAAAATGAGACACCCCCTGACGGGGATTAAGGCTAAGAGAACCGGTTGCAAAGTTCACGAAATATCTTTATCTAAAAGGCATCCAAAGAACTCTGCTGCCCGAGAGTGCTCTGTCTAATCTCATAATTACATCACATTATAAAGAGAAAAATTGTCATAGGTGACGCAATTAATATAGGTTATTAAATCAGTTCAGGATTGGACAGTCATTATAGCACCATATAGCTGTGGCGTCACTGTTCCATCCGAATTGGTTGCTCCTTTGGCGGGAGGGTGAACATCACGTGATCCAGTTATCAGTGTCCAGGAGGGGTGAAGGTCATGTTGCTGTGAAGCGGGGTGGCCACTAACTAAGCTAACATAATACATCTTTATGAAGCACGCACCAAATAATGATAATTTGCAATTCGTTTGAACAAATCATTGTAAACCTATAAACTTCATAAATGTATTTACATCATTAATAACAGCAGTTTATATGGAGCGTTAGGTTAATGGGGTTTGACCATCATGATAACGTTGATTGAAGCTAGGGTCTGGACTCGTAAAGGATCTAAGGCACATTGTCATTTGTTAGCAGTGTGAGACAATATACTGCGATATAGGTCTAATGTTAGTCGGGGGCCTGCTAGGTGGGCATCATGGCGCGGTTGCATATCTGGCACATCAAGAGAATACCTTGCAAGGACACAGGGTTACAGTGCCAGTAATTTTCCAATGGCGAGGGTGAGGGGGCATGAACAGATTTGTGGAGATGGATGAGCTACAGCGCTTGGCTCCAGCCGGTTCACACGCAGGGCAGTGATCTCAGAGGAAGAGGGAGATGTGTTACATTTGTTCTTTGTTGCAATTACCTCCGATTTCAGCATGAGAATGGGGCTGCAGAGTTTTCCAGACACAGAGAGAGAAAAGGTGGGGGCCATGTGTGCTGTGTGCGCGGTGCTGCAAAGGGGAAAGAAGCCTTTTTGTATTATCGCAGTAAGGCCTAGTTACCAAGATGGAGCCAAGGGGGTACAAAATGGAGGCCCTGTGTCCTGTGCAATGGCCCCATCTACACGAGTGCCAGCTGATACTGGCATCACATAAGGGTAACAGGGGTAGTCCCCACCACTGGAGGCACACGGTCCCAGTTTGTACTAGGGAAAGGAGGGACGGGGGGCCTACGGGCCCCTCACTCCCACACATTCCCCCCTTTCGTTACATCTAAAGTAACAAATTATCAGTTCTTTTGTTCTTTCTTTGATAATACTCAGCTTCAGCTATTGCTTCATCCCAGGCTGGTGTACCTTTTATGGGCATCCATGCCCTACATACACTCTTCAGGCTGTGCCCTTTCCTTGCATATTCATCAGGGGTAAATATCATATATATCCCTCCATCCCCATCCAGGTCCACCCACACTTCATTGTACCATTGCAGCTCTCTTGGTTCTTTTATGGTGGTGTGATATAGATTGTCAACCCTGTCCCCATTCTGGCAGTATACCGCTGTCATGCGATATTTTGGTGGGTTAGGTTCCCCAGTTTGCATCTGCGCATCTATCATAGTAGTTAACGTTGCCTGTCGGCCCATCGTTATCATCATCATGGCTGAATTAGACATACATTTTGCACAACATCGGATACCTAATTGGCACACACAGAAATATAGCATTATGAAGACGAAGATAGGAACGAAAAACTTCATCATTGTCTTGAACCAGGGCGGTATCCAGCTGAACATGTTGTCAAACCAGGTGGTTGGTTCTACTCCCCCTTCACTCGACATCCTTTCTCCAGGCTGTGTACTGCTGATATTACATGGGAAAGAGTTCCATTATCTGCATCTTCAGATGGCACGAATGTGCAACATGCGCTCCCGATTTTTCGGCAAACACTGCCGTCCATCGCCTTGAGGAGATCTAAGACATACCGGTTCTGCATTGTCATTAGGCGCAAGACACGGAGCTTCACTTTTATCACATTGAACCCTTGTTCAGTGTCATTGGTGAGTTGGATCAGTGCCCAGCGCAGGAGCGAAACAAAGAATGTCTCTGCGGAGTTGAAGAGCTTATATTTCGGCAGATGATTCAGAGGAGATGTAATTGGACAATCTCCTTTTGCTAGAGAGTTTTTCTTTTAGGTCATTTTCTGACAACAGTTCATATGCTGAAGGCTCTGTTACTCATGGTTGGGGCGCTGCCGATGTGTCAGCCGATTACCCTGCTGCCGATATGCCAACCGATTTTCCTTTTCCACCTCGGATGTGACTTTCTGGGACTACCATCAGAGCCAAATGTAGGGTGGCTAGGGCGCAAGTGCCCTTCCATGACGACGGGAGATGCAGGTATGCTTGTTTGCCACAGATCCAATGCATGTCCATGAGGGCCGCTGTGCCCTTCTTCATGTATGGATCATGATTGTCTTATTGCATTGCTTGTTGGCACCCATGGGCACTTTTCCTTCTCTGTGAAAGCATAGTTCATGTGGTATTTCTTTTTGCATCTTGATTGGCTTTTCTAGTGCTGTGACCCACGTGAGTTTGCCAATGTGCTGCGACCAGACGGGGGTACATGTGTCCCATGTTTCTTTTACCCATTGAAAGTTCTCTTCAGTCAGTCCTCTTAGTGCCTCAGCTTTGCACTCGATCGTTTCCTCATGCCATTTGTTTTCGGTAAATCTTGTTCCTTTTATCACGAAGAATGGTTCTTTGATGCAAATTACTCCTTGGCGCCTGCTTGTGCATGTTCTTTCGTTCTGCAGCATCTTTATTGTAACTGTGTGCGTCTGGAAGGTGCTCCAAATTCTACACAATACGAGATGAATTAAACATTGGGCGTCTGACAAGGGCACCTCTTGTGGTACCAGTATTTTGTGCATCCCTGATGCGTGCGTTATGAGAGAGCAAACATAGCAGCTCTCATTTGTGGCCTGCTTTGCTGTGGCACTCATCTCTGAGTACCATTTATTTGACTGGCCGGGGTGGCTGGGGTCTTCTATTTCGTCTAATCCCAGGCCATGGTAGATGTCATATATTTTTCCACCCGCCACTCTTTTTCCTCTCCTCATGCAATAACTTCTAACCTTTCGATAGTGTATTGGAAACACCCTGGTCCATGCTGTGTCATTATCATTAGTTACTATGTGTTCAGCTAGCGGTTCTGGTGATTCATGAGTAGCAGCAATATGAAAAGAGGTAGGGTCTCTGGTTGTCTGTGCGTTAATATTCATTTTGGTTAGTTCATTTGACCAAAAATAGTCACCATCATATTCATTTGTTTAATTGTTATTATACAAGTTTATAGCAGCAATTGGCAGGAGAAGGGCAGTGGTTGTGTCATTAGAGTGCACCATAGTGTAGGTTACATTAGCATCATTCTCGTTGGCATGTTAGTTTTCTTTCCACATTGTTTTTACCCCTGTCCAAATTAGTACCGATCCTTCTCGTATTAGCTGTGCCCCACTCCCCCTTTGTTCATATCATGGACACTACATAGGAGCATATAGTACCAAACCAGGAAGAATATCATCACAGACAACAAGACCGCAGAATACTTTAAAGCACATTCAACATTACTATACTTATTGGCTCTATTGGCAATCCTATCGCTAACTAACATCAAGCCATTATTGGTGAGCGCGCTCCTTTCAGCCATTGTGTCACCTGGAGGGGCAATATAAAATAGTTAAGTGATGAGCATACATTCATTATTTACATTGCATAGTTTATTACTGTTTGTGATATTCTCCTCATCAGTCACTTACGTGTTGCTATGAATCTTTTACCATAACACTTTTCTACTGATTGTGCACTTTACTTGTACTGAGCTACTAACATCATTCCCGTACATGCACACTTTATGTTTCTTTTTATTCAATTTGATAGAGAGTGCAGGACATACGAGCGTGAGCTGGAAGGAAAAAACGAGAGGAAGAGAGAGAGAGAGAGGGAGACATGCAAGCACATTTATATGCATTGTTTGTTTTACCCTTTTTACAATTACTTTTCCCTTTCGTTCACTATTTCAGTGGTGCTCGTTTGCTAACACTGAGGGAGTGCAGTATCTCGTGCCTTCCTCACATCTGAGAGATGCACCCAATACTTCAGTTCCTTCACCTTAACCGCTGTGGGTGTGCAATAGATGACCTCATAGGGTCCATGAAACCTCAGTGAGTTCCACCGCTGAACAAAACTCCTTATATATACATTATCTCCTGGCATTAATGGGCCACCTAGGCTGTCTGGGTCTGGCATTACAGTGTCTGTCGCAGCATTTTCAGTAAAGGGTGGTGCAATTTGTCACGCTATGCTACGCACTGCGTGCGTCAACTGGGTACGATATTCCTTAAATTCTTCCCCCAGCACTGTGGCAGCCCGGTACGCATCTGATGCTTTTCTTATTGGGGAGAGTGGCATAATAATTCGTCTACCAGTCACAATTTCATGGGGGCTTAAATGGTGGTCTTTGCTTGTCTGCGTTCTGAGTTGGAACAGTGCTAGGGGCAGGCAACACACCCAATTTTCTTGAGTGTGTTGCACAACTCTGACAATTTACTTTGAGCAGGCCGTTGATCTTCTCTACCACTCCGTTAGCCATTGGATGGTTAATGGAACACAGTTTGTGCTTAACCCCTAGGAGCGATGTCACTTCCTTGAAGAGGTAATTCACAAAATGTGTGCCATTGTCTGATCTTATTACATCGCAAATTCTCCACCTTGAGAACACCTCTCGCACCAAAAACTTGGCAGCACACTTTGCGTCCAGGTGGGGGCATGGTCCTGCCTCTACAACCTTGAGAAGGGGCATACCACCACAATCAATTACCTTGCCCCATTGCATATCTCCCCCATGTCCGCATAGTCAATGTGGAGCTCTCTGAAGGGCCCCACAGGACGCAGTAAAGTTCCTTGCAATGTTCTTAGAGTCATCCCTGAACTGTACGTCTGGCATGTGGTGCATTCTATGGTGAATTTTGACAAGTGCTTCTGCAGGTTGGGAACAAACCAGTGTTCTTGTATGTCCGCTGCAATATGTTGTTTCGCTACATGGGCCGGGAAATGCAGCTGCTGGAATGCTACCTCTAATAACTCCACTGGCATCACTATCTTCCCTGTCACTTCCTGTCTCCAGATCAGGTCTGTCGGTGATTGCTTACACCCTTGTTTGGCCCATAACTCTTGCTCTTCTATTGGTGCTCTCCTCTGCAACTCTATTAGTTGTGTTATTGGTGTATTGCTATACCCTTCTTCTAATGGTTGTGCGGGTGGTGCTTTAACAATGCATTCTATTATTGAGGGTACATTGAAATACGAGGCGTCTTTCGCTGCTGCGTCTGCTGCCACGTTTCCCAATGAGATTGCATCTGTGTTATTAGTATGGGCTTGGCACTTCACCACCGCCACTACTGATGGTTCTGCTAATGCTTCTATTTATTCATTTAGTAATGTAGCATGTTGAACTGATGACCCATCTGTCCGTTGGAACGCTCTTCACCACCACCGTGACAATCCTGAATGTACTGTTGTTGTAGCATATGCTGAATCCGAATACATGGTCACTGCACATCCTTTTGCTGTATGCAGTGCTTCAATTAATACCACCAGTTCAGCCGCTTGTGCGGAATAATGAGAAGGGAGGTGTTTTTGGACAATTGTTTCATAGTTGTCTTCTTTCATTCTAAGAATACATTACAACTAAATGGCAAAAAATCTAAGATCATTATCATTATAGCCCTACAAAATAGAATTTCCGCAAAAATGTCACTTGAATGCACCGATTCATAGCCATAACCTTATTTGGGAGTTTTGATTGCTTTGCAACAGCCAGGGATCAAAGATCTTGAATTCCAATGAACGGTTTTCCTACAGAAAACAGGTAAAATCAAAGATTTCCTAAATATATATTGATGATGTAGCTAGAATCGCCTTCTGCTCATGTATCAGCAGAATCTAATTGTCATTTTATTTTATAAAGTTGAAGCACTCCTCTGGATAAATCAGAGGGATTTGACATAAGTGAGGGAATTTTCTGGTGGAAAACATTGGGGCTTCCGAATTCTGTTAGTATTTATTAAATAAGATTGGAATTTGGTATTATTTGGAGTAGAATAATGCTGTTACAAAATGAAACATCACTCAGCAACTTTATAGGTGTAATTATCGACACAATTTAATGTATAACACAATAGAACAGTTTGAGATTAAATAATGCTGCATGTTTGAAAACAATTAAAAAAAAAACGTATGGAGAAAATGGAAAGATGGGTTTATCAGACCAATATAACAGAAGTTGAGAAACATTAACATCTTACAAGAATGTATTACCCCCAAGTATGTCTTCAAACAAGCCCTGTGCTGTTTAATTAGGTTCAATTCACAAAAATGTGGGAGGACATACTTATTGGTTCGATTCAATCTACTGCCTTGTTTGGTGGACATTGGCTCTATGGTCCTGCAGGATTTATAATATAAAAAACAACACCTGAAACTGTTAGACATTTATTAACATCGTTTAATTGCCTGGTGGGGTTATCATGCAGCTTTTGTGACTGCTTTGTTATCGCCAAGGATACTATCAAATCGAATGCTTTCTGGTTATGATGTCTTGGCAGCAACACATTATCTTTCTGTTCTAAAATGATGGCATGCAATTCAGCAATTTCTTAACCATGAAAATTTAAAAATGTATATATTTTTGGAACAAAATAAGGAACATAATGAGATTGAACGTGGAACTGAATGAATACTGTAATGACTTTGTATGTGAAATAGTAAATTGAGGTCAAGGTTCTATATGTGAGAAAACATAATAGTTTATTGTTTAGAATAATATCATAGAACATGTATATAATGAAGAGAATGTTATTTATCTCTATTAAGGATGAATTGTATTCTATGTTTTTATGAACAATTGTTTGTTTGTCATTGATTATTGTGTTTAATATTAATGGTATTAATGTCATATATAATGATAGTGTCAAAAGTTGCTTTAACTATACCACAATATAAAAACATGTTTTTTAAAGTTCATATCGGGAGATCCAAGAGGCTCTTCTCATGAGTTTGAAACTCTTACAATACTTTGGGCCTCATTACAAGTTTGGCAGTGGCAGAAGAAATTATAGCAAATTGGCAGCAATAAAATTACCAGCACGTTCCCACACCTCCAAATCCTGAGTTTAGTGGTGAAGTGGAGGGCCAAGCTTGTGCATATTGATGGAGGTTTTTCTTTCACTTTACTGCCAACAACTGAAGGAATTATCTGCCAGCCATAAATCCTACACATCCATAAGGAATCCCTATGGACATCAAGAATGGACATCATCACCACAATTACCCCACTATTAATCTGCTTTTAGAACCCCCAGACCGAGTGGCGGGTATTCAAAATGAGTTTTGAAGTGTATATGCCAAAAATACAGCCACACTCATAACGTGGCCCTTTGTTGCAGGTTCTTGTGAATTGTGGCCCTCACTGCTTTTTTGTGGATCACGCAGTTATTAAGGAAATATGCATGCTTACAGGCATTTTGACTGCTCACTGAGTTTATTTTATTGAGCATTTTTAAGGTGCTTTATACAACATTATTGTGTTTCAAAGTGCCACAAGGCTAAATGGGAAGGGGACAGGGTGAATAATAACAGTAGCGAAAAACCAACAGTAATATACATACAGTTTTGGTCCACTCGGCCTTTTGGCATTTGGCCGTGCAAGTGCATTGAAGAGAAGCGCAGGTGAGGGGAATGGAAGGGGGAGCAGAGAAGTGGACAAGGGCTGGGTGAGGTCCGGGAGGGAAGTTCTAAGGGGAGCCAGGAGGAAACCTTCAGGCTAAATGCTAGTAAAGGAAACTCTCAAGGGTGGTAGGTGGGGGCACCTGCTTGGGGCCAACAGGGCAGTGCATTGGAGGGCAGGGGTGCTGGTATTGACTAGGATGAAAGGCCTAAGATCCTGTAAGATTCATAAGGATCAGGCCACCTGCAAATGTCGCAGTTTTTAGTTTTAGATTTCTATGGGGTCCTTGTTGTGCACCAATGCAGTTTCCTTCAAGAGATGAATGCAATGACCCATGACAACCGCATGTAGCAGACAGTATAAACATTCAAGATAACAGGAAGGGAGCATCATTCCTATCTGGTTATAGCCGGGGACCGAGTAAGACAGCATTCTGGTCCATGCTGTACCTCAGAAAGTTGATAAATATCTGCATGCTTATTTAAACCTTTATCATCTTCTTACTTTGTCAACCCCAACAGCTGGTCATGAGAGAATTGACAGCCACATTCTCCACATCCTCTGTACTTCCCTATTCTAACCCATGGATATCCTTATAGACCATTACAGCCTATGCAAACCCAATACAGCACACAGTCAGTTTCGATGATTCTGGCCACTGCCAGCAAATCCCAAGGCCATCACTATCTTTGTATGTACGCTGGCCCAGTCACCCAATAACAATGTTTCACTCCTCTGCAGCATGCTCTAATAGCCATAAGGTGAGCACAGTGATGCCACCACTGACAGAGATATCTGGCCTGCTCTGCTTATCTGATGCTACCCACACCATCCAACTGTCCACCATACCACATCACTGTGTCAGCCTGGCCTATGCTCCTGACCCTGTTCAATGACTCCCTCTCGCAACTCTGGTGGCTCTGTCCGACATGAGAGGAAGATGTTCCACTGAGTAACTCCTGCCAAGCACATGGTGACTCGGAGCATTAAAGAAGCTATCAGGGATTCTGCAGAGCAACCCACAAAAACAGATTGTTCACTGAATACCAGCGAATGTCTTCCTGGCCAGTTCCCAACTAAATATATAGGGCACATGATATGCATCATGCAAGACTGAACCTTCGCAGTAGCAGGCCAAAGAAAAGAAAATGGTCAATTGAGTCCAGAAACAAGATACATGGGATTGTGAGTCATTGGTACTATAGCTCAATGGCAACGCGCTCGACTTGGAAGAAAGACGACGCAGAGCAACACAGGTTGGAACTCCAGGTCTTTGCTTAGAAACCTCTTTGGTATTAAGTACGTTATAAAAAAATTATTACAGGGCTTGCAGTAGCAGCCCTGTTGTTATGGTTAAGTTGCTCAACACATAGCCAAAGCACTTTTTGGGCAGCTTATAACTTCACCCCCCTGATGAATCCTCACAAAACTTTACAAACCCCATCAAATTAATTCTGCGAAGTCTGGTGAGGTTTCGTACAGGGGGCAAAGTTATAGGGAGGGTCCCAAATTGGGTGGGTTTTTCCATAGATGCAATGGAAAATAACTTGCTCACGCCTACAGCCCAAACTGCTGGATGCATGTTCACTGAATTTGCACCAGGAGTGGCGGCTTGGTCCCGAAAGTGTGCTTTTGTTAATTTGGTGTAAATCCAACATACAGTACACCAATAAGGAGTCAGGGCAAGGAGGGGTGGGGGGTTGCTATAATTGCACGAAAAACCGGTCACATGTTCCCTGCGACTCTAACATGCAATGGATATGAAATCTTACACCTAAAACACATGCCGTCAAAAAACAACTGCCTTAATATTGTCTTGATTTACCGACCCCCGGTCACAATGCTAGAATTCAACGTCGAACTTACTCAGCTCCTGAGTGGCCTAAAAACACCAAGCTCATCTACCCTTGTACTAGGTGATCTTAACAGATGGAGGGGAAATCCCATAGACAAGGAAGCAACAGGCCTTGAGAAAGCTCTAAACAACATAAACTTCCACATTAAAAACTCAAGCCCGACCATGGCAAACAGCAACCAGCTAGACTGGATTATTACTAACAACCTTGAGACTAACTGCTATGAGACAACACCTTGCATTTGGTTGGGCCACTTTAGAGTGTCCTTTGCATTGACCATACACCAACCAACTCAAAAGGGTACCAACGAGGCCACACCGGTCACGTGTTGAAATGATAAAAAAATAGAAATGTCTCGAACAAAATGTTGACATTACTCAGGAGGACTCCTGTGAGACCACCATCCTTAAACACCGCATCACAGCTTTCGTTGACTTAAACGCCCCAATCCACCCTAAGCTAATAAGACCCAATAACAACCACCAAAAATGGTTCCACCCCGAACTGAAAGCTCAAAAGAAAGAAAAGAGAAGAAGGGAAAACAGGTGGCAAAAAAAACATTGCAGGACAACAAAGAGAACTGGAGGGAAATAGAGAGAAATTGTAAAAAGAACATCTTTGTGGCTAAGAGCAATTACTTCAAGAACCAAATTAAATCAGCCGCTACTGCCCCCAGTAAGCTCTTCGAGATATTAAAATCTATAGAAAGGTCTGCTGCTCTAACACCCACATAGAAGTCTTCACAGGAAGAATGTGACAAAACCCAGATGGCCTTGCAAGCAAAATCATCAAAGCTAGGGAGCTGATAAATAATGCCGAACTCAACAAAGGCAACAATGAGCAAGCAACTCCATCAGAAAAACTGGAACTATCTGAACAATTCTCGTTCCACTCAATAACCACAGAAAACATCCTAAGGACTCTAGCCTCAATGAGGCCATCATCATGCGCTGAAAACCTTCTACCTCATAAAACAATTCTTGATAATGCCGACATCTTTGCTCCTCTGCTTACCAGAATAGTGAACAAATCCTTTCAGGATAAAATGGTACCCAATGCCATCAAAAGAGTCACGGTTATCCCATTAGTGAAGAAACCAAATCTAGACCAGCGAGACCCTGGAAACCTGAGACCCATTACATTTTGCAACTTCAAGCTTAAAATAATGGACAAAGTTGAAACCTCACAATTGCAATCATTTGTAGAGTCCAACGAGACCTTACATCCTCAACAAACCGGGTTTCGGGCTGCACACAGCACCGAGACTGCTATGTTGGACTTACAGTGACACATGCTGGATATTATTGAATAAGGCAAGACAGGCATGCTGATCCTGCTTGACATCAGTGCTGCCTTTGATCTCGTAGTTCACAAGCTACTCCAGCAGGCTCTTGAAAAAGTAGCCAACTGCTCTAAAGAGGCAATCGACTGGTTGGTATCTTTCCATGCCATCAGAAAATCGAGGGTACACTGGGGAGATAAATTCTCCCAAGAAACTGACATCTTCTGTGGGGTCCTTCAGGGAGCGAGCCTGTCTCCGCTTTTATTTAATCTGTAACTAAGGTTTCTTTGTGAGGTACTGGATAAGATAAAGACTTCACAAACTACGCCGATGATACACAGTTAGTAGTAGAACTAAGTGGTGATTACTGAAAAAGACAGCCAGACAGTCACTGATCTATACCATACTATAGAATCTTGGATGGATCGCAACTGGATGTGTCTAAACAGCAAAAAGACTGAACTAATAATCTTTGGTTCCAATGAGGCGAGGGCAAGCTATCTTTGAACTACAACTCCTTCAAAATCAAAGACACCCAGATACAGGTAGTGAACAAGTTTAAGACCCTGGGCATAACTTAAGCTCCGAAGCTCAAGCGTCCTATGTGAATAAAAACTGTGCATACTATCTTATACTGCTCAGAGCAATAAAGCCCCCATCTTAATGAAGCAAACTGCACTACTATCGCTTGAGCAACAATACTGTCCCATTTAGACTATGGTAATGCACTACTACTTGGAGTGAACAAGCGAAGTATGAACAAATATCAGCTAGTACAAAACAACGCGGTCAGAATAATGAAACAGAAATGGAGAACGGAACATATCAGCGAAGCTCGGAAAGAGCTACATTGGTTGAAGATTGAAGATCGAGTGCTGTTTAAATCCATGACACTAGTTCACAAGTGCCTATATGGGAAAGCTCCAGCATATCTGAAATCAAAGATTACCAAATACTTACCAGCCCATTCACTCAGGTAAGCACTAGGACTCATCATAGTAAAACCACACAAGAAAGCAAACGGTCTAGTCAGAGCCTTTCTGATCCGTGCAGCCGCAAAATGGAATGGCCTGTCCCTAAACCTAAGATTAGAGACAAATTGCCTTGTTTACAGAAAAAAAGCTGAAAACATTCCTGTTTAAATAAATTGGGCTATAAGACAATTAGTAATATATACTGAACACACCAATGTTTGGTCTTCCTCCACAGACCAAATGTCCTGTTTCTTTGTAATGTTATTGCCGTGCTGTCTTTATGTTGGCACCCCAATGCTCGCAAACTTTCGGCGCCTTGTTTGGAAACACCCTCCATATGTGATTCCAGAACAGAACCTGTTGTCCGCAGCAGTAAAAACATATTAAAAACACAACATTGCACTTGACAAACTAATGAAACAATCTCTGGGGAGGTGAGGGGTGACAAGGATAGGATGGGGTATGACCATAAAAAGCAAAAAAACAGGCGTTTTTCCACCTTCGAAGTTCACGAACAGTCCGGATGTTCGGGGCAGCCCTGTAATGTTTGCGACCATCTGAGGTGTTAGGGGGCATCCATATTTTTGCATTACACGGTTGGTGAAAAGCAATTTTTAGATGGCTTATAACTTTTGCGCCACTAAATGAAACTGCATGAAATCCTGCAATATCATTCTAGGCCTGACCCTGAATGTTTCTGCAGTTTGGTGTTATTGTGCAAGAGGTAGCAAAAGTAGAGGGGGGGTCCCAAAATACTTGAAAGGCTTTTACAGTTGGTGCCATTTGACAAATCTGCACAAAAGTTTGCAAAACATTTTTAGACCCAGGATGGTATGGATTTGCAAAGTTTGGTGGGATTTTGTCAAGAGGTGTCAACATTAGAAGGGGGTCTCAACATTTTTAGATGGCTGGTGAACTTTGTTGCCATTTGACAAATGTGCACATAAATTTGCAGAAAGATTATAGCCTGAACCTTGAATGTATGTGCAAAGACTGAATGTATTTTGTTATCTGGGGGCTAAGTTATGTTACTATTTTATGTACGTACATTTTGACACTTTTTAAAAAATAAAACATGGAGGGATTTGCAGCAAACTCATACATGAAGCATTGGCAAGTGCCTGAAAGCATAGTTTTGCAAATGTGTCTGGGTTATATTTTTTGAAAAGTCTCATAATATAGTTAAAAGAAATAGTGATATACCTTTGGTGACTGAGGTATAGCCCATGGCCATGGGCAACGGCCAGATTGTCCGGGTCATGGCCATGACCCGGACAATCTGGCCACGACCACAAGGGACCGGCAATGGGTTTAAAGTGGGCATGGCCATCAGGGACTGGATATGTGTTAAAGTTTTTCAAAATTGGTATAGGTTTGAATGGGAAACAAAATTCTACTTGAGGCTACAGCCCGAAGTGCTGGACAGGATTGCATCAAACATACGCGAGAAACATCAGCAAAGACATGAAAGCATGCATTTGAAAATTTGTCCTGTGTTTTACTTTTTTGGAAGTGTCAAAAAATAAGTACGAAAAATAGTGATCAAACATTGCTGCCTGGGCAGTGGGCCTGGCCCTTGGCAAGGACAAATATCTACTTTGATTTGCCGATTGGAGAATGTGGCATGGCCGAAGCCCATGCCCCATGGATTGTGGAAACTGACCATGGCTGCAAGCCATGATCACTGGCTATTGGTCACATTATGAGGGTATAGTGGACACGGAACTAGGATGCAAGGTAGGTTCAGTGGATAACGGGAGTGGTTTGGTGGGGCTGGAGTCATGGTCGAGCCTCATGACCAAGACAATTCAACCATGACTTGCATCCCAAGCATGCATTGCTGATAATGACACATATTAGTATGCACTGCAAAAAATATGTTTGCTAAAGGAGGTTTAAAGTTCTTCCATATATGTTAAAAGAGCAATTATTAAGAACGTATATGCAGTGGTGTAACGTCATGAAATTCACAGAAAAAACTTTGTCAAAGGGATGTTATGGTTAAATTGCACTAATAAAAACCCATGAAATTCCATGAAAACACTTTTTTAGAGATGTTATGGCTACAAGTAAAACCGAAAAACTCTTCACCAGTCATGGTAAGCTATGCAACCATAATTCATGCCACCTCTGTGCACTGCTAAGACTAACACCCAAGACACAAATATGACATCACAAATGTCATTGATGACATCACCGATAAGTGATTGCACATGTAATGCACTGTTTAGATGTTTTTTCTTTTATTTCAAACAATGCTTCTCGGTCAGCCATCTATCTCAGACCAGGAGAATACACATTCCTAAATATGACTAATCCTAGAGTACCAGCTTTTTACCTGGTCCCTAAGATACACAAACGCATAGTCTCTCCACTGGGACAGTTTTGGGACCCATGGTGAAATATATAAATTATTTCATTAAACCACTCTCCATGGAAGGAGACGCTTATGTAAAGGATACTAGGGAAGCTATACAACTCATAGAAGAATAACCATTTGACCCTAATACCGACTGGTTAGTGACTTTAGAGATAAAGTTACTACATGCAAATATTACACAAGACCATGGGTTAGCAGTTTTGGAACAAGATCTTAACAACAGGGTTACTCCACATAATGTTCTTATGGACTTGGCAGGCGTTTGCCTTCAATGCAATTACTTCATCTTCAAGAACACATTTTTCCAAGACATAAAAGGAACATCAATGCCAGCAGCTTTTGCCCCGACTTTAGCTGATATATTAATTGATGACTTTGAAGCTAAATATATTTGGACTCCAAACAACCCCTTTCGGTCCTACATTAGAATATACAAAAGGCACATCGATGATGTCCTCATTGTATGGACAGGCAACTACATACAGCTGAAAGAGTGTAGAGAATAGATCAGTACTTTGGAGGTGAATTTAAAGTTCATGCAGACAGAAAGAGAAAGTACAATTCTATTTTTAGACCTTCTTATTAAAGCGCAGAATGTCAAATTAGCGGTTAGCATGAATGGGAAATTCACTTATAGGAATACCATCCTACATCAGCATAGTCAGCATCCTATAAGCCTTAAGACCAACATCCCTTTTAGTTAATATTTAAGAGTATGGCGTAATTGTGTCAATTTGTAAGATGTCCAATGTGAAGATGCTACTATCACAGAATGAATTATAAATTGGGGATACTCCAGGCATACCCTTAAACGAGCATTTAAAAGGGCTTGCTACGCTAATCGAAAAGCATTGTTTGAAATAAAAGTAAAAATATCTAACCTGCGCATTGCATGTGCAATCACTTATGGCGCGAATAACGATACAATTCAGAATCTCATCTTACACAACTAGAGAATATTACAACGGTACAAACCAGGTTTACCAAAACCCTTATTTGCTTTTACGAAAAGTTAAAATTATTAGATAATCACTTGTACAGGATAACCGAAGAGCAGCTCACGAATTCCTTATACTATAAGGTATTAGTACACCTATGATCACTATTGTTGGGCACATCGGCTCCCCCCAGTGTAAACTTAGGAGATACCTAGTACCAGCATTACTATTGGTATATGCAATGCCACAAACAGAATGAGCTCGATTTAGAGCATATGTATAAGCAATTTCAACAATACAGAATTAAGATCAAGTGATTGTACGACTACTGGTCACAACAACGATGTTTTGGCAGATGTATTTTTTCAACAGAATCCAGCGCCTGGTTTGATAAGGACAGAACAAGACTGAGCACATAACCTCAAGCGTTAGGCTGTCTCAGCAGAGCCACTGAGCCATCAGTTCCACTTTGACCCTGGAAGTATTAACATTAGGGTCATAAATAAGATGTATTAGTTCACTACTAAACGTGTGTATAAACCACTGCACGGTATCGACATTGACCTTAGTTTATTTGTTTTGTATTGCAGTATGAAGGAAGTAATGCCCTGAGGAAGACAAAGTCCACATCAAACCAAGCGCTAGTTCAGACTTAGAGACGAGATCCTACTGAACTCAGCCAATATTATTACAATAGCTTCAGCTAGTATGCACTTTATACTTTATAGAGGCACTCAGCACTTTATGATTACAACAAGGACGATTTTTGGGAACATCTACGACTATTGGATGCAACATCAATAGGTTTCATTGTGGTACTTTTGACAAGCAGAAATAGGTTACATTTAAGACACGTGATGGGACTTACAATTTAAAATCACACAAATGGTATAATGGTAAAAATCGAAGTGATAAAAGAAGTTCCATCCAACCCAATCACATTTGTTTTACTTGCATAGTAAATTTGATGGAATGAATAATGTGTAGTAAGAATGTTATGTAACAGTTATATGGATGCATATGTACTGTTTTTATGAAATAAACTCACTAGCTACGTATTAAGATTACTGCAGTTGATTTAGTGAAAGCACATGTGTATAGTAGTGAACTAGCCACGAGTAACTCCTACATAGGCATCCATAACCCGTATTGAGGTACGCAGAAACATGTGAAGTAATTTCTTCCATATGAATCAAAATAAATCAAATCCAGAAGGTTACACATACACTGAATCTGTGTGGTTTGTCGTGTGATATCCCTGCCAGTGTATGGTTACACAGGAACCTCTGAGTAGGATGTAGCCATCTATTTCAAATATCTGCTTTTATCCGTCAGGATAAGGGTGACAAGCAGTAGTAGTTAATCTTTTACATTACGTTGGATTTGTAGTAACCTTCTTAAAGTACAAAAAACATGCACAAAGTTAAAGGAAAAGGAAATGGGGCGCTGCGCTCTGTAACCTGCAGGACACCGTTTCTGAACCGCATCAGGGCCAACTCATCCTTTCAGAGGTAGATAAAATGAGTACCGTTTAGCTGAGCATTGTAACCATGATTACTTAATCACCAGGTTAGTTTAAAAAGCCCAAAATAACATGACTACTAGATCTAAAAAAGTACTTGTCTGACAAAGAAATGTGGTCGTCATATTAGGGGAGGGAGCCTGAGGAGGGCATTGTCAGGTCTTCACTTTAGTGGAAAGTATTTCTGGTGTGGCAGCCTCCACTGAGTCTTGATTCTGCAAGGCACACAGTGAGGGGGCTCCTCCATCCACGGGGTCCATAAAAAAGTGTATGGTTTCCGAAAACAGAAATGTAAACAACAATTCTGAAAGCAACTGAGTATTGTTTTGCACAGCATTATGCACAAGCTAAATTATGTGTTTGTCTTCTAATTTTTTATATAGCACCTTGTTCCACACATAGGCTGGGAAAATGCTATCTCAGTCAGATACTGTGCCACTTCTAAGCCATAGCACATTTCTTCAAGAGAAAACAAAAGCAGATGACAGATGTAACAGAAAACTAATAGTAATGGAAATTATGTTGACCCAATGCAAAATAAAGGCGCTGTACGAATTATAACAATTTCTGGGTCCTGAGCACAGACTGCCTTCAGCCCCCCTAAAATCCATGCCATCCTCCCATCCCCCAAAACCCATGTCACCCCCCACGAGATCCATGCCCCCTCCCAATCCATAAAGTGAAGGGATTGCATACCTCGAGTCAAAATTCAACAGAAACTAGTCTAGGCTTTAAATCGATTATCTAGTTGTTAATACAACATTACCATTAACATTACACATCTCTGTGACCTGTTTCCCCAAGAGTGTGCTATATTGAAGACATGTTCACTTTGTTTTTCAAATAATATATTAATTTTGAAAGAGAATAAAGGAACATTATTTTTAATCATGTATTTTTTTAATAAAATGGTAACCTAACAGTTCAATCTGACAATTTATTTCTGTATGAATGTGTTCAAAGTACATGTCCTTGGAAAACCATGACATGACTAGGAAGCAGAGAAAACAAAAAGACATGTAACAAACATCAAATTTCACTTAGCATTTCAGCTCATGCCCACACAGTACACAAATGCAAGTAGTCATAGAAAGAATGAAATGAGAAGCACCCAGTGAGCATATGCGTTCTACTCCCCAAGGCAATTTTGCCTGAAACAGTGCCAAGATTAAACTATATATTTCCATATAGATTTGCATATTGCAAACATATTAATTATGTCAGAAAATTCTATGGGCCTCATTACGATGCCGGCGGTAAGGGGTTATCGGCACAGGTAAGGGTGGCGGTGCCGTTAACCCCCTACCACCGCATTCCGAGGTCCCTTAGCGGCTCCCGCTAAGGCCTGGTTTTTAGCTCCTTCCCCATTCCCATTGAGCCCTATAGGGGTTCAAATGGGAATGGGGAATGGGGAATGGTTTTCAGAATGGGGACATACCGGACACGACTTTGGAGGCAGCCATGGTGCTAATAGCTGAACAATTCTAATAGCACCATGGCTGCCTCCAAAGTCGTAATGACCCCCTATGTCTTTAACCATCCCAAACCGGGACAGTTAAGAGATGTTCCTCCATAGCCTTTTACAGTAACATGGGCCAAGGGAAGGCTATGCTTTTAAAAGGGTGTGAAGGTGAACCATAGTGACCTAAACAACACAGGACCACAGTCCGAAATAAATGGAATGTCAAATCAAGGATCTATCAAAATATAAATACTTTAATTAAACACACCAACTGTAATTGAAGGAATAGAAAATATTGTAGAAAACCCCACCCGAAGGAAGAACAGAGAAGATGTTCAGTATTATAATTTGCATTATAAAAAATAATTAAATTACCTTTTAAAATTACACATATATAATTCATTAACAATAAACATAACAGACCAAATTCTGTCTTTTTTTTTTAAACACATGCCATCGCAAGTGAATGCGGAAAACAGACATCAGCCAAACATGATAAATATCTCACACTTTGCACCTGAAATGATTTTATTCCTGTACACTCACACCACTTTGCCATACATCCCTGCCGTTCCCGTGCAAATCCACAAACATACATGCATCAATCACAACACTTACACCATAAACTTCATGGTTTAAGATACAGAACTCGACACATTTCTCCCAAGATCCACATTTGTTTAGTAAATACCCTCAAATGTACATTCTTGGGCTATCATACTCACCGAGGAATGCAACTGCCCTGACACGACCATCTAAACCAGAACACACCGACAGATACACCCAAAATACTAGAAACACACCCACTGACAAACCGATCAAAAATAGTCACACGCCCACTGACACGCCCACTAGAGACACCCGAAGAAACACCCATACCATGTTGGCCTGAGAGGCAGAAATGCAGAGAAAATCACGCCACCGACACATGGACATTACATGTCAGTCTTCTCCAATTCAGGAAGTACACCACGGGATAGCGTAACATCCGCCAAAAATAAAATCAATGCTAGGACTACTCCAGCTATGTCAACATGGCAAGGCAGACACAGCAGCAACAGGACATACACATCGCACAGCAACACGGATATGTTCTAACACATACCAAGATACAAACACACAAAATGCACACAACAAACTCACCACAAATGTGATCCCCACCCCCCAATAACCCTTAGATCTGCAATCCCGAACAAGGTGCATGCTTGGAAAAAAAAATACCCTGACCACATGGTGGGCCCAACACCTTTGCACTCACTCAACCAAAGAATCAAAACGTGCTTGACAACACAAAACAGAATGACTTATATATCCTAATTAGTGTCAAACTACTCCATCTCCACCTCTGATAATCTACATAAACCACCACACCAGTGGCCACAATCGCTACAGAGGTTGTGGTGTCCAACAAGATGAAAGCTGTCAAGAAGGTCTGGTGCAAGATGAACTTCACCGAAGGAGAAGTGGACATGATGATGGAGTTCTTCACAGACACAAGACCACCATGCTTCGGATGCCTGGAAACCATAACACGCAAAGCCAGCCGCATGCCGAGAGGGTGTGTAAAGACCTAAGGGGGAATCTGTACTTCTGCCCACTGTATATTTGGGCTAGAGGAACAAAGCAACCCAGCAAAGGTTATCTCATGGTAGCAATGGATGAAAAAACAATGCTGAGACTCAAGGGAGGAGATTCAGGCTGGCACATAGGTACTGTGAATCCCCAAACCACCACAAAGGAATGTTCACACACTATGGGATATGCTAACACAGTTCTTTTATTATATAAAATACGATTTAAAGTAAATAAATATACATAGCAATAAACACACTTTGTACTCAGGCAACAGTATTTATATATTTATTTATTTATTATAATGTGTCAAACACACATAGGCCTCAGAGTGCATTAAGATTGTTATCCTAATAATGATAAATAAATACACATCTATGTGGTACCACAAAATAAACAGATACAGTTCAAATGAACCAACTGCTGACAGTTATTAAAAAGCATAAGAATTCCTAAGCAGTGTGTAACTTCATAGACAATATTGTAGAAGGCAGCAATATGTTAGAACATTGGCAGAATGCTTCCCTCAGAATAGAAATGTAATACTGTGTGAGGATCCCCCCGCCTGTACAACCTGTAAGAAAAAGTTAATGTGTACTTTATCTTGTCTATTACATCCCAGTCCATGAATCTTCAATAATGTTCTACTTTTCATTCCACAGATCCCACTACCCCAAAGTAACTGAAATGCCACATGAGAACAGGACCCGGGACAAATCTGGGACGCCTGGATGAATCCTGAGGATGGAAGATGGTCTTCCTCGTCACAGTACCATTGGTGCCTTGGCAGGGAAAGTGGCAGAGTTTCTCAGCTTTACTCAACAAGACCCCTTCAGGATGGACCCCCCCATGGAAGAAGGAGTTGCTGGGATGTTGGTGTCGAGAAGAAGAAGAGAATCAAGCAATGTTGAAAAGGCAGCAATGTAGTACTTTTCATGATGTTCATGAATGTCGAGTTGCTACGCTGGGACTGTGGATGTCCCACAAATGTGAAACCTGGTGTGGACCTCTACAAGGCCTGGCTGAAGAAGATAAGACCATTGGTTGCAAAGGATGATTGTTGGGGGTGACGGTGCATTGACAGAAATAGGTGTAGGTTTTCGGGATTTTGCGGTTCTCCACCTTTCAGTTGTTTGGTACTTCAGATGCAGCATGGATGTCAGGATCGATTCTGGTGACCTGGACTTGACAACTAGACTGGGCTGTGGACCCTCACCAAGTCTGAACCTTCGGGACGTCTTTGGATTTTGGTTGTGGGAAATCCACTGGAAGAAACTCATTTACAGACAGCGACCCAGGACTTTCTGTGGCATGGAAAAGTGGATAGATGTCATGGTAGCAGTGCACCTTGGAGGATTCTTTAGTGATTTGGGACTTTTGCAGCTGTGGGTGTTGGCAGCACTATGCCAGGGTACCACCTCTTTCAGGCGATACTGAGTAGCTTGGCTACCAGCGGTCATGAACACTCCTCTGTACCCTGGGCAACACATGTGGATTTCTTGCGCTCAAGATGTTCAGGCACTCTTCTTCTGAACCTAAGAAGATCCCTTCTCTGGACAGCACGCACACAGGACTGGCTTCCAGGACACTTCAGGTGAAGAGTAACAGTTGCACGATGGTCCTCCATAGCTATGAAAATAGGTTGCATCTCCAGGTCCTCTCTCGATTCCATTCTTGGATCAGCTCAGAAGTCTTTGGATTTGATGGAGGGTTGCAGCTGCACACTCCTTCCTCCAATTGGACCCAGGATACAACCTTCAGTGGACTACACAGCATTCACTCCAGTTTCTGTCAGGGCTGGGCAAGGCATTGTGTCACACAACCAAAACCGGACATCCACAACACAGAATGTGTGTTGACTCCACAATCCATTCATACAGGTCCCACCCCCAAGGGTATACCCACAACACAGTCACTGAGAAGGCTCCAGCAAGTCTGGCAGGAGAGAGCCCCAGAGCCAAATATGGTTGCTCTACCCACCAGCCATTCATTGGTAGGGAACAGAGCCAGGGCTGCTCAGGACTTTGCGATATAAGGGTAAAGGCAAAATAAACCAAGAGGCTACAGTGGCCATCTTGTCTTTGTATAGGAATCCACTGATTCCTATGGCAGGGCCTGGATGTCACAAAAATGGTGGACACTCAGACCCTCTGTCAAGACAATTTGTAGCTGCCATCAGCCCATACCATGCTCTATGGGCAACTCACATGTGCTCAAAAACATACACTAGGGGTACAAGACTGTACCCCTACCAATGGCTCCCATTATGGTATCCCAGGTGTATAGTTCACACAAAGGTAACAATGAAGAGCTGCACTGCAAGGCATCCAAACTAGATTCCTGTGCAGAAAAACACACAGAAAACACCAACAGAGAAGTGTCAGTACAAGAACGAGGAGGCCCTGTCCCTTCAAAGCATTTCCAGCATCACATTGACCCCAGACTGAGTTTAAGGTGGACAAATCACCCACAAGATTGTCCCCCTCATCCATACGGTCAGCATACCGTCTGGAAAGGACATCTGCCTTATCATGACTCTTCCCTGGACTATGCTCAATAGTGAAGTCTAGCCCTTGCAGGCTAATGGACCACCTGAGCAGTTTTGGGTTTGCAGCCTTCATCTGCATAAGCCACATTAAGGTCTTATGGTCAGTTTGGACCTTGAAGGCAGACCGAGTAAGGTAAGGTCTAAAATGCCTAAGTTCCCTAATTATGCTAAAGCAATCCCTTTTAACAGTTGCCCACCTAAAGTATCTACACTTGAGTTGCCTACTGATAAAAATTATGAGGTGCGCTCTCCCTTTGTTGTCCAACTGAGTCAGGAGAGCTCTGATTCTTGTGTCACTGGCATCGGTTTGCAAAATAAAGGGTCTGCTGTAGTCAGGAGCACACAGCAGAGGGTCCTTGCACGGACTTTCCTTCAAGCTATCAAAGGCCAGGCTTTACTCCAATTAAGCTTCTTAGGCTACTTGGGTGATGTCAGAGCTGTCAAAAGGGCAGCTATGGTGCCACAGTCTGCAATGAGGTTTCTGTAGTACCTAGTGAGGGTTAACAAATCTCTCAGCTGTGTTTGAGTAGTGAGAGTCTCCCAGTCACGTACAGCTTGCACATTGCTGGGGAGAGTTTGCATTTGTCCACCTCCTAACTCATGACCAATGTAAGTGACCTTCCCCTGGGCTATCTGGCACTTGGTGGCCTTGATAGTGAGTCTGATATGGCAGACCCCGCATCTTCCGGAGTCGATGGGCTGGGGCCAATAACGTGGCATCGGCATCTCCCACTACAGCAGCCACTGCTGCATCTCCAACGTCCAACAGGGATGGGACCGACAGCACAGCATCTCCCGAAGTGGCCAGAGGAGGAGATGGCATCAACAACACTGCAGTAGTGCCTGAAGACAGAGAGCCTAGGGTGGCCCATGCTGCCAGCAATGCCGCAGTAGTGGCTGTTGATAGAGAGCCTTGGGGGTTCACATGCAGGCTATACCCAAGGCAATTGTAACCAATCAAGTTACCAACGTCACGTCATGCCTTGTACAGCAGGTTTGTCAGGCCATGCATATATCACATCTAAAGACAGCCATTTAGCACCCCCGAACAGATGATCCTGTGGAGTGATACAACCAGACAATAAAACAAATGTTGCAAAAAACCCTGAACGATACCTGCCAGTATTGGGACAGAGTGGTACCCTTGATAGTAATGACAATATGGAATACACCTCAATCGTCCACAGGGTTCTCCCCATTCCAACTTTTATTTGGGAGGCAGCCCAGTCACTGCTTGACCTACACAAAGAAGAATGGGAGGACCGTCCAGCTCAGGAATCAAACTATGACGGAGTATGCACACAACCTAGGGAAGCATGTTCAAACCCTACAAACAATAGCCCAGGAGAATCTACAAAAAGCCCCAAAACTGCAGAAGACATACTACAACCTGAAGACGCATCTATGCACCTTTTAGGTGGGTGATAAAGTATAGTTTTGTTTGCGGTGGAAAAGGTCCTAGTTACTGTAATTGGCTCGTATTGTACCTGAAGTGCTAGAAGAAAAAAAATACATGTGTGATCCCACATACCCCAGAGAGATGCATACTGGGCTGACCACTGAGGGTATCAAGGAGTTACTGAAAAACCCCAACGAGATGGTTTACAGCATCAATTGTACACCTTTGTTGTCCAACTGAGTCAGGAGAGCTCTGATTCTTGTGTCACTGGCATCGGTTTGCAAAATAAAGGGTCTGCTGTAGTCAGGAGCACACAGCAGAGGGTCCTTGCACAGACTTTCCTTCAAGCTATCAAAGGCCAGGCTTTACTCCAATTAAGCTTCTTAGGCTACTTGGGTGATGTCAGAGCTGTCAAAAGGGCAGCTATGGTGCCACAGTCTGCAATGAGGTTTCTGTAGTACCTAGTGAGGGTTAACAAATCTCTCAGCTGTGTTTGCGTAGTGAGAGTCTCCCAGTCACGTACAGCTTGCACATTGCTGGGGAGAGTTTGCATTTGTCCACCTCCTAACTCATGACCAATGTAAGTGACCTTCCCCAGGGCTATCTGGCACTTGGTGGCCTTGATGGTGAGTCTGATATGGCAGACCCCGCATCTTCCGGAGTCGATGGGCTGGGGCCAATAACGTGGCATCGGCATCTCCCACTACAGCAGCCACTGCTGCATCTCCAACGTCCAACAGGGATGGGACCGACAGCACAGCATCTCCCGAAGTGGCCAGAGGAGGAGATGGCATCAACAACACTGCAGTAGTGCCTGAGGACAGAGAGCCTAGGGAGGCCCATGCTGCCAGCAATGCCGCAGTAGTGGCTGTTGATAGAGAGCCTTGGGGGTTCACATGCAGGCTATACCCAAGGCAATTGTAACCAATCAAGTTACCAACGTCACGTCATGCCTTGTACAGCAGGTTTGTCAGGCCATGCATATATCACATCTAAAGACAGCCATTTAGCACCCCCGAACAGATGATCCTGTGGAGTGATACAACCAGACAATAAAACAAATGTTGCAAAAAACCCTGAACGATACCTGCCGGTATTGGGACAGAGTGGTACCCTTGATAGTATTGACAATATGGAATACACCTCAATCGTCCACAGGGTTCTCCCCATTCCAACTTTTATTTGGGAGGCAGCCCAGTCACTGCTTGACCTACACAAAGAAGAATGGGAGGACCGTCCAGCTCAGGAATCAAACTATGACGGAGTATGCACAAAACCTAGGGAAGCATGTTCAAACCCTACAAACAATAGCCCAGGAGAATCTACAAAAAGCCCCAAAACTGCAGAAGACATACTACAACCCGAAGACGCATCTATGCACCTTTTAGGTGGGTGATAAAGTATAGTTTTGTTTGCGGTAGAAAAGGTCCTAGCTCCTGTAATTGGCTCGTATTGTACCTGAAGTGCTAGAAGAAAAAAAATACATGTGTGATCCCACATACCTCAGAGAGATGCATACTGGGCTGACCACTGAGGGTATCAAGGAGTTACTGAAAAACCCCAACGAGATGGTTTACAGCATCAATTGTACACCTATAACAAATGCATTTCTTCAAAACATGGGAAAACAACCAAAGCATATCATGTAATACAGACCATACCCAAAATGCTAATTTAACAGAGGCTGTACCGTATCCCTGAGGCATGAATCCAGGCAGTGGAGAACGAGGTGAAATCTGTGTTAGATTTGGGGGTAATAGAGCCATCCACCAGTTACTTTTGTTCTCCCGTAGTGATGGTTCCAAAACCTGACATCTCTTTTGCCTGGATTTCAGACATCTGAATAGCATATCTCACTTCAATGACTATACAATGCCATGTATCGATAATCTCTTGGAACTACTGGGTCAAGCCCGGTTTCTCATAACCATTGACCTGACCAAAGGGTATTGGCAGATACCATTAAGGAAGGAAGACCAAGAGAAGACAGCTTTTGCTACCCCTAGTGGGCTTTCCCAATTCACTGTTTTACCCTTTGCATGGAGTCCCAGCCACGTTTCAGAAAATGATGGACAAACGGTTACATGGACATAGCACATATGCGGCTACTTTAGACCACATAGTCATTCACAGTGCCTTATGGGACGAGCATCTTCGTCATCTGGAGTTGGTCTTAGCAACACTACAGTCAGCAGGACTACATGTCAACCCAGGAAAGACCACCATGGCTGCCTTCCAGGCCAAATATTTTGGGTACCTGTTTGGCAATGGTACTGTGCGGCTACAAACTGACAAGGTTGACACCATCAATTGCATCCGGTTCCCTGCCACTGCTAGACAGATAAGAACCTTTTTGGGATTCATTGGGTATTATCGGAGGTACATTCCACATTTCACCACTATGGCAGCACCACTTACGGATCTGCTGAAGAAAACGTCTTATCTGTCAGGCCCTCGAAGAGAGGCCAGGGCGAGAACCTTTCCAGTAATAAAAAAAAAACTAACAACCCGAGCCGTCCTGCATTGCCCAGACTTCCCTGAACCCTTTGTTCTGCATATGGATACTTCACGTGGCAGACTGGGGGTTCTGCTAGTTCAAGGACAAGGTGATGTGGAAAGACCCATTTTGTTCATCAGTCGTAAGCTGCTTCTACAAAGACCAGATATGCCACCAACGATAAGGAAAGTCTTGCAGTAAAATAGGCTATGGAGTTGTTGCGTTATTACCTACTTAGATGCCACTTCAAGCTACTTACCGATCATGCCCCGTTGGTCTGGTTAGCCTTAGGACATTAATCCCAGGATTCTATGGTGGTTTTTGTACTTGCACCCATTTTCATTCACCCCAATTCAAGTTCCTGCACACTGGTCGGCTCAGGTGGATTTTATGTCACGTTTTGTTCCCTTGCCCCAACATCAGGGCTTGGAGGGGAGGTATGTGATATGGCAGCCGCCAACGCATCTCCCGTAAATAACGGGCCATGTCCGCTAACTTAGCATCGGTATCTCCAGCTACACCAGCCGCTGCTGCATCTCCCATGGTTGACAGGGCCGGGGATGACAGCTAATCATATCCCACAGAGGCCAGAGGAGGAGACACTGCTAACAACGCTGCAGTAGTGGCTGAGGAAAGAGAGCCTAGGGAGGCTTGTGATACCAGCAACGCTGCAGTTGCAGCTGTTGACATAGAGCCTTGGGAGGCTCGCATGGAGGCCACAATAGTAGCTAATATGTTAATAGCGCACACGAGGCAGAAGCTGCCGGGCTCTGGAGCTGGGATGCTGCACCAGGCAAGGGCATTTGCCCCACAGGTGGGAAGGCGGTCGGACCCCAACCCTACTTAACAGCATGCCAAATCAGCATAAGTCAGGCCCACAACCCCAAGACCTGCACCAATACCCTGCATCACAAAAGGAACTGCAGAAAGAAGAATGCAGAGAGACAATTTCTTACCGGGACAATGCATACAGCAAAACCAGAAGGGCAACTTGTAAAGGGAAAATTGGGATCAGGAACTGCTCTTTTGTATGTGTGGTGGTGGTGGGAACCTCCTGGGACTTTACCCATTCAGGGGAAGATAGTCGATTTAAAGGAACAGCCTGTATTGATGGATTGATTCATTCTTTTGCCAACCTTTGACAGAGGAGGTGGTGTGGGAAGGGAAACATTTCACCGTGGGCATATTAAGAAGTGAATCCATACCTGAGGAGGAGAAGAGCCCTAAAAACGAACTAGAAGACAGACAGATGAAAAGGACAGCCAAGAAAAAGACTGCAATGAGGTAAATTATAGAGAAAAGAACAAGAAATAAACGCCATTCATCTGCCAATTTGCCAATTTGCTGACTCAGGCTTATTTGTGAAACCACATTCCCCCAGTGAGGTTGGCCCTTTTCATGGCCTGCAACACCGTAGCCAAGTGTGTCAAATGCTCTTCCCAAACGGAACTGTAGACAGCAATGTCATCAAGGTAGGCCATGGAAAAGGCTTCCAATTCACTAAGAGCATGATTGACCAACCTTTGGAAGGTGGCAGGGGCATTCTTCAACCAGAAAGGCATAACCCTAAACTGATATTGCCCATAGGGTGTTGAGACAGCCATCTTCTCCTTGGCCTGGTCAGTCAGGGCTATTTTCCAATAGCCTTATTTGAGGCCAAAGGCTCTAAAAACTTGGTAGCACCGATTTGTTCCACAAGCTCATCAGGCCTAGGCAATAGGTGAGCATCAGTCTTTGTGACTGAATGTACTCCTCTGTAGTCCACACAAAACCCCCAATGATTGGTAGCTGCTTGGGAACTTACCTTTGGGACAAGGACCACTTGGCTGGAACTTGGACTGGTTGAGGTTTCAATGACACCCACATCCAACATCTTGAAGAGTTCTGCCTGGATGTGGTACTTTACAGTGTCTGACATCTGGTAGCATCTACTTTTGACAGGCACTTTGTTACCAGTGGCAATATTATGCCTGCATCATGGGGTGAGGCCTGGTGTGAGTGAGTACAGAGTGGCATACTGCTGGAGCAAAGCCCTGCAGGCCCTTGCAGCTCTGATGTCAGACGAGGAGAGAGATTCACTCTCTCCACTGAGTCATCCTAAGGGGTGATGTGTAGTAAGTCAGGAAGGGGCTCACTGTAATCTTCCTCTTGCCCTGAAGCTAGCAAGAGACATGAGACTTCCCCTCTTTGGTGGTAGGGCTTCAACCTGTTTACATGGAACACCTGAGGGACTCCTCCTGGAGTCCCCATGTCAACCAGATAGTTGCTTTTACCCATCTTGGAGATTATCCTGAAGGGTCCAGTCCACTTATCTGCCAAAGCTCTAGGCTTGGTGGGCTCCATTACAAGGATCTCCTGGCCAGGAGTCCAGTCCACCTGTGAGGCCTTAAGGTCATGCCAGTACTTGTTCAATTCTTAGCTACCTTAAGATTTGTTGATGCCTGTCCATCATCGGTGCCATCCTCCTTCTGAGGCCTAACGCATAGTCATCTACATGCTTGGCTGGACCTGCAGGTGTTGCTCCCTCACATTCCCTAACTAAGATGGAGCTCCTCACAGGATGAATGAAGAGGAGCCAAAGGGACTGAATCCAACACCTCCCTGAAGCATCTCCCTGTAGGCAAACAGTAGAAATGGTAATAGAAGGCCCCATTTCCTTCTCCTTGGCTCTTCCAAAGCACCCAGCATGCCTTTGTGAGTTTTGTTAATTCTCTCAAGCATACCATTGTTCTGGGGGTGGTAGGATGTAGAGAACGTATAAGTCACACCACACTCCTCCAACAATGTCTGCATTTAGCTAGACATAAAGTTATTCTGACAGAGACCACCTCTTGAGGGAAACCAACTCTGGTGAAAAGACACAGGAGGGCCCTGGCAGCTATTCTAAAAGTTATGGTCCAAAGAGGTATAGCTTCAGGGTACATGGTGGCATGATCAACCAGTACCAACTGATGGGGTCTAGGGGACCAACAATGTCGATGCCCACTCTATCATATGGTATGCCAACCACTGTCAATAAAGGTGGGCTGAGGGCCCTTGCTTGGTCTTCTTAGTGCCAAGATGACCAGCTAAGGGCACCTCTTGAGCCAACTGTAAAAGAAACATAGATTGTGGCTTGGAGGTAACACCCAGCTTTTCAGAGCACTACACTGAATTCACTCCAGTTTCATTCAGGGCTGTCCAAGGCATTGTGTAACACAACCAAAACCAAACACCCACAACACATAATTTGAGTTGATTTCCAAGGGCTATTCATTAAGCCTCAGATGGAAATAGTGAAGTGCTTTCACTCCCTTGAATGTCCTAGAACAGAGAACAGGCTACAAGGTCAACTACGAATGGGAAACTTTGGCTCATGGCCGATCTGGTGAGAGATGATGAACTAATTGGGATAGTAGGTAGGAATCCAAACTGATCTAAGCACCTGGGTTTCGGTTTCCTTACGTGCTTCTAGCCGAGCTGAAAGACCAAGGTTAGGTAAGAATGCCAACGAATCAGGAGGTCTATGGGGAAACCTGCTATACAATGTTGCATAGACCAATCTGCTGTCATTTTATTAACTATAATCAGTATTATATGTATTTAGAGGTAGTTCAGGGGTTGTCCAACAGATAAGAGATAGCCAATCAATTATTAACCCATATATATATTCTATAAGTAGATATGTTCCCCTAACCAATTCCTTCCGCTAATACATTTTATGGTTTGCCACGTTAGATGACATCATAGATTATGCATGTTGGGGTATAAGACCTCTGTGTGATCAAGTTTGTGTGTGAGTGTGCAAGCATCCATCTGATGTTTGCCAGTGACCCAGCTTTATTAAACTGAGAATAAAGTAGTACTTTGCCATATTGCTTGAGTCTGTCCAGTTATTTAGTCTGAGATCTTTATTGGTAATTGCATCTAGCACAAGAGACACTTCAAGGTACTAGAGCACAACAACATACAGTGTACATGTAGCTAAAACATGCACTTGACAACCGAAAGAAATTGCAATATAATAAACACTATTTAGTAACATGTATAAATAACATCAATAAATGAACAACGTATACAATTTTCAAACTTAGGATCATTTATTATAATATTTATACATTACAAAAAACATAAATACAAACATCCAATTTCTATTAATAATTATTACAAAATAATGTAAAATAATGTAAAATGTAATTGTAGCAAAAGCAAACCAAATGTAATGCACATTTCTTTAAAATATAAATCAATAAAATGGTTTGTTGAGAGAGGTGACCTAGAATTTCAACAGTGACTCCACATTTTAACTAGGGCTCCACATTTCAATAAGGATAACAGATTGATCCCCGCAGTGAGCAAGAGTGTGAGACTCAGGCGTGAGACTCAGGCTGAATCTAGTAGATGTCAGTATTGGGAATGCATAGAACACATGCCAGAAAAATGAAGGTTTTGAATTTGGCATTGCATAACATGATGTTATCAGCAAGAAGAAGTGAGTACTATTTTTCTTCTTTAAACTTAATGAACAAATAATAGTCCTTGAACACCAAAGAGACTTAGAGTGTGTTGTGTTCTTTTCTAAAAAATGGATTGATGAAGATTTAACTGAGTGTATATTGTTTTATTCTGCATTTTAGCTGCTGTACACAAATTAAAAAGCCGACTGACAGGCTTTCCTTTCCTCCTGAAGAACTGTCTGCCTAAATAAGACAGTGAAACACGTGTCGAGGATGTAAGGATGTAACTTTACTTTAATTTAAAGGTTATAAGGATGTTACTTTAATTTACCAAGAATGTAAGGATGTTCCCTTAATCCATTTGAGAAAGTGAGGAGAAAGACTCCATATTTTGTGTTACAATTTCAAGAATAAAACAACATATGTATTAAGCAAATCTAAAGCAGCAATACGATTCGTTATTGGAGCCAGAAATGAACTAACAGCTGATACAATCGGTTCTCACTATATGCTAAGTGGAAACTCGAAGGAGGGCACAATGAATTCGGTTTCTGCCATTTTCTGTGAGCATTTCTTACCTCATCATACAAGCCTGGATGGCTAAGCATGGACTCTGTAAAAATGATGATAAGACAGAGTTACTTCTCTTAGTATCCCAAACAAAACTCAATAAATTAGATGGACAGTTTACCTCCTTCAACAATGACAGTAACATAATTAAGGTCTCTAAGGATGTGAAAACATTAGGCATCTATATTGACTCTGCACTAAGTCTAACAAGACAAATCAATGCAACAGCTTCCTCTATGGCCTACAGCTGCTAATTAATTACTGCTTGTAGACCTTTCCTAACCACTACTAATTGCATATTCATAGCCAGAGCATTAGTTCTTTTAAATCTTGATTATTGAAATGCACTCTACCTGGGAACTAACCAACAGAACTTAAATAAGATGCAAGCTATACAAAACAAGGCCATTAGATCAGTGTTGAACATGCGGAGATCGCAACACATCTCCGAATCTAGATGCAACCTGAACTGGCTATCTGTCAATCAAAGGAATGCATTCAAAACCCTGTCACTTACACATAAGTGCCTCGCAAATCTAGCACCTAGATATTTGGCCAACAATTTCTGACGTAACATTTCAGATCGCCCTACCACATCTGCACAGGCACATTGCCTCAAGATTCCTAGGTTCAAACTCAGAAGACAGGAGGTAGCAGCTTTCCTGTACTAGCAGCTAAAATGTGTAACTCTCTTCCTATAACGTTAAGAACAGAACCCACCTACCATATGCTCAGGAAAAACGTAAAGATGTGTCTACTTGCGCAAGAGAATTACAAGCTTTTCTCTCCACTTATCTATGTGCTTGTACCCTTGTTGCACTTTAATTGTACTTGTATTTCACTAATATGTATGTAACTTTGCAACTATGTAACTATGCAAGAAACACACCCAGATGCCTCAGGGCTTAATGCGCTCTACAAATAAATAAAATACAAATACAAATAGAAGGTTAGCTTGGAAATGCAATAGATAAAATGTGCAGAATTAAGGCTGCGCTGTTTTTGAATGAAGACATGACAAGTCAGAATTGTGGAATGTGAAATACATTTTACGCAAAACTAGTTTATTGTTTAAAATACTTTCAGAGCAGGAACCAGCAAGGAGATGTAGCTATTCGCATCCATTGCTACCATTCTAAGCAGCCAGGATGAACATGGTCCGAATGTTCAAGAGGCTTGGCTGAGTCCCAAGGGAGGTGTTTCTGATTGACATGTTATGTCACAGAAAAAAAGCTTGCTCTCTTACATTTCATAAAGGTGCAACTTTTATACAGGGCAGGCTTGGGGAAAGAGCTTAAAAAGGCTGACAGGAAGAGGCTCACTCTCTTGAGCTGGTGCAGGCATCTCAGAAATGTCTAGGAGTCATGGGCACTCTTAATCATTGGCTGACCCTGAGGGCGTGTGACAAGTGCTGACAGGCCGGCTGAGGAAAAGATTTCATGGGCTCTTTTCAAACCAGATAAAGAATTATTCTCTCTGGCAACTGGACTGGGGTCATGAGCAGTCCGGGGTCCACATAATTAAGCTTCATTCTTGGTGAGTGTCAGGTTAATTGAGGTGCGTGTAGCTTTAAAATCACAAGTGTAGATGTCAATTTTGCATGGGTTTTACATATCAGGCATACATATCAGGCATCCTTAAGTCTGTTTGCTCCCCATTATACTGACATGAAGTGTTTTTCCCTGCAGGATTTGTTGCCAAAAATAATAATTGCAAAGGATAGAAGTTACCACTTTCAGAGCTAAGTGTCTTAAGGTCGTTGTAGAGTGGTCTCTGCCAAGTTAGAGGTGCGAGAGAGGGCTACAGTAATTCTCTGAACTTCTATAGGGATCATCGTTGCCTAGGGTGGGAGAGAGGGCTACAGTAATTCTTTGAACTTCTATAGGGATCATCGTTGCCCAGGGTGAGAGAGAGCAAAACATGTGCTAAATAATGCTGCTGAAACTGTAAATGCATTGTATTATTCTAACAGAGTGTGAAGTCAGCATGGGCAAATGAAAAAATCCATAAATCATTTTAATGCACTTTATTTTCTGTTTTATATTATTCATGAATCTCAACTACTTATACATTGCTTGCAAAAGAAACAAATCATCTCTGGTATTTATGTAAGTGCCCTGGTTTCTTGTGTTTTCATGCAGAGGTGAAGTAAGTGGTAATCACATTTTACTGCAGGCGGTATTTCACTGTATCACATGTGGTAAAATGCAAAGCAAAGATGGTCACTGTAAATTGTGTTCTTCTAAGAGGCTCTGAATGAATGCTCATATTTGGTTTACATGGTAAATGTATTACATGGTAAATGTATTCTGAGATACTTCCAAAAGGGCATAACGTGGTATTGTAAATAAAATACTGCAAGGGAATAAAATCATAATTTATAGTGAACTAAGTCCAGTCTTTGCTTACCATTAGTGATCCCAGTATAAGAGCAGTTATTAGGTGGTACTCTGAAGTAAGGCTCACCACTATACCACAAAATATCAAAAATACCACCAAACAAAAACACCACCCAAAAATACCTCTAACAACTTTCACACTTTTATCAAACACAAAAAAATATTTCTAAAACAAATCAGGCCACTTTAAAACATATTTCAACACAAGCAAAATATTACACAACAAAAACAGGGTGAGTTAAGGTTACCATCATATTTGATTTAAACCTAATTTTTTTTAACATATTCATTATATATTTATATGTTGTTACCTTAATGTTATGATTTTGTTTGTTTGTAGACTTTACATGTTTGTTGGTTTAACCTTAACTCTTTTGTAAAATTACTTGTTTAAAACACACATATATATTATATATATATATAACTTTAGTTAACAGAGAGTTAAGGTGATCAGGTTCAACTTAGCGAAACCCTTGAAATTCAGCGGGTGTGGGAAGTCTTAACTTGGCATCCCCCTGTTACAAATCCCATGAGCACATACATATTAAAGAGTGGGGATTCACAATGGCATAAACCATGGCCTCATGGGGGACATCTAGGGGAGGTCACTGAGATAAGATAGTGCTCAATTCTGACAGGATCTAAATTTCAAGGGTTTTGTTGCATTGAATATGACCACCTTAACTCTTTCTTAGCTGAAGTATTTTTGCTGAATTTCAAGGGTTTTGTTATACTGTAGTTTCTTCAGGACCCACTAGCCACGGCATTTGGCTTCACATGATATCCCTATGGGAATGTCTTGCATCAAGCCAAAACAAATAGCAGCTTTTAATTTCTGAAAGCCACTCAACCTCTGTGCTGCAAAGCACTATAGGATATATCTAATACCTTTTTGGGACCAGAGGACACCCCATTCTCCCCAAAAATATTTTTAAAGCTGCACATTGCTTAGAATTTACCAGAAACAACTTAAAAAATATAACTGGTAGAGGCTTGTCCTAGCTCTCAATGCTAATTATATGCAGATGTTTTGGAAAATTGTACATGGTCCTAATTCTGGGAAACCTATTTTGGTACCTCCAAATCAGATTGGGAAACATTAATTAGGAACTCTATAGGTGTCAAACCACTGACCACCTGTTACTTTAAATTAAGCTCTAGTAATTGGACACTTGAACACTCTTGATCTGATGTATTTAAAATTGTAATATCTATACAATCTTCCAGAGCCCCAGAGCCTGATGGAATTTACAATGCCCTCTTAAAACAGAACTCCTGATTGTAGGCACTAACTCTAAGACATATTGTTATGGCCATTAGTGATTAGGGGACACTACCTGCTAGTTGGACAGACAGCATCATAGTCTCGGTCCAGAAGTGAGTTAGTCGCTCTAACCCTGGCAACTAGAGAATTCTTGCTTTGTTGGATGCACCAATCAAAATATTTGCTTGGATTCTGCTGGAAGAACCAAATAGCTGGGTTGAAGCGCACATTATTTGCCATACAATGAAAACAGGTTTCAGAAAGCGGACCCCACCACTGATAACATCCTTGCCTTGACTCACTGCATCGAAAGCGCTTGGCAGATTGGACACATTCCTAACTGCGTGCCCTTTATTGACTACTCTGCGGCTTTCAATACAGTGAAACTTGATGTATTCTGGCATAGATTAATCAGCTGAGGCATACCATCTGGGCTACTAATGATGATCATTATCCTTCACACTATCTATCACACCCAATTTACACACATGTAGGACCTAAGCAGGGCTGCATATTGGCCCTTTTTTGTTCAATCTCTACTTGTCAGACCTCTCTTCAGCATTCTCTACTGACAATATGCTACTGCCTAGACTGGGTCAGACTTGCCTATTATGGCTGGGGTATACAGATAACCTATTATTATTGGACTACATCCCCAAAGGTCTTCCAAAACACTGCTTGCCTCATATTCCATCACTAACTGCTTAAACGGTAACACTCAGAAGTCCAAAGTGATGATCCTAAACCCTGGTTCTTGTGTAACAAAAAATCATATTCCTGGAAAATAGACAATAACAAATTAAAGAACATTACACATTATGATTATCGGGATGTAACTATTAATGGGAAGTTAAAATGGATCACCCATCTTGATAACTTGACCTCCTCTTTTCAACAACTTTTAGGTGGATCAAACCTGCTCATCTCTAAAAATGGGGGCTGCTCGTTTATATCAGTCATTATTATTTACAGTTTGAAGATTCTGCCTAAAATATTGTTTGGCTCAGAAATCTGGCCACAGACTCACCTGAAGAAACTCAAACAGTTACAGAGTTATTGTCTTAAATCTCTGCTTAGACTCCCCATGCAATACCCCAGAGAATATCTACTCTTAGAGTTTGGTGTTGATGTGGTGATCCCCAGCATAGCCAGATGCAGACTTGCTCTATATTGGCAATTACTGTATTCTACTCCTAATACCGTTCTACTTGAGATCACCAACAGCATGACTCCTTCTATCATGGGAGCACGCCACATCTGCCTAGTGCTGCTTACGCAAGTAAATAAATGGTGTGATTGATTTAACATTGAACCCAAAACTGATAATAAGCCTACCTTTAAAAACTATACAAAAATGTAATCAAGCAATTCTATAATGAACAAAATGTGGTGGATCTCGGTAAAGTTTTGTGTGCACTAACCACATGTAAAATGATCCTGATGTAAATGAATGCCTTCTCCAATAACTGGATCCTTAGTGAATATCTTAGGATGGAAGTTTAACCTTGTAGACACTTATACTAAGTTATTGGGAGTAAGCTAAAGATCCCTAGAAAGGATTTGTGACTCACTTGTGTTGGAAACCCTAAAGCATATCATACTCGACTGTGAGAGTTTGACACAGGCATGTAGAACCACTTCTTTAGCCTATGATAAGCCTGACCTCTTTACCAATTCAAATGAACTGGTGTTGGAGGCTTTCTTTCACGGCAATGACCTATCATTTAACCAAACACTGGATGTTTATAAAAAAAATATGTTAAATATGTTAATATCATAACCCTATTTGTCTGTTATTTGATTTCTGTTTTTATTTATTTGACGTTTGATGCATATGTATAAAAAACCTTACTGCTTGTATTAAACTTAATTTAAAGAAATGGTACCCAACCCGTGAGAATTGTGAGAACCTCGATTGCATTTCTATTTCAGTGTGCACAAAGCCTTTTCAAAATACACTTCTCATGCTTAACAGTTAGTTATGCTTTTGCTTTAAATTGTTGTGTCCTCCATGACTGTATTTTTAAAATAATGCATGAGAATAAGTGACAAGATGCTATGGGCACTCATTTTGGTGATTTGTAAATGGGACATGTTAAAAATCGGGCTTTTGCTTGGTTCTTCTATTTCTGTGCTTTCTGCATGGAAGAAAAGAATAAAGAAAAGTTTTTGAATGCACATTGTTTTTGTGACTTTCAGTGAAAACAGAATAACCTTATCATGAAACCTGAAAGCTTCAAATAATGCTCTGTATATTTCCAATTATGCTTCAAAGAGAATGTGTCAAAGCAAATAGATGTGAATGAACATTTGTGAAATGCATCTGTGTCCAATTTAACAGGAATGTTCCAGGCATATTGGGACTTCCTTGGATTGAGAGTGGTTCAAATCATAGGTAAATTATGCAATTTATGATACAACTGTAGGGCTCTGCAGGCTCACCAAGTCGATCACCAGCCACACCACGTGGGACCGAGGCCTGGGCATCAGCAGAAGCTACCTGCTGCTCCAGTCCGGATTCTCCCCCCCCTCACCAGAGCCAGTGAGATGCAGTCGTCAGCTGGCCTATCCTCCATGGTCGAAAATTCGGGTAAGTGCTCTACAGGTATTTATCTTCTGGGCAGGCATGGAGCTGGCTTAGAACGTGGCATTGCCCTGCTCTTTACTCCAACAAGTAAAATTGACAGTGCTGCATTAGTGATATTATCAATTGTCTCAGTGGCTTTAGAATTGTTTCAGTTCTCTGTGTAAGCCCCATTACTGTTTTTAGAATAAAACCTAGTAGTATGTACCTGTAAATTAAGGTAAGTCATTCCAGTACAGCATATATACTGCTCACGTTTTCTAGTGCAGTGAAATCATTGCAAAACAATTGACCTACAACATAATGTTATAAAAAGGACATATATAATTTCTTAAGGGTCACCCAGTACATAAAAAACAGACAATTTCAGTAGGATCAATAAAGTTTCTAAATCCTAAGGACTCCGCTTAAATTAAACATACATTTAATCATATAAAATGATTAATTAATCTAGCATTCTCATACAAAATGCAATATGTATAGGTATATGGGATAAAGTACACCATATTGTATATTATAAAGATATTGCAAGTTACCAACGAGTTCTGTGACCATATAAAGGCACGAGATCACAGGCTGAGTGCATTTATAAGTTCATGGAACTCTGAGGTGACGTGCAACATTCTTATAATTTACGCTAAGAGGTACTGTATTGCTTATAATACCAGTTTGTTTTTTTAAGAAGAAAACAACAGGGGATTTGTGTGCCCTTGAATCCGTGAAGATTTCTTTCTCTTTGAACTTTGCAGATTACTTCAAAAAGGGTGGGGTGTTCAGTTTTCCTTCAGAGCCTTTTATATTACTGCTTTCAGTGTATCCTTTCAAATAACTCACAGAGCTTCATAGTAAAAGACATTTGTATCACTTTAATTAAGCCAAAGAGCTTGTGGACAGGGAATGTGTATATCACTTTAAAAATGTCACAGAGCTGTTTACAGAGAACTGTCAAGGGACTTACTCTGCAGGATACTGCTGAAATGTCAACAGTAGATTTCGGATGGTATTTTACGAACTGTGGTAGTTTAGGTCTGTGTTTGTGCCAAACTTTCTCAGCAGCAGGCCATGCCAGGATACACTGCCATACTGTGGCATTAAGACGCGAGGCGGCGGGCCAATACTGCCCCAGGTAATGCCCCTGGGGCCGTAGTTGCAGGCCCGAGCATAGTGCTAATTCAAATAAATAAATAGTAAATAAATGTATCCAGCAGAACGTGTTTCTGTTTTTTTATGTACCGATTGTTTCCCCCTAATTTCTGTTGTTATGAGACTACCCCTCTTCTTATGGGTTATGTTTAAGGTTCTCCCAGGCCATGCAGATCGTGCACGCAACAAAACAACAAGTCCTTTTGAAATGGACAGGCTTGAAATGGACAGGCCACAACATCTTCATCAGTAAGATTTATTTTTCCGTATGACTGCAAATTGCAAGAAATGTCCAGCTATCCAATCGACTTTTCAGTCTCAAGGACTCAAATATGTCCTTCATACCAGCTACAATGAAAATCACCAGTGTAGTTAAAATACCATCATTTAATGATACCAACGATGTTCAGATCTCCAGCGGTACATCAATAAACTTCTTTAAGACCAATTGGAGACCGCTCCATTGACTTCGACCTTCTGAATACTGTTGAAATCACCATCCTGAATTTGGTGAGACATTCTCCACTCCATGCAGACACTGAGATACTCAGGCTCTCCCATCAATTGATCATGTGATCAGTTCACGTGATTTATGGTTTGCCACATTAAGGTCCCCTGGGCTTTTGGGAAACGTTTGAGATATGATGTTTGTTCATATTCTAGTATCTGTGTCATGTTTGATTGCTTGCCAGCTCAGTGTGTATGCCAGATTTTCATATATTTCACTATGTTATATAAACTGGGATATAACTTCTTGACATGGTTGTGGCATAGCACTGAAAGTTGGGGCAGAGAGTGGCGATGTGGTGGGCAAGGAGTGCCAGATACTGGTTGAACAGCCAGGGAGAGAGATTACATCCCTAGGGGACACCACAGGTAGAGAAGAAGATGTCAGAGAGGACCCCAGTTGGACCTGAGAGGGTCGATTGGAAAGGAAAGAGGTCAGCCATGCCAAAGCCTGACCAGTGATAACCAGGTTATCACGGAGACGGTTGAGCAGGATGGCATGGTTGACAGTGTCAAAGGCAGAAGAGAGATCGAGCAGAATGAGAACACACGGAGTGTTGGAGTCAAGGTTCGAGAGCAGGTCCTCACAGATGTTCAGGAGAGCAGTTTCTGTGCTTCTGGCAGCTCTGAAGCCAGATTGATGGTCATGAAGACTACCAACAGATTCAGCATGGAGGTTGAGCTGGGATATGGCCAGTTTCTCCAGGAGCTTGCCCAGGAAGAGAGTGATGGAGATTGGGCGATAGTTAGCCGGGCAGGCGGGGTCGGAAGAGGGTTTCTTAAGAAGAGGGTGCACAAGGGAGTGCTTAAGGGGGGATGGGAAGACTCCAGAGTAAAAGCAGTGGTTGCAAAAGTCAGCCAGGGAAGGAGCCAGGGAGTCGATGTGGTCCTTGATAGTTTTGGAGGAGCAGGGGTAAACCTGTTTAGACGAGACTTTCATAGATCGGACTGGTCTGGAAACCTTGTCAGCAGAAAAAAGGGGAAAGGCAGAGAAGGAGGGAGGAGGGGTGGCTGCAGAAGGGCCAGAGGAAGAGCCAGGAAGAGATGGAGGGAGGTGATAGGAGGAGAGTGTGGACAGGATGTCCTGAGGTTTAGAGATGAAGTGAGAGGCCAGTGCAGTGCAGAGGGCCTGGGAGGGGACAGGAGAGGTAGAGACTGCAGCAGGGTTGGCAAGCTCCTTGCAGATTTTAAAGAGTTCGGCCGAGTTGTTAGATGCAGCAGAGATGCGGGCTTGGATAAGGGCTCTCTTCTTGGTGAGAACGGAGAGACAGTATTGCCTTTGGAGCAGGCAGCAGGCCAGTTTGTCAGAGGATGTACATGAAGCACGCCATTTCCTCTCTGCCACCCTGCACTTGCGTTTTAGGGTGACGAGATCCGAGTCATACCAGGAGTTGCATTTGGCTTTGGGCTGCAGGCGGATTCTCATGACAGGGGCAAGGATATCAAGACTATCAGATATAGCAGAGTGGAGTGTGGAGAGGGCCTTCCACGTCCTTCTCCACCTAGCTGGAGTCAAGAACACCATGGCAGACTCCCTACGCAGGGAATTGCGCTCCTGCCATTGGTGGGAACTTTGGCAGAACCAGGTAGACTGCATCTTCGCCAAGTGGGGCGGGCCCCAAATTGATCTGTTTGTAATGGCGGGTGAACTCCAAATGCCAGAAGTTTACCAGCAGATTCCACCAAACAAGGAGCCTGAGGGACACGTTCTCCTTCCCGTGGGAAGGGATGTTTCTGTATGTGCTTCCTCTGTTGCCTCTATGTGACATGCACAAGAGTTTTCGGAAGACTTCTCAACTGTTCGTGAACTTTGGTCCTGTGAATCATGGGTCAGGGTGGGAGTCAGGGAGGGGGGGCAGCGAAAGCCTCAATTGACACGCGCTTCATGGGTCGGATGACCGAGAAGGTGGGTGGCAGTGATGAGGGTGGCTTTGCCTGTGGGGTAGGGAGGGTGAGGTGGGAGGATAGGAGAAAGTGATCACTCCAGGAGAGGGCTGTGTCAGGGTGGGAGTCAGGGAGGGGGGGGCAGCGAAAGCCTCAATTGACACGCGCTTCATGGGTCGGATGACCGAGAAGGTGGGTGGCAGTGATGAGGGTGGCTTTGCCTGTGGGGTAGGGAGGGTGAGGTGGGAGGATAGGAGAAAGTGATCACTCCAGGAGAGAGGAGTGGAGAGAGGGACAGAGAGGGGAAGGTCAGAAGAGATCAGAGCATCAAGAGTGTGCCCTGCAGAATGGGTAGGCCCAGACGGGAGAATAGAGATTGAGAGAGAGTCGCAGAGGTCACGAAAGAGTCCAGAGGGGGGACAGGAGGCATCCAGGTGGATGTTGAAGTCACCAAGGAAGAGGAGTTGAGTGGTTGAGGCCAGGAGTGAGGAGGAGAGGTCAGCCCACTCAGAGAGGAAGGAGGAAATTTGACCAGGTGGCCGATAGATAGTAGCCACTGTAAGGGAATAGCTAGGAGAGAGAGAGAGTCGGAAGGCAAGACACTCAAAAGAGAAGTAGGTCTGCGTAGGAGTGACAGTGGCAGGAATCCACTCAGGGAAGATAAGGGCCACACCCCCCCTGCACGGTTGGGCCTGGGCACGGAGAGCATCTTGTAACCGTCAGGTAGGAGTCTGTCAAAGCTGGTGACAGAGCTGACCGTGAACCATGTCTCAGTGAGACAAAGGACATACAGGTCCAGTTCCTCAAAAAGGTGACAGATATCAGAGGAATGTTTGATGGCAGAGCGAGAGTTAAGAGTGGCAATGTGGAGAAGGTTTCCATCCTTGAAGGACTTCCGGGAAGGGGTACAGATCAGAGGTACACCCTGCGGAGGTGTAGAAGAAGGAGGTGAAGAAGGAGCAAGAGAGGGGGCAGGGAGGGAGGGTAGAGGCAAGGTAGCCGAGGACAGAGGAGGGGGGACAGCAGGAGAGGAAAGGAAGTTGATGAGGCGTGGGAAGCGTCTATCAAAGAGGTGAAGGTTGGCCTGAGGGCCTTGGACCAAGACGGTCCCATTAGCGTAGACATTAATGATGGCCTTAGAGGAGCAGAAGGGGGCCAAGAGGACATCCCAATGGGTGCCACCATTAATGGGAGAAGAGGAGAAAGGAGAGAGCACAGAGACCATATGAAGGGTCCATAGGTCAGGCGAAGGCACAAAAAAGAGGATGTCAGTAAGAGTTTCCTTGGAGCAGGCACTAGTGTAGGTGTCAGCGATAGGGAGGCCTGGGTTGGAGACCAGGATGTCGTTTTTAAACTTTTTCCTACCAGATTTAGTGAGGAGAGCAGGATAGTCAATAGAGAAGCAGTTAGAGAAGATAGGCGAGATAGAGAGCACCATGGAGTAGGAGGGAGTGGGGGGGAAGACAGACGATACGAAAGCACGAAATCAGGAAGTGAGCGGCAAGGCCAAGTTTACCACTTTTCAGAAAAACAACAGTAAATGCATATTAGGTACACCCAGTGGAGAGGCCACCTAAGTTTGAGAAACCTGCAAGGGGTGAAAAACCCCAGTTTACCACATTATAGAGAACAACAGTAAATGCGTATTAGGTACACTCAGTGGAGAGGCCACCTAAGTTTGAGAAACCTGCGAGGGGAGAAAAACCCTAGTTTACCACATTTTAGAGAACAACAGTAAATGCGTATTAGGTACACCCAGTGGAGAGGCCACCTAAGTTTGAGAAACCTGCGAGGGGAGAAAAACCCTAGTTTACCACATTTTAGAGAACAACAGTAAATGCGTATTAGGTACACCCAGTGGAGAGGCCACCTAAGTTTGAGAAACCTGCGAGGGGAGAAGAAACCCAAGTAGCCACAACTGTGGAAGACAGTGAGGTGAAGGCACCATGCGCATGAGGTGAACAGGTGTAGGTGGGGTGGGCCGGCAGAAGCTGGAGATAGAAGGCAAAACTGGCGCCTGGCGTCCCCTGCAGACACCTGCAGACACACAGGGAGCCGCAGCCGTAGGAGCCGCCCTTTGCCGAAGGGGGCCTTAGCCGAGAGGGCTGCCGGGCAGGGGGGCTGCCCAGGGGGAGTGGGATATAAGGCAGGGGGAGAGGAAGGGGAGGAGGGTGTGGGCGGGCAGGGAGTCGGGAAGGGAGAGGGGAAGGAGGACCAGGATGTGAGGAGGAGGGAGGGGGCAGCACAAACGCGCACAGAGCGCAGGCAAAAGCAAAACAAAGAAACAGAAGGAGGCTTACTGGAGCCCAACGGGGCTAGGAAGGCAGCCTCAGCAGCAAGCCACACGGGGCTACGGGCAACCGCTCGAACCCGCTCTGGCTCAACAAAGAAGCGAGCGTGGTGAGCGGTCGTTCCGTAGTCCCAGAGCGGCTGCGAGGACAACCAATCAGAGGGGGGGGTGGGTGGGCAGGGAGGCGGGAAGGGAGAGGGGAAGGAGGACCAGGAAGTGAGGAGGAGGGAGGGGACAGGGGGCAGCACAAACGCGCACGGAGCGCAGGCAAAAGCAAAACAAAGAAACAGAAGGAGGCTTACTGGCCCTCATGAAGAACCCTTGCACTACTCCAGCCAAACAGGATAGACTGAAGAATAAATATCAAGTGCCGGACACACACCCAATTGCCTGAGGTCGCAACCATCACCGGATTTGGTGGTATCAGCGGCCACGAGCAAATGGTCAGCTAACCCGTCCCTGTCGTATTCAGTCCCTCCGCACAGCGAGGGGAAGAAGCTGGACACCATAGGAAGGAAGGTGATTTATACAGCAGCATGGACAATCAAGGCAGCCAATGCACTGGTGATCCCAGCCAGGTACAACACGGAGCTGTAGTACAAGATGGGCCCTATTCTGGAGTTCCTCTCAGTTGATAAGCAGATGGAGGCTATCGCTCTTTTCCAGGAGGGGGAAGTTGCGTCTGATCATGCCATTACAGTGGCGTTGGATGTCGCTGACAAAGGGTTCCAGCAGGAACTCCAGGCGAAGGTGTTGGACATGCCCTTCAGTGGAGATAACTTGTTTGGGAAGGTCATGGACGAGTCCCTCCAAGCCATCAAGGTGGATACAGAGACCGCCAGTTCCTTGGGCACTCTTCAGCAGCAGCACCCTTCTTTTCGCTCCTCCAGGAGAAAGTCGAGCAGGCCATCCAAAGGTTTCTCCTCTTAGTACTATCAGCCTTCCAGATCCACGACTCAAGAAGCCTACAGAGGCCGTTCGAAGGCAAACGGTATCGGAGGACAGCTCTAAAACAGGCCTGAACCAGCCGGAACATCGGGCGTCCATGCATGCACCCCAGAGGGCAGCCGGCTGACAAAGTTAGTCAGTGATTGAAAGAAGATCACCACCGGCAGATGGGTTCTGGACACTCTCGCCCAGGGACACACCATGGAGTTTCAATGCAGGAATCTGCGGATCTGCGGATCCCTCTCGTTTCCCGTTTCCCGTCAGGAGCAGCACATTTCTTCACTCCTGGAGGAGGTATCGGCCATGCTGAGGAAAGTGGGATAGAGATAGTTCCCCAATGGCTCCTGCGCTCTGGAGTCTATTCCAGATACTTTCTAGTCAGAAAGAAGACATGGGGCTGGAGACCCATCCTAGACATGCAAAGTCTCAAAAAATACTTAAAGTCCCAAAGGTTCAGGACGGTCACGTTGCAGCATGTGCTCGGCCAACTCTTCGCCATTCACAAGAAACATGGAATGTTTCTGTATTTCAAAGTGAAGGGCCAGCACTACCAGTTCAAGGCCATACCTTTCGGATTGAAGTCGGTTGCAAGAGTGTTCACAAAATGCCTGATGCTGGAGGCCCATCAACGTCTATGGGGTATACATGTATACCTGTACATCGGCAACTGGCTCATCCGGGCCTGCTTGCAGGAGTTGGTCATCAGACACACGGAGGTGACCATCCACATACTGATGAGAGGGTAGCGGCCATTCAAGGGAAGGTGCAGCAGCTGTTGTCGATGAAGACAGCCATGGTGCGAACCATCATGTCGTTGCTCGGCATGATTTCATCCTGTGTCTACCTAATCCGGCTCTGCAGGTTGCAGATGCGACCTCTTCAGGAGTTCCTGGATGCTCATTGGCTACAGGTGTCCGGAAGCTTTGCGGACAAGATCCCGCTCGACAAGGAGTTCTGTTGAGCGACAGGGTGGTGGGGCGTCCGCTCCAACATTGCCCGGGGCTTAGGGTTTCAAAACCCACCATACAAGGAGACGGTCACCACGGATGCTACGCTGGAAGGCTGGGGAGCCCACACCGGACGTGTACACGCCAGAGGCCTGTGGCTGCCAGAGGAAAAGGATTCCATATCAACATTCTGGAGCGATGGGTAGTGTTCTGGGCCCTCAAGTCATTTCTTCCATGTCAGAAGGACAAGGTGGTGAGGATCTTCACGGTCAACACCACCACCATGTTCTACATCAGGGAACAGGGGGGCACTCGCTCCCCAGTGCTCTCCAAGGAAGCGCAGGACTTGTGGCGCTGGGCCGTCATACAAGAAATGTTCCTCGTCCTTCTCCACCTAGCGGGAGTCAAGAACACCATGGCAGACTCCCTACGCAGGGAATTGCGCTCCTGCCATTGGTGGGAACTTTGGCAGAACCAGGTAGACTGCATCTTCGCCAAGTGGGGCAGGCCCCAAATTGATCTGTTTGTAATGGCGGGTGAACTCCAAATGCCAGAAGTTTACCAGCAGATTCCACTAAACAAGGAGCCTGAGGGACACGTTCTCCTTCCCGTGGGAAGGGATGTTTCTGTATGTGCTTCCTCCGTTGCCTCTATGTGACATGCACAAGAGTTTTCGGAAGACTTCTCAACTGTTCGTGAACTTTGGTCCTGTGAATCATGGGAAGGCCTTGTCCAAGGCTTCCATCTCAAGGTGGCTCTCCGGCTGCATCATGCACTGTCATTAGTTGGTGAACCGACCGCTGCCCAGCCATCCGAGAGCCCACTCCACCAGAGCAATCACTGCAACAACGGTGTTCCTGTCTGGTGTGCCCCTGCCGGACATCTGCAGGGCGGCTACGTGGAGGTCCATGCACAGCTTCACGAAATTCTACTGCATTGACAGGGATTCCAGAGAGGAGACCAGAGTCGGCCAAGCAGTGCTACACAACCTGTTTGCTTTAGGTGAGTCTGTTCCAGAGGTAAGAGTTGATTGCTTCTATTGAGCCTTGCCATCTCCCATAGTTGTGTAATGTTGTACTGCTATGTATTAATTATTCATGAGCATGTGCATCCATGCCAAGCTCCATGCTGGAGAAAGAACAAGTTACTTACCTGTAACTATTGTTCTCCAGCATGGGTCTGGTATGGATTCACATGCGAAACCCTCCTCCATCCCCTCTGCGGCTCTTCTTGGTCATACTGCCACTTTACGTGCTTACAAAATATGAATATGGCTGCTAGAGGGGAGGCTTATGGAGAGGACTGTTATTGGACGGGGCAGGATGACCCAGAGGGCGGTGATTTGTTTGAAGGAGAAATAGTTTGTAAGTGAAAATGAAACCGATTTTTTCTTTTACCAAGGATTCCCAGCCTGACGACAGGGAATATTCATGAGCATGTGAATCCATGCCATACCCATGCTGGAGAACAATAGTTACAGGTAACTTGTTCCTTGTTAAACAACCCTGGCAATGTACGCCTCATTAAGGAGACGCACATATATACCAAGGAGTTAGCCAAACTTCTGCATGACTGGCTGGGTGCCACAACCTACTCATACGCAGATAGGTATTAACATTTGAATTCAGAAGAGTCTTAATGCTTCAATTTCCCCAACCATGGCTAATCATGAGAGAAGGTACCTTGCAGCCTCTATCAATATACAATATATGTCATTAACTATTGTCAGGATTGCCAATGTTTATTTAAAATAAGGGGCAAAAGAGGCGTAGCTTAGGAGCAATGGCTGCGAAAGCATAGTGACGAAAATACATTTTTGGCTTTTACAACACAAAAAGGTGTAGGAATTGATTGGAAGGGCAGAAGAAAGAAACAGCTGTTGGATATCTTGAAATGAAGGTATGTATTGGCTAATGAAGCATGTGTTCTGAGGTTCCTGATTGAAAGAGATGCACCACCTGGGTGTTAAATGTGGTTTTGGTGAAGCTGAAATTTCCTGCCAACCCAAATACCTAGAGAGTCTGAGCAGTTTTCAGTCTCTTTTCAACAAAGACAATTTGAAAGCAAGAAAGATTTATATTCACCTCTTACTATACAGGCCCTATATGGTGGCCATATGTTGCCTTTTTTATTTCAAAACTATTGATTCTATTGTCTGTTCAATTAGTCTTTTAAAGTTCCATATCTTTTACATTAAGTAGGTGATAATGGCCCTGACTGTAGACTGCACCTGTTGGTAAGCATACTACCAGAAGGAGTTGAAAGGTTTGAGTGAAGTGAGTTGTTGTGCCAGCTAGCCATGTTACCAAAGCGTAATGTTGGTACAAAAATGGCACCAAATAATAATATCTTGAACTGGGGATATCTGGTGCGAACAGCACTTTGTTTCAATGTGGAAGAATACTTACTTCCTTAGGAGTGCCTTGATCAACTTCCTCGGAGTTTCTCCAAGAGAGACCTCATTCTTGAGATAGCATGGTCATTTGACCCACACACATAGGGCCTGATTCACAGATCGTTTTCCAATGGGATTTCACCTTTGTAAAATGCTTCTGTGAATCAGGCTCATAGTGTTTCCAATGGGCTCTGAATCCCAGACTATCAGTATCTGGGTATTCCAGCAGCGGCCAACAGTCCCTTAACGCCAGTCGTTATTGTGAAGAGGTCATATTGGTTCATTTGATCAGTCAGAGAGCAGGCAGTCTCTTACTGTCAGGAATTTCCAGTCCCAACCTGGACGAAGACATGAGATCACATTTTATAACTAAGGAAATAAGCCAGCTTCCATTAAAATTGCAGTGCTATTCATGTCTTCCCCTTTTTGAATGCTGTATCCTCCTACTGGGACATCATGGTGGAGAAATAGGTAATTCATAATCAACAGAAGAAATCCCTACAGTGGTAAACAGAATTTGTTCTGCCAGAATTCTTGTTATTTTTTCTGTTTTGGGTTACTGACAGTGGCATTGGAGCCTTCCATATCGAATGTTTTGGATTTTTCCCTCATGCTGCCACCCTCCGATCCCTGCAATGATAATCCATGGAGGCAGCACAGGGTATGTAAAAAGGGCACAGTGGACCACACGAAACATAAACTTGTAGGTTGGTAGATTTAAATTGCAGAGTGTTTTCCATTTCAGAGTACCAGGGGAAATCATAGACAATTCGAGCTTTAGTCTTGTTGTCTATCAGACGACGTTCAGAACCTCTTGTTGGAACATATTTCAGTAGTTGATAGCTACCAATCTATAATTCTATATGTTTAATAAAGAAGGTATTTATTCTCGTTCTTTATTGTAGCTCTAGTAAAAAACAAATATCTTCGCACCTACTTGAGAGATCTGCATTGTGTTGCGTCCTAGTTCAGTACTTGAATGGACATTGATGAGGAAGTGTTCCAGTGAGGGACCCAAAGACGCCACATGTCAGAGAGCACATATAGGATATGATATGATATGATAGGTTATTTATAACCTTCTTGTTAGGCAAGATTGTCTTCAGTATTTTGTGAGAGATTGCACCAGCCTTGACCTCTTGGCAATAGTCAACCCAACCTTTGGTATAATTCTGTACTACACAAGTTGGTAGAGTGACTGAGCAGTCAGGCTTATCTCAAGAGGGGTCAATGTGAGCTGTAGGATTATCACACAGAGACTCACAGGGACAAGTATTCAAATAAACTCTTACACTCAAGGTTTCTTGATTAAACAATTATTAATTTATTTAACATTCAGTTGAATAATCCTTCTATAGAAGGGAGCAATATATATATGCAACACAAAAATATACTTCAAAATACACACTTTCCGTTTCTTTAAATCAGTAAATACCCATTTGGGTTGGCACACATATTCTTCCTACATCCTGAGGTGACTTAAATAACTAGGACACCATGGACATTAATATATCACTGGTACATTAAGAGCAATACTGAGATTAGTGTCAAAAGAAGAAGTTGAGGGAATAAAACAATGGTTAACAAATATTTTTAAGCAGGTAAGTACTTTTTGAACCCTCCAATGCAAAGTAAACTAACCCTTTCCTGGGGGAAAGGTAAAGCACCAAGTCAGAGGTAAGAAGAGTCTTTCAGGAAGCCAGGACAGCCAATGTTAGTTGAGCAAAAGTCTAGGTGAGCTAAAGCACTTCTTACAGGTAGGTAAAAAGTCTTGCACAATGTTTTAGAAGTTTTCTTATAAAAAATGAAATCCCTGTATGGCCACAAGCTGGGAGGCTTGTGAGGGGCAAAGCTGCAAGCAACTCTGCAAAGGCAACCAAGACATGTCTCAACTGAGAGCTAGCAAGGCTACACAACAAGAGGTAAGTCCCCTTAGTTTTACAGTACCTTTGGTTAGAAGAAATTGGTTCCAACTGGCTTCTGTTACTGTGTAGGTCTGCAGTTCCTGTTGTTCCTGGACCTCAGTCGTGGGGACATGAGGGAGGACATCTGGGGACTCCTGCACTACAGATGGAAGGTCAGCGGCAGCAATGGGCAAACGTCAGATCAGCGGCATTTTGCGGTTTCAGCTTCTCGTGACCCTCGAAAATAGCACCAGCGTGATTCTCAGACACCTTAATGTACTTTCCCCGCATCTGGAGTCCAGCACTCTTTTGAGGTGGCTCAGGCTTGGTCAGTCCTGCTTCATGGGAGCCCGGAGTCTTCCTGGAGCTCAGGTCCAACTTAAAGACTCGCACTCGATTCTGGTATTTCTCTTCCTGGCATTCGGTTCCTGCAGCATCAATTGAAGTACAGCCAGCTATGAGAGGATTTCCAGATGCGCTTGTCTTGGGGTCGATTTGTCCCACCAACCCAAGGCGACGAGTCGTCCTTTGCAGGTCTTCTCTAGTCATGGCGAATTCAGAGCTTCAGCACTGCAGCAGGGCTTCACTGGGCAAACCAACGGTCCAGGAGTTGCGGCAGGCATCTGTTTCAAGTTCTTCTTCGGATTCATTCATCCAGTGATCGATTCTGCCTTCCAAGCAAAAAGCCTCGCCTTTTATGCAGGTGTCTCCCATTTATTCACAGCCTAGCTGTCAATCACACAGCAGGGTGGCTGTCCTCTGAGGACACCCCTCCAGCCAACCAGCTTTGGTTGCATTCCTGTAACCAAGGAGACTAAGCACAGTGAGTGTCGGGGACCTCCCTTGCTTCCTGCCCTGTCAGGCACACTGGAGCCTGAGGCGGGCTTCACCAGTGAATCCTGCCAAAGACAAAATGAACAAAGGGACCAGACCTGGTTTGGTGGGCAGAGTAAATCTCAAGAAGGTCCTTTCCAATGAGAAATGGCAAAAAAAGAAGACTGGGGTCATTTTGACAAAATGGGCCCACATGGGTGCTTTACTGCAGCTGCAATTGCAGCCCGCAGTAGCAACACACAATGGTAGGAAAAGGTAAACCCCTGCCACCAGCCATTAATTGGAGAAAGGGTGACATAAAAAAGTGATATGAGAAATTAGTGAAAGAGGATACTAAGTAACCCCTCCAGCACCCTATTGTAAGATAGCATGTGCTGGGTCTAGAAAGTTACTAAATGTAAGTAAAGTCCATTTTTCTTCACTGCTCTTGGAAACAGTAGTTTTACCAAGAGAAGGTATTGAAACCTTTGGGAATACTAAGAGACTTCCCTGTGCCACTGCACTGAAGGTGCTGTGTGTCACAATGTAAAGATGATGCCTGTTGAGTTTGGCAAAGTCAAAAGAAACACAGAGTCCAAATCACAGAAAAATACATGAGAGAGTGGGAAAAAGGTCTCACGCTCTCCAGGTTAGAAATTAAATGTCCTAATGTCCAGCAAAATGACATGGGGGTCCCTAAAGTAGAAGAGAATTAGCACAATTCTGAGAATTCTCCCTAATAGCGCTTAATACCCAGAGGTTTCTAAGCACGGACCAGGGGATCGAACCTGTGGTGCTCCATGTCGTCTTGCTTCCAAAGCGAGCATATTGCCTCCGAGCTATCCTCCCGAAACAGATATACTGCATATACTGAAGCATGGTAGAGAATAGTTCACACAGGCGTGAGAGATAGCAGACAGAATGAACATATTACTGTATGAAAAGGTGTCATAATGAAAGAAATAAAAATAACCATGACAACTGCTCCTGTGTGTATGTATGTCTGTTCTCCCTCTCCTGGTAACATATTGTGACAAGGACAACAATGCATATGTGATGCAGCTGACATTCATCTGGAGCAATCTTGCTGGCCTTGCTCTGTGGCTCCAGAGACCCTCCATTGTACCCCAATCTTGCTGTGGCGCTAGTGGCTGGCCTGACACTCCCGCTGGTTGATTCAATTATTTGTTGCAGATGCCTTTACCGAACTGCATGCCAAGGGCATGAGAGGCCTTGCAGCAACCTTCACCATGGTGAACAGCTCAAAAAGCATCTTTCATCCATGTTGGCATGCCACTTGCCTCAGCCATCACTCGTCTTGCAGTGCTACCACACATCACCACTCGCCTAGAAGATACATGCATTTCAGACCACATTCTGTGACCTTGACTGCAGTATACTGTCCACCAAGAGTGCCTTGAAATGCTGGTTCCAATTACCTTCCCTTAAGACCCTGAGGTGTCCTGCCCAAGCATGGGAAGTAGGTGATAACCGATGGCTGTAAGCCCCTCTGCAGATTACCAGTCAAACGCTGTCACCTTCACCAAACAGAACACTAGGTCCTCCTAATGACCACATGGAGAGATCAACATAGCGAAACAACCTCAATGATCACAAGTGCCTACTCCACCTACAACACGCACCTTGGGTCTTTTGGCTCCTATTGGCACTGCCTACTACGATTTCACATATCACTTCCTGATCACAGTGAGAGTGAGTGAAGGGCTCACCTGGCAATTTTCTTAAAGGCCTTCCGCCCTGCAAAAGTCATCAGCACTCAAGCTCTTCTTGCTGCAAAACAAAGGCACCAGATGGGGTGAATGGGTGAAGGAGTTTGAAGATGTCCTGAAAGCAATGTGTGATATAGAAGAATCAGTAAGACCTGGCAAATTCATTAGGGTGTTGGGGAAAAAGAGGAAAGGACTAACGTCATGTTCCCAGTGCCTGGAGCCTAGCAGTCATGCAATATGCTGATATTGGTGCTGAACATGGATTCCTCAAGCAAAGAAATGTTGGTTATGAAAGATACAGGGTCAGAGATAACTTTATGGGAGGACAAAAGGGACACATGGCTGCCTCATGCAAAGCATTAATGATTATATGGTAGGCTGCACACAGGTGTGTTCTTATCATGGAAATTAAAAATCACTTAAATCTTAATTGTTGGTGCATACTTTATAAAGTATCTTCACGTAGGATCCACGACAATCAAAAATATTGGAGGCCTGATAGAAAAATCTGCCCAGAACAAGGTTGCACTGTCTGTGTTCCATCTGTTCTACAAGCCAATTAGAATAATTGCGGTAACTCTTAAATGATAAATCTTTAGTGATTCTCAAAGAGCTATCATAATATTTCCTTAATAATCAGAAAGTAATGTTTGTTTAACAGTTACCTTAAATATGCTAATTGGTTTGTAGAACAGATGGTACAAACATACAGTGTTGTCTTATTCTGGACAGAATTTTCTATCAGACCTCCTATCGATTTGCCTGATGCAAAGAAGGCAGTCCTTATTTTGTACTAAAAGTAAACAACACATGTTATGATATTGTGGAGTCCGCTGCTGATCACTGCACCTGCTGCCAGGATGTTGTTGACAAGTACATTACGATCTGAACAATTCATCCTGTAATGTGTTCTGTTTTCACCGTAGTAGATGCATTTTGTGTGTTTCCTATACCACAACTCGTGCAGTGCTTTCACCCCATTTTTTAGAATATATCAATCACATGCAATAACCATATGTCAAATGCATACATGTGAGTGCCGCAATGCTCCACAAGATAGCTTAGAGTGTTAAGCACTTGTAAAGATCTAGGTGCACACACCAGATCCCAGTATCAAATTCTATCAAGGCCTACTCATTCTTTCCTATCTCCGAGGTTGATAAACATGTGGCATGGCATATTATACTTCGCATCAAGGGTAGAGCCAACTATAACTGCCATTACATGGCTAGAATGGCCTACATTGAATGTAGGCCAGTCCACCCACGTAATAACACTTATCATATTTGCATTACCGTTGATGCCAAGTAAAAAATACCATCCCACAGAAAAAGAGTTTACAGGGACTGGCATCACTAAAGTAGGCCAGTTTAGCTACATAATAACACAGATCATGCTTGATTTACCTTTGATGCCAAGTAGAAAATGTTATGCCACATAAAGAAAGTACTTTAAGACTGGCACAACTAATGTAGGCCAGTCTAGCCACTGTAACTGTGCATCAAGGGTAAAATAAACATGATACTTGCTTTACGTGGCTAAACAGTCTAGCTGTGTAATAAGACTTAGTGTGTTACCTTTTTTAACACTTATAATTGACATATGTCTAAAATGGGCAGAGAGTATACCTTAGGGACAACATGCTTGATTTGGAATCAAGACAACAGTAAGGGATCAATACCCAGTCCTGTGATAAGAGGCTGAATATAAAAGTCTGTTTTTTGTTGTTCTCACGTAAAAACACTCATCATGTTTGTTTTATGATAAAGCAAACATGATAAGTATTATTGTGCATCAAGGGTAAAGCAAAAAAAAAGAATGCCATGCCCCTACAGCAAGCTCTACATCTAAATTTAGGGGACCGTGGAGCAGGGCCGCTAAATTTAGTGGTGGGGACTGACACACACACATGCACACAAACAACACTTTCACATATTCACACATCAATTTAACAACTCCTTGCATGCATGCATTCATAAAAACATACACACCAACATACACGCACACATACATACATACACATTACATTAAAAACACTTACCTCAGCTGCTCGCACCCTCCACATGTCCTGTGCCTCGCCACCATGGAGGACCGGATTACCCTTCCCTGTGGACAAACTCATTGACCGGAGAGGAGTCCTCTCCTGTCCGAGTGTTCACGTTGAGCAGTGGTGAGTAGTAGGCTTTAAAGTAGGGAGAACATAAGTGCAAAGAGAAAGCAAAGAACTAGACAGACCAAAAAAGACACACCTGAGATCTTAACTAGTGGTGGGAGTCAAAGTGCTGGTCAAAGTGCTAGTCAGAGAGTGAAGACTCTGAAAGTGATACTGCAGGTCTGATCCTAAATCATAGATGCTGCCCCTGCTCAAGGGGACAATGTTTTAACAAGGAATACCTCGCAAGAACCAAGTCCCAGCCATCCTGCAGAAACTGCAAAATCAAAGGTACAGAACAGTCCAGTGCACACACCGACTTCCTAGACCACCACCTTGCAAAGTTCTTCCAATACGCCTCATATGCCTTCAACAACGAGGCACGCCTGGACTTCTGAATTGCCAGTGCCAATTGTGGAGTCAAGCCCTATCTGCGTAATCCCTGCCTCTCAACCTCAGCCCCGCCCCATCCAGAGTGGACACAGGAATAAGGGCAGGAACTATCCAGGAGCCACAGTCAGGTTGAGAAGAAGATGGTACCCACTCTGATGGCACTTGAATCACCTCTGACCATGAGTACCTAATCTTCAGCAACACCTTGTGAAGCAGCAGAATTGGAGGGAAAGGCATAAAGAAGATTCAGTGGCCATTCTAGTGTCAAGGCATCCACACCCCAATCTCCCGGAGATGGGAACCTGGAGAGAAACCGGGGCAATTGATCAACGTTTGGTGACAGAAACAGGTCCAGCACTGGTGACCCGAACTCCTGAAAGATCATGCAAAACACTGACCTTGCAAGATCCAATCTGACGATGGGAAAGTCCTGCTCAGGCCAATCGGCATGGATGTTGTCCACCCCCTGGACACAAACTGTTTGCAAAGACAGCAGGTTGCTCTCCACCCAACATCCCAACTGTAATGCTAGAGACTCCAGGCGATGCACAGACATATTGTCCATCCAAACCAGACACGCCAACCCCTGGATGGCAGGGGAAAACATTTGCAGAGCCACAAAGATCGCTTCCAGCTCCCTTCAATTGGATGATTGTGATGCCCGCATCAGCGTCCAGAACCCCTTTGCAGTCTGGGCACCAAACACAGCCCCCACGCGAGGCATCTGGCGTCCATAGTAACAATGCTTGGTAAGGGGTGAACCAACATAAAACCTCCTAACAGATTGACAAGATCCATCCTCCACTGGAGCTGAACCCTGAGATCTGGGAGAATGGCAATCTGAGGTTCGTACATCTGGGAATCCATCCTCCACGAGCAGTGAAAGTGGGACACGAGGAGTGGCATATGCAGATATGCCCACAGGACTACAAAGACACATGCTGCCATGTGACCCTGTACCCAGAGAACTTCCTTGGAAGTAACCCAATCCTTTCTCAGTAGAAGCCCCAAAAGACACTGCAGGCTGACTGCCCAGTCTATTGAAAGCATAACCCGACCCTGCACAGTCCAGAAACAGGTCCCTATATATTGGAGATCCTGAGAAGGCTCCAAACAAGATGTGTCCCAATTGATCAGAAACTCCAGAGATTCCAACACACCACAGACAAAGGTTACCTGCTCCATCAACAGCTCCTTGGAGGAATCCTTGAGTAACTAGTCATTCAGGTAGGGAAACACCTATATACCCCCGACTTGCAGAAGGGCCACCTCCGGATCCAACACCTTGCTAAAAACCCTGGGAGCTTAATTGAGGCCGAAGGGAAGTGCCCAGAGCTGGAAATGTCTGCCGAGAAAGAGAAAACGCAGAGACTTCCGATGCAACCTCGGAATGGCTATGTGTAAATACGTGTCCTGGAGATCCAGGGATGCCTTTGATTGAATGTTTAACTCTTCAATCAAAGGGATGATCTGTTGCAGACTCTCCATCATGAAATGCATAGTCTGCACAAATGTGTTCTACCACTTGAGGTCCATGATCAGCCTGACTTGCCATTGGGATTGGGCACCACAAATGTAACAGAGTAGAAACCCGTGGCCCTCTCGGTCCTGGAAACCTGGATTACTCCCTTGTTACAAAGGTCCAGGACACCCTGGGTCATGGCCAGAGCGCACTCCGCCCTCCTGGGTAAAAGAGACAAATTCGATCTGGTACTCCCACTGAGCAATCATTTTCACCCACAGGTCAGAAGACATGGCCTTTCAGGCTGGCCAGAACCAACAGAGCCTGGCGCCAACACATGTGGTGCCAGGACTTCTGCAAAGGCACCAGAACAAAGGGTTTGTCAGACTTCTGCTTCCTCTGGACCGACTTCACCAGTAGCCTTCTGAAAGCTCCCCCTGGATACAGCATGATTCCAAAACCTCTGGCACTCACCAGCAGCCCAACTGCTCAGCATCATCTCAGAGCATCAAAAAAGCTTGCTAGTGTGCTTATCCATTTTGAAAAGCTTTCTGATGCCCATCAGAATGCCAGTGACGGAGATGCAAGTGATAGTGGCCTGAGACCACAGCCCCCATAGTCACTGCTTCAGCACGAAGCCCATCATATGTCAAATCTGACAGGAGCTCCTCCTGAAATTGCAGCCTGCAACAGGGGAGCACAGTCCACCTTGTCCTGCACAAGCTGAGCCAATTTACGGGGAAAAAAGCAGTCTCTGCCATGTAAGAGTTGTATGTGGCATGTGCGCTAAAAGGCCATCTGTGCCCCAACGTGAGACCTTTTCAGGGTCAAATCCACCTTTTTATCCACCAGATCCTGAACAGCCCCCTCCTCACCCACCATTTTCAAGCGACCCACCAGGCTGAACAGCATAGAATCCACTTGAAGTCCCTGCATCAGCGCACCCTCCTCTCCATGCAACAAATAAAGTTTGGCCATAAATCGAACAATCCCCACCTTTTCAGGTTCCTGCCAGCCCTTGAGGACCTCATCCCGAATCTCAGGAAGAAACAGCAGTCTCTTCCTGTTAGTATACTTGAACTGGCATGGAGGAGGCCTGGACCCGGACTGCACACCGGACACAGAGGGTGGTTGATCATACCCATGTACTCCACCACCTGTACCAACAATGCAGCCAGCACCTGTTTATCAAGATACTTCCCTTTATGATCTTCAGTATCAGCCTCCACCACAGACGAAGATAAGGAGGACACCCGATCAGAAGAAGAAGATGAGAGCACCAGAGTTTTAAAGCACCTGTACTTCTTCCGTACACCTGCCTCCCAATGCGGACCAACAACCTATCTGAAAGTGCAGGAGCCCTTTCATGCTTGGAGGAAGAATGCTGATCCGAGTCCGTAGACGATGTCAGAGAACTTGCTGTGTGGCCCTCCACCTCTACATGCTTCAGCTTACATCGCCTTTTTGCAGGAGCCATGGCAGCCAGGTTCAACAGGCAAAAAAATCTCAGTCAACCACCAGCCAAAATGTCTGCAAGGCAGCAGCAGAAACTCCATAAAAACCGCATCATAACCCAAACGCAGAGTACCAGGCACTAGCAGTCAAAAGACCAGAAGGCAAAGAAACACAAGCAGGCCCCCATAAAGAAATGTATCAAGGATAACCAGGTGCATCCAATTGAAATCAGGCAAACCCAGGCCATGGCCACCCTTCTCTACACCTGGGCACACCATGTTACCCCCTGACGCAGTCAGGCACTCCCGGAGCATGCCCATGCCTATCCAAAAAAGGCACAGCAAGCCCAACCAGTGTTGTGCCTGCAACAGCACCCCTAGCATTCAAAAATGTCTGCTGAACAATCTGCGCCCATATATAAATATGAATACCCCTTTTATGAAAGGGAAGGACCTTACGGAGACACCAGGACATGCCTGCATTCCCCCAACATCCAAGAACAGTGCGACCACGCCTAGAGGAGGACGCACACACAGGAGCCCCATCCCTGACTCGACATCACAAAAAGCAGCGCTGGCGATGGGGACCGAAGGGGACCCAGCAGGTAGATCCAGGAGAATGAATACGAGGGAGCAGGAAGGCCCCTCTCCGCCATACCTAATTTTTCTGTGTTTGTTGCTGCCCGAGAGTTAAATCTGGCAAAAATTGAAGTGGGCTCCAAGTAATGGCCAGGAGGTTTTGCAGCATTTGTGGGGCATCAAGAATGTACATTTGCTTCCTTCCATGGGATGTCAAGGATGTACAATTGTTTCCTACCATGGAGAGTGTACTTATTACATATGTTGTAATATAGCTGTATAGACCTCTGCTGAGGGATGTACCTGGCATTATGGGCCCTGAAGAGTTAAATGCCTCAGTGCAGCCAGTGCCTTTAGTGAGGTATGAGGGCCTATAACGACGGTACGGCTCGAGGGCAAGTTCAATAAAGCCTTTAGAACCCATGGGTAAGGAGAAAGAAGTTAATTAAAAAATATAATTTTGTTATTATTACATTGTTTTTTGGGGGCCTTGAATATTCCCTATGGAATATTTATGTTTTATAAAAACATGAAGAATAACATTAAAAAAAAGCTATTAGAACCCATGGCCAAAAAGAAAAAAAATCATTAAAAAATATAATTTGTAAAATTATTATAATGTTTTTTGGGGACTTAAATATTCCTTCTGGAATTTTTAAGTTTAAAAAAACGTGCAAAATAGCATGACAAAAATATAAGTCATTCCTATTTATAGTAAGCTATTTTTCACTAACACTATTAAAAAAAAAAGTATGGTATTTGTAGGAAAATGCAATTTTCACTTTGGCCACTAGAGGGGGCAAATCACTGTTAATGCACATCTTTCTGAGCTGAAGAAAGCAAAAGGGGTTGTGTGGGATAGTTTTAAGGCAACAATCAGGGGATTTAGGATGGATTGGACTTCCTGTCTTCGGAAAAGCCTAGAAAAGATCTGGGTTTATTGGAATCACAGTTATCTAGACTGCAGCAAAGATATGCCCGACATGGGAACATAGAGGATAGGGCTGAAATGAATCAGGCTCGGGAAAGATTGGTTTATGTAAACAGTTTATTGGTGGAAAGGGGTCTCTTTTTTCAAGACAAAAATATTGGGAGGCTGGTGACAGGAGTGGTAGGTTACTTGCGAATAGACTGAAGGGTATGAATGGTGGGACTTTTATTCAGGGGATTAGAGATGAGAGCGAACAATTGTTGTGGAAGAATAAGGATATGTGTTTAAGTTTCAGAGCATACTACAAAACGTTATATACGGAAGAAGTATCACTAGCCGAAGAAGAATTGGAAAGTCTATTTGAAAATATTCCTATTAAGAAATTGTCTGTTGAGGATAATGAGGGATTGGAGGTGAGCATAGGTATTGATGAGGTTCTTTTGGCAATTGACAAATGCATTTAGGGAAATCTCTGGGTTTAGATGGGTTACCCATTGAGTTCTATAAGAAATTTGATACTTTTTTGGCTCCAAAATTATGTGATTTGTTCAATTCTTTTTTAAAAGGTGAAAAGTTGTGTCAGTCAATGACCGAAGCCATGATTCCTGTAGTACCAAAAGAAGGTAGAGATAGTAAAAAATGTAAGAACTATAGACCTATCTCTTTGTTAAATGTAGATGTCAAAATTTTCACAAAAATATTGGCAAATAGATTGGGTGGTTGTTTTGGGAAAATTATCCATGAGTCCCAGGTAGGATTCATGAGGGGTAGATAAGGTTATGATAACATCAGGGCATTGATATAAATAATAAATATTTATGATAATGAACAGGTTAACGCTGCCTTCGTCTTCATGGATGCTGAAAAGGCATTTGACAGAGTGAATTGGGACTTTTTAGACTTTACTATGGAGAAAATGGGTTTTGGAAATAGGTTCAGAGGGATGGTTTGTGGTCTTCAGAGTTCAGCAAAGGCACATGTTTGGGTCAATAGTGAAATGTCTGAGGCAGAGATGTCCTTTGTCGCCTTTTTTATTTAATATTTCTCTGGAGCCCTTGGTGGTGTTGATACGCAATGAACAGGGAATACATGATTTGACATTTGGGACAAAGGAAATTAAAGCACTCTCTTATGCAGATGATATGGTGGTGGTGCTTTCAGATCCTGAGAGGGGAAGTGTGGTTCTTAAGGAGATTCTTGAAAAAGTGGGTAGGTTTAAGGGTTATTGAATCGATTGGGATAAAACAGAGGTCTTCCCACTCTCAACTGCAGTTAGAAAGGAGGACTTTGTGGAATGAAGCTGTGGTCTGAGAGTTATGTGAAATATTTGGGGGGTTTTCTGACCAGAGATGTGCGGTAAATGATTCAGTTTAATGTAACTAAATTGCTGGATACACTTAGGAGGCCTATTAGAAAATGGTCCAGATTAGATTTGGGGATCTGGGCAAGGATCAATACAATTAAAATGTCACTTCTGCCTAAGATTTTATATGTTATGCAGTCAATTCCTCTGAGTTTTTCGAAAAAATTACTTAAATATATTGATTGGGTGTTCCAGGATTTTCTTTGGGGTGAGAAGAAGACTCGTAAAATTCCAAAATATATTTTGCAGAGGGACACTAAGGAAGGAGGGTTTGGGCATCTAAATTTGGGAAAATATTATAGGGGTTTTGTTTTGAAGAAGGCTGCCCAATATGCAAAGGCAAAGATTGCAGAGGAGCCAATTTGGTTGACTATAGAAAGAAATGCTTTGTTGCCTTTCAAGTTAGATAATTTTTTCTCAATGTGGACTAGAGGTTCTGCTAAGTTACTAACTGTTAAGGTATCTAAAGATTCAATGGCGTGGTGCGTGCTTAACTTTGATGGCAATGTAGTTTTGAATCATAATTCTTCAATTTGGTATAATCCTGCATTACAAATTGGCAATAGAGTTTTGTGTTGGCGTAGTTGGATTTCGAAGGGGGTGTTGTTATTGGGAGATTTGTTGCGAGATAGGGTCTTGCTGTCTTTTGAAGAGCTTCAAAGAGTGTTTCATCTAAGTAACCGAGAAAGGAATAGATATAGGGATTTAGAATGTCTCCTGACCCAAATATTTGGTATGATGAATTTGCCGATTGAGAAGGAACCGGTGGGCTGGAACATGTTCAGTTTATTGCCACGTAATATATACACATATCTGAAACTTATGCGGGAAGATGATTCAGTGTTGCAGTCTTGGGACACGTTGAAACAGAAGTGGGAGATGGATTTAGGTTATGCAGTCAGTGATGAAGCCTGGAAGTATGTATGGCAGGTTGGTTATAGTAGTAAGATGGATCTTAAATTACAACTTGTACATCAGAAGGTGTTGGGAAGGTTATACTGGAGCGAATGTGTGGTTTAGGACTACTTACTTAATATCTTTGTTGGGGGTGTGGATGTGAGAGGGGGACATTGATTTACATGTTGTGGCATTGCTCGAGAGTGTGGACTTTTTGGAGGGAGGTGTTAGATAGGTTGAATATCACTTAGTCGATTTCTTTTCCAAGGGAACCTTTTCAGGTTTTGTTATTGGCTAAAAGGGGTCGTTGCCTGAAAGCTGGTTTGTATGGACGTTGGATAGAGTAGATATTGGTAGTAGCAGTGAAACAGATCATGAATGTGTGGAAATCTAGGAAAAAAACAACCTGTCATGCATCACGTCCCTACACCTGCTAGTATCCCTACAGCACGCACACCCACCTTCATCTCCGGCTTGCATGTAGAACAGCGACAGCCTGGGGTCTGCTTCCCTCATGCAGGGACTGGTACCAATCACCGCATGAGGAAATATCATTTGGGCCGACTACATCCATTCCTGTATTGGCAGCTTCCTTGGCGAATTGGGTCAGGCAGAGTCAGGCGTCCTGATACCCGGCAATCACGCTCGCTTCCGGGCCACATACAAAGAAAGGCCCCCTCACGTGATATAGTCACGGGTCACGTGACACAGAAGTGCCACTCACGTGACAAGGCTTCCATAGCAACGGGATAAAAGCCGGTCTCCATGCTCACACAGTGCTTCACAGCTGTTCCGTACCGGCACTGTTTGGTGTTCTTTTCAACCTTGATTCCTGGCATATTCTGATCACGGACTGTGAATAACGGACTTCCTTTTGTCTTTCCCTTCTGTTTTGGCACCTCTCAAATGGATCTCTTGTTGCTCTGACCCACAGACTGTTCAATTGGACTCCTTCTGCTTCAGCCCTTGGATTTGTTGTTTTCTTCAACCTTACCTGGACTCACGAGTCAGCTTGGATTTCTCGTGGCGTTCCTTTTGCTGCAACGCTTCTTGTTTCTTCCTCCCTTGAAGCATCAAGGTATTTCCAGTGATTGGTACATAAAACGCTGACCTACTGTTGCTGTCCTTCTGTGGTCACTCATTACATTCACTTAGGGTTCTTACCTACTCCCACCACATGCTTTGCTCCCAAGGTCCCAGTTGGGTAGAATTGACACTCCTTCCACACTTAGATAAGCCATTTCTCTGATACTGTCAGCTGTCCATAATCGGCTGTTACTATTGGTGTTTGTGCTAAACAATATTTTGCCTTACAGCGCTCTTTGGGTTTCCAGTGTTCCGTGGTTCCGGCGTTCCAGTACCTATCACCTATGGCCTCAAAGATTGCACAGAGAGTTATATTATATATCCCTGTGTGGTACTTGGGGACGGAGGCCTTTATAATCTACACGACTATCAAGTCTTGTCACAAATCCGTTAAGGATTGGATTAATGATATGATTGTTTTATCTGAATTTCAGAATTTGAATTAGTTATGTTCAAGAAGCAGGGTAAAGAAGGGGAATATTGGTCCTTAAGGAAATCTTTCATTGATGTGTATGGTAGTGTGGCACAGGATGGTGGATGTGTGGTTTGAGTTTTTTATTTTTGTCTGTTTCTTTAAGTTTTGTCCTCTTGTCTGTATGTCATGGAATTTAGTAAAATTTGATATGAAGATGTTTTTTCTCAATTTATTTGATAGCTCAATCTACATTTGATTCTCATTTGGTTCTTGTTTATTGTTTTTCTTATTCTTTTTCATATGTATCTTTTTGAGAAATGATTGATGTACTGGGGTTTATGGGGAGGTTTAAAGCTGTTTTATTCTTCTTATGTTATTATCCTTCCATGTTTTAATTTGTTTGGAAACTATAAATAAAGATGTTAAAAAAAGAAAGAAAGCAAAGGGCAAATGTGCAGGCTATAATGAAACTGTGAGCTATACCGGTTCTTATAGGCCGCAAATTGACCAATGGTAAAGGGTTATTCACCCGCCCAGTATTCTAATAAGACTTTTCAGCCATATTTAATGTACCGCAGACTATGGGCCTCATCACGACCTTGGCGGTAGCCGTGCCTGTAATGCTGCCGGAGTTGTTTTTATCTGGTGCTCTGGAATGGGCAATTACCGGGGTATTACAACCCTGGCAGACCCAGTAATTTCCCATTCCAGGGCGCCGGAAAAAATTCTTCCCCATTCCCATTGAGCCCCATAGGGCTCAATGGGAATGGGGAAGCCGGATGCACCGGCAACATCCGTGAATGGTGCCGGTGCATCCGACGTGTTGTGCTTGCGGCTGTCTGTGTGCCCGCCAGGCCTGACCTGGTGGGCACACAGGCACCCTCGAGGACAACTCGTAGTCTGCCGTTCCGGGAACTACGGTACCGGTAAGCTTACTGGTAACGTAGTTCCCGGACCGGCAGACTCGTAATGAGGCCCTATGTCATTAATAAACCCCACTCAAAATAATTACAACCACTAAAATAAATATCTTGTTGTGAAGATAATCAGATCAAAATATAAAATAATTCGACTGACACTACAATCCTATATACTTTATGAGACTGGAAACTGACATATATTCTGTCTGATCCCAAAGTGTCAAATGACATTATACCACTCAAACACTTTCATTCAGACCTATAATGTCACTTTCGGTTAATTCTAGCTTTGCCAATTTCTGATTATTGTCTGACTGATTAAAACCTGTTACTTTGAGGATTTCAGTCCCTTGAACTTCATTGTATCTATGTCCAATCTCTACAAAATGATTAACTAAAAGCCATGTGTCTATTTTATTATTTAAACAGCTCAGATGTGCTATCATACAAGTTTTTATCTTGTAGATCACATTAGTACTGTCACAGTTGGTGAAATCCCTTTGGGTCGATACCTTAGTGCTGCACACATCCACCACTGTACCTTTCTGTTTGAAGGCACATACCAAACATTTATCACACGGGTGGTGAGCCTTGATAGGCCCCATCCCCCACATCTCGGTCAGTCTATATATCTTACTAGGTTTATCACTGATATCATTTTTCATCACTAGATTACCAACGGTGGAGCTTTTTTAAATTTGAAGTTGGGAATCTGTGCACCATCGTTTGTTTTGCCATAGCATCTTTTTCCGATTGTTCTTAATATTTTTTTATCTTGTATGATAAATTAGTAATGGTTATGACACATGCTATTTGTGATTTAGAGGTACTTTGTTGCTTGTGTAATAAAGCAGGTTCTCTGAGGCGGGTAGGTAGGTTCATAAGCGTCTTTAGCACCAGGCAAGAGTCAAGCAGAATGCAACACGCATTCTGATTGGCTCTCGCCGGGTCGTTACCCGGCCGAGAATCCCTCGATTCTCGGGCGGGTTTCCAGCCTCCTTGTCCACGGCGGGGGGCGTGGTAGCCCCTCAGCCAATGAGGAGGCTCGAAGCAGGGCCATCCCCGCTCCGAGCCTCCCCACGGCTGAGAGGCTGCCTTCGCCCCCCGCCGGGGACTCAGGTAACGTTTTCTTTTTTGTTTTCCCTCCCCTTTCCTCCCTCCTCCCTGCCATCCCCATCCCACCCCACTTACCTTCTTGCTCCTTTGTCCCCGGTGGGGGACGAAGGCAGTCTCCAGCCGTGTACAGGATCGGAGCAGGGCCATCCCCGTGCCTCCACATGGCTGGAGGCTTCCATTGTCCCTCGCCACGGACGCGGGTAGGTATTTTTTCTTTTTTTCCCCTCCCTCCTTTCCACCCTCCCAACCCCATTTACCTTCTCCTCCTTTTTTTCGGGAGCGGACGCGCTGGAAACACTTCTGTTCCCAGCGCGTCTGCTCCCGATGAGTGCCATGGAAAGGGAAAACAGACTCTGTTTTCCCTTTCCTGGAGGCCATTTTCTTGGTAGTTTTTAAAAATAAAATGCTTTCCCGAAACGCTGCAGCGTTTTGGGACAGAAAAAAATGCTTTTAGTGCCCCGGTCACGCAGATCTTGTGGGCCGAGATACTAAAAGCAATATGACCCTTGCGGCGGGGGCATTACTGACTCAGGTAATGCTCCGGGGCCTTCGTCGGTAATGCCCCCGCCGCTCGGGTCATATTGCTTAAGTATTAGGTTAAAGGAGTCATCAGGTAACATCAGGACATTAGGTCATTAGGAGCAGTAAAGGGAAGCCCACTAGCTCCCACAACCCAGGCTGCATAAATCCAACTGCCTGGGGTGGAACACTCACTCAAACACCACATTCCATGCACTCACAGAACATTCTCTCATGACATCACACCATCCATGCAGGAAGGGAGACAGGATATAACACTCTTGTTGCAAGTAGCCTGGAGTCCTGTTATTGAAGGCATATGATAAAGTATGAGACCACAAGGTGAAGGAGAAGTGCAAAGAAGACAAAATTCATTGACTTGCCAATCTGTAAGGCAGCAAGGACATTAATCCATTGTCTGCAGCAACAAAGCCCTAGTGCATATTATGAGGCCTCAATACTGAACTTCCATATCCTCCACTGTCTCCCTGATGGCAACTTCACCATGGCTTCTGCCCTGAAACATTTGCATGCACAATATTGCCTGTGCCGAATTGCATATTCCTGCTGGCCCCATGCATTACTTCAGATAAAGAACGGAAAGGCCACCCAGTGTGCTGTGATGGCCATGAAGTCAATGCTATTGCAACTAGTCCACATGTACATGGTGAAGTGTGTTTGCCTACGTACTGTTGTAATATATGCCCCAACATCTTTTACCAGCCTTTGAGAAAACTGTTGTCACATGGTCATTTCCCAGTGGTCATCAACTTGTGACGAATTGCCATCCGGCAAGGGTGTAGAAGCTCTGGCTTTTTCTTTTTTCTTTATAATAAAATGATGCGGGTAATTCCATCTCAGAAAGGGCGGCCTGCTAACCAGGCACCCTTTCATGAATTCCATACCAAAGGCATAACTCACACCTCTGCCTTTCTGTATCAGTCTCCTGATCTGCAGCTCCTGCACTCCAGTGGTACAAAGATTCAGAGGTCACAGGTTCCCTGTCTGACAGCTGTGGCAACATCCAAGTGCAGTACAGAGGTTTCATTTAAGTTTACATCTCTGTTCGAGATTACATATGATTATGATAAACACGCTGACAGGCTAATCTAAAACAATTATCCATACCCCGTGTGGTATGGTAATGAAGGTTTTACATAACAGTTTTCTGTTTTTGCTGATTTTTACACACAAAATACAGGCAGAAATCGCTCTGTTTTCTTTCAGAATTTAATTGTAAAAACGGAAAAAAAGCAGAAATGAAGGTCTCTTGCTTAGGTCTCCAGGTTGTCAAGCACGTCTTTTAGTCCAATGTCTATGGAAAGTAACACAACAGAGAAACCTTAAAAGTTAATTTCTTTCCATTTCAAAACCTTTAAATGGCTGCAGAGATGCTTCTCCAGTCAGCAGCAAAAACAGGCCATTTGTTTTAAGGGGAAAATGGTTGTGGCTTGATATACATGAACCAGCTCTGCAAGCACTGTATTAAAGAACCTTCATTCTGCACAGCAAAACATTAATCTGGATAAATACAGCTAAAATTAGCAAAAAATAAATATGGATATATAGAGACGGAAATGTTGAAAATATAAATTCCATAAAACTGGGAGTCTTAATTATTAAGAGCCACATCTGATTTCTATCACACCTGTGTCAGCACTGTGAGCCCAGATCAGCTCTCGAAAAGTTATGTGTATTCTCGTCTACCAGCCTTTCCCTGCACGCCCATCAGGACCAGAGACTGAATGGCTATGCCTCTCCTTTGACACCCCTCTCTAGCCTAGGAAGACCTCGGAAGCGGTTGACCAGGAAAACAAGAATCAAAGCAACCATTAGTGGCTGAATAACAGAAGTTAATCTTTCCTCTGGTTCAAACCGCTTAGTTTGGTATCCACATTATATTGACAAATGTATTAATAATATCACATCAGCTTTTGACTTCACCACATTTAAATAGGAGAAGGAAACCTTCACCCCTTTGATATTTCCTACTTTTTATGCAATATTATTGATAGCATTTCACTTACAAAAACGAAACTCCGACTTTCAGTATGAATAAGGCAGCTGAGATATCAGAAAACATTGGTTCGAAACAGCATTGCTGGTAGGGAGCATAATTTCGAATGAATTCATAAATCTAAAACGGACTAAAAGTGATCCATAGCAAGCTTATGCAACCCAAACCGCACCTGTACTCTGCTCAAACTCAGCCACCCACTCTTCAGCCCCTCACTCCACTGTCCATCCTCTGTCTAGTCTCTCAGCCCACCTTTAATGTGCCGGACCACACCGCTCCAACCCATTCTCTGTCTCTCATTCACCTTCTTTTATATGGGTCTCTTCCTTGTTCTACCTCCCCCTTCCATTGTTTCCAGAATTCATTTGAGTCTATGGGCCAGTCTGTGACTGACACATAGAGGGGTTGGTTAGCAAAGTTGTAAATCTGCAAAAATCCCTGTTAGCCCTGCCTTCCCTTCAATGTTCAGGGTGCCAGGTGCTTAGGCTGCTTCTGTTTCTTGTGGCTTTCTTTGTGTGTTGTTGAATGTTGCTTTCTATTTGGTGGTTGGGGTGGATGTTTCCATTTCTCCTGCTCCCCCGCAGTTTCTTCTCATTCTCAATTCATTTTCTGTTACCCTGCCATTTGTCTGGGTCCATCTGTGGTCAGTAGGTTGGGCGTTGGGTGTCCCATCTCTGTCTGGCAGGAAAAGCACCAGTTCATGCCTTTCCTCGATTCATTTGTGCTGCTTCTGGGTCGTGTTTTCTTGGTTGTGCCCGGATGCATTCTGGGAATGGCTGTCCTGCAAAAGGTCAAAGAGAACTCTGGCCAGAAGAAGTGCTAGGTGGCATTGTGTGACAGAGGGCAGTACTCACAATAGCATTACGTGACAGAGGGCAGTACTAACAATAACATTCACGGCCTGTGATGGATTTCAGGGACTAGGGTCCCACAACTCCCTAGCTCTACCTCTTCTGGGAGGGGTCCTTGTTCCCCAATGACAGAGAGATGACCCTGACCCTGTCACCTTAGCCGTTTGGGTTTTCGGTCTTAGATGGGATGTCAGTCCTTCCCTCTGTGGTTTTGAATATTTTCTTCTGAACTGGCAGAATGGGAATTGAGCATGCAGGTGCAGCTGGCTCTGCAGTACTGTCCCAAATAACCTAGTCCCATAAACAGAGTGATGCTTCTAAGCAGCCATGTGACAAACCCCTGCCTTCCACATGTGGCATTGTAGGGGCAGTCAGGGGGTCTCTGCCCTGCTGCCATCGGCCTAGAATCATGCAGATCGTAGCTGTACCAAGCCCACGTTATAACATCAACATCCACCAGTAACGTCAGCAGAGTATTTGTCACAAACTGCAACTTTCACTTAAACCCGTAATGGCTTAAGCCAAGAATGAAAGAACGCGATAACTTCCATTAATCTATTGTTAAAAGGGCAACTGGCTGCATTTATTTGATCAAACACGCGTAAAGAATTCAAGAATTGGGGTATTGTCGCATTGGCAAGAATCAGTTGGCAGCTTTATCAGTTCCATTCTCAGGTTCAAAAAGTAGGTGCTGCAGTTTTTTTTAATGTATTTGTTATTACTTATCTGTTAGCTTGCATCAACAAACTTTTAGCTATGTACAAAACCAATCATAATTTATAGTACATGTCCTAAACAACTTGACATCAGATGTCTGTAAACCTTAGTTAATAAATACTCTTGCACTTATTAGTTCTAAAACCCACATAATTCATCAATTAAAAAATGACCTCTTGATTAAATCAAAATTTCATTTAAAAATGTCGCCACTGCTATCGAAATTCCAAGATGCTGGCCACTGAATATTTTGCCTACCACACTACAGTATTTCACAGGCCCACACAAAACCTAAAGTAATATATAACAGCTGAAACCATTTCTGCACCACTAAAACAGAGGCGGATTGCCTCTACTCCAAATTTGAGGATGACACATCAACTTGAACATTCAACATTTTCCAACTCAACAACATTAGCAGTGAAACATTCTCTAAAAATAAATGATGCAATGAAAGTGTTAGACTGCAATGAATCACCTGCTTTCTTCATCATTATCTTTCTCCCTCATTTTCTAATCCTCCTCTTTTTTATTCGCTATTCCGTTTACAATGTTCTTTCTACTCCCGTTTCACCCTAGGCATTAACTTTTTCCACTTGCCTCTTTCCTTTCGCCAGGTATCTTTTTACTTCACTCTATTGTCCACTTTTTGGAAATACTCAATGCCTCCGTTAGCTACTATAATGTAGTAGCACCTAAAGTGTTTTGTAGAGGATCGCCAAACGTATGCCTACTCAGCATCCTGGGAACCAGGTATACAATATGTAGTGTTTGAACCCTGCATGTCATGGGCTCAACCCTTTCAAATAACCTGCAAGTTCTCCCAATGTTTAAAGACCCTTCACTTTAGTAAAGCACATGGTGAAGCACTGAATCCAGACATTAACAAATGCCAGTGTACCCAAGACCTTGAAAGGTGCCATTTTACCATCTGATTCCTGTTCATAGAAGGTTGAAAAAACCTTCACTGGTCCAACATCAATTACCTAGAAATTGGGCTTATGTCCGTAATATGTTACTCTAGGCCCTCCCTCAATTAGGCCACTATCATCATTCTCTATCTACCATTTAGAACTCTGAGACTGTCTCATTGTGGCATGTAGCAAGACACAAATCCAACAAATGCATAACATATATGTGGGATTCTACTTTTGGTCACTGGCAGAGGAAATCAACAGAACTGTGACACCTGAAGTAGTTTTAAAATAAGGAATGTATTTTGATCGCCAATATTTTTGCCACAGTGCAATTTTTAAGCTTAGTCTTAATGGGACCATTAATTTGAAATATTGAGCCTCTCACCCAACAACCTTTAATTCTGTCTTGGATCCCTCAATTCCAACATATTGCATGCATACACATGCATGAGACAGTCATGGATGACCTGGTCCCATTTCTTCTCTCGCTAAATGTATCACAGACCCTAGTTCAATAACATTCAAGAGATTTGGAACAAGATTAATGATCTTTAAGTGTCCCTCAAGAAAGACTGGAGGCTTTGTTGTACTTTACCCAGAATCAAATGCAACATCACATTTTCCGCCGGCAATGTATAGTTCTCAAAAGTATAATGATTGGCGGCCACTTTCAACCTCAATCCTAGCTATTTGTGAGTGCAGCTTCATGTATGCATTTAATGAAAATACTATATTAGTGACAATTTTCCTACAGATAAGAATTGTAGGTTTATTGACTCAACACCCATTCTTCTCTTTCCCACAAGTCATTGCTCACTTGGGGTCACTGTAGGATGTGTGCATCTTAGCTGACATGGCCTATTAAATTCTCACTTTTCAAATAGAAGGGCTTTTTCATATATTTTTCAAACCCACTATAACTTTGATGGTGGTAAACATGACCCAATGTTCTAGCACAAGAATGTCAGACTGCCCACATTGCTGATCCCCAGTGATGGCAAAATGCCTATGTGGGTGGATGAATCCATGTGATCTACCTGCCTTGAATGGATAAGTCTAAAATAGAGTGCGGGGAGCTATAGCTATCATATGCTGGGGCATTGTACACCATATGCACATTTACAGAATGACAGTGTTTCTTGTTCCTGTACATGTGTTCTGAGAGTACGAGGGGTATGAAGGCTGTGGAGGTGCGAATGATGGAGCCCTGATATGTACTAAAATGTCCTCCCTATGCCGGCCCTTAAGCGTGCATCATGGGGCAATATTAGTTGTTGCCTGACAGATGAAAGGGTTGCATTGAGGATCAGGTGTTGTGCCCTTGAGTGGGAGGACGGTTCTGGCCTTTCATACTGTGATGTGTATGGTGATGGGAGTGCACTGTGCAACTTGTTTTGGTGGCTAGATCGGTTGCACTATATTTAGGCCACTTTTTCCTCTTTGGGATTGAAGAAAATGTCGAAGGGCATTTTATGGAATAAATCCAGTGCTGACATTTTGAGAATCTGGGTTGTGGTGAATTGTTTGTCATTTTTTGTGGCTACTCTGCTCTTGCATGCTTAACTTCGCCAGATGTGCACATTTTCCTCCCACTTTGCACACCATTGCGCTTCCTTTGTGTGCTTTCACATCTCTAATGTGTGCACTTTTGTGAAATGTGTCGAACTATTTCTTGTGCATTTGTTGCGCCTCCCAGATTTGCACCAAAAGTATGAGAATCTGTCCGTTTTTGTTTTGTTTGTGAATACATCTTTTCTAGAAAAGCTGACTTGGAAATGTTTTGTTGATGTGCATCGTCTTCTTGCTTTTAGGTCAGTGCCCCACACCTTAGGTGGGTGCCCCCTGCATCCTGTCCATGGCCATAGTAGATTATTGAAGGATGATGCAAGATAAAAGCAACAGATGAAGAATTAGACCATTTGGAGATAATTCTCTGATACGTGGAAATGAAGAAAAATGTAACGATAGGCTAAATCAGCCACTAGTGTGCGCATATCTTTGATTCCCTGAATGGATGTCATGTCATCCTGAAGTATTTCTAACAAAAACAAGAATAACCTGGCCATTCAAGTAGAAGGGCATTTGCTTTTCTGTTCCCTTGTGCAATGTTTCAACATGTCCAGGCTCAAATTGACATCCTGGCATTGTGGGCTTACAAGCTTGGCCACCACTGTGGCAAAGACATACTCACATTCTTTGAGCATGTCACACAAAAGGGTGCCGGCTTTGCAATGCATACATAAGCACAGACATCTGGGCCATCTCTCCTGACATACCTGCTTTGTTGTACATCCACATCCACTTTACACAATCCGTTGAACACAGCCTTGAAATGGAGATCTAGGTATATTTTCTCATTGTAGACGGGGTAAGTATTAATATAATTTGATAAGGCACCACAGTTTTTCACATCCATCGCCTAACAATGATCAATCAATCTCATCTCTTGTCAGGTTGCAAAGCAGATGTGGCAACTGGAGGGTCATGGTTATACTTTCATCCCCTCCCACCCATTCCCTTTCCGTGTTCCCCACATTCACCTTTACATAGTCAACTCTTTGTTCTAAAATTTTCTGTCAGGTGGCCTGGCATACTGAGATGTCCTGCTTGGGGTAAACTGGGGATTTCCTTAAGGGACATTTATAACCTTTCTGGTGAAAAAGCATTCGCACTATAGGGCAGACTCTAGCACCTCTCCAGCCCATCACATAACTATGTGCAGATCAATTCTATTTCTAGAAACTTTACAGCATCACAGCTGGGTTTTACTCTCTTTCTCTACGATCAACATTTGTTTGAGCTATTACCAATGATTGCATTTTACCTCTACTACCACCACAAGCATACACCCTCCCCTTTATCCCTTGTACCTTTCCATGTGTTTGTCTTTTTGGTTTTATCCTGCTCCCGCTTCTCTTAACCTCTCACTCTTTTTCTATTTCCTTTCCACCACAGACCATGGTCTGGTTTATCTCCGCCAGATCACAATACATCACTATTTGGACATGACACGGCACTGTAAGACCACTATGGTGGCGATGTTTGTAGATGTTCACTATTAATTTGTTTCTCTTTCAATGTTCCTCTACTTTGCCTTGTCATCTCATATAGTATTATTATCATTCAGAAACCCCATTGATTTTTTAATTCATTCAATATAATTTTATCTAATGATCATATACTATTTTTATTAAAGCTTCATTTTATGAGGGGAGAAATCATATCCAACAAGAAACTTTTCATATGATGATGTTCGGGATGAGGGAACAACTAATGTGTGCCTTATAATAGATTAAATGATGCATTGAAGCATACCATAGCTAAGTGATGATAATGCAGGCACCAGGACATCAAGAGACCTTTTTGGTATGCATTGAGTAAACAGAAAAATTATGTAGATGTAATGGAGAACACTGGGATATCAGGAAGTAGAGGATGATGATGTGAAATGACCCAAGTGCCCTGTTTGAAATAAATCAGGTGCTTGTTCAGGTTTTGCAAATGTGCATCCTGTACAGTGCAGATAAACTAGCTGTCGGGGGTGGTGGGGTTCTAATCATGGGTAGTATGGGGCCAAGGTGATAAGGAGGTTTTGAGAACTTGAAGTCTGACTATGTGTGTAGTGTGTGGTGGAGGTAGCCATAGAGGTGTGGATGGCCATGCCTTAAAATGAGTACAAGAAAAAGGAACTTTTAAAAAGGGAGCAATTTCATATTGAAATCCATGCTACAAGAGGCAGTGTGCAGTGGTGGTAGAAGATAGAGGGGACTGAAGAGGATACAGAGGAAGTGTTCAGAACCTTATCTAGTAAGGTAGAAGAGTATAGAGCAGTGTCTCTTGAGAAAGTTGACACCTAATCCAGCTTTCTGGGGCTATGATGAAGATGAGAGACTTAGCAAAGTGAAAGTTAAGTTGGGCAGATCATCCTATGTTTAAGAGGCAATTGCCAGGAAGAACCTTTGGTGAAGGCAATAACTTATAGGGGTTAGGGTAGGATTGGTGAGGTGTAAGATTCCTGGGTGTAGATTACCTATATTTTGGAGGACATACGCATCAGGCAGCATAGAAATATCAAGTAGTGAATGTCAGAGATGCAGCTGATGATGCAGGAAGATTGCCCTGAGGCTTTCGAGAGAAAGGAGAAGATGTGTGTCATTAGCTAAGAAGTGATAGGAAAAGCCAGAGAATGAAATGTTTTTGTCAAAGGACAATATGGAAAGCATATATTGGAAGGGACAGTTGACAGACTCTTAAAGGACCCATAAATAAAAAGGAGTGGCAGAGAATGTGGCAGCATTCCATTGATAAAGAAGTGGAACCAGATAGAGAAAGGGTTGGATAAGGGTCATGGGGCAGTAAGAATAGACTGCAGGTCCTAAATAGCTACCTCGGGCAAGAACAGGTAGAGGTGGTGAGTATACAAGCACATTTGTGATCAGTCTTGTAAGTAAACACAGAGGTGGAAGGTTTCTGTGGTAGTTGAGGGAAAGGCAGAACAGTGTAATACAATAGATTGGTTATTGGTTTGAAAATTCATGTTTTTTTGCAGACAGAAAGGCGAGTACCTTTGAGCGTCTGTAACTCAATTTTCAATATGTGTGTTACAGGTAGGTAAGGAATAATCCCAGAGATGGTTAGAAACAGGAAATTACATTCATTGACTATAAAAGAGTGCAAAACATATATAAGAGGTTTGTGATTTCTAAGGAGGACAGAATCTCATTGACACCCCACCACTCTGCATGACACACATGCATGTGGTATGTTTTTTCAGTGACTACAAGACAGAAGAATGTAGCAGAGTTGGTCTGAGGAAGTAGACTACATGCATTCATGGTATCTAATTGTGCCCAAAACCCAAGCCATCTTTTTGTGGCTATTAAGGAAGATAGAATCCTAGAGGCCATCACTGTGCATGACATACACACGTGACATATGTTGTCTGTGACTATTAGGGAGAAAATACTTCTAGGGTTAGATTAAGACAGGGGATTACCGTCATTAACTCTGAATGAGTGTGCAAAACACATATCATTATTTTGCGACTACTATGGAGGAGAGGCCCAGCGACACACCACCACGTTGTATGAGCTATATGCATATGGCATGTGTTGTCAGTGACCAAAAGTGAGGAAAGCATACCAGAATCGCTGGAGGCAAGACATGACTTTATGACCAGAGAGCAGCACCTTGCATGTGATAACTGCTGTTATTGTAGGATAACTTAAGCTATTTATTATCAAGCTTGCTTGATACTGTTGAGCATTTCTGTTGTTGATATGTTTATTGGCCACATATTCATTGCATGTAAGTCATTGTAGAATATGTGATACATTGTACATTTATGTGTTTAACTATATTCATCTTCATGTATTAATGTCCATTTTGATGCCAAGTTTATTCCAAACCTTTAGACCTAGAGGAACACAAATGGATGTGGAAACTTTGTATCTAAATGCAAACCCTTAAACTGCTGAAAGATCTTAAACCTCCAAAATTAACCATAAAGATGAAAGCTCAAATCATGGGTATAAAACAACCTATTCATCACCCCTTGTCCTTTTATTAATCTCTTAGGGTGTGAAGGAACCTAATATGTACAAGTCCATTTATGGGACAAAATCAACATACACAGAGAATATAGCATTTATATGCAGGTCCTTGGATCAAAATTTGACGTAATGACTCTCAGCTATAAATATAAATAAATACAGCAATTCCGGGGGTAAGTATTTGTTTGGCCCCATTAGGAAAATTGGTGGATTATATTTAACTCATTCAAAGATTGTTTTATGTTGTAGGCTGCTCTCGATTCAGAGGCAGCAACAATAGTAGTCCTTGAAATTGTAGTTAAAGCAGATAAGGTTCTAAATCAAACTCAGACTCCTGTGAAGGCATCATGAAGCAAGACACAGACAACAGATTCAATGTTCAAATAAAACACTTTCATTTCCTCAAATGGTGTAAGGCCTAACTTGCCCTATGCTAAAATGGCATTTCCCTACCTAAATATAGTAACTGTAGTCAGAATTTGTAAGTTCAACTTAAAAGTCTGTCGGTGTCCAAAACCTGTACTTGCCCTTACAACTAAAGCTAAACGATGTGTAGGGATGTCAGCAACCAAATAAATAGTGTTCCAAATAAAGTTCTGAGCTTTTTCCAGCGCTTGGCTTACTTTCCAGCTACCCTTCTCCAAGTTCAAAGCAGTTCCAAAAAGCCTTGGTGTTCCCTTCCCCAAAAGACAACACAATTCCAAAAAAGGCATTTGGGTTTCCTTTCCCAAGGCAGCAACACAGTTCACAAAGTCTCAGGTTTCCCTTCCCCACAACGTTAGCTCTTCCAGCTTGTAAACTTACAATCAGTTCAAGTCTCTTACTTTTCAAAACCATTTAAAAATCAACCTTATAATCCTTCAGACTCTTCAATAGTTCATACAGATTTCTCTCTTTCTCATTCACTTCAGCAATCCTATTCCAAAGTGTAGATTCTCTCTCTTTACTTTCCTTCACCTTTTCCAAGCAGGGTATCCTCTGTTTAGGTGCAGTTGTCAGACCACACGGTCCACCCATTACAGATCATGCAACCAATAACCCATTGCACTCTGCCAGCTTTCAGTATTCTTTCGTTTTTTTTGTTAATGCAGGTTTCTCTCTCACTGCACCTGTACTTTGGTTTACATCCACTTTGGATTCTGCTTGCCATTCTCTTGGCTTTGCTAAAATGTGTTCTTCCACACAACTCACTCCATGGTGCTCACTCTCTTCCACCACCTTGCTTTCACAGTATTCACAAGTGCTCATCACTTGCTTTTCACTTTATTCATAAAGATTCATCATTTGCTTTTAAGTGTTCATCTCTTGCTTTTTCACCTGGGTCAAAAACATTACTTGTGTTTCACAATTATCTTCATATCATTTGTAGGTTCATCAAAGTATTGCTTTAATTCGGTATTCAATATTTATTGCTTCACATTCAAGTTCATTTATTTATAATGTGCAGCTTGCTCAGTATTCAAAACCCCTCACTTTGGGTTCAACATCAATTGACATACATATTGAGTTCATCCAGCATTACCATATGCTCCGTTGTAGCCCCAGGAGCACCCCGGTAAGAGTTTTCCCTTCAATTGACTCACTGTTCCTTGGCTGCTCCTCTAGGCGTCTTCTCTCTTCTTTCTTCCAGCATCCTTCAGCTCTGCGTTCAGTTCTCGGGGACCCGGCGAGCAGCGTTCACCTTCTTTGAAACTGGCTATGTGTTGCCGGTAGCTCTGCTTTTCACTCACGGACACTACCGGTGGCCTGCAGTACTTGGAAGTCTTCTGTGCCCCACAGCTCTGGCTGTGAGCACAAGGCAAAGGAGACTGTAGCTGTCTCGACCCTCTCTCTGCCTGCTCGGACCCCGGCATCACAGTCTCTCCTCTGCAGCAGCCAGCATTCTGTCATCCAGGCAGGACACTCCTCAGCCGGTTGCTTCCCCTCTCAGGCCAGTTTCACTCCGGCCAGTCTCTCCCAGCCCCCTTCCTCCTTCTCCTCTGGCAGTCACACCTTTCATGCACCTGTGACCTGTTAACTGCTTGCAGGTGCAAATTCTTGATTTCAATTGCCTGACCACAATTGCTCCTATTTTCCTGACATGCCTGACTCTCGCAATAGTCTTCAAGTCTCTTCCTCATCTGAGTACCAAAGTGGTGTAAATTAATGTTAGTGGGTACAGCTCTTAGTCACCTCTTCCTCGTCCCAGTTCTAGAATGGTGTGACTGAGTGGAAGAGGAAATTACTGGCAATCACCTATGGAGGCAGGGGGAGGGGAGGGGTTATTGTTACAAGGGAAAATTGGATACCATGTCTCACACAAAGACATCCTCTCCCCACTCCCCAAGGTCCCTCTACCCAGGTGATCCTCCCTCGCATCTCCAACCCGAGGGTCAGGATCCAAGAGTGATGGCCTTTCCCTGACCACACAAGAAGAGGATCCAAGGCGAGTAGGTGTGAGGATGCCCTCAGGTTCCTCACACTCCCAAAATGTACCGTATGACAATATGAAAGGGGTTATCCTTGCCTCTATAAAAAAAAGAATTGTCATCCATCAACCTTACACTAGCCCCAATACAACAAGTTTGGGGAGGATACATTTCACTCATAAACTGTAACAAATTAGAGCCATAGGGTTGAAACCTGCATGATGCTTCTTGTTTTAATAAGTTTACAAAAATGAAGTATTATCATATGAAAGATGTGGAGACTTTCTTCAGATATGGCAAGAAAGTATTCTACTCCCAGAGATCTTATTTCAGAATGGCATTTCCAGTGAACATTTCATTCTGAAATGAAATCTTCAGGGCAAGAGTTTGTGCTGGGACAAACAGATTTTGGGCCACCGGCATATCAACTCTAAAAATGTTGGGATTGGCAGAGCTCATTTTCATAAAATGTTTTGTTAATAATTTGGATATGTTTTAAGATGATTTACAAAAGCGATTTTCAATGGGAAAATTGTGAATTGGTACTATGTATTTTAATTTAAAAGTTGTATAATATATTTTGTAATTTTAATTGAGAAATCCTAAAGGAAAGTTTTAAACTAAAACTGAAAGAAATAAACTGTGAGCTCTTAAAAATCAACACATATCCATTCAAATTAAGTTCAAGTTCCGATCCGGTGTTTGTGGGAGATTGTTCTTTCAGGCTCTGGCTTTCTGAGACACCCTACTCAATCCTCTCAGAAATGAAAAAAAGACATCAATTACCAGAAGTATTGAACATACGACTTCTTCGGCCACTTTGAAGGCACTGACAGATCATCGAAGTTGACAGCGCTGTATGTGAAGTGGTTCACATCAAAGTTACACTTTTCATTAGTATGACACATTGAAATGAGGACATCTATTGAGATTACCATAACATAAATTGAAATGAATATGACATAGATTGAAATTCAAAGAATACTTGAATAGCACATATGATGAGTTAAATATGAGTTAAATATGAAATACCCTGAAACCCACTGACATTAATATTACCCTCATCAGAAAGATTAGAAATTATTGTGATTTATACATATATGAATATAACATGCGTTGCTATGGATATGGCATTCATTTAATCACATTTAACATGCATTGAAGTTAATATGACACCCGTAAAATGAATGTACCATGTGTTAAAATTAATATGACATGATCCTGAAATGAACATAACATGGATTGAAGTTAATGTAAGCATTCAAATAAATATGACACCAATTGAAACGAACATAACATGGATTGGAAGTCATATAACATGGATGAAAGTATAATAATAAGCATTAAAATCAATATAAAATGGATAGAAATGAATATAGGATGGATTGAAATGAATGAAAAATGCATTGAAATTAATATGACACATTTTGAAAGGAATATAACAGGTATAGATATGAATATAACAAGGATTCAAATGAGTGCATCATGCATTGAAATTGATATAGAAGACACTGAAATGAACATGACACCCATTGAAATTAATATAATATGCACTGAAAAAAAAAATATAAATTAATGTGATATTCTTTGAAATTAATATGGCACCCATTCAAACAAATGATAAATGCATTGAAATAAACAGAACAGGCATTGGAATGAATATGGCACGGAATAAAGTAATTGAAAGGCCTTTCAATTAATAGTACATGCATGGAAAACAATTTGTTATGCACTAAAATGAATATGGCATACATTTCAATGAAGATGACATGCAATTAATTGAATATGTGATTCATTTAAATGCACAGAGAATTTAGTTGAATATGACATGCATTGAAGTAAATATGACACATGCTGAGCAAAATGAATGGATATACGTGATTTGACCGTGGCACAATTATTTGCGGCAGAATGGACGGCTATCAATTTCGCAGCGAATGCAATTTTGCCATGGCCAAATCTGAAAAACCTTGACACCGCACCCCCAATACATCTCCCCACCCCCCACTTACCTTTTGCCTCTCTACTTCCTTCTGACCCTGCAGCATCAGATCTGTCCCTCTTACGCAGGTCGGATCTGACACAGCAGGGTCCACTATTCTCTTATTTCCTTTTGTCCCCAGCCTCCAGTCCTCAGGAACGGACACCCACCCTATCCCCCAAGGCAATCACTAAAAAACATGGAGAGCAGGGGACACGCCCACAACCCCTGCTCTCCGTGTTCGGTATTGATTACCAAATTTGAATTTAAGTGTTCAAAATGTAGTGGCCGAATTCGGGCTAATTTACCATAGTATCAATTAAATTCGAACAAATTGGGCAATACCAAATTAATATGGCATGCATTTTAATGATTGGCATGCATTTCAATGAATATTGCATACACGTATATGAGTATGGATTGTACTGGACTGAATAGGAAAAGCATTTAATTGAATGTGACATGCATTGAATTGAATATGACACCTGCTAAATTGCAGATGAAGCTCCCTGAAATGGACATGGCATGAATTGAAATGCCCTGATCACTTAACAATAATCTCTATTACATGTAGTGCTTCTCTTCCGCATCACAATCCTTTCCTCTTGAAGGTGTTGCACCTGCCCCTGTCTTTCATCTAACAATACCCTGCTGTTTCTGCTTTTTGACGTTGTCCACCCATCACCAACCTCAAGGTTTGTATGGGTCAACATACTCAAACTCCTTCTATTCTTATAGCAAAGGAATAGGGGTGTTTCAATACCCCAGGGAGAGGCAGGCATCAGAACTGTAATGAGGAAGAGAAGTCCTAACCATAATGAAGATTAACAGTAATTAATCAACTAATAAAACTCTCGAAGTACACCAAATAGCGTTGATTGGCCTTAAATACGTGTCTGCCGGTAACCTGCGGGTGCTACAGGCGGGTTACCGGCAGACTCGCCTTACTGTTACCAGCACCTGATATCCCAGTGTTATCGGGCTATTATGGGGGCCAGCAATTGTTGTAAGTTCCCATTCCATGGAGTCTGATAGGACTACATAGAATGGGAAACACTGAAGCACCGGCACTATTGTTAATGGTGCCGGTGCTTCAATGAGTTCTCTGCCAGCAGGTCAGTCCTGCCGATAGTTCACTGCCCCTACCGGCATACTCAGAGTAGCCCTGTCTGGAAAAGATGCCAGAGCTGGTAGAACCGGCCATGTTACCACAGTTTTTTTCTGGACTGGAGTTCATTTCTGGACTCCTAATGAAGCCCATTGTCCCACTAACATATCAAATGAAAACAGACCCATATGTCTTGGAAAACCCAGTATTCCTCCATTACCAGGATAAACACAATGGGGCCTTCATGTAAGAGCAGCCAGTAGCACTACAGTAGCAAAGTTGTTGTTGGGTTGACCATGGAAGGGAGGAGATAATAATGCTTGGACGTGCTAAGAGTAGCCCAAGTGGCAGCCCTGAAGAGGTCCATCTGGGATTCTGCCTTTGCATCAGCCCATTAAGGAGCCATCATTTTGGGCGATCTACCCAAAACCCAACAGAGGGAGCTTACAGTGAGTAAACCAGGGAGATGCTGTCTGTAAACCAAAAGCTGACTGTGGGGGAAAAGGATTGTTAACTGCCTCAAATGTTGCAAAAGGGCTGTTGGTGATGTAGGGAGAGGTCCTATCCAGATAAGTTCGGGTGACTGACTTAATGTAAAAATCACAGACTATCTCCAGTCCCCTAGTGTGAGGTGCATAAGAAGGGAACTGAGTACAATTGAATGTGACATATGAAATGATGAGACCAACGTAGGTAGTAAAGTCAGCCCACACTGTAGAGCGATTACTTTCAGTGTGACCATCAGGTAGGGAGCATGGAGAGAAGGTCCTAGGTCACTGATCCTTCTGATACATGTAATTGCTGCAAGGAATAAGGCCTTTGGGGTAAGGTGGTTCAATGGAGCCAGTGACAGAGGTTTGAATTGAGGACCCTGTAGGACCCTGAATACCAGGGACAAGTCTCAGGGAGTTGTCAGGCACTTGATATTGGAACAGGAAATGGAGCAGGTCTGGATAAGGCTGGAAATTGGATGGTTGGCCAGGTTGGAATCAAACCAAGGACCCGTGAAAGCAACATAGCTACCCACTGTGCCCTAAAAGTAGAGTGGGACAGCCCAAGTCAAAACTGTTTGGATGAAAACATGCAATGTCTAGTATATCACACTCAAGAAGAAGGTGGATGTTCTTGCCACACCAAGACAAGTATGCACATAATTGGCAGGACTAGAAACATAGGGTGGATGGTCTTGTGGAGCCCTGGATAGCTGTGGGTAGGGAACTGGAGTGGTCATGTCTTGGGTGGATATCCCTTTCAATGTACATGCTGTCCAGCTCCAGTTCTTCCTCAGCTCACAGTTGCCTGGCAGAAGAACTGGGGCTTGGTATATTCAGTAGAAGAAGAGGAGGAACAGTCACTAGTCAACGCCTAGCACGTAATGCACAACTGATATCCTTATTTATTTTTGTCTAAAAGTTCTTTATTCTGAACGATATACCACTCATATCACGCCCCTCTCCTGGAAACCCCCGGTCACACTGAACCAGGAATCAGGCTGCTTTGCAAAGTTAAATTATTTATTTATGTATTTACAATTTTATCACACTATGTTTCAATGGGTATACAATAATCACCAATGGGGTGATGTAACAGTGAATCATCTCTTTAATACACAAGGAGTAATAATGAGCAAAACAATTCAGCACAGAAATAATACTTTTGTGTGTGTGTTCAGGTCAAATAGCACTGTGGTTAAAGGTTCCCCCTGCACACCCCTCTACCCCCCAATAGGCAATGTAAAGAGATAGGAGGAGAGAGAGCAGGTATTCAGAAATGGCAGAATTCAAACAAAATAACAATCCCACTTTCCCCCAGCAAACACAAGAGAAAACAAAATTCACTGTCAAGCTGTCTGAATGGCTTTTAAGGTTATCTTGAGAATGGATTGGGCAAAAACGCTAATATGGTCAAAATTGCTGAAATTGCTATCAATTCTTATGGGAGCCACTTTGGATGGTTGCATACAAAAACAAGCAATGATTCAATAAAAAGAAACAGTTTGAAATCCTAAAATTCAAGTCGGGAGCAATCAAAAGCTGTTTTACACGTTTCAGAATTTCCCAAAAACGGAATTCACAGCAAACTTTTCACTGCGCGATAATTGCGATAACAGGAAAACTGTATGGATTTGGGATGTGGTTTTAGATGCGAAGAATTGAAGCTGTGGATGTTAACTACAAGCAGAAGTTGAAATTTTGTTTATAGCATAAAAACGGAGGAAGTTATGGATGTTTTAGTGGAGGTCGTTTTTTCGAGATGGGTGCAAGAATGGAAAACGGGAATGCGCTTTTAAAATGAAAAAAAGGATTTCTTACACTAGAGGATGACTATGAGCAAGACGAATACCACACAAGAACACAGCCACTTGATCAGAATGACTGCCTGCAGTGGTGCCGTCTTCTTCAGATGAGAAAAGATCAGCGCAAAGATAGTTTTAACAATACTATACAGGAGGAATATAGGAGGGATAGAATAGAAAGTTCAGACAATTCAACAATACTCCTAACAATGCAGGTTCTCAATGCAAGATGGGATGGGATTAAATAAGCAAGGTACATAGGATAGTGACACAGTCTATCTATAGATACTCACTAGATATGTTTTTAAATGGAACCGTCAGGATTCTGGTCCATCAAGATTCTGGTCAGGGAAGGAAATCTGGTTCTGGGACTGACAGCTGGGCACATCGGATTGGATGTGCAAGGGCCCTTGTCACAGCACGGCACAGGCCTGGATTGGATCTGCCCCTTTTGGTTCTGATGATAATTATTTTCAGCAGGCAAGCAGTACAGCGCAGCCCGGCTGTGTTTTGATGTTTCCCCTTAGGTTTGTGGGGTTGGTTCTGGTTCTGGAAATTGAGGCCTAGCTGAAAATGGTTCAGCTATGCAATGGGTTCTGCTTTGCCAAGTTTCTGGAGTCTGGAGCAAGGAAAATAGAAAGTTCTGTAGCACGGTGTTCCGCCAGCATTCGGATTGTGGGCGAATCTGTCTGTCTTTTTCTGCCTTCTGCTGTCTCTATTTATGCTATGATAAAGGGTGTGTGTGTGTTCTGGTTTAGCCTAAGCTCGCCCCTTTGACAGGGATTGGTCAGAATCTCCTCCCTTCCTTGATAGGAGGAGAAAAACAGTGTGTCACCTTAATGGTGTGGGTTTATGATGCTTAGAATCCACCCCTAGCCTCTTGAACACAAATCTACTTTTGACACCATACATATTTACACATGTGCCACCTCTATAACAACCACATATACAGATTACATATTTTGTACAACAGCTACTCCTCCAAACCCCATAGCTGTGGGATCTTGTGTCTGCTTTTCACAGAATTTTGCCCTTTTCATCTGGAACACAATGTCCAATTTATCCGCAAATGTCTACAAGTGTGCGCGTATAACCTGGGCATACGTGTATAAAGTTTCATACTTCTAGCAGAAATACATTTGGTGTAAAATCACATTTTCTGCTGTTTCCTTCCAAAATATGTCACACGGTTTTGCCGCCTCTTGAAATGTGCAGCCAAAATTTAGATTTACAATTCTGTTATTTTTGCGTTTTTGACAATTTTAAGTGGCAAGTTATATGTATTTAAACAAAATGTTCTTTGTGAATGTTCAGCCACAGATAGCTGTTTGGGACCGTCTCTTTTTCTCTCCCTTCAGTCCAGAAGCATCTCCTCCCGCTTTTATCTTGGCAGAGTCCATTTACGATGGTCCTAACACCTAGCCTTTCCTGCTTTGCAGCTGTTCATTGTTTCCTTCCCCACTGCAGACCAGATTCTTCCCCCACCCTATAATTATCGCTTTGGTGTGATTTCCTGGTGGAGGGAGCTGGAGGGAGAGGCCTTGCCTCTCTGAGGAAAGCAGTTATTCCTGTTTGGTAGCTTTAGCCAGCTTATTTTAACTGTTAATTCTGTTGAATGTTCCCTTAACATACAACAAACCTGTGGGATCACAGCTGAATACTTGTTCAAGATTTTATACCATGGAATCAAAACAATTACCAGATGGGTTACTCTCAATAACAGGCCTCTTAGATTGCAAACATTTGATTTCAGTTTATACATGTTTAAGGTTTAATCCTGCAGGCCCCTGACAGCTGTCATTTAGGCGGCCCAGGGTACTGCGCCCAGATTTTGACAGATTCACAGACAGGCCATTTTTGCTGTGGAAATCCCTTGATGCTTTCAGCTTTTCAGGACATTGTACGTTCACAAAGATTTCTTACATTAAGTGAATTGTAGCACCCAGCAAGAATTGTGGATGTTTGAGGGTGTTTTGTACCGACATTCTGCAGTTTCAGCAACAAAGAAAAAAGGATTTAAAGCAAGATTTTATGTTTTCAGTTATCAAAGCACTGATTTTCCTTTTGTACTACATCTTCACGTTGTGGAGCCCAGTGACATGTTTCAGGAGTGAGATCTTTGTTCCACCACTGACAACATGCATGGCAGTTTGGGCATCCATCTTTTTGTGCTTTGCAAAGCGCGATTTTCAGAGGTTTTGGCGCAAACCAGGGTTTTGCGGCCATTTTGATGTTCTGGCACCATAAGAACACAGTGATGCCGCATGGCAGAGCATAAGTGGGTTAAAACATCCCACAACCACCATGTTTCAGATTTGAGTGGTGAGAAAAAGCAGGGAATGTCTATGGGACTCCAAGTCCCTCCGATTGGTAGGCCTGAGAGATTTCAGGAGAGACCAGAGCCTCTGCATATTTGTGCTTCCCTAGAACACCCTCCACCCTTTGTACTCACACATGTGGTAATTAGAGATGCAAGGGTGTTGTGACGGAACACCTACAGGAAGTCCACTTGGTCCAGTCACCACTGTAGAGCAGATCCTATGTTACATATGTATAGAACTGACCTCGCAAAGTCCATTGAACTTGAGTCCCATTAAAGGTAGTGGTGACCCTAGAGTGGGTGTCAGTGAAGAAATACCCAGGGGATGACAAAGATAAAAGTTGCCATCAGACCTTTCATTCTGACCCACCTCCAGACTAATGCTTTCTTTAGGTGACAAGGGCAAGAAATCTCCTAGATGATGCACATGTTGCAAGTCTTTGGAAGAATCACTTGCCCACAGCTGGTCATATGTGGCCTCAAATGAAATGAAAATCTGCATTGACTTGAATTTCTTGAAGCCTGTGAGATGGTAAATCGCTGTAAACCCTGTATACACCACCTTCTAAGCTTGCTTGGAAGAGTCCCTAGATCAGCAACGTTTTCCTTGTGCAGGCTCCACAACAAAGGTGACATTATATTCGTAAGAAAGGCAGATCATAGACAAAAGGGGAGGAATGTAAATTGGAAATGCTGATCTACAATTAAGAGCCTCAGATATACCTGATTGGGACATGCATATATGAGCTTATGAGTTCCAATAATGTGAGCCAACTTCTGGTTGCAAAGTGGGAATAATAATAATAATAATAATAATAATAATAATAATAATAATAATAATAATAATAATAATAATAACATCTGCTGGAGGGTCTCCATTTACAATTGAATGTTGGAAACATATGAAATCACCTCCATTAGTTCCAACACCATCCTGTAAACCCTGTAAAGGTCTTGTGAACTAGGATTATTGTAGAGTAAAAGCCCCTGCTTCTGGAGTCTGGTTAGATGGCAAAAGTACTCAAGAATCTGCCACAATGGATTGTTCACCTTCTAGCCTTTTTGTAGGGATCCAAACCTGGCTGCTTTGTTTAGAGTCTTTTGTCAGTCCTAGAGTGTTTTGTCTGAAAGACGTAGGGAGGGGAAACAGGGTGTGTGGGAGCCTGGGAGATTCCAAGATAGTGTGATCCTTCTATGGTCTGACCACTCTAAATGCGTTCCCTCTCCTGTCTGCCCTATATGAAAGAGTATTTAGTAATTACTCATCCACTAATACTTGCACAATACTCAGTTGTTTTTTATGGTAAAAAGCCCAAAGGACAGTAGTGATTGCTGAGATTCGTATTAATTTTTGCATGTCATATTACCTTCAATGCACGACATATTAATTTTAATGCATGCCCCTTTAACTTCAATTAAACTCATGTTCATTTCATTGCATGTCATCTTCATTGAAATGCATGTCTATCATTTTATTGTATGCCATATTCATTTCAATGCATCTTACATTTATTACAATTCATGTTGCATTTGTTCCAATGAGTGCCAAATTCATTTCAATTAATGCTATATTTATTGCAATGTACGTCTTATTAATTTCTATAATTATTATAGTTATTCAAGTGAAGGTTATTTTAATTCCAATGAGTGCCATGTTTATTTCAATGCAAGTTATATCAATTGCAATGCATGTCACACTCATTTCTGTGCATTATATTTATGTATGTACAGGTTATATTCATTTCAATTGGTGTTATATTGACTTCTTTTGCATGGTAAATTCATTTCAATCCATGTTATATTAATATAGAGTGGTGAGAGAGACTGTCAGAGGTGGCCAACATTGTGAATCAGCATTGTGAATCAGAGAGAGTTGGTGTCAGCTTGACTGTCTCGAGGCAGATACTGGGTCCTTTCCTCTAACCGCCTGTGGGAGTTTCTGGCGTTCCGGGCGAGTTGGTGCGAGGAGCGGGTTGGAGCGTGTTGGAGCGAGTTGGTGTGCTTTCTGCTCCACGCATTGTGCAGTGTTGCGTGCCCTGCCCTCGAGAGCTTCAGCAGCGATTGCGAGTGTGGCACAGTCCAGTTTGAAGAGTGGCTGAATATTGGAGCTCCTTTTGGTTGGGACGTGTCACTGGAACTGCTGGGCAGGGCGGAGCTGAGCTGAGAGTGCACGGGTAGGAAGTTTTGCTGTGTGTGCAGCTCGGTGTGCGAACCGGTGTTTCGAGGAGCGGTGAGCGCTGAGAGTTGGGCAGGTGAGAAGGCGCTCAGGTTGGTCCTGTCCAGTGGTCGGTGACTGGAACCTCTCCAGCTGGGGAGACTCGGAGATGCTGAGACACTGAGACACTGTGGCACTGGGAGGCTTTAATGATCCTTTTGTAGTAGTTGGATATTCTTGCTTTGTACTCGGAGAGGGGGTGGAGTTTCTCTGTGTGTTTTTTCTATTCAGACTTGTTTTCTTGTGTATAAGAGTGTGACCAGTGAGATCATTGTAGGACATTTTTTAGTGAAATACATCTAAAGACTTGGGGACTGCGGGCGAGGGGCCTTTGACCCGAGTGTGGAGTGAGGAGTGCTTGAGTTGTCAAGTAATCCCCAACTAACATTCTTCCAGCACAAGAAAGATTTTAGCGACTGATCTTGTTGATACTTGAGGACTTGGGGACTGCGGGCCATTGTGGCCTTTAACCCAAGTGTAGAGGTTTTACACATATTTCCCTGTTAATGTAGAATCTATGTAGCACTGCCCAAGGAGCTGTAAATACCAGCAGCAAACAGAGTAAGACTACTGAAATGGTAAACAAGTCACAGTGCACAGAAAAGGGGGGGGGCAATCTCAAGTTTTTTCAAACCCTACAAGACAGGTGGGTTTTTTTTTGTGCCTCCCCCAAGTATTTATCCAGTGGACGATAAGTCACCTATGGGGTCTGGCTTAATGAAAGAATCAGTAGATTCTAGATACAAAGGAAGTGAGCCTACCTGAAAAATCCATCCCAGGGAAACCTGGACTATACTTTAAGGGCGACCACGATGAAAAAGGTGATTTCGAATCACTTACTGACAATATCAGAACCACAGATGAATAGGAGTGTGGATAAGCAGCATATTCAAGGAGAGTTCCTAACTGAATTTGGAAACTCTCAACGCCAGGTGCAGGTCAATCTTAGTGATCCAAGAGATGAAGACCTCTTGGAACTAGAAATTGATGTCCCAGTTATTGGACTTAGTCAGCAAGATCCAATCGTCGAGCGAAAAGAGCAAACAAATGATAATGGTTCTGGCCCACAAAAGTCCAGTAACCTCGCTCCAGAAATGCAATCAATCTCTAGTACCCATCTAGTAAATACATCACAGGAACTGGTATCCCCCACTATAATGGCTTTAAACTTTGTCCTAACATCGTTGGTTAAAGTGTTTGAAAACTTAAAGCTGGAAGTTCAACAACAGACGGTGTACTACTGGAGGTTACAAACCAACTAGAGATAAACGAATCAACTATGGTTGCTTTAAAATCTGCAATCAATGAGTCTTTGGGGGATACGATGAGGGTTCTCCAAAAAGCAGTTAAGGATCAATCAGAAAACATTGATCTGCTGACTGTCCTATGTGGAGACCTGATGAAAAGGTTGGATAGTATTTTAGAGAAACTTGAGTTTAAGGATAGAAAGTATGAGAACCGAGAGAAAGTTTCCCCTCAAAATACCAACATGGAACCCTTCTCACAAGATAATCCATGTTATATTAATTGCAGCCCATGTTATATTCATATCTACACATGTCATATTCCTTTCAATGGGTGTCATATCAATTTCAGTGTATGCTACATTCATTTCAAACCATGGTATGTTAATTTCAATCCATGTTGTATTAGTTGTAATGTTTGTCATATTAATTTGAATTCATGTTACATTCGTTTAATCTATATTATATTCGTTGTAATGGTTTTCATATTAAAGTCACTGCTTGTTATAATCATTGTAATGCGTTTCATATCCATTTCCATATGTTATATTTATTTCAATGCATGTTGTATCTATTTCAATGCATGTTACACTCATTTCAGTCCATTATATTCATGTATGTACAGGTTATATTCATCTCGATGAGTATCATATTAATTTGAAGATGTTACATTGATTCTAATGGGGTGTCATAGTAATTTCAATGCATGCCACATTCATTCGAGTGCATGTTTAATTTATCTCAACACATGCTACATGTATCTCGGCTGCTGTCATATACATTGCAATGTATGTTATATTCCTCTATGTATACATCACATTCATTTCACCAATCTCATAGTCTTTCCACAGAGCGTCATATTAATTTCAATGTAGTTGATACCCATTTTAGTGCATGTCGTATGTAATTCAGTATATGTGTTGTTCAGACTATTCTTTGAATTTCAAAGTATGCCATATTTTTTTAGCGTGCATTTTATTAATCGTAATGCATGTCTTACTCATTTCAATACATGTATTCATTTCAATGTGTCATATCAGTAAAAGTGTAATTTTGACATGAACTGCTTCCCATAGTAAGTCCACAGCATGTGTTAAGTAAGTGTCACACCCACTCGAAACATAGCGATATTAAAAGGCTGTATACACAGCATCCTAGCCAAGATTCTGCCCTTCAGCATTGCTCTAAATAGTTATTGTCATGAACTCAATAGCAACTTTGGAATGATGAAAGTCCGACTTGAGCCCTGCCAGGATCCAAAGCTCTTGAGCTACTCTGCTGACACAGCATTGTATTTTAAGCCCTGCTCAAAATATGACACTTTCCGACCCATGTGCAAATTACGGCATTGACGAATTTTCTTTTCCTTTTTAAGAAAGATGAATTGTATGCTTTGAGAAGAATATTAAGCTACAACAATGAGGACGTACCTTGAACTCAATAGTAATCAATACCATACTGTGCCTTCTGGGAAATTAAACTGCAGCATGTATCATTTTGGCTTCCAGAACATTTATCTTCCCTGTGAAGTGAATGATAGGGTAGGGGAATATCGGTGCTTGGCGAGCCAACATTTTGTCATTCCAGCCACTAATCTGAAGTGATTCAGTAGGTGTTCTTATGCTGTTGTATTTTGTTTACTGCCTCAGCTTTTAGCAGCCCTGTTTTTATGGCATGTTCAGAACTGAACACTTTCAATGTCACACTAGAAAGTCTCTGACTTTTTCGGTGATATGCAGAATTGACGAGGTCTTTCAAAAACTCAGGCTTTAATAGTTCCTGTGAAGTGCTCAAACTTCCACCTAAAGAAAAGTTGCACCATATTCTGTGTTAAAAAATGAAAAGAATACCTATTAGCACCCAGGGCGGGACCAGCAACCAATCAGGTTGCTCAGAACGCATTCTGAGCAACTTGTTTTCTGCTTCCCCCACCCTGCAACACCATCTTCCCCACACCTTTCCTTTCCTTCCCTTCCTTTTTTTTCCTTTTCTTATTTTAAACCACCGCCCACACTTAAGTGCTTTGGGCGGGGGAAGGACAGCGCTGTGTCTTCTCTGACCACCATGGAAATGGAAGAGTCTTCCAGATCCGTGGTGGCCATATGTAGTAAGTATTTTGGTTGAATGATAGGCAACCCGGTGTGCTAGTAGCGTTATGACCCTCTCCGACATGGAGGATCGGGTATTATCTGCCGGGGACACTCGGTTGCTGGGCTGATAACACCTGATCCGGCATGCTGGATCGGCCCTTTACACTCAAATACATGCTATACTTTCTTAATAGCACCACGCAAACAATGATGAGCTATATGCTAAGAAGAAAAGTATTCAAATAATTCCAAAAAAGTCACATGTCTGAGCTAAATGCACTCTAGTTCATATATTTTGAAAACAAAGAAACAGGAAGATGTTCACATCTTGGAGATGCTCACATACAAATGTGAGTCTCAAAGATGTGCTCAAGAGCATCTTCAGTTTTGCGCCAGTTTTCGGCACTGTGCATCAGGTGTAAGGTAGTGGGATCAAATCGAAGATGCTCAGGGGAATCTAGGTTTACCTCCATATGGTGAATGTTTTCCAGCCCGTGCAAAGTCTTTTGCCAAACTCCTGGCAGTTGGCATTTAGAAAACAAGATGACATCTGATATGAACCAGGAGAGGCCTCTCACACTTTGACCATGTATAAGGTAAGTGAACTAACTATTGTAAAACAAACCTTGACACTACTTCTAAACCATTGCCTTTAGGACTACCCACCACCTCGATCAGAGCATGGGCATGTCAAGCACGTCAAGTGGGCTGCATTGCCACAGCCATGACTCAGATTTGTGCTTATATGTTTTCTGACTAAAGAAACGCAAAGCTCCATCCACACTGCATCATGTTTTCTCTCTGGCTGCTTTTTCCCAGACAAGAAATTACACTTCAGACCTACTGTGCGTAAGACACATACCTGTGGTAGTGAAACCCCAAAATGCAGCATGCCCCAACCCCTCTGCTCTCGGCAAAATAACACCCAGAACACAGTGCATTGAGTAGAGGAGGAACCCCATGTTCTGGGCCGATGGTGGAGGACGAGCCATTGCTACAGGCCTCAGGAATGTGTAAAGAAGCTCTGGCTGAGACACGTGTTGGGATATCTTTTTATATGTTGCCCTATTCACCAAGTGGCAGTCTCTGATATAACATTCCCTGGTATACAGCCCCACACAACTATTCTGGACAGTGGTCGAAGTGTATGAAAAGAAGTAGTGGAGCTATGTTCCCTGCTGGCCTGCCCCTGCTCCCCAAAAACCCCATTGCCACAACCCCTCCCACACACAATACACCCCCCCCACCACCTGCACCTGATGTTTAAGGGAACGTTCAGTGCAGTGCACTGAAAGTGAAGGTTTCAACTTCTTCCTACACCTTTATTTTAATAGAAAACCATTCCGGAACGGTTTCTTTTTCAAATAAAAGTATAGGAGCTGCACAAGGTAATTCAAAAAAGTATAGGAGCACCGCTCCTGACCGCTCCTACTCACTTCGACCACTGATTCTGGAACAAGAAACAGGCTGTATTTTTAGTTAAAACTTGAATGTATATATTAAAAGAAAAGAAAAGGTGGTTCCCTTACTTTATGCATGGGAAGTCACCAAATAAGTTATATGGACGTTGATAGCTCATTTACACAATTAGAGTTGGCCTGCCTGTGAAATCTTACTAAGAGTGTGGCACACACAGAAACCCTCCTTGAATCAGCTAAAAATATTTCTCAACATTGTTTCCTACATAAAACAACTCTGTTCCATTTACTTACGCACCATTTGCCAGCCAGTATTTTCAAATAATTGCAGTTGTTTGTACATCACATTCATTTCCTTATAATCAACCACAAAATGTAGAACATTTTATTTGCTCCAGTATCATTGTCAAGAATTTTCACCAGTGAAAATTTGTATACATATCAACACTATTGTAATAGAAATCTATTCCCTCATGTAAATATGGTTTTGGGGGCTGCTGGTACGTGCATGCAATTCGAATGGAAGCTATAGTAAGTGGCATATCATTCTGCATGTTTGTTTTAGGAAAGTGGTGCTATCAATTTGGAACACACAAGATATAGGTTCTTCCACTTAATATAGAAGAATGGTGTTAACATTTTGTAATACAGCAATAAATATCATCCCACAACTCCCACTTTATTCCGGTCTCACAGTTGCAAAGCCATTCCCTACTCTGCAATTTCAAGAGAGATGAGAGAATGTAATTTACATTGGCATCATTCTCTACAGGAATGGAAGTGACACATCTGAACGCTTTTCATCTTCCAATGTCTCTTTTTAAGTATTTTTGGCTTTCACAGGTCGCAAGTTATCAAGACATTCTCTGTTAGACTTTGGTACGTGCCCATTCGAATCACAGTGAAAGTGGTTGACTACACCTGTGAGAACACTCTGGTTACAATATGATTGAATTGGATTACATTTACAAAGAACTGCACTTTAGCTGCACACGCATCACTAAAAAAAGTTTTGTTTTTATTGCAATTGAATATCACTTAGGGCCTGATTCATGGAAAAGTGTGCATTGAGCCCACAGGGTCTGTGTGCCGAGAATGACTCTGTGTGAGAAAAGTTTCCAATGCAAACTCCAAGTATTTATAATAAAGATTCAAGTTCAATGTCGTATTATGGTACGCACTTATCAGCTGCGAGAGTAGCACTGTAAAAGGGGAGGGGGCGCTTTCTCATATCTATGTAATAAAATTCTTAATAAAATGAATTCATAAATACAGGAGCACAGGTGAGTATAATCAAACTTAATGGTAGAACGTTAGACGGTAAATAGGCCTTGATTTTACTATAAACGTGTGTTAGTATTTTATGCGCAGCAAAGGCCGCTATGGGTGTTGATACAGTGCAGAGTCTGCAATCCCAGACAGCGCTGTGAGAAGAACATAGTGGTTGTTATTTTTCGAGGTCGCAGATTAGAGCTCACAGGTTTTGTCAACGAATAAGTAATACATGAGCATTTTATAATTCAAAATCATTTATGAAATACAAATTACTAATGGAGACGAAAAGAACCACAGCGATTTCAAATTGCCCCATAGGAGATCTTCCCTGGGAAACTGGATAGAGTGATCCCGATATGCAACGATTGTATGGTAGTAAGTCAGTGGTTCAAGGCTCTGATGGTGTCATGGTGAAGGGCCATTCTCATGCGAATGAGGATGAGGCGACCAAGGCAGTTGAACAAAGTTCCTCTGGTCGTCACAAATGTTTCAATGACTTAACTTTGTGTGGTGGGAATTGGGGGTGGACTGTGAAATCACATGGTGTAAATGAGGGCAGTGTGGGAAGGTACCCGGCCCAATCATTGATCGCAATGTATGCTTTTCTATAAGGGTTCTAAGTGCGAAGCCTAATCAATAAGAGTTCTAACCTTAGAGGAGTTTCTTTAATAATGCTTTTTCATGCAGTTATTTTTCCGTGATCTGTTTGAATTTGCTGTCCCAGCTGCGCCTGGGTCCCTGAATAAAACTGCTTAACTTATCGCACCAGTGTACACTCCTTTTTTGTTACTCACCGGTATGGGGAGTGCTTAAAAAACAGACCGGTCCTCTTGTGCTGGGGATTTGCTTGAAGAGCTCGGGTTGGAGCCTCCACCCGAGCCTCCTCTCTGTGAGGGAATGAACTCTTTAAACTGATCTGACCACCTGCTGAACTGTACAGACAAGGGGACCGATCAATCAAAAGAGCGGGGAGAACACACCGCCACGGACCCAGCTGTAAAGAAAAAAGGACCCGGAGCAACCTATAAAGCAGAAGAGACTGTAGGTACTAGCTAAATGTGAAAACTGCCCAATGATGGTAATCAAGGAATAATACTTTACCACTGGTGGAGGTAAGAATAGTCCAAAGAATCCTGGGCAACAACGAAAGTATAAAACAAAAAAAAGGAAGGTTAGTAGTGTAGCTATCCCCGGATGGAATGAGGGTCGCACTGGTTTCGGGAAGGTGCACCACAGCAAAGCGTTCCAAAATGCACTTTAGAAATGAAGCAATGTTATCCAAAAATGAGGTAACAGTTCGATGAAAAACAGGATTCCAAAATGAAGAATTGGCCTTACCAGTGTTATTTCCCAGGAGAAAGCAACCACTGTGACGAATGGGCTCAAGGGTCTGTGGACAAGTGGGAGATGGTATTCATACAGGAAGTAGCAGTAGCAAAGTCTTAAACCAGGGATCCAGGAGCAGGCAAAGGGTCTGGTACACGAGCGGACAGCAAACAAAACCAAATCACAATCCAGGAGTCCAGGAGCAGGCAAAGTGTCTGGTACACGAGCAGACAGCAAACAAAACCAAGGCAGGATCAAGAACTAGAAGTCCGTGTGCAGGCAAGGTCGGTACACGGGCGGACAACAAACAATACCAAGGCAGAATCAAGATTTAGGAGTCCGTGTGCAGGCAATGTCGGTACACGGAGAAAACGGGAGACTTCCGGAATTAAGGCACAGAAAGTAGCACTTCAGAAAAATGCCGGCTGCAACTATAAACAGAAGCGGTGTTCTGAAAAACCGCTGTAGGTTAAATACAACAAGGAGGCGGAACATAATCGAAAACGAGGCTCCCGTATTAATGCCGGGAACTACAACCCATGTCAGGTTTTCTGGGAAATGTAGTTTATTGCAGCTATTCTCCATGGCAGCTGCCACTGTGAGAAAAAAGGTGCATGACAGTGCCCTTATGAAGAGCAACCACTTTCTTGTTCCTCTTTCTGGCTTTACATAGAGCTTCCCAACTGTCCTTGTTAAAGCGGGAGACCGGAGAGGCACTGGGCAGACACCGGGGAGTGTGATGAGGCGAATGTCGGGGTGTAACATTTTTTGACTACTTTTGTATTATTTTTGTAAGTTTTTGGCGGTAAACCCGGATCCATTTTGGAGGCCCCAACGCGATATCTCTTCCGTTGGACTGAGGAGTGGGTAGTCCAGCCATACTCCGGGAGGGTTGCGGGACAGTATCCGTTGGCCTGTACTGAGAGCTTGAGCCATTAAAGGTCCATGGATGTCACTTCCCAAAAGTCGGTCTGGTCTGGTGCTGCCTTCACTCTGACTGAAGGGCAGGCCTTTAAAGGGATATTCTGAGGTTGAGAGAGGTGAAGAATCTCGTAAAAGTATTCTTTTTCTCGAAAAAGTAACTGCTTTTTCCTAACATGCTAATATAATGCATCGTCGTTAAGGTGGTGGGCCCAGGGAGAAGGCCATTTCTGTACTAATACCATATAACAAGGTGAGCAGAGAGAAGTCGAAGATTCATAGGAAGGAAATTGAATTAGGTGGGTGTACTCGTACATGAAAAGCGCTACAGGCTGGAGGGCCTATGTTTATGGTGTATACGATGCACCCTCATTTGTGGTGGAGGGTGATTGACCGAAGTAGCATTAAATGTTAAGTCTGCCATTCCTATAGGGAACATGTAGATGGTGACACATCTGTGTTAGAGCATAGGGATGCGTAGTAAGTGGCAACCGTGTTAGACAAGAGCTGCGTGTAGTGCAGGCAATTGGTATAGTTGCGTAATTTTATTTGAGCACATACGTGCATGTGTTTTGTGAGCACCAGTATTTTGTTTTTCAATATTATGGAAATTGAGCGTAGCGTTTGTTTCTATGGCTTTGGAAAACACGGAAGAGCCAGAGCCAAAATAACTTGTAAATAGCGTGATGCGCCGTAGCGTGAGTAACTGATGCAGTCGTGCGAGAGGAGGAGTAACTGCTTTTTCCTAACGTGCTAATATAATGCATCGTCGTTAAGGTGGTGGGCCCAGGGAGAAGGCCATTTCTGTACTAATACCATATAACAAGGTGAGCCTGTGGAGAAGGCCATTGTGTGCAAGCATTGAGTGCGAGGTGGCAAAGGGCTGGCCTGCAGAGAAGGTCAGAGCGAGTGAAACTAGGGCGATCGAGTGAAGTGCTAAGCATACAAATTGAGTAACTATGACTGTTTGAAGAGGGAGTGAGAGTTTAAATGTTTAGCATAATAAAGGGAAGGAAGGGAAGGAAAGAGGAGAGTATTTTAAAAAGAAAGAAATAAAGCAGAAACAATATCATTCTATTGGATGGGTGCCCCATTTAATCACATGTATAAAAAATTGCCTGACTATCCAAGTACCATTTTGATTGGGTGCAAAACACAGTGGGGAAGTGTTATAAAGTATGGCCTGAGAGGGGATATTCGATAAAGACATTATAGAAAGTATGTATTTGTATTTGGCAGCTACATACAAAGGAGGAAAACTTCAAAAGAGACAGGACATTTTGGGGCTTTGGAAATTGTACAAAGAAAAGGAAAAAGAGACAGAGACAGGGAAAAATAGGAGGAGCAGGGAATTGCCCTACACAATATACCCGTTATTAAAAACCGGTTGCAGGGTACACAAATCCTAAACGAGTGTCTCACGACAAGGAATGAACACATAAACAGAAAGAAGAGGGTGACACAAGTATTATCGGCAGGGATGAGAAAGGGAAGAGGAAATATTTAAATTACATAAAAAAGAGCATGCCGCAGCAACTTGACAGTGTATTCAAGGAGGCATAAAAAGCAATGCAAAGGGAAATAGAGGAGAACGGAAAGAAATACAAGAACGGAGCCATGAACAGAGGTTGACAGCAGGATTCATAAAGTTTAAAATAGACAAGTGGGGAAAGGACTTGGACCATAGTGAAAATGATATGGCTGACGAAGGCCACCCCATACCAGACTGGGAAGACAGCTGTGACTGCGATAATGGGAATGAGACAGTCTGACAGACAGGAGAAGGGAAAGGAGAAGAGATGAGAGAGAAAAGGCAGCAAGAGAAGAATCACTGGGTGACTAGGGAAATAGGCTCTGGGGCAGGAAAACCAGATTAGCGGTAGCCTAGAAACCACAACGTGGCAAGAAATGCAGAACTCGCCCACAAATGCCCCTTTTACAGAAAGCGAGGGGCGAGATTCATTACATACAATGGCACATAATCAACCGGGATAATTTAGTTTACAGTTTACCTTCATTGATGGAGGAGGGGCAAGTGGATTTCTGTTTTTGAAAAAGAGACAGCCTGAATCCCATTGGCCATATGAGACATAAAATGTTTATTGACAGTATTGGTCGGGGAGAGAAGTGACAAAATATGGCAACAGGCTAGATATGTGGGAGTAAACTAAATCTCTAATATAGATGATGGAGCACACTTCAACAACTATCGAGCACATCTTTGGAAGGCTCAAAGGGAGCTTTATCCAGTCACGTCAGACATGGGTTCAATATTGTCTCGCAAAATGAAGCGTGAGGAGGATCTGCAGAATTCATACGATCCATACAAGAAATGTAGACGCTGGAAAATAAACAGCCATGGGACGCGAACATTACTTTGCTCTATCACATTCTGCAGATGTGCAGGTACTTTAGAAAAGATAATGGGGATTGAGGGTGGCTTGAGATATGGCAAACAATTGTACACTATTGCAAAAGAAAGCAGAGGAAGGATACAGAGATAGTTGATAATGCAACCAAAGCAGAGAACAAACGGGTTCCGAAAAAACTTGTGAAACTACACATGAAGGGAGTAGTACTCACAGTGGCCATTCCACAAGCTCAGCAAGGGGGGCGTCCAGTGGCCACGGTAATGCAGCCAGGAGGTGACACTCGACCAGCAATGGAGAATGGTACAGATGCAGCAGCAACCCGCATTCATAAACGTGCAGCAGCCAGGGGTAATGCAGGCAGGCAGAGGAAATTGGGTACAACGGACAGAATCAGACTGGGAGAGGATACTTGTCATGATGCCTACCCCCGGGGATCCAGATCAAGTCCAGCAGCCCCGGAAGCAGGCATCAAGTTATTCCAAGCAAGCCCAACAACCCCTGCTAGGGACCATTTGGGTGCAGTCCTGGCGTCTATGGTGCCAGGCTCATATGGAGAGTCAGTCCTGGCGCCATAGGTGCCAGGCTCATAGATTAAAACGTACCTAATGCCGACCATGCAGACCATGCTGCAAGAGCTCCAAGCCAAAAGAGGCTTGAAAGGGACTAATTTACCTTGGGACTATTTTCTACTCGGGTGTGGTCGGGGAGGAATACATACCTGGGACTACTTTGGGGGCTATTTAAACCACACCCGAAGAGCAGCACACGCTTCGCGTTATTCTGCATCTAGCAGCGTAACGCTCACCGTGCCTGCAGTCAGCATCCAGCCTTCTGCCACGCTCGCCTCGAGTCTGGAGCGCCTTGAAAAAGGAAGAAAGAAGGAGAAAAGGTTACAACAAGAGCAATACCTTTGATCCTTACCTGAATTCCCGATCCACCGCGCCTTCGAGCTGGAAGAAAGAAGTTTTATGCGCGTCGCCTCGCCTGCTGCAGCGCCGCACTGAACTCACCGGCCTATGCAACATCTTCATTATCCACCGCATCCTTCTGCTTGTTCCCGCCGCACTCCGGCACCTAAGGGGAACACAAGAACAGCAAGGTGAGCCAAGGGAATAAACAGAGGCAATATTAGTTACCCCCCATAGACTTACCTGATGTTACCACTGGGGGTACTATTCCTCTTCATGGGTCGGCGCAGCCTCACCACATCCTCGCCGTACCCCGGCCCCTAAGGGGAACAAAAGGACAGCAAGGTGAAACAAAGGGACAAACAAGGGGAAACCTCCTCGCCACAATAGACTTACCTAATTTTACCGCTGGAGGCATTATTCCCCGAGACTTAATACTTTCTCTCAGCGCCTGAGTAAGGGAGAAAGCAACAGGTTACATACTGACATTATTTTATCGAACTGTGTTGGATAATACAAATCCTTACCTGAATATTACCGATTGCCACGAGGAACTCTTCGCTAGGGTCAAGCTGCAACCTGCAAGGAATTGGACAAGAGTGAAAGTCAGACATTGGAACTCTTACGAACTACATACTTACGGCGTCTTGCCGGAAATCTCATGTTCGCAAACTCACCAATTCCTTCGAACCAGTGAAGCAACTGGTTATCTACGCGCCCCTCCGCTCAATGCAGGATGGAGAGCTCATCTTTCCAAACCATCAGGTGAGACTATAAGAGGGGATATCAAAGGTGATCAGTGGGGAGAACAGCAGGGGTGGGGGGTTTACGCTCAACTCCACGGGTGGTTAATTCCCTTTCTCCATTGCAGAAGAATATTTCTATGGGCCAGGGAAATGAAGCTAGGTGGGCCAGTCCAGTCCATCATCTCGGCACTACGCGTCACATTGGTGGAGACCGCAGCTGTCCAGTTCAGATTGATGCCCCTGTGGGAGCCAGGTGAGCGTAACAATAATACGCGCATGGAAGGAGAATGGGATAGAGGGGAATGACTCCATGTTTCTGATTACAGTGCTTTGCATGTGGGAATTTTGGACATTTCGCATGAACATGCCCAAACATTGCACAGCAGGGCAACCATAACAGACATACATGCAGCAGACTCCTCAACAGGTGCATGTCATGCCGCAGCAAAGCAATTACAGATACAGACTGCCTAAACATAGGGTATTACTACTGTAAGGAAGGCATGGTATCAACAGTAAGACAGACACAAGTGACCATAGTTCAAGGGCGTTTATTGAACTTTCACAAGGGTGTGATAAATGCCTATCTAAGCCTAAATATACAGATGGGTGCAAGATAAAATCATAAAATAATAATAATGCAGTCCTAGTGGAGTCTTGGAAATTTAAAGGGCTTATACTAAAAAACCTATTGCAAATCCTTACCGCTAATTACAAATAGTGTGGGAGAATGTTCATGAAAAAGAAGAAGTGTTCACAAAATGATACCTCAGGATGTTCGGGTTGTTGGCCTCCCTTGCCCATGTTGTCAACATGGGACAAGGTGGTTCACTCTAGCAAAGCACACATTCTGGCTTCTACGGCACAAGGATACAGGGTTTTTTTTAACAGCATCAGGACCCTTTGTATCCAAGACTCTTTATTTCTTAAAAAGTCTCTTGATTCAAAGGGCCTGATGTACAAAAAAACAAGATACAAAGTCATTTTCTTCTTACATGTATTCAATTTGGATGATTCAGCCTGGATCCCCCTCTTCTGGGCTCAGATCCCCTTTTTACAATGTTCAGAGACTATTCTTTTTCTGTGTGACTCATGGTTCACCCCAGACTGCCCCTCAGACGGGCTCAGATCCTTCCTCATATCCAATTAGTCTCCCTCAGCTGGGCTTGGACCAACTGCAGTACCTTAAACTATCGAAGACTTTCGAATATGCACAGGGTTTGGTATGTCCCATTGGAGGACCATTTCGGTTTCCTTTTTAACACAAAGCATCAGTTGGATACCTAACAGAGACCTTCAAATGAGCAACCACGTGGCTCCAGACCACTCTGTCTACGGTATGGTTCTTTGCCTCCCAAAGTTCAGTCACTCCTTTGGTTTCCAATTATATTCATGTCGCTCATCACATGCGTTTCACACACTGTCCTCTTTGGATTTCTCCATACAAATTTGTTGCTTGCATCCTTGGGTCAAACACAAGCTGGTTTGTTATCTCACCGACTCACCGGCTTTGCTCTGTGCTGTCTTTACTGGGCTTTGTTGTAGGAGCCAAGGACAGTACCATGGTGGCAAATGGTTCACCCCACTTTGTTTATCGATGCGTGAGAGCCCGGGTACCTACGAAACCCAATGCATGTTTGTTCAGCTTTGGTTCTCAGTCTTAGGTTTCTTACTTTCCAAGGTTCATGAAACTAACGGTCTGAGAGGGTCAAGCGCACTTCCCTCCTTGCAACCCTTTGTGGTCTTGCCGTCTTTCTCCTCATATTAAACTGCCATCTTGGAACTGCTGTTTCCTTGTGTGCTTCGCCTTGCTCAGAGTGTGCTTACGTGCTCCGTCTTTTATCGCTGTGGGGAAATGTGATGGGAGTCAGGTGTGTGTAATGATCAGTAATTGCCTGACCTTGCCTGACCATTGTATTCAGACATGTCAGGCATACGGCACTGGTGTTAGTCTGTTGACATTCACTGTGAGCTGTTCATGAGAAAGTGTTCATATCGGCAAAGGGGGGGGGTTGAGTTCCTAAGTATCCTTCTGTTACGCTCATCTGGTATATACAGGGGCGCCGAACGAAGCTGGACGGTGGCTGTCTCCACCAGCGCCACACGAAACGAAGTGATGAATGGCTGCACCTGCCCTCTCTGTTTTATCCTTCCATCACGAATTAAGGTTTGCCTGGAATGTTGAAACGAAATATTAACTAGCCATAAGGAGGAGGACCGGCTCCCACCTCCTGTGACCTCCTTGTGCACCCCTCTACTATGTCTCACCTTAGAGTTATGAATGGCAGACTCTCCGTCCTGCAACTGTATGCAGGGGTGCATTGCTGTTCATAGGATTTTGTTACAACACTGATCCTGCGGGCTGCTGTAGTGTCTTGAACAACTGTGGCCCTGTAGGTAAGTCTTTATGCCACTAGTTTCTTGGTATAGTTTTCTTAGAGTTCAAGTTGCCAAAATCCTCACTACTGTGCTTGTTTCTTTGCAGATGCGGTTTCGATGTGCACGATGAAGAGTGATTCCTCTCCACAATGATGGGCAGATTTCCAGAGGTGAGTTTCAATGCTAACGCAAAGTGACAATGTCTAAATACGGTACTTGTCCCTCTGCGTGACTAACCGGCTGTTCCTTTTCTGTTCTGCAGGTGCGGGACTCCGGAGCGGCGATCACGTGAAGGTGTCTCAAAGGATTGCAAGAGTGTGCAGCCTTCGGGTGAGTATTAGTGCTGGCGTAATGTGAAATGTCTTTAATGTGTCCTTTTCCCTCTGCGTGGCTAACCTGATGTTTCTTTGCTGCTCGGTAGGTGCTGCGGCTCCGGAGCGACTAAAGAGGGAGTGTCAGGTAAGAACTTAACTGCTGTCTTTGTTCTTGTTTTCTCTCTCTCCTCCTTTCATTCTCCACAGGCGATGGTTCGTGAATATCAGGACGGGCGTGGCTGAAGACCGGGTTGACTGAAGCTAGCAGACACGGTGAGCGTTACGTTGCAGGAGTGCAGAATAACGCAAAGTGTGTTCTGTTCTTAGGGTGTGGTTTATATAGTCTCATACAAGTAGTCCCAAGTGAAGTAGTCCCTCCAACCACACCCTGCAGAAGTAGTCCCAGGTAAAGTAGTCCCTCAAGCATGCCTCAGACTGGGCTGAATGTGATTCCTCTTCCCCTGCAACCTGCCTTACTTGAAAGAATATTATGAGCCTGGCACCAACGGCGCCAGGACAGCATCCAGGAAGTCTTGAGGCAACCTTTTGGGGCCTTAAAGGTCCCCATAGGTGCTAGTACCTGGGGCAGGCTGGTCTGCTCCTGATGTCTGGGGGCAAGCACAGTGACACCTTCCTGGTAGGATGGGGAAAAGGTGTTACAGGGAAGGGGATACCGTGTCTCACACTCCGGTGTCCTGTTTCCACTCCCTGAAAACTCCTCATCCAGGTGATCCTCCCGCACTGGTCCACCTCCAGGAACTGGATCCAAAAGCGATGGCCGTGTCCTGGACACCTGGATGACCTATCCCCGGGGACTAGTGTGTGAGACACCTACAGGTTTCTCACATACCCTTCCCCTATGTGATGTAGCTGCATCTGTTTCACAGGGGAACCGAGAGAGCAAATCCACGTTCCCTTGGTCTTTGCCTCTTTGGTGCTCCACAGTGAAACAGTAGGGTTGCAGGTCTAAGAACCATTGAACAAATCGTGGGTTAGAGTCTTTTTGTTGGCTAATCTAAACTAGTGGAGAGTGTGAACGAGTGTGAACTTTATTCCTAGGAGGTAGTATCTAAGGTGGATAATGGTCCACTTGATAGCAAGGGCCTCTAATTCCAGCATAGAGTAATTTGTTTCCTGTGGGAAAAGTTTGCAACTCATAAATAAGATTGGATGCTCCAATACATCACAAATTTAGGACAAGACTGCTCTTAGCCCTGTAAAGGAGGAGTCGGTTTATAATGCAAATTCCTTTGACAAAGCTGCGACCTTCAGGATCTGGTTTTAGCACAGGGTTTGTTTTAGGTTGTTGTAACATATATCATCTTCATCAGTCCAGTACATTTTCTAGGAGTCAGCGTTCTTTAGTTTGTCTGTCAGCCTAGCTGTCCTGTATGAGAGGTTCGGGATAAACCTATGGTAATAACCGATTAACCCTAGGAAGGCTCTGAGATCTCTTTTAGTTTTAGGGGTATCTAGGAAGGCCATCACTTTCTCGCTTTGAGTTTGCAAACTACCATTCCCTACAAAGAAGCAGGTTATTTCACGGCTGATTGAGCCAGTATGTATTTGGATGGATTGAGAGTTAGGCCAAGTTCCCAGAGGGCTCTAATAATGGTAAAAAGATGGAAAAGATGGTCTTCCCAAATGTTACTATAAATGACAATTTCGTCAATGTAAACTCCACAGAAATCAGAGTCTGGCTGTAATATTTTGTCCATAAATTGTTGGAAAGTGGCTGGAGCCCTGTGTAAACCAAAAACCCTGGAACAGTCCCAGGGGTGTTGAGAAAGCTGTTTTTTCCTTATCATGTCCATACACTGGGACATGCCAGTATCCTTATGTTAAGCCTAGTGTTGATAGGAAAGTGTCATTTCTGAGTTAATCAATTAGGTCATCGATGCAATGCATGGGATAGGCATCAAAGTCGGGAATGGCATTAACTTGGTGGAAATCTATGCAAAACCTACAGGAATGGTCAGGTTTGGTGATCAATACGATAGGGGAGGACCATGGCTTGAAGAGGGTTCGATAATATTTTCTCTTAACATTTGATTCACTTACTCAACCACTATCTGTTTACGGGCTTCCAGGCGTCTATGTGGTTTCAGATAACTCAATTTTCGCTTACGTGTTCCAACGTAGTGATATGTGCCTATCACTCTTCCTGATTTGTCTGAGAATACATTGGGAACCAATATAATTACATTGTTTAAATCTTCTTGTTGTTGATTAGATAGCTCTTGAGGAACTCATTAAAAGTTGTCTATCCCTTCTGGGACCAAACAGGGTAGTATTGTGGCATTGGTGGCAGATAGATTTTCCTTCCACTCTTTTAAGAGATGTAGATGGACCTTCTGTTTCCTGTCAGGTTGTGCTACCTTATAAGTACAGGTTCCTGTTTGTTCTATTATTTCATATGGCACATGCCACTTAGAGTCCAGCTTATTTTCCAAGGCAGGCAAGAGGACTCATATTTTTTGTTCTACGGAAAACAATCTTAATTAAGCTCACTTTTTTTATCATAGATGCACTTTTGTTGAATTTGGGCCTTTTCCATATGAGTATAGACTAGATTTCGAACAAGTCTCATATGCTCTCACAATCTGGTAGCAGTTTGCCAAAGAGGAATAGGGGCCACTTCTCATTCTTCCCAGGTCTCCCAGAGCATGTCCAGGACATCTCTAGTTTCTCTACCATAGAGTAGTTCAAAAGGAAAAAAATCCAGTAGATGTCTGAGGGGTTTTTCTTACTGCAAATAGTGCCCATGTGGTCCTACTGTCACAGTCCTTCCCGTCTTTATGAACCAACTTTCTTAGGATCATTTTAAGCATTTTATTGAATCTCTCTATCAAGCCATCTGGGGATGGTACACTGAAGTTTTCAAGGCGGTAATATGGAGTAGTTCCTTGACTTTAACAATGAGCTTGCTCATAACATTTGAGCCTTGGTCCAACAGGATTTCCTTAGGAGAGCCAACCCTGGAAAAATAAGGTAGGAGGTGCTTTAGAATTTGCTGGGTGGTGTTGTTCCCCATGGGGAATGGCTTGGGGTATCTGGTAGCGTAGTCAACCATCACAATGACCTATTTGTTGCCCAATCTAGATGTGTCTAAAGGTACAATTATGTCCATCCTAATTCTTGAAAAAGGGACTTTGATGATTTGTAAAGGATTCAGAGGGGCAGGTAATGGGATGTGAGTACTGGTTTTCTGATATATTTTACATATCTGAATAAGGGTTTTTATAGCAGCATGGATATCTGGCCAGTAAAACTTCCCACTGATGTGTGCGTGTTATTTGGAATATCCTAGGTGTCCCCCAGCCAGATGGGAATGCACAATCTCTAGTGTGATCTTTAGGTGAGTTTCAGGGATTCCTAACTGAGTTTTACTTAAACCTTCTGTGGATGTGTCTTTGCTATATGCCAATCCTTGCTTTAAGAGAAAAAAAAGGACTTCCCTTCTTTACACTGTCTCCTTTGGGAATTGCTTGTAAAAAAGCCTCAGCGAGGACTAGATCATTTCGCTGGGCGAAGGCTAGATCGGGATGGATGGTAGATTCTTCTGCCTTTTTCTCTTCAGTGTTAGATGGTTCATCAGCTTCACCAAAGCCTAAGGTGCCTCTCTCTGTTTCTTCTGGTTCACTTTATTTGAAATGAGGAAATAGAGCTTTTTCAAGAATCTCTTGGGCAATTTTGTCCCCACGATGTATTTCAAAGGGGATTTCACCATGGTTCTGTAAGAGAACCTTTATCTCTCCCCAGAAGTCGTGATCGATGACGCCTGCTAGAACGTCTATACCAAACTTCCAAGCCAGGTCAGATTTTGGGGGCATATTATACAACACCCAGGAGGGGGTATCAAAACTAAGACTGTGGGAATCATTCCCCTTTTCCCAGGAGGGATAGTAGCCTCTCTACTGCTACAGATTCCGAAGCCTATTGATTCTTACGTGCCAACAGAGGGGTTGGAGGCTCTATGACTAAGCTTCTGGAATTGTAGGGTTCCCCAAGTTGTTTCAATTGAATCACATCTCACTGCTGACACCACATGTAAGGAAGGCATGGTATCAACAGTAAGACAGACACAAAAGACCACAGTTCAAGGGTGTTTATTGAACTTACACGAGGGTGTGATGAACGCCTATCTAACCCTAAATCTACAGACGGGAGCAAGCTACGACCATCAGATCATAATAATGCAGTTCTGGTGGAGTCTTGTCAAAAAAAAAGGGCCTATACTAAAAAACATATTGCCAATCCTTACAGCTAGTTACACATAGTGCTGGGGAATGTTCATGAAAAAGAAAGAAATATTCACAAAATGATATGTAAGGATGTTCGGCCCGTTGGCCTCCCTTCTCCACGTTTTCAGTACAGGGCAAGGCGGTTCACTCGAGCAAAGCACACACTCTGGATTCTACAGCACGAGGATACAGTTCCTTTAACAGCATCAGGCCCTTCTATATCCAAGTCTCTTTACTTCTTAAAAGGTCTCTTGATTCAGGGGGCCTGCTGTACAAAAAACAAGATACAAAGTTATTTTCTTCTTACATGTATCCAATTCAGATGATTCCATCTGCATCCCCCTCACCCGGGCTCAGATCCCTTTTATATCACAATCGTTACCGTGGATCCCCCCTTCTGGGCTTAGATCCCCCGTTTACAATAGTCAGAGAATACTCTTTCTCAGGTGACTCATGGTTCATCCCGGACCCCCCTCAGCCGGGCTCAGCTCCTTCGTCGTATCCAATTAGTCTCCCTAAGCCGGGCTTGGACCAATTGCAGTACCTTAAGCTATCAAATGTACACAGGGTTTAGCTTGACCCGTTGCAGGACCACTTCAGTTTCCTTTTTAACATAAAGCATCAGTACCTAGCAGAGACCTGCGAATGAGCACCCACATGGCGCCGGACCACTTTGTCTACGGTATCTTTTTTTGCCTCCCAAAGTTCAGTCACTTCTTTGGGTTTTAATTATATTTGCGTCACTCATCACATGCATTTCACACACTGTCCTCTTTCTTCATACAAAGTTGCCACTTGCATCCTTGGGTCAAACACAAGCTGGTGTGGTATCAGTCTCTCTGACTCATCGGCTGTGCTGTCTTTACTGGCGCTGCTTTGTTGTAGGAGCCAAGGACAGTACCACAGCGGCAAATGCTACTCCCCACCTTGGTAATCGACACGGGAGAGCCTCTGCTACCAATGACACACAATGTAGGTTTGTTCAGCTTTAGTTCCCGGCCTTCAGTTTCTTACTTTCCTAGGTTCACGAAAGTATCTGTCTGAAAAGGTCAAGGGCACTTCCCTCCTTGCAACCTTCCTGGTCTCATCGTCTTTCTCCTCATAATAAACTGCCATCTTGGAACTGCTGTTTCCTAATGTGCTTCTCCTTGCTAAGAGTGTGCTTTCGTACTCCACCTTCTATCTGTTTGGGGAAATGTGATGGAACTCAGGTGTTAGGTTAAATGTTAAATGTTAAAGGTATTTATGTAGCGCACTGTCACCAATGGAGTTGGTCCCCAGGCGCTCAGGCGGATATGTAAAACAAAGAGGTGTGGGGGGATGGGTTAGTGGGTGAAGAGGGCGTAGGAAAGTGAGAAGGTGGTGTACTGTTGGCAACCTCAGATTGGTTTTCACCGTGCTCTGAGTTTGCGTGTGAGTATAGGATCAAAGCGAGTCCTTGTGTGCTGTTGTTGTGATCCATGTGTTGATTGTTTGTTGTTGCAGTCTGGTGAAGTGCGTGCGGTTTGTTGTGAGAGAGGTGGATGTGTGGGCTTTTGTGTGAATTAAGTATGCAGAAATTTGATATTTTGGTTAATGGGTTATATTTCTATTAATCTATGTGGTTTAGTTTTATGCATCCGGTTGTTAATGTTTACAGGCCACTGCGATGCAGGCCAACGTCCACAATTATATCCAAGTGTGGCACAGGCCAGTATTTACAGTTCTGAGTGTGGGACTTGCTAGCATTCACTTGCTAACCTTCACAGTCCTATCTAGATGCGATGTAGGCCAATGTGTGCAATTCTCTTTAAGTGTGGCACTTGTTAATATTCACTTTCTAGGTGTGGGACTCGCTAACATCCACAATCCCATCTAGATGCGGTGCCGGCCGATGTCCACAATTCAGTCCAGCCGTGGCACACATTGATATTCACAGTTCTAAGTGTGGGAGTTGCTAAGTGCCCACCTTCACAGACCTATCTAGATGTGACGCTAACCGTTGTTCACATTCATATCTAAGTGTTACACATGCTAGCGTTCACAGATCCATCCAGATGCGAAAGAGGCCAACGTTCACAATTCTATCCGAGTGTGGCACATGCTAACCTTCACAGTTCTAAGTGTGGGACTTGCTAACGTTCACAGTTATATCTGGATGCGGCATAGGCCGATTTTCACAACTCTATCCAAGTGTGGCACATGCTAATATTCCGAGCTCTTCCAAGTGTGACTAATATTCACACTTCTAAGTGTGGCACGTGCCAACATTTGCAACTCTATTTAAGTGTGGCAAATGCTAATACTCACAGTTCTGACAGTGGGGCTTGCTAACATTCACAATGCCATCTAAGTATGGCACTTGCTGATCTTCCCAGTACTATCTAGATGCGACGCAGGCCAATGTGCACAATTCCATCCAAGTGTGGCACGTGCTAACATTCGCAGTTCTTTTAAGTGTGATACTTGCCAATTTTCACATTTCCAGGTGTGGTACATGCCAACATTCGCAGATCCATCTAGATGCAATGCAGGCCAAAGCCCACGACTCTATCCAAGTGTGGCACATGCCAACATTCATAGTTCTTCCAAGTGAAACACTTGTGTATAGGCGCGTTATAAATACCATATCATATCATATCATATCATAAGTGTGACACTTGCCAACCGTCACACTTCTAAGTGTGGTAGATGCTAATATTCACAAATCCTGTCCAGATGCGACACCGGCTGAAGTTCACAATTATATCTAAGTGTGGCACATGCCAACATACGCAGTCCTTCCAAGTATGACACCTGCCAGTGCTCACAGATCCATCTAGGTGCGACACAGGCTAATGACTTTAGACATTAGAGGCTAGTGTTCACAGTTCTTATCTGAGTGTGGCACATGCTAATAATGACAGTTCCTCCAAGTGTGGCACATGCTAGCACACACAGCTCTTCCAAGTGTGACACTTGCCAATATTCACACTTTTAAGTGTGGCAAATGCTAACACTCACAAATCCATCCACATGCGATGCAGGCTAAAGTTCACGAATCTATCCAAGTATGGCATATGCCAACACTCACAATTCAATCCAAGTGTGGCAACTGCCAATACTCACAGTTCTGACAGTGGGACTTGCCAACATTCGCAATACCGTCCAAGTACGGCACTTGCTGACCTTCCCAGTCTTATCTAGATGCGACGTAGACTGATGTGCACAATTCTATCAAAGTGTGGCCTGTGCCAACATTTACAGTTCTTCCAAGTGTGACACTTGCTAATATTCACATTTCTAATAGTGGTACATCCTAACACTCACAAATCCATCCAGATGCGACACAGTCCAAAGTTCAGGATTACATCTGAGTGTGGTATATGCTAACATTCACATCGCTATCAAAGTGTGGCGACTGCCAATACTCACAGTTCTGACAGTGGGACTTGCCAACATTCGCAATACTGTCCAAGTACAGCACTTGCCGACCTTCCCAGTCCTATCTAGATGTGATGTAGGCTGATGGGCACAATTCTATCCAAGTGTGGCGCGTGCCAGCATTCACAGTTCTTCCAAGTGTGACAATTGCTAGTGCTCACAGATCCATCTAGGTGCGACACAGGATAATGACTTTAGACATTGAGGCTATTGTTCACAGGTCTTATCTGAGTGTGGCACATGCTAACAATGACAGTTCCTCCAAGTGTGGCGCATGCTAGCATACACAGTTCTTTCAAGTGTGACATTTGCCAATATTCCCATTTCTAAGTTTGGCAAATTTTAACATTCACAAATCCATCTACATGTGACGCAGGCTAATGTTCACGATTCCATCTGAGTGTGATAGATGCTAACGTTCACAATGCTATCAAAGTGTGGCTTGTGATAACATTCACAGTTCTTCTAAGTGACACTTGCTAATATTCACATTTCTAAGTGTGACGCATACTAGTGTTCACAGATCCATCTAGTTGCAACTTAGGCTAATGACTATAGACATTAGAGGCTAGTGTTCACAATTCTTATCTGAGTGTGGCACATGCTAATATTAACAGTTTTGAGGTAGGATAATGTAGAGTGGCAGGAGTTTTTTGGAGTAGAGTAATTGCTCTACTCCCCACCCATGCCACACTTACTTTGGTGGTTGTTGCTGTTTGACAGCTGGCCACTGACTTCCCCTGCTCACACCCACAGACACATCTTGGAGCCGCCAATGTAGGAGCCACCCTTTGCCTCGGGCCCTTAGCCGCAGGGGCTGTCGGGCAGAGAGCTGCCCTAGGAAGGTCAGTTATCACCACTAGGGTGAACCAATCAGGGACAGAGGGCAGGCAGGGAGGCAGGAACCGGGAAGTGGGAGCGGGTTGGGGGCAGGACTCGCAACAGGGCTTTGGTCTAACAAAATAAAGCAAATTCACGGACGAAAGGCCCAGGAGGGCCCTTTCAATTTGGGCACTCACCTGCTCTGATTTCTTTGTGCTAGGGAAGCAGGGCATTGTGCAGGCCGATAGACCTTAGTGCACCACGAGGGGGAACCAATAAGGGATGGATGGTGAGCAGGGAGGCAGGAACCGGGAAGTGGGAGCATGTTGGGGAGAGGACTCGCAACAGGGCTTTGGGCAAAATAAATAGCACAAATTCACAGATGAAAGGCCCAAGAGGGTACTTTAAATTTGGGTGCTCACCTGCTCTGATTTCTTTGTGCTCAGCAAGCATGGCATTGTGCAGGCCGATAGACCTCAGTGCACCACGAGGGGGAACCAATCAGGAATGGAAGGCAGGCAGAGACAAGTCAGGAATACCGCTCTGGTGTTAGTCCGTTGTGACTCACAGTGAGCTCTCCATGAGAAAGTGTTTGTGTTGGGAATGGGGGGGTTTGTGTTGCTAAGTATACTACCTGGTAGGATGGGGAAAAGGTATTACAGGGAAGGGGATACTGCATCTCAACCTCCAGTGTCCCACGAAGTATCCACAAAGTGTCCCTGAAGAAACCTCATCCAGGTGATACTCCGCACTGGTTCAACCCCAGGAACTGGATCCAAAAGCGATGGCTGTGTCCTGTCCACCTAGATGACAGATTCCTGGGGACTAGCAAGTGAGACACCTTCTGGTTTCTCACACTACCCAGGGACAAGTGCAGGTACAAAGTGGGGAAATGCCAGGAATTCAAGGTACAGTGAACGTACTCCAGGCAACAGTGCAGACACAAATCCCAGAAGGGGTAACTATATTGGGACAGAATATCATTGGGAGTGCCCCAATACACACAAGTGACAGTGGTGTTTGGTAACCCATTTATGTCATCCACAAACACATTTACCCTATAGGGGTGCCGACGGAGGGTACAAGTGTGTCCTGTTCTAGCCATAACCAAAGACCTTGAGGAGGAACCGGAGGTAGCAGTTCAGATAGGACAGAGGGGATTTTCCTTTCCTATAGATATTGAAGCAACTGGATCATGCATCAAGGAGGAAGGACTTCTATTGTCTAATAAATGTTTGGATAGACAAGGCTTTTTAGGGCCAATTTTCAAATTTCCTCTGACAAAATATATTATTTTTTATCGCATACAGATTACAAATAAATCTTTACATCACAAGAAAAAAGGAAACATTAAAATACATATTCACTAGCACCATATTGCATAGCTTTACATGTTAGAAAAGGGTTTACTCACATGGGACACATACATATTTCATTAATACACTGCTATCTAACAGAATTTTTGATTTCATCCAGATTTCAGTTGATAAAACCATATTATCACATAAGTTACCAAAATCCATAAATATAATCAATTCACAAGACAAGATAAAATCTAATTAATAAAATCTGGAAATTCAACTCATCTTGAGCAGCCTTAGTGTAGACAAATTACCTCCTAAGTACAATCTTTTGTATTAAAACCTCTAGACATTACAACCAATTACATATAAAAACTATAGATATATATGTAAAAAAAACCAAAAAACAAACAATAAAACTGATGCATTCCACCCAAACTGTCCAATCTGCTAACTTAATCGAAGTGCTTTATCTATCCCAAGGGTGTTATATGGAAAACAGACAGTACATAATACCTAGCTATCCAGACTTAAGGCCAGAGGTAGGAGTTCCCACTCTACTGTAACCTGGTCATTATACAAATTCAAAGATTTGATAAATGATGCTATTGCCAAACCCTCAGAGGTGTTCTGGATAGTAATACACCAGGACCATATATAGTTGTCATCCTGCCTAACTACACATTTTACGAACTTGGCCAATTTCCCCTATCTTCTCACAAAATCGGCAGTGGGATTTTTCTGGGCCTATCATTTTCCTTATAAGTAGTACCTCACGAGTTGGCAGGATGGTCCAGTGTAGTTTTAGAAGGATCGTCCGGAAATAATGGTTTGGAAATTGCAAGAGGAGGGGTGACACAAACCCACTCTTCTTATGCTCCCACTGTACATTTTTCAAGGAAGGATAGGAATGGAATGTATCAATGGTTATGATCCAATCTTTGTCATTAAGTAAACGTTTCACCTTATCAGGGTTTGAAGTCAGCGTCTCTCTATCTGAATCGAGATCACGCAAAGATTGATCACAAATATCCTGCAGATGAGACATATAGTTACTGGGGTTATTCCCCAATCTACACAGACTAATTTACCCAAATCAGCATAAAGTGTATTCTGCAATGGGGCAATCCGGCAATGAAAAAGAGACAACAATCATCATCTCACCTGGCCCAGTAGCGAGGTTATTCCTAATTCATATCTGATGGCGGCCATAGGATATTGTTGGGCAACTTCAGTGACTTTCTCCACTCTCTTCCCTGAAGTGTTTCCCAGAATTTCTCTAACTCAAAGTAGTGCAGCTCCATCCCATAACTCAATTTTGACAGAACTTTACCCTCATAAAAACTAATCAACGGTTTAATAGAAAAGTGTCCACATTTTTTATTTAATTTCATCATCTGATTAATAAGGGGTAGAGGCAAAGAGGAAAGAACAAAGTCTACATCTCGATGATTGGGCCATTAGATGAAATCCCAAGTAAAGAACATTCTTAGTACACTATATAGGCATGCCTTGTATACTCCAACCCTGCTTTTTTCTTCTCCGGCCACTTGACAACACCAAAATGCGGGTCTTCATAGTATTGACAATCAGTCCATTTTCAGATGCAAATGCTGCAAATTTGTTAATAAGACGTTGGATCCCCACTTTGGTGCAGTCAAGGAGCAGGACATTATCTGCATATGCCAGCCAGGAGATATGCAATTCACCCAATTTCGGCGTACCAGACACATTTCTGCCAAATACTCTTCAATGTCAGATACATATAAATTGAAAAGACAGGGGGCAAGGGAGCACCCCTGCCTCAGACCTACTTTGGTTTCAATCTAACGGGACAGTTTCCCCTCCAGGTTAAGCCTAACAAAGATTCCTCTGTTATCATCGAGTGCCGTTATTAGCCTCAAAAGGCCTCCTGGCAACCCCCATTTTTTCAGTTTACCCCAGAAGTGGTGCAAAATAACAAGATCAAACGCTGTTGACAAATCAATTGACGCTACATAGATTTCTCTGCCATAACTTCCCCATGCATTATCCTGACGTGCCCTCATTACCAATCCATTAAGTTTGTGGAATTACCTGCTCTAAATCCCGTCTGGAGTTTATTCAGTTGATGAGAGTTGGATATCCACTCATTCAAATTCAGCAACAAAATAGATGCAAACATTTTACAGTCTGTATCGATGAATACAATGGGTCTTTAATTTCTCGCCTGATCTATCTCACCACGTTTATAGATAGGGACTACATAAGTGGTTTGCCAAGTACTGGAAATGATTCCGCTTTTAGTAATGTTCTTAAATAACAGGGTAAGGATCTGTGCCCATGCAGTAGAGTAGCCCTTAAAGGTGTTATTGCTCAGGCCATTCGGTCCAGCCGCCCGCAAATATTTAGCTTTTTTAATGAGCCTCAACACCTCCTCATATTCAATGACAGGCAGCCAGTATTTGGCATCAATCGGGTAGAGATCAATAAATCCTCAGAGGGATCCCCATAGAGGTCCAAAAAGAAGTCTACCCATTGAGCTTAAGAGACCACATTCAATTGGCTGACAATTACTGTAAGGTCTTGTTCGTTAATCAGGGCCCAGAATGTCCTTAAGTCTCTTTTCACTAGAGTTTGCAGCATAATTGCCGCATCCTTTTGTGACATAGCTGCCTTTCTCACTCCACAGTTATTTTTATATTTTTGTTTTACCGATTTAATTTGAATATTTTTTTGTGGTTGATCCCAGCCAGAGCCACAAATAGATCTCAGATTTCGGTGCATAGAGGCTTTCTCAAAGTCTAACTGCTGATCAAAAACATGTCTGTGTTTATGGCTAGCGCTTCCTAGGTTCAATTTAGGGGTAGCCCTATCAAGAAGGTCTCCCATAAAATGTTAAAATTCCAACTGAGTGAAAACAGAAAGTTTCCATTCCATGGAGCTGGAGCGAGCTCATAACACTATTTAGTTCCGTATTAAGGGTTCCTATATTTTTGTGAGTCCACCTAATCCCTTTACCCTGTCCCACTATTCTCTGCTTGACCAATTCCACTTAAAGTGTCTTATTATTAAAGTCCACTTTCAGGACACTATGGTCACTCCACAGATTAGGGAAGATCTTAATACCTTTATTACAATTTGTAGAAAGAATATCCGCAAATATAAGTCTAGGGTCGAGGAACGATCTCCTCAATGCCACATTGGAATATTAGGGTTAGCAATATCAAGATCTCCATTCCGACACACCAAGCACAATGTCTCAAGCGAGAGGTTCCACATATTCCGCCAATATAACTTATGCACTTCACTCGACCCACCTAGCAGATTCTCGCCCAAATCAGTATAAGGCTCATCATATGACAAACAACAATCCGAATTAAGGTCACCTGCCAAAATGACTCTACCTTTTGGGACAGCATCTTGCCAGTCCTGGATCAAGGTTCTTATGATCTCCAAGAATTCAGCCAATTCAGCAATACCACTATGCCAATATAATTTAATTATGAGAATATCGAGTTTTCCTGCCGGGGATGAAGCTATAAAGCCAGGGATCCCCAATGGTAGATTAGGCCCTATCCTAGAAAAAAAAAACTAACGTCCCTTTAATAGCAAGTGGAATACACAATGATACATTCACATTGCGCATATGTCCAAAATCCTATTTAATGTTTTTCGCACAAAGTAGATTCAATTTGAAACAACCGACACGTGTTTCGAGCTCTGCTCTTCTTCCAGGGCTTATGTTCTCTTGTTCAAAGAATCCAATCTAGTAGTTTCAAAGTTGGGGGTTAAATTGCCCCTCTTATATCTCTATCTTTGCTATTGCGGCAATGCAGGTAACTGTAAGGCAGCCTTTCGGCAACAGTGTCTGTGCAAGTAAGCGCAATCATGAGGTCCACAGATGGTCTCCTTCCCTTATTCTATTGAGCTAATTGAGAGAAGACCCCATAGCCATCTATAGAGAGTTTCACTAAATGCCACGTTTCTTGTAAAAAGATACAATTACTGTCTTTCAACATAGCAGTGGTTTGGGGATTAGATAGACGATGTAGGTTCCGCCTAATGTTCCATGACAACAGCTTCAGGTATATATCCTCATCTGTCAAACCTTTAAAAGCATTATTTATCATAGGGCTATCTTCTGCATAGGGCAGCTGTAATTTGAGCCCAATCTTGATTTTGTTTATTTGAGCTTCTGTACTGTTGTCCCCAGTCTTGATTCTGTTTATTAGAGCCTCTGAGCAGTTGCTTCCATTGCCACAGACTATATCTATCCAGATAGATCACCACCTTCAGATTCCCATCATAATTAGAGTTTTTATTCCCTTCATGGGGTCCCTGCTCTACCTCCAATATATTGAACGCAAATTCTAATTGTTCTAACATATTGGATTCCCCCATAACTAGGTTCATAACCAACTGGGAGATAAAAAAAGATGTTCCATATCTAACAACAGACTCTTTCTGTAAATTGGATGCTATCAAAATCATAAAAAGAGTATGAAATTTCTGCAATGATTTTGGGGACATTACCCCAATTCAGGCAGACTTCCATGTTCGAACCCCACAGACTCCTCATTTGGATAATGTTTGTAATGTTAGATTCCCTCATGAGATTCTCCTTCCTATCATTCAATGGCCCTCTGATGACGTTATTATGGCCATACTCTGAGAAGATTTCCCCCTCTCTTCCCTTGGCCCCCCTCTGGATGCTATGTGAGCCCACCAATCACGGGCCCTGAGGTTTCCTATCTTGATGACCAAAGGGATCCTTATGGCAGTCAAAGGTCCCATTGTTCTGCATAGCCGTAAGCATATACATGTCCCGTAGAAATCTAACCTGTTCTGGTAACTGTATAGAAGTCTTAGTCTCATTTACCAACCAGTTGGCCACCGAGTGGGGAATGCTAAGGGGGAGCAGTACCGCAAACACTTGCTTAGCTGTTTCATTATTAGTCAGTTTAATATCCTTTCACACCAGGGCGACATTCTTAGCTGTTTCCTTCTCTATCACATCGGAAACATGTCCACATATTCCCAGAGCAAGATGCTGCAAACATCAGCTTCAAATGGCTTTTTGGTGCTGTGTGCCTTCTCCTACTCAGCCAGCACTTATATTCTCATTTTATTTTCCTTATTTTCATCTCGAGAATAAGACTAGACTGTTCCATTACTCTAACTTTCCTCAACATTCTGAGCATCCTCCATTTGGTGTCACACATTTCAATGTCAAAGTTCTTACCCTCATTTCCATCCTGTATGGTCACCTGCTTAGCCCTCATCAAGCCTGTATCAACTGACAATGTTTCCAGCCATACTTCAAATTGACCAACTGACTACCCTTCCCAGTTTTTTGTATCCTGTTCGAGGTGCAGATTAATGTATCATGATGGCCTGGAGATGTTTTTAGGTGTCCAACTCATCCTGTTTCCCCATGGTTTAATGCCACCTCCCGCACATACCCCTATCAGCCTTGTAGTCAGTTGAACTGCTATAGATGGTATCAAAATGTGGTGGTCACTGAACTGTGTCCCTCTGGCTTACAATCCCTGCACTCTTTCAGAGCAGGCATTGGTGCCAAAGAAGTAATCCAGAGTTGATTGTTTCTTGCCCATGGTCCAGGTACTCTGACCAGTGATGTCTCCCAGGGTCTGCCCATTGTAGATCAACATACTTCTTTTAGCATGTCAATCCACTGACTGCCTTTTTTGTTACCCCTGGCGTGCTTCACTACGCTAACTGGCATGGCACGTCTGTATGCCGGGGTGTCTTCTCTGTCTTTGCACCCTGTGTTTAGATCTACCCCCAACAAGATGAATTCCTGGTCCCCGGCTATTACCCAGTCACAACAGATTTGATCAATGGACTTGTGGATCTCATTACACATTTTCCCTATTAGGAGGAGCGTAAATGTTGAGTAACAGCACTGCCAAATGGTCCCCCACTCCTTTCACTACTGCCTTGATGGCCAGAACATTTGGAGAACTCAAAATCAATTTGACGTTCCTCAGTGGGACCCCTTGTTTGATCCCTATAATTAGGCCACCATAGGGGCGTCCTCTGATACCCTTAGCCGCCATTTGTTGAAAGAGGATAAAACCCTCTAAATGGATCTTAGTTGTGAGCCATGTTTCTTGAAGATAAACCGCATCAAATTCCTTAAATAGGGGACGGGAGAAACTTTCACCCAATAAGTGAGCATGACCTCTGGTATTGTAACTGACTATTTTTTAAATTTGCTGAAGTACCTCTAGTTTGTGCATAAGACATTTCCTAAACCAGGTCCATCCCACATCATTGTCCAATACAATCGCGTTTCCTCCCTCCCCCTTGTTGGAGATAGGAGTTTCGGTTGGGTTAGTGATCACTGGATGCTGGATGAGTACATGTGGTGGACAGTACAACATGTATTCTACACTTGTAAATCGTTCTGGTGGGTTTGCATACGCTCTGTCACCTCAAGGGAAACACAGTGCACTCACACAAAGTTGCCTTTATCTATCTTCACAGGTTACACAAAACTAAAGTCAGCATATGATAGTAGTCTCAGTGCAGGTATGTTCATGCACACTTTCACCAGGTCTGACCAGTTGGTGTGGTTGCCTGTGAATGTAAGGGGCACCCTGCCCATGGTGAAGACAATCAGGTCCTTCGTGGGGCTAGTTGAAATATGTGCTGTATTGCAGCCAAGCCTTGTTGATTCTACAGTTGCTGCGTCTCCCACTCCGGGTGCCAATAGGTCATGGGCCTCAAGCAACTTTGACAGTTCCCCAGGGACTATTTGTCATGTTTCGTCTATGTCCACTAGGGGTTCATCCACCAGCATCCAAACTGGTCAGTGTCCCAGGGGGCTTTGGTCCACCCCCGTTTCTTTGTTGATTTTCACTGTGTTTCCTTAGTCTATCTTTGTTCCAGTATGATCGAGGTAGAGTTTAAGGGTTCTATTGGATTCTTTTGGACTTAATTTAGTCCTTTTTTACTTTGTGCTTGTTGTCTCATTTTCAACCTTTTCTCCATTTGTCTTTCTTTCTGTGTTTTATATAATTTGGAAGATCATTTACCACTTCTGCTCCATCCTGTCTTGATGTTCCTGAAGGGATGATAATTGCTTCTAGGTCGGCCTCTTCCTGGGTCCACTCTCTGATTGTTTCAAGAGCGGTCCCTTCAGGACTGTTTTCCGGTGTCTCCTTATTTAGGGGGTGATTTGATATTTGGTCTAACACAGCCTTCTGTTTTTTCACTTCCTCAAGGATGAACCCTCATAGTTTTAGCAAGATTTGTAACTCAAAGTGCAGCACTCTATCGAGCGCATTGATGTTATTGCTGGCATCTGGGATAATTGTCCCCCTCGTTCCATCGATTGTTACCACCTCATCCTCCACTGGGTCCTTCACCATTAACCAACTTCCAACAACAAAGAGACTAATAAAAATGCTGGTCACAGGCTGGCCCTGTGTGGCAAATGGCCGGGAGGAAGTGAGCCTCATATTTGCACATATGAAGAGTCCCTTTGTTTAAATGGACTGTCAAAAGTGTTGCATTTTCCCAGAAACCACAAATTGTACCGATTACATGTATGTTTACATTTTTTAGGTAATTGCTAGGAGATTCTGTTGATATAAAATTCCTCCATCTACGACTTAGGGAATTGTAACGAGCAGCTAAAAGGTGTTTCTCACTGCTCTGAACATGTTCCGAATTTGAGAGTTGGCAAACTGGTGGAGGGTAAAATTAGGAATGTAAGGAATACATTGCATGTTCCTAACAAATATTTTTTTGTAAAAATGGCAGAAAATTGCCAAATGGGCGTGCAACATGCAACATGATGCGGACATGGCTGTTGTTTTATTACATTCCCAATGATTAGCTGAAGCAGAACATATATATATATACATATATATCTATTTTTTTTTTTAGTGAAAAAACTTTGTTAAAGGGACGTTATGGTTCCAAGTAAAACCGAAAAACCCTTGAAATTTGCCAGTTATGGTAAGCTAAGCAACCCAGGACATCAAAGATGACATCACAAATGTCATTGATGACATCACTGATGACATCACATGTGTATGTACTTTTCATGAAATATGTGTACAAGGGATTCTTATTATAATGTTGCGAAACAAGTGTCAAGGATCATTGCGATAAATATCATACCCTAATTAGTGCATTGAACGATGCATTGATATAAATAGCATTCTAGTACGGGGTTCTATCTGGTATACTAAGCTACTCATACAGAAACATAACATTGTGTGCAGCGTACAAGATGAAGTTATAATATTCGTAATGTTAATATGTTGAATAATGAAATGATAATTGTTTTCTTAATAGATTTTTGTGTACTGTGAAATATGTAATACGTAGCTAATAAAACACATGCATTACATAATTGCATTACTATAGACAAAACACAAAAACACAAGAACACATACCAATATGGGTATATACAGGGAAAGTGAAGTTAGGAAAAAAGCACAAGTAGTAGCAGAAACAATTCATAACTTAACTGATTATTTTCATGCAAATAAATGATTGCTCTGTTTCAAAGCTGCTATTTACCCTATGTATATGTATCACTTGATGTGATTGGACCCACAGGAAAAGTACAGCCATAAAAAAAACAACAGAACTATCAGGAAGTGCTCATAAGTCTATTGATTATCTTTATGCACAAAAAGGATTGCTGTCTTTCAAGCTTGTGTCTTCCCGTATGTATATGTTTCATATGATGTGACTGGACTCTAAGGGAATTACTGTAAGAACCTACTTGAAGGATATGTCTAAAAATAAAATAACATTTTTAGTTTCTGACTGTTACTGAAGAAAACCATGTGGACTAGACATTTCATAGGTTTTTAGTAGCGCAACTTAACCATAACGTCCCTTTAACAAAAAAGTTTTTTCACTGAATTTCGTAGGTTTTTAGTAGTGCAACTTAACAATAATGACTTTCACTTTATATACATATCATATGGAACTGACTGAATCTCTTCTACTGTACTTGATGTCCGCGAACTCATTTAATGTTCACGGACATGTTTGAAGAACAGTACCACTACCTAAAAAACTCTCGGGTGGTATGTTTGATTGTTATATCATAACATAAGAACATTTAACAAATTCAAAAAAAAGCACACAAACACATTATATGTACTAATACATAAGAAATGTAACCCATATATACAACACACTAACCGTTCATTTAAATGCACTATGTTCTAAAATGGAATATACCACAAGGAAATAAATTGGCTTCCAACATATTTACCTCACAAACATAACAGAACTGAGAACAAGAGCAGACCCACTGAGTACATAGGACATGTTTTACCTGAAATAGTAAGTGTACTTAGTTTTATTCATATATTTATAAACTTTCTGTATTAGATAAAAAAATATATTATCTTTTTTTTTTCTCTCACAGAAATGTCTAGTACTCTGGAATGGCTAGAGAAACATTTCCCACATGAAGAAATGTCACAAGATAGTGAAACTAATGGTAAACACTTTATAATATAAACCATTTAATTATTATTATTTTGTATACATTTAACATATATATATTTTTTTTGTACAGAGCATAACAAAATAGAAACTACCTCTGAAGAAGCTGTTATGGAAAACACGCTTGACAGCATAAAAGAAAAAATGGATTTATTGTTGACCAATTTTAATCATTTGAAAACTTTTGTTGTAGATCATTTTAAAACAAAAATGTCATACCATTGCCCCACATGTACTTGTCCCCCCTCACCATATCCCAGTCAATTATCCCCAAACCCTCTCCATAACCCAAAACGTTTTGATGAGACTTCCATCCCTTCTTCACCTAATAACAATCATGATGAAACCCCTAATTCTCCTATTTTTGTTTCTGTTTCTGCCTCACCTTCTCTGTCATAAATTATTAATATATGTTAAATAAAGTTTAATTTTTCTATTGTGTTGTAAATAGTTTCATTTTTTTTTTAAAACAATGTAGGTGTCCGCGGACAGTGCAGGTGTTCTAAAATGTTCATAAATAAACGAAAATGGAGGTGTCCTGAAGAACACTATACCTGTTCGTACTGTTCGCTAGCAAGATGAAACTATTCTAAGAACACACGCGGTGTCCTGCAATGTTCGTAAAAAAAAAAAATTAAAGTGTTCTAAAGAACACTATATCTGTCCGTAGTGTTCGCTAGCAAGTTCAAACTGTTCTAAGAACACACGCGGTGTCCTGAATTGTTCGTAATTAAACAAAAATGGAGGTGTCTTAAAGAACACTATACCTGTCCATACCGTTCGCTAGCAACTTGAAAATGTTCTAAGAACACAATTGGTGTCCTGAAATGTTCGTACATAAACGAAATTGAACGTGTCCTAAAGAACAGTATATCTGTCCTTACTGTTCGCTAGCAAATTTAAACTGTTCTAAGAACACACGCAGTGTCCTGAAATGTTTGTTTCACGTGTGACGCAATTTTAATTAGTTCAGGACCCGAACAGTGTCCGTAGAACATCAACGCGCACACACTAGCCAATCTCCATGCATTTGGTGTCCTGCGGACATGCGCTTCCTTCGCGGACTTGTTCGCGAACGGATCATATGACTGCGCCCACGCTGATCGCGTGTTCTGAATGAGGACACTGTTCTGGTCCCCAAACAAATTAAAAGTACATTTTCAATTAATCCATAATATTTTTCAAAAAAATCTCACCATGGCACAAGTCCCACATAGTAATCCTGAGTTTCTACATACCTTTTGAAACTTTTCAAACTTTTTTTTGTGTTCGATCTGTCCGCGGACAGCGCGCATGTCCGCGAACTGCGCACAAGCACCCCTATAAAAGACCACGCCCTAGAGCTTATTCTCATTGTGTTTCTGGCTATTCTTCAGAGCACAGCTATTTCTCCAGCAACTTGCTGATTACACCATCGAGATGGCATCCCTGGCTGCAGAACTTGCACCTTGTGCTGCACCTGCTTCAACACCACCCCCACCCCCTCCACCACCACCTCCCCAAGGGCCTGAAGAGGGGAACAGGAGTGAGGATGCAGAGGAGGAAGTAGAGGTTGATGAGAATGAGGTAGAGGAAAATCCTACTACCCGCACTAGGCGTGAGTCTTGGGTGTGGCGGTTATTTACCATTCATGGTAATGTTCCTAAGGGTTGTGCGAACCGTGTTACCTGCAATGAGTGCAAAATGATACTCAGTCGTGGGAAGCATGGTAAGTACAGCTTTGGGACCACTACTATGACGCGAGGTCATTTCACTCTGGGGCTATTCGCAGGGTTGTACCTTGCGAAGAACGTAGCAGGTTGATTTCCTTTACTTCATCCTCTGTTTCTGATCCTGTCACCACAAGGACCACCTCTGTGGGACAGCGTCTTCCTCAAGCTGCCTCACAGGCCATACAGAATGCTGATGACCCTTACCTTTCGAGGGTCACAGTTGTATGTATGTACTGTGACACAGTACTCTGCAGGGGGGAGCGACTTCGTTGTGATTTTGAGACTATCGTCTCAGAGCACGAGAAGATCTGCTCACTACCCAAATAAAACCCACTCTACATCTTCCTCTCTCAGCTCGCCCTTTCTTATCCCTGTGGTTGGTGTCCCCCCTTTACCTTCCTTTCCCCTCCTCTCCTAGTGTGTCGTGTATAAAAAAACAAAAAAAATACAAAATATCAAAAATCAAAAAAAAATAAGGCTCTTTTCAGAGTCGCCTTTCACAGTTAAAACATAGAAGTGAAAATAAATGAAGCAGGGCCCTTCGTATTTGTTAGAAGTCCGCGGACAGTTCGCGAACATTTAAAAAATTGGGTTGCTACCCCATCACAAACATTGCAATTTTCTCTGGGAAGAAGTGGTGGCTCTGAAAAGAGCCTTTGGGTGTTGTTTGTAAATCAAAAATTATAAATGCTTAACACCTACTTCAAAATGGTTGTTGTAATTCCAAAAAAGGTTGCAATGCATTTTGTACATTTCTCAGAAAAATCTGATTGCCAGCATAAGTAAGATGGACTCCATCTCTGCGAAAAATGTATGTACTACGAAACATAATATTTTCATTGTGAAAATCGGACATGCCAAAATCTCTTAGAAAGGCACAAAAAGCCTTATTAACATTGCGCCTTGCTTTTTCCATTTGTGGACCAAATGAAGAAGAACGAAGCCACATTTGTTTCTGCGCAATCTGTGAAAATATCACTTGAGAATTAGGAAACATGTCCATAACCTTCCCAAGTCCTTCTTTCATAGCAAATTGCAAAAAAATTCCAGTCACATGTCCTAAACTGTTCCCTCCACAATGAATTACAATTATGTCTGGATGTTGCTCTGTCTCCAAAGTAGCACAGAGAGGTAGCAAGTCCAACCATTTCATTCCACGTACTCCATGCCAGTGTACTTCCACATGTGGGAATCCAAGATCTACTGCTACTCCACAGCTTTCTGCATGCACCTTCAACCAATGTATCCACGAATCTCCCAAAATCCAAACAATCTGTTTTCTGAAACACACAGCCATAGCTATCTTTTGTTCTCTCAGCAAAAAGAGTATCTGAGAAACTCTCTTCTGGCACAACACACCCACTAAACTTTCCTGACCAATCCCTTTCAGTGCTTATTCTCATTTGCATGACTTCTGAACCCAAAAATCCCCGGATGTAACTACCGCCATGTTCGCGGACATATCGTAACATGAACAGCCCTTCTACCATTTCCACTTCACTCTCTCTGCCATTCCCTCATTGGATGTAGCTAAGAAATCACATGACCATGCACCAATCACATTCAAGACCTCTACATCTAACTGCATCATCATAGATCAGCACTGCAATGTACTGTGAATCTCTCTGAGTACAAGTGTCATATCATTGGCAAGCACCATCTACCAGAAATACTGTAAAAGTCTCCTAGATTTCTACTTGCAGCTCCATGCATATCCATATGCATGAACACAAACTTCAGGTATGCATATTTTCTGTACAGTAGATGAACACATTTTCAAACAGACTTTTAGCTTGTGTAATCTGTAAAATGAATTTACTGTATTTTTTTCAATATCCTAAAATCAACTATCACTTATAAACCTTTATACTATTTACTTTCTTTATACACACACACTCAAATCATGTTAAACTAACATTTTTTAAATTAAATACATAGACTACGTATATTCAAACAAAATTGCATGCAAGCACAATCTATGTTTAAATCTTTAAAAAAACACTTATACAATTTCATATTTTTTTGTTTTTATTTATTTATTTACTTAATTACTTTAATTTAGACATGACATTGAGGCGCTATTACCTAGAACAGCTTACTTACAGAAATAGTAGTATTCACTGGTATATTATAAATTTCACAAGACATAGTAAATATATTTTTTTTGCTACAGTTAGTCATTCAATACAATTTGTTCATTAAGAACATATCATATGTACTGAACTGATGCAATGTATCTTATGTAAATAAATTAGTTTCATGGTTTTAAAGAAGGCACTGAGGATTTCAATTAAAAAAATCAATATCTAAATTAAAAACAGCGCTATATACAAACAAAGTTACTAATTTGAAGCTTTTACAATTGCTGTGAAGACCAGTCTACTGAAAAGAAGCAGCCGAATTCGAAGAGCAAAGAAGAACTAAGAAGTTACCTTTTAATTTAAGAAAAAAAGTAAGTAGAATATCACCATAATATGTGTATTATTAATCAAACATACTATTACATTAATACAAGCTATTTTGGTGCCTAAAAATAGAGATTGTGTACCATTTTGTCCAAAAATCTCCATGTCTTAAACAGCAATTTACAGCCAGAATGGCCCACAAATTCCTATTTTTGGACACACAAATTACCCAACTGAACCGCTACAATTTTCATATTATAGAACAAACAACTGTTTTAATTGTATACATTAGATTTACTATTTGTACTTTTCCACACCACTAGCTTACATTTTTTTTGTCATCTGAACCCCAGTTTAGTAACACATAAATACAGGAATACCCATCCCTACTAGTTGTAGTTCCCAGTGCACAATCACACACCATTACATACATCTTTATCCTCTTACTCAAACACTCATGCACACAGCACACATACATTCCAGAACACCCCAACCCATATCTTCTTTATTTTTTTCAACAGACCCTAAAGAATGCCTACCAAAAGTCAAGTCGTAGAAAGCAACGCAAAAGTATAGCAAATGAAAATAAAAGTGTCCAACATAAGCCTCCATCTCTAGCAGAATTTGTAAAAAAAAGTTGAAACAAAACAGCTAATACAGTCATTTAGTGAAACACAAGAACTTTCAAGTACAAACACTTTGCCTCCTCTATCAAAATGTAAAATAAACCAAAAAACAATTAACAGAAAATCAGCTATCACTACAGATAAAACTACTTCTTCAAATGTTAATGTAGTGCAAAGTAAGCCTTCCAAGAAAAGTATTTTAGCCAAAATGTACCGTCACAAAGTCCTTCAAAATCTTATAAAAACAGGAGAGAAATCAGGTTCAATGCTTAAAACCCATCGTAGAAAATTAATCTTAGAAGCGTTGATGGACAGTGCAATTTTTCTGAAAAGAAAGTTATTTATTTTACTGTTAAACAAAATGAAACCACTAACAAAACTAATAACTAAATTACAAAAAAGACTTCTCAATAAGCGAAATGTCAACAGAAAGAACTTCTTAAGTATCTGCGGAGGTGAATGGAATCACACTACGAGCACAGAACCATATTTTAATGAAGAAGCGTACAAACAAAAGCAAACACATACAATTGCCATACATAGCAGTGGTCGAGGTTATGAAAAAGTGGATAATACCATAATGGAACAAGAAGTACTCCTTACAAAAATATGCCCTGAAAACTTAGAGTTACCCCTCCATTCAACTGAATCAGAACGTCTAGTGTACAAATGGCCATGCACGTCAATGTGTAATATTCCCAAACAATGTTTCAAATCTTTACGCCACTTCCTCAATAAATATGTAAAAAGCAAAGACAAAATCAAACTTAAATTACTGCAAAATTTGGATACCTGTCCAGTGCGCAAGTACACAGGACTACAAGGACATTCATTGGCCTGCATTACAGAACCTACTTGTAAAACCACTTTCCATGATATCAAAAGGATATCAACACATCATTCAACTATAAGGAATCTAGTCTATAAACTGTACTATGCTAAAAGTCCTGCTTTAGCACTCTCAAAGTTAAATAACATCCTTCTACATGGTACAGCAAAAGACCTACTTGAAGAAATTCACTATATCCAGAAAAAATATTTTGGAAGTGAAAGCCATTTGCAGAATGAAATAGCTTTAAACCAATTAAGCAACAATTCTACACATTGCAACTTTTTGCTAAACACATACAAAAAATAAATACTAGAATTAAAAAGTACATCAGCTGAAATACCAAACCATGTATGTGTATGTTGCCGTAGAACTTTTTATAAAAGTAACACAAAAACTGTAGACCTATCATACAAAATAGAAGAGAATGAAGATTCTAAATGGTTTGAATTAGCTCTCTACCTTGTAGCAGAAAACAAATCCGAAATAACTGAGCCCTTAATACTTTGCAGTTACTGCACTACAAACTTGACAACAACCAAACTCCTTCACGTGCTATCACAAATAATTTGGAATTATACCCAGTACCAAAACCCCTACAACAACTTAATTTATATGAGAGCATCATAATTCAAACAGTACACCCATTTCAAGCAATAATACGCCTTCAACCAAAAACAGAAAAATTACTTCCTTCTGAATAGGTAAAAGGCATAGGTGGAAAAGTAGTTTATTTACCATTAGATCTAAAAGAAAATGTGCATACTCTAGGAGTGCAACGTCCAATGCAGCAATCTCTAATTATCTTAGTAAATGGAGTACCTACAAAAGACAAAAAAATATGGCAACAGCTGGTAGATTTATATAAGTTAGACAAGCCTTCCAATATCTTAAAGAGAATAATGAATATAACAAAGAAATTAATATTGAAGAAAACTTGAAAGATACAACTGAAATAATTCAAGAAACACAAGAAGCTGGTCAATTTGAGCTACTAGATCCTGCTACAATATCAAATACTTTAGACCATTATACAATTCATCCTTTGCACTGTAATGACACCGTAGAGGATGCACTGGAAACTTACCAAATGCGTAAAACAAAAGGATCGCCAATCAGCATATGGGAAAAAAGTATAGAAGCATGTGCTTTTCCTCTATTCTTTCCTACTGGCAAAGGAGGAAGGTATGATGATAGACCTATTCAAATATCAGTTTCAGAATACCGCTCATTACTATGTATTCTGAAGATCCCAGATTTAGACAAAATGTGGAATACATATTCCACCTACTCTTTGAAAGTGAACTAGCAACTTTATGTTACGGAGTTGCACACATATTAAAATCAGGATCACACTTTCAAAATATGACAGCTACACAATTATTAGAAAAAGTGCAACAAAGGGATGAGGTTTTACAATCAAATATTACAAATCTATTAGCAAATATGCGTGGTACTAAAGAGTACTGGTTTCGACGTCATGGAGATGTACATTGTATGATCAGATACCTTGACCCACCCACTTGGTTTGTTACATTAAGTTGTGCAGAATATGCATGGGAAGATTTACATGATTTCCTATGCATATCAAATAAAAACAAAACAAACATAGATATACTAACACCTGGAGAACTTTGTTCTTTGGATCATGTTAATGTTTCAAGATATTTTCACCATCGCTTCATTGCTATGCTACATTTTATTTGTAATAAAACTGTTCCTCCCCTTGGAGAAGTGCAACACTTCTTTTGGAGAAAAGAATACCAAGCCAGAGGAGCACCACATATCCACATGCTTTTATGGATTAAAGATGCTCCTAAATTTGGTCAAGACAGTGATGCCACTGTTTTATAGTTTATTGAAAAATATGTCACTTGTGAAATTCCATCAGAAGCCACAAATAGTGATCTTCATGCACAAATTTTACAATTTCAAAGACACAAATGTGGAAAATATTGTTGTCGCAAATACAAAAACAAAGGGAAATACTACACCAAATGCTGATTTGGTTTCCCTAGACCAGTTACAAATGCAGGTCAAGTGAACAACCTCATGTCTTCAGTTAGACATAGTGTTAAAGGTAAGTCACCTAAAAATACATATGACATAAAAAGAAAAGAAGAAGAAAAATATATCAATGATTATAATGCAATCATTGCCCACTTATGGAATGCAAACATAGATGTGCAGTACATTGCAGACAATTCTACTGCAGTTGCACGATATGTCACAGCATACTTAACTAAAGCAGAAAAGACAGAGCTCCAAGACCTCTGGAATGACCTGTCATCAGATAAACCAGTATCTCAGAAATTATACAGCGTGGGCATAAAAATGCTCACCCATAGAGAATGTGGATCATATGAAGCAGCTGATTGTTTAACTGGCACTGCATTGTATGGTAAATCTGAAAATATAATATGGCTAAGTCTTGGTCCAACTGAGGGCTTGATAACGACCTCGGCGGTAACGCTAACGCTATTAGCGCGGGGGCTATTAGCGCGACCGCCATAGCCCCCGGCGCTAATAGCGCGGGATCACGAGTTGGGCGGACTTGGAAGTCCCCATTCCCCATTGAGCCCATTCGGGAATGCCCCATTCCCCATTGGGCTCAATGGGGAAAATTTGTGCTCTTACCGCCGGCGGATTTCCCGCCGGCGGTAATAGCGCAAAATTTCGGCGGATTTCCCCCCAGCCAAGAGCTGGGGCGAAATCCGCCGAAGCCCTGATTCGGCGGACCCTTATATCTGGCGGTAATAGCGCTACCACGGATGTAAGGGTTACCGCCAAGGTCGTGATCAGGCCCTAAATCTAGAAAAAGAGTTCTAAAATCATATGAAGATATAGGAACAATAGCCAAACATGATCCCAACAGCCAAGACATTTTAAAAAACAATTTATTGAACACATACTACCCAAACAGAATTAATACTTTGGAAAACATGTGTCTATACCACATAGCCCAAAACTACACATACAAAAATAATATGAAACCTGATGAAAAAAAAGGTAAATATAGAGTAACAAACTGTGAAGGCAGCTTAGTTAAACTCACTAAACCAAATTTAATTAATCACATCAAATTGTCATTAAAGACTCCTCAACATAAAGACGTATATTACATGTCCCTGCTACAACTCTTCAAACCATGGAAAAAAGAAGAACAATTACTAGATAACTATGACTCATATGAGGATGCTTTCAAAGCAAATGAAAGCACTATAACTGATGTAAACTTTACACAGTACAAAACAATGTTGCACAATGAACAGCAACACGAAGAATAACTCCAAGCCCAACTAGATAAGGACACTCCTGACAGTAGTCAACCTTCTGTAACAGGAAGCCAAGAACCACTGGGAGAACCACTAATAATAAATGAGGCAGAATTAGCTATGATAGAAGTAGAAAACAGCATGTGTCAGTATGAAGATAAGGAAGACTTAACTATACTACAATCAAAACTAAACAATGAGCAAATTAGCATTTTTCAAGAAGTAAAAAAACAAATTGCACATGGTATAAAACATGAAAATAAAGAATGTTCCTGCCATAATTATAAACCTATACTACTGTACGTCAGTGGTGAGGCTGGTTCTGGCAAAACATTCCTAATCAAAATCATTAGTAAGTTCCTTCAACAATTGACAAACAACAAACTGTCAGCTGTTGTCACTGCCCCCACAGGTTTAGCTGCCTACAACATAGGTGGTGTTACATTACACCGATTACTACTATTACCAGTAGAACACCAGAATAAATTAGACTATTTCAAACTTTCTGCAGAAGCTGCAATGGAATTACGCAGAGTATTGAAACAAATGAAAATGCTACTAATAGATCAAGTGAGCATGGTCTCCAACCTGATGTTAGCTTTGATTCACCTCAGATTACAAGAAGTACTCAAAACAGACTATGAAGAGCTCTTTGCAGGAAAACACATTATTGTTTTTGGAGATCTGCTTCAATTAACACCAGTAAAAGGTGAGCCTATTTTTAAAACATTAGGACACAAACTCTGCCGTAAAACTGTTGGCAGCATTGGAAATGTCAACCTTTGGCAACATTTCCAATACAGAGAATTAACAGAAAACATGTGGCAATCTGCAGATCTCACTAATGCCAACATTTTAAAAAGTATCAGAGTTGGTATACTTTCTAAAGAAGCAGAAGCAATATTGAAAACCCGGCACATTAATGCACTTTATGGCGATAATGCATGTGCTACAGATGTTATGGAACAATTAGCCCACAAAAATGTCAATCGTATGGCCTTAATGCCAATTCTTGCAAGCCTTTTCAAATTCAATGAAATCATGCTAAGTAAAGAAATGCAACCAATCATGGAAATTAGCGCCACAGACAAACTAGATGTACATGGTACGACACTACCCATGTGTGACCAAGCCACAACAAGACTAAATAGTTTAGAAAAATCAATCTCAAACACAGCAGGCTTAGAAAAGATATTAAAATTATCCTTAAATTGCAGAGTAACGCTTAAACGTAAAGAAAAACAGTAATTGCTCCACAATCGGAGGCGCTGTCAACTTATTAACATCATCTTAGATCAAACCATATACAAGTTATATTTGTTAGCAAGAAATGATTTTGGATATTTTTTAATATTTTTTAATTATATAAATAGTCCATATTCCAGCAATCCATAAGTTGAATGTGTCCAAATAGCAGAGTCATGTGCCGACACGTGTTTCGACCTCCACAGGTCTTTCTCGAGGCAAAGCTCTGCTCAGAATAATACCCAACCTAACATTTCGTGTATATATCCACCAGTTTGAATAGGGTCAGACAATACAGGATAAAACATCAAACCATACATTGAGGTATACATTACCCAACCAGAATGTCATGTATGAGAAAACAGCAACATGTCATCAACAGCACATAGAGGGAAATAAAAATAAAAATTGGAATCTTCCAATTTCCATACAAAGATTTTTTTGATAAGTCATCTGACACGATATCTAAGTATCAACTACATATGACATTTGTATTTCCATGATTCCAATATTGGGTTAATGATTGCCACCATCTAGAACCCAGTGTCACCAAGTGAAGGCACCATATCACCGCACCCCTACAGCCAAAACTTATATAAATACCCAACTTCAAGTGTATATGAGTCAATCCTCTCAGAAATATTGTGCTTGTGACATATACTGAATTACTGTAATCGTGCTGTGCCTTAAGATTATAGCTGAGCAATTACCCGTTAGCTAAAGTCCCGCTGATAAATATCCTCCACTAGTTGTACATAATGTGTCTATTGAATGAGGTCAATGCCCTACAATATAAAGAGAGGGAAAAAATAATAAATGCCATAGTCAAAACTCATGGTCAGTGAAAAATTACTATAGTTTCACCAAACTCTTGGTAAAGTGCAACCACAAATTGTTACCTGCGCTTAATAATCAATGGGACCATTCCAGTAAATCTGGTCAATCTGTTGTTCAGCCTGCCAATAATTGGCTATGCCTAATAAAAAGAACCATTTACTATGTATGAGAAGTGGAATATGCCTGCCCATAAATCCGCATGTAACGTAAAGTAAAAGCAGGTTAACTTACATATTCATCTTTTCATAATCTCCCGTCCATGTTCATAGATGAATCAAGATGCGGTCAACCCACGTTCCGTGTTAAATAGGACTCGGGAATATTAGAGATAAGCACCTTGCGAGCGATACGTAATCACGTGACACCGATTAGTCATGTGACAACTAAATAAAAGTAAAATATAAGCACGTCGGCATTAACCATGTATTCTATAATGGTATACATATAATATTGAACACGCGCTCGCAACATAATTATTTAGATAGTACCTATTTGAAAGTTCGAGAGCATTGAAAAAGCACACCTTACGTATAGTCAATCACGTGACACAAATCAGTCACATGATAACTACCAGATATAAACAAAACCACGTCAGGTTTAAACGAGTATTACAAAATTATTTGCGTGCAAATGAAATGTACACGTTTACAACCAAAAGGATACAAATAGTAGTTAGCCATACCGACAAACACGACCTAAATGGATACAATATGTAAAACCATTAGCTTGATAGCAATAAGTACAATACCTCACTAAACAGTAGGTATACTAGGATTATAATAGTGTTCGCTCCAAATATTCCAAAATCATACAGGCAAGTGTTTTACCCAATACATTGAATTCTAAAATCCAATTGTATATTGAAGTGACTATTAATATTATTCAAGTCATACCACATATAATAGATATTGCTATATTAGGGCAACAACAGAAGTAAACATTTTATTAAAATGATTAATGAATACTATTGTGTTTAGGCTCTCGGATACAGTGTCAGTGCCTCACCGGTCCACTAGGCTCCAGTTATGATACACATGCATGTCCATACATTAGGCTAAAGTTCACACATTCGCCCGCCCATCTACAAGAAAACATGTAATTCTGTGTCACTATTCAGTCCCAAAGTAGTACAGCGCAACCTGCAAATAACACGGGCCTCCAATTGATGTTATAATAACAGACGGTCCCCGCCTCTAGGGTGGCTTCTTGCTTGTATAAGACCAATGAATCTGACGTCATTAACATTGTCCATTTGGTGTTGTTCTTGCCAATTTATTGAAAGCGGTAATTTTGAATCAAATTTGGTTAAGCTAGCAAAATATTCTCTAATACGTATTCGTAATTCCCTTATGGTGAAGCCAACATACACTTTACCACAGATGCAAAGTATCGCATACACTATAAATTTAGTTTTACAATTCATGAAATCACGTATTTGAATTGATAGACCATTGTGACATGAAAAAGTATCAGATTGTATGACAAACTTGCTTAAGTTACATGTACCACATTTGAAAAAAACCATTTGGTTTAGGGGGTAACCATGATACGGAGTTTACAACATTAGCTTGAGAGGTTAGAAAAGAAGGACACAAATATTCTTTAAGTGTACGGTTACGCTTAAAAATGACCTTAGGTTTATCCGCTATATACGGCAATAAATCAGAGTCAAGTTGGAGTAAATGCCAATGTTTAGCTAACAGCCGATATAACATGTTTGAGTTTTGCACGTACTTGGTAATGATTCTTACATCTGAAAACCCAGTAGCCTGAATATTCTCATGTGGTGACAGCATTTCCTCTCGTGATAAGCTCCTCGCTCTTCTGATACCATTTTGAATGCTACAATTCAAATAACCTCTTTTATTGAACCTTTGCTGAATTAGTCCTACCTAATTTTCAAAATCAGACTTATCACTACAATTCCGACGAGCCCGATAGAACTCTCCAAAAGGAATGTTTTCTATAACTGATTTTTTGTGACAACTAGTAGCATGTAAAATAGAATTTACTGCTGTAGATTTTCTAAATGTTTTTGTGTGTATTTGGAATTTAAAATACTAATAACGAGATCCAAAAATTCCATTCTGTCTGTACTCACATGCCCCACAAATTCAATACTAAAATTATTATTATTAAGATATTCTGTAAATTGGTGAAACCGGTCTAAAGAGCCAGCGGGACTTTTGCTAACGGGTAATTGCTCAGCTATAATCTTAAGGCACAGCACGATTACAGTAATTCAGTATATGTCACAAGCACAATATTTCTGAGAGGATTGACTCATATACACTTGAAGTTGGGTGTTTATATAAGTGTTTGGCTCTAGGGGTGCGGTGATATGGTGCCTTCACTTGGTGACACTGGGTTCTAGATGGTGGCAATCATTAACCCAATATTGGAATCATGGAAATACAAATGTCATATGTAGTTGATACTTAGATATCGTGTCAGATGACTTATCAAAAAAATCTTTGTATGGAAATTGGAAGATTCCAATTTTTATTTTTATTTCCCTCTATGTGCTGTTGATGACATGTTGCTGTATTCTCATACATGACATTCTGGTTGGGTAATGTATACCTCAATGTATGGTTTGATATTTTATCCTGTATTGTCTGACCCTATTCAAACAGGTGGATATATACACGAAATGTTAGGTTGGGTATTATTCTGAGCAGAGCTTTGCCTCGAGAAAGACCTGTGGAGGTCGAAACACGTGTCGGCACATGACTCTGCTATTTGGACACATTCAATTTATGGATTGCTGGAATATGAACTATTTATATAATTAAAAAATATTTAAAAATATCCAAAATCATTTCTTGCTATCAAATATAACTTGTATATGGTTTGATCTAAGATGATGTTAATAAGTTGACAGCGCTTCCGATTGTGGAGCAATTACTGTATTTCTTGTTTTGTTAAGTGGGAAAGAGGTGCCCACCTGTTCCCCCGGATGATGCAGCTAGATTTCGTAATTCTTAATATTCTGTAAGCTCAAGCGCTTCAGAATACCTGGTACACCTCAGTTGTACTGTTTCTACTTTTTGTCTTATACCAGGTGGGGCTTTGCTGAGCAAGTTTTCATACTCTAGCCTTGTGGTTATCTAACTATGGCAGAATATATAGTTAATCGAGAAAGGGACAGGGCAGCGTTGTTCTCCCCCAAAGGTACCCCAGGGAATGCTTTTGCTAGTAGCAGTTCACAACCAGAGACCCTAGCTAATACATTTATTAAGCTTGAAAGACTGGCCAAGCGCGAAACGAATAAGTATTGGGAGCAAGCCTCATTAACTAACTATTTAGAGCATAATATGATACCTAGAGGATTGAGAATACTAATATTTCCGGACTTTACTAATGATGCTGATCAGGATCTTGCCCAGGAATGGGAGGATAACCTTCATACTAGTTCTGAGAAAATGTTGAAATTATTGATAATCCATGCAGAGCGCGAGCATCAAAGAGTGTCTATCCAAATTGAGAGTTTAAATAAAGAAATAGCAGCGATGGAAAACCCTGCAGGAGTAAAGGAAAAGAATTACAATACTATGTACAGTATTTTGAAAGAATATCAGGATGAGGTCAAAATTCGGAAATTCAGGAAATTCTTTAGGGATGAGAGAGATTATAATAATGACCGAGTATACACATTTCAAGCGAAGTATGACAAAGATAATATTGGTCCATTGGTTAAAACATCTATCGGCAGTCCAGCATCTTCAGAGGTAGACTCAAGGAAGAATCTTTGAATAGAACCAAAGGGGCAGAGGGAGAGAACCCTACACCTTCCCTAACACAACGTAGAAGGGGATTTTTGGCAGAAATCAAAAGGCATAAAAAAGGAAATATTTCCGGTTATAATCTTGCTACTAACAAACATGTTAGATTTGCTGTCCCTTTAGGACGGACTACTGTAACACCTATCACATCATCCGAGGAGGAAGAGGGAGAGGATCTAGGGCCAGATACAGGGCACAACGCAAACAGACGCCACACAAGGGCCAGTGTCAGGAATCTTCAAGCCAAATCGATTCTGACAATCTAGTTTGTAACTTATCTACTAAAACTCTCACTCCGGCGGAATTGTCAGTTTTGAATAAAGGTTGTCCTTTGCACCTAGTTGCCAACCTGATCTTATCGACTTTCAAATAGACTTGTTCAAATTTATACGAAAGTTGAAGCTTAAAAAATTATATCATACACAGGTAGAGCAATATAAACCCACAAGCACATACAGTCTTCCCGGTCAGTTTACACTATCAGATATAGAAGATACTGCACTATTATTGTCTCTGTCTGAAGTTTCCGATTATCATAAAGATCAATTACAACAAGAATTGGGTATCCACCAATTGAACTTAAAATTAACAGAACATAAGAAGGCATCTAAATTCATACCAGCATCACAAAATGAAAGTGTAATTGATACATTCTATCGGGCTGTTACACATGACTTACATCATCTCATTGACCACCCTAAGAGAAATACACATCGCTATAGCAATCTTTCTAAATTGGAACAACAAGCCTTAAATAATTTGATGCAGGATTCAAGTATAGTCATCAAGGAAGCCGATAAGGGTGGCAATATAGTCATACTCAATAGAGATGATTATATTAAGATGGCAAATGAACACCTATCTACACCTGGGTGTTATCAACTTCTACCCGGAAATCCTACTAGTCAAACAGTTGCAAAATTATCACACCTCATTCAAAACTGGCACTCACGTGGCCTGATTACTGATAATGAAAAACAATATCTCACTTGTGCGGCTCCAGTTATGCCGACAATGTACTTTTTACCTAAAATTCACAAAGAATATGTGGAACTCCCACAAGTGAGACCAATTATGAGTGGTTTGGGATGGGCCACGGAAGGCCTTTCACAATACATTGACACTGCCATAAAAGGTTTAGTTCCCGTATTGCCTGCCTACTTACGAGATACTACCCATACCGTACAGATATTATCCTCTATAAAATGGAGTGACAGTTACATGCTAGCAACTTACGATGTTAAATCTCTGTATACTTCTATTCAACATAAGTTAGCACTTGACACCATTGATTTTTCTTTCAGGGTATTATTCTGAGCAGAGCTTTGCCTCGAGAAAGACCTGTGGAGGTCGAAACACGTGTCGGCACATGACTCTGCTATTTGGACACATTCAAGTTATGGATTGCTGGAATATGGACTATTTATATAATTAAAAAATATTAAAAAATATCCAAAATCATTTCTTGCTAACAAATATAACTTGTATATGGCTTGATCTAAGATGATGTTAATAAGTTGACAGTGCATCCGATTGTGGAGGAATTACTGTTTTTCTTGTTTTGTTAAGTGGGAAAGAGGTGCCCACCTGTTCCCCCGGATGCTGCAGCTAGATTTTGTAATTCTTAATATTCTGTAAGCTCAAGCGCTTCAGAATACCTGGTCCACCTCAGTTGTACTGTTTCTATCTAATGCTTAAACGTAACCTTGATGTGGACCAAGGACTAGTTAATGGAGCACTGGGTACAGTTGTTGCCTTTCAAACATACCCACGAAATTCAGTTTGTCAATATACTCTTTGACAAACTTTCAGAAGTAAAAAGGATAGGACGCTCAACAGCTAGATTCCTTCTTTTCAAAGATATGTATGTACGCAGAGAACAATTTTCTCTAACTCTTGCATACGCAGTCACGATTCATAAATCACAAGGTCTTACCCTAGACAAAGCAATGATAGATATTGGTAACACAGTCTTTAAAGAAGGCATGAGCTATGTAGCACTATCACACTTACGTACACTTGACAGGCTATTTCTAATCAACTTTGATGCAAGTAAAATAAACGCTGATATTCCTTGCATTTTAGAATACAATACACTTTGCTCACTATACACCCCCCACCTAAACACATATTCTGTTCCACAAAAAGTAAAACGTTATAAAAAAAAAAAACAAACAGAAATGCAACAGGATGTCACTGCAAATCCTCCAAAGAGAGTAAAAGAAACTAATACTTCATCAAGTGCCACAAGCAAAAAAGAATCAATTAGGGAAAGTAAACCAAGTACTTCTTTAAAGAAGGAAGACAAACTCCAAAAAAAGCAGTTATTTAGTATTTTAGTATTTTATTTATTTCTATAGCGCACCAGGCCCAGGGGCAACCGGGCGCTTAACTTAGTTACAACAAGATGAAGGCATGACAAGGCATGTGACAGAGTATTACAGGAGTATTACAGGAAGATTTACAAAATTTACAAAATATACATTCAAGCGAATATCGATAAGGCAGTGATTTACAGGATAGTTAATAATGGATGCAGAGTAGGTCAAAGTGCAAGTAGGGCAGTAAGCTGGTGTTAGCTGTCTTGGGCGGATAGCGAAGCTTTGGTAAGGTGTTTGAATTTCAGGAAGGAAGGTTCTGCTCTGAGGTCATTGGGGAGTGAGTTCCAAAGTTTGGCTGCCAGGATGGGGAAGCTGGTTCCACCTGATCTTTGGAGATTAAAACGCGGGATGACAAGGCAGTTGGCTTGGGCCGCTCTGCGAGGTCTGGTGGAATTGTGGAAAGAGAATCTGTTTGCCAGGTAACGAGGGGCTTGGTTGTGGAGGCATTTGTGTGTGAGAGCCAGGGACTTCAAGGCGATGCGATGTGGGATAGAGAGCCAGTGCAGGTTGCGCCTGGTGTCAGATATATGCTGGCGCCTAGGAATGTTAAGGGCCGCTCTGATCGCATTGTTTTGGACAATTTGTAGCTTGTTTAAGTTGCGGAGATTAGTACCTAGATAGAGGGCATTACAGTAGTCGACCTTGGATAGTACAAGGGTCCTGGCCAAGGTTACGCAGTTGGCAGTGGTTAGGAACGGGCGACAGGCGGTGATGAGCTTGCAAGTATACGCTGCTGCAGATGAGACTGCGTTGGACTGTCTAGTCAAGGATAGGGTTGAGTCGATGTAAATCCCTAGGGTTTTCGTGTCCTTGGCAATAGGGATGGTGTTCCCATCAATGGTGAAAGACTTGAAAGCAGGGTCAAGTTTAGTGAGTTTTTGTGGTGAACCAAGAATGAGGAGCTCTGTCTTTTCATCATTTAGGCAGAGGCCGTGTTGGGCCATCCACGCTTGGATGACCTGGTAGATGGCGTTGATGGCGCGGGAGTCAGTTGTGTAGTCTCCTGTGATGGGGATTAGTATCTGTGTGTCGTCAGCGTAATTGGTATACGTGACGCCCAAATGGTCCAGAATATCGAAAAGGGGTTTGGTAAACACGTTATATAACGTGGGCGAGACACAAGACCCTTGAGGCATAGATACAGAACTAACTGGACCATTTAAATTCTCAAATATAGTTGGTGTAAGTTGCTACGCAAATGTAGCAATGAATATTCTATTTCAATTACCACCAATTGTTGACAACATTTACTTACACAGTACAGACCCATTGTGTTTGCAAATGTTAGTACTTCACAGAAATGCAGCAAACAATCCTGACAACACGTATAGTGTTTTTGGAATAAGACAACAATTGGACTACTGTGCTGGAATGGTGAAATTCACAATAAATTCACAGGAAGATCCACAAGAATTTTTAATGTACTTACTACAAGTACTGGAAAAAAAAACATACCTATAAATGAAATCTTTCAGATTTCATACATGTGGAAACATACATGCACTGTCTGCAACAATGTGACACAAGAAGAAATCCCCAATGAACGCTTCATATATATATCAATACCAAATTGTGAATCCATTCCATTTCAGCAACTTGTACAAAATGCAAACCATGGTAGATTATGCTCTACCTGCAATTCAGATAATCGCTCCATGTTAGTAATACAAACACATAGTAAATACATAATACTAATGCTTCTACGTTACAATGCAGATGGTACCAAAAACAACTGCAAGCTGACTGGATTCACACATGGTCAAATATCACTTGGTAAGAAAACCTTCACAACAATAGGTATAATCTACCACGCAGGAGCCACAACCAATTCAGGGCACTACACTGAATATATAAAAAAGAAATGTGGATGGTTTGAAAGTAATGATAGCACCATTACTCTAAAGCAGAGATTACCAGGAAATCTTACAAATGCTTATTTGATGTTCTTAAAACCAAAATTTGATAACTAAACTGTATTTAAACCCTAAGTAAACTTGTATTAAAAAATATAAACTGTTAGAATCCTCCAAAAGCTTTCTAACTCCTCAATGATTCTACAACAACTAATCAAATAAATGAATACCACTAAATTAGACCAAAAAATACACAGTTAGAATACGCCAATTGGTATCTAACTGTCCCAAAATTTAACAATATCCAAATAGGTAAATCAATACCACTAAAATATATAAAAAAAATAGACAGTTACAATACGCCAATTGGTATCTAACTGCTCCAAAATTTTATAATATCAAAACAAATAAATAATATGTTACTGCTCCAAAAAAATACAACAAGCCAAAGTATTAAGCATTAGCCAGAAACAACAAGTGAACACTGAAAACAAACAAACAAATAAACTGTAGCATAACAGAAAAAGGTTTTTTTTAATCCAACATGGATTTTTTTTTTCTCCCACAGACCCAATGATTTTACCAACAAATACAGAAACTGAGCAAATTGCACAGTACTCTGATTTGTAATCTACTAAATATGAGGGTCCAAAAAAAAAAAAGTATATTGATTATACAATGTAATAAGTCATTACAAAATACTAATACTAACATGCTATTTTCTTTTATCACAGAAATTAACAAGAAAAACATGGACTCCTGTTGCTAGACCAAACAGTAAGTATACAATAATAAGGAGAACCATAGCAGCATATCACATCCATAGTATCAAATACCTTTGTTCCTTATACATTTGGTTTTCACCCAAAGTTATAAGCAAATATGAATGTGATATGCTGCGGTAGTTGTTGCCAGGGCATAAAATCTTGGGTGCATGGCCAAATGGCCATGCACCCAAGACTTTATGCCCTAGCAACAACCACCGCAGCATATCACATCCATAGAGTCACACATTTCAACTATGGTCTATGGAAACTTTTAATGTCCGCGGACATTATGAGTGTTCTTAGAACACTTTCAACTTGACAACAAACAATACGGACAGGGTCCTCAGGACACCGCCATTTTGTTTATTTGCGAACATTTCAGGACACTGCGAGTGTTCTTAGAACACATTCAACTTGCCAGTGAACAATATGGACTATGCCTTCAGGACACCCCCTACGAACATTCTAGGACACCGCGAGTGTTCTTAGAAACGTCTTCAGAACACCCCCATTTTGTTTATTTGCGAACATTTCAGGACACCGCGAGTGTTCTTAGAACACATTCAACTTGACAACGAACAATACGGACAGTGTCCTCAGAACACCCCCATTTCGTTTATTTGCGAACATTTCAGGACACCATGAGTTTTCTAAGAGCACATTCAACTGGACAGAGAACAATACGGACAGCGTCCTCAGGACACCCCCATTTTGTTTCTTTGCGAACATTTCGGGACACTGCGAGTGTTCTCAGAACAGTTTCAGTTTGCTTGCGAACAAAACGGACACATATTGAGTCCTCAGAACACCCCCCATTCAGTTTATTTAGAACATTTCAGAACACCCGTGATGTCCGCAGACAAATCGAACACAAAAAGAACGTCTAACACATAAAAAACACAACTTTCATCCTATCTCATACACTCCCACCCTCCCCAAACACTCCTACACACCAACACACTCTATTAAATACAAATTTTGAACAAAGTTTCACTGCGCTGTCTGCGCACCACCGCGAATCCAAGATGGCGTGCGCTACCGAAAATCTGACGCGCTTCACGCCCCACGCCATCCAATCAGTGAACATGTTGCATGTCCGCGAACATCACGCAAGCCGATTGGCCAATCAGGACACTGTCCGCGGAGGGAACAGGGAAGTCCGTCTGCGGACCGAACACAGATATCACTAATTTTTTTTTACCTACTTTTTGGTCATTTAAAAAAAAACTACTGGACGGATTTTCACCAAATTTACAAAAGCACACTTTTGGGACCAAGCCGCTGCTCCTGGTCCAAATTTGGTGAAAATCCGTCCAGCGGTTTGGGCTGTAGGCGCGAGCAAAAAATGTTTCCCATTCAGTCTATGGGAAAAAAAAAGTTTTGGGACCCCCCTATAACTTTGCCCCCCCTGGACGAATCCTCACCAAACTTTGCAATAAAATTCAGAGTGACCCAAATACTTTTTTTGCAAAGTTTGGTGAGGATCCGCCCAAAAAATGTTCTTCCTATGGAAACAGCAATTTAACCATAACTACATGGCCATATATATATATATATATATAGGCAGTTATTAGTAAATCACAAAGTTTTTGAAACATAACTAGATTTTTGCCAACATTTGACATGAAAACAAAAGGGGATTGCAAATGGGAATTGCCATATGTCTTCTCCAGACTTCTAAGCCAATCCATAGAGAGAGACTAGATTTGGGAGGTGAGACAAGGGTAACTAGCAAATCCTTTTTGCAAGACGTCTTGCAGGGAAATGCCCGGTATTGAAATCTTGATGGTGTCATCACTGGTATGTAAAGTGAATGCAGAATGAGGAAGGGACAGAGCTGCAAAAATTACCATCAAGAGAGCTGCTAAACATATCATCTGACAGCCAAAAGGAAACACCAAAAGGAGATTTGGCTGAGATTGCATCTGGGTGGAGCTGTCTTTTGTTGGGAAGACTTAAAAGCTGACTGGGTCCTTTGGTGGAGAGCTTGTGGCCATAATTCCCCATTTGGCGGAACACCACAGGATGATTTTTGTTAAAATTCAAAATTAACAAAGCTCATTCCCAGTGTTCGCTGAAAACTATAGCTTGTAATTTAATTAGGGAATCTTTCTGTGCAGCCTCCCCAACACAGGCCTTTAAGTGGAGGGGTTTCTGAAATCCAAAATGTATGAATCTCTCCCAAATGTTACCATCGAGCTTCCCCAACACAGGCCTTTGAGTGGAGGGGGGTCTGAAATCCAGAATTCTCAAATCATCCCAGTTTCTACTGTCCAACTTCCCCAACACAGATCTTTCAGTGAGGGGTTCTGAAAACAAACCGCTAAATCATTCCGTGTTTATTTTAAATCAACAGTGTGGGTGAAATCATAATTGCTATACGCAATCTATAAACCCAACTGCTAGCCGTTTAAGTGTGTAGGAAAATTGAAATTGCACAGTACTACGTATGTAAATTGCTTATGTTCATTGACCCATTTCATTATTTCGTGAAGGGAAAACTGTATAAAAAAAAGTATTGTGATTTATATTTTCCCCAACTAACTTGCATGATTTATTTGTGTAAAAAGAAGTTTAATTGTGAGCCACAAAGAAGGTGGCATGTGTCATTTTAGTGTCATCTCTATTACCTATCTTCCAAAAAAAACAAATATATTTCCTATACCCTGGCCTGGTTCTTGGCTCACTGTCAGCACAGGGGGGTAGATGTGTGTGACTCGATATTAGTCTTCAGACAACAGCTAAAAAAAAAACTATGCAAGTACTGCAGAGCTCCTTGATTGGGGTGGGAAGTCTTCTCATTTCATCTCTAAAACTGAGGACATCTTTCCTCTCTCTCTTCCTCTCCCCCTCCTCCCTCTACTCCCTGCTCTTCCTCTGTCCCTTCTTCTGCCACCTCTCCTCCCTCCTTCTCTACCTTTCCCCTGTTCTCACCAGATGAGGTTTCTAGACAAGTCCGATCTATGAAAGTCTCATCAAAACAGGTTCACCCCTGTTCCTCCAATACCAGTAAGGACCACATTTACACCCTAGCTCGTGCAATGGCTGACTTCTGCAACCGCTCCTTCACCACTGGAGTCTTCCCTTCCCCCCTGAAACACAACCCTTCCTGCCCGTTTAGCTATCACCCAATCTCCATCACTCCTGTCGTGGGCATATTACTGGAAAAGTTGGCCATCTCCATGCTTAATCTTCCCACTCAACCTGTTGGTTGTTTCCATGACCATCAGTCTGGCTTCAGAGCTGCCAGAAGTATGGAAACTTCTCTCCTGAACATCTGTGAAGAGGTGCTCTCCAACCTTGATTCCAACACCCTCTGCGTCCTCATCTTACTTGATCTCTCTTCTGCCTTTAACATGGTCAACCATGCCATCCTGCTCAACCGTCTCCGTGATAACCTGGGTATCACCGATCAGGCCCTGGCTTGGCTGACTTCTTCCCTCTCTGATCGACCCTCCCAGGTCCAAGTTGGGTCCTTCCTCTCCTCTATCTCTCTCTCTACCTCTGGTGTCTAACCTCTCTCCCTGGCTGTTCTACCAATACCTGGCACTTCTTGCCTACCGCATTGCAGCTCTCTGCCCCAACTTTCAGTGCTACGCAGATGACACTCAATGCATTTTCAGGGTCCTTTCTGCCACGTCTTGTCCTTCTCTCATCTCTAAATGTCTGTCTGCTATCCAGGAGTGGTGTGCCGCCAATGATCTCTGCCTTAATGTTAGTAAAACCGAGATTCACCTCATCAGCACACCTGCTCCCTCCTTTCCTGTCACTCTCTGGCCGACCTCTCTCGGCCCACTTCCTGCTCCCACCTGTGAGGCTAAAAGCCTTGGGGTCATCTTCAACTGCACACTCTCGTTCTCTCCTCACACTACCAGCTGCACCTCCACAGAGGTATTCTTCCTTTCCTCTCCTTCCCCCAGAAGCTCACTGTCTCCAAAGCTCTGGTTCTCTCTAGACTGGACTTCTGCAACAGCCTTTTTCTAAATATGCCTGCCTCTACTCTCCGCCCTCTGCAACTCATCCAAAACAGGACTGCAAGACTTGTCCTTGGCCTCCAGCCCAGGGATCGTATCTCTCCAGGACTGAAATCTCTGCACTGGCTCCCAGTGGTGGCGAGGATTAAGTTAAAAACCCTCTGCATTGTCAACAAGGCCTTCTGGGGCCTGGGGCCTCAATACCTTCAACTTTCTCTTCCTAAATATCTTCCTTCTAGAGCTCTTCGCTCACCCACTTCCATCTCCCTCAGGGTCAGTAGCTTCTCCAAGCAAAGAGTTGATGGTAGATCTCTTTCTTCTGTTGGGGCCTCCCTCTGCAACAGCCTCACTGCCTCTCTGAAACTTGAGGAGAACGATCTCTGGGTCCGAATGCACCTCAACACCTTTCTCTTTGCTTCTGCTTTCTCTCCTCCTCTCCCCTGCTGATCTCATGGCTTTAACTGAAACTGCACTAGTTACCTGGCTACCCTCTGATCTCGGGCCCAGGTCCCTTCTCCACCAGTTGCACACCTGCACTGCCCCCCTGGCAACCCTTGCACTCGGGGACTGTTTCTGTATCCGTACAGCCCCCTACCAGTGCTTGACGCCTGATGTCTGCACTCACTCTCGCACTGCCACCAGCTGGCTGCACTTTTTATGTATTGTCTTATTAATGTTACTGTGTATCCTATGGACTGCACTGCCCCCTCCCCTTTACCCCCACACTTTTCCCCTTCCCCTCTCCCCAGCACTTGCGAAATCTCAATTTCACCTGGCCTCGTAAGATTGTTGCCTCTGTCTTCCCTCTGTTCACCCTCCCTTGTCTCGTCGTGCCTTGAAGCACTTGTGTAAAGGCAAGTAATAAATGCCATATCATATCATATCATAACTCCCCAGGTTAAGGGTGGTTTCAATATAATGCAACGCACCGTAGATAGCAGCAGGAATGGCCGGGATCTTGGATATTTCTACGGCATGGAAAACACTAAATGTAAATCTAGGGTAGGAAATATCCTAATGATGACTGGTTAACTATCATTTTAACCACTAGTTAATTTGCCCACTGAAGGCATAAAAGGTGTTGATATAAATAGTAGTGGTCTACTATTCTGCCCACTAAATATATTGCCATATAAAGCAGTCATTGCCCTCCTCCTGCTAATAGACTGCATGCCCGGAGAGAAGCAGCAGCCATGTGTCAGGAAAATGTCACATCACACCTCTAGCTTGTTTCCAGAACGTAACACTGTTGCTCATCTGGGTCTTTTAAGAACAAGCAGTGGCAAATCAGATTCCAAGCATGTTAAACCAGGAAACAGATTTCAAAGGGACATATTTAACAATCATGATGTGCTTTAATGTCCTTGTAGCCCCATTACCATCACTTAAATGCATACACTACTAATTAGTAGCCCATCATACCTCAAATATATTTAGCAGAGCAATTAGTCACGTTTTTCCTCAAGACAATTGTACTACATTGTTCTCAAAAGTACTCATGGCCGTAACCCAGCTGCCATAACAGAGAGGAGATTGGGGGGCACAAAGAAAATGTGACAGTGGCAGAGATCAAACTACACGCCATTTTGGAGCACCATACCAACATGCAATCTTCTGGTCTCTGTAGATCTTTCCTTGCTTCATGTACTCTGCACAGGTCTTAATATACCAACATGGGAAAAGTGGAAGGAAATAGTTATTTTTGCCATATACATTTCTATTAATTTTCAAACTAAAATGGTTATAAAATATAATAGTATGAGGCATGAATTTGAACACAAAAATTGTGGGGTGCATTCATAGGCCCTAACAGAATCCCCTTCACATCAAAACCACATTTCAACATTGCCACAAAAAACACCTGTGCTCTGCTTCCCTGGCACATGTGTGGCAAGCATTTGAACCTTTCACCAAAAACGGCTGTGGTTTGTTCCATAGCGTGTGAACACTGCATCCCGGAAAACGAACCTACAACTGTTGTTCCTTTCATCTGAACCAAGTTATGCACTGCAGTGAAAAACGGCTCGACTTTTGCTGTTCTGTCAGCTGAATACCAAAGTTGTGCACTGCATTCAAAACTGCTCTACAATTTTTGTTCCTTTCATCTGAATATCAAAGTTGTTCACTGCATTCAAAACGGCTGTACAATTGTTGTTGGTTTCATCTGAACCATAAAGTTGTGCACTGCGTTCAAGATGGCCCTGCATTTGCTTCTTTCATCTGAAACACCACAAAGTTATGCGCAGCATTTAAAAACAGCCCTGCGTTTACTTTATTTCATCTGAATGCCAAAAAGTTAGGCAAGACATCTGAAAACAGCCTTGTCTTACTGTTCATTCACATGAGGGGGCAAGGATTTCACATTGCAACCTGACACGGCTTTTGTTTTCCCTTTCATGTCAACGGCAGCACTCTGAAACACTGCAAATGAATGAAAAACAGGTTGTTTTTTTCTTCCGTGTCAAATAAAAAGATCCTTGTGCAGTGAGTCTACCCCTCGGAGTCTATGGATCAACTACAAATGCAAACTCATTCAAGAAGGACAAATTAAAAGAATCCCATGACCGACAGAACCGCATTTCAAACATTAAAGGAGAAATACGGCTGCACACGTGTGAAAGAAGATAAAGAAAAACATGACGTTTAAAAGCCAATGTGAAATAATGTCTTTTGCTTGCACAGAAATGTCAATCTGGGTAAGGGGCTGACAAAGCCATGTATATTATGTTGCTCCCCACAAGGCTTCAATCAACTTGGAATACCAGTAAAACCAGTTTTGCTCAGGCAAGACACCTCTCAATTGAATGCCTGGCCTCCCCTTGGAAGTCACACTTATAAGTGAACTGTTCCGCAATGACATATGAGTTGGCTGAGGGTGTGATAATTACCTGTATTGCTAAACTGGAAGGCAGTACTAGCAGAGAAGACAAAGAAAACCAGTGGGGCTAGTGCTTGACCAAGAAGTGCGAGTTCCTCCAGCAACCCTTCTGAAGGACAAACTGACAAACTTCAAAGGGGCAATAACAGTCCTTTGTTGCAAGCTGATCTTATTTATACACACCTGGCCATGGCCTGGTTCCTAGTCCATTATGACAAGGGGTGTTTGTAAAAGATGGGTGCAAGACTGGTTGGGGGCCTACTCAAATAAAGAACCAGTGGTTTCTTAAAGATAAAAAGCATTTTTATTGTGCTCCACATTCATTGTCAGGGGAAGGAGTCCCTGCTGGGAGTGTGCTGTGTTCTAAAACCGTGACAAAGTGGGGGCTTGTGCCGTGATTGAAACAAGTGTTTTCTCCTGTGACGGTCCAACACAGCAAACCAACCCATTGAAGGTAGTGTTACTTTTAGTGGCTAGAAAACTGTGTTACACTGTAAAGGCGCCATCCAAAAATGTGTACCCTAGGTATCAGGCCTGTGTCTCAAAATAAAATAGTGTAACCCTAAACTGGGCAAGAGCAGGGTAGAGATGTTGTCCTTGCATAGATATCCAAAGGTAGAACACTCTTCATTATGAGCACTGTGGAAATTAACATAGCTAGGCAGCACCTTCTGTCCAAATTATTAATTACAGGGGAATGGGCAGAACAAAAACATGAAACCTGGTGATCTAGTATGATGCAACAGGTGACCTTTATAAGCGTGGATGTGTGGCAGGATAGTGGCCTGTTACATTAAGCCCTGACTGAGTTTTATATGACTCAGAACATTTATTTATTTTTTATTTATTTAGATTTATATAGCGCGCAAGCAGCCCACAGGCATTGAGGCGCTGTTACTTGTGAGAGCTTAGTTACAGAGGTACAGGAATGGTAGCAGTTGTTGGTACATTATAAGTATTACAGACATAATACAATACTTACAGCTTCTGCGATTGGTCATTACATTCCAGCTTATGCAGTGGGTCAAAATGTATAGTATTCATGCTGATGTGAGGGACCTTATGTGAAGAGGATGGTTTTCATAGCTTTACGGAAGGCGATGAGGGAGGCCTCACCTCGGATAGTGGGGGGTAGGGCATTCCAGTGTGTGGGTGCAAGATATGGGAAGCTGGAACCCCCCGCTCTGGCTCTTTTTACTAGTGGCACATAGAGCATGTTGGTATAGGGTGATCTGGTTGGCCTTGTGGAGGAGACAGGGTGGATCCTTTCGGAGAGGTAAGCGGGAGCAGTGAGGTGAATGCACTTGTGGGTCAGTGTAAGAGCTTTGAAGACGATTATTTCCTTAATTGGGAGCCAGTGGGCTAGTTTTCTGGCCTCCGAGATGTGTTCTCTTTTAGCAATGCCTTGGGCTGCACGGAGAGCACTGTTCTGTATGACTTGTAACCTTTCCAGATTTTTGTTGGAGGTTCCTAGGAAGAGTACGTTGCAGTAGTCTAGCCTGGAGCCAGTGATGGCTCTGGCTATGTTTGTGCAGTTCTCTTTGGAGAGAAAGGGCCTGACTGCGTTGATTAGTTTAGCGTGATATGCAGCTGAGGAGGCTATTGCATTGACTTGTCTCTCCATGGATAGGTTGGAATCCAAATAGACTCCAAGGGTTTTGACTGAGTCAGAGACAGGTATTTTGATGGTGTCGATGGTGAAGTGACTGAATTGGGAGTCTAGATTTCTTAGTGTGTCGGTGGAGCCTACCAGGAGGAGTTCAGTCTTATCGGAATTGAGGCATAGTCCATTGTCTGCCATCCAGGCTTGAATGGTGTTGTAGAGGTTGTTAAGGGTCAAGGAGTCAGTGTCGTAGTTGCCAGTGAGGGTAAGGAGGATCTGGGTATCGTCAGCATAGTTAGTGTATGAGATACCCATAGCGTCGAGGATGAGGAAGAGGGGCCGTGTGAAGATGTTGTACAGGGTGGGAGAAAGGCAGGAGCCTTGGGGCACACCGCAGAGTATGAAGGAGGGTGAGGCGGAGGCTAGGTCAGAGAATACTTGCATGGTTCTGTCTTGTAGGAAGGAAGTGATCCATGCAGTGGCGTCAGGGGAGAACTTGGCAGTGGAGGAGAGGTGGTGGCAAAGGACGTCGTGATCAACAAGATCGAAAGCCGCGGATAAGTCAAGAAGTAGGAGAAGTGTTGGTTTGCCCATGTCTCTGGCATCGTCCATCTGGTTTTTCAGGTCAAGTAAGGCGGTTTCCGTCCCGTGTCTGGGGCGGAAGCCAGATTGACGGCGTCCCAGGAGTTTGTTCTCTTCAATGAAGTGCTGGACCTGCAGGTAGGCTGCTTTGTCCAATATTTTGAGGAGGAAAGGGACAGTGGTGATAGGTCTGTAGTTGTTAGGGGATGTTGGGTCAAGAGTTGTTTTTTTTAAGAGAGGGCGGACCCAGGCTTCCTTGAGGGAAGCGGGGACTTTCCCTGTGGCAAAGGACGCATTGACAAAGGCTGTCAGGAAGGGAGCAAGCGCTTCAGTACAGTCCTTGATGATGGTGGCTGGGCAAGCATCCCCTTTACAGTTAGAGGGTTTGATATTCCTCATTATGTTGATGATATCTTTTTCCTGTATGGGTTTGAAGGAAAAAGGTTGGGGGGGGTCCGAGGCTGGTGGTGGGACAGGGATGTGTGTATTAGGTAGGGCTAGTTTGGTAGCCAGTATTTTGCTTTGGAGAGTCTTCAATTTGGTCTGCATGGCCAAATTTCGTCGCACCAGGCTTTGTCTTTGGTGAAGTTCTGGGGGGCGGGGGTGGGTGTCTCCAGCTCCCTGAAGATGGCGAAGATTTCTTTTGAGCTAGATTGGGCTTCTGAGATTCTGGATTCAAAGGATTTGGACTTTGCTAGGGTGATTGCCTTTTTGTATATGGTGGAGCGGGTTTTAAAGATCAGCTTATCTTCGTCGGAGTGGGATGTTTGCCATTGCGTAAGTGCAGCCTTTTTCTCATTGCGGAGTATGAGAAGGTCCGGGGTGAACCAGGAGTTAGAGTGGGTAGTTGGTTTGGATTTCCGGGGTTTGAGTGGTGCAATGGAGTTGATAGCTGCTTTGATGGCAACATCATAGGCTGTTGCGAGGGTTTCTGGGTCTGTGGAAAAAGGTGGTCTGAAGGCTGGGCCTTGGAGGAAGGGCAGTATCCTTTCCTTAGTGAGCTGACATCAAAGATGAGCAAATTATGATGGCCCAACTCACAACGTACATGTACTTACACATGATAGTTATAGAAGAAAAATACCAAGAAAGTGTAACCTCTGTACAAAACCAGTCTGAGCTTTTAAATCAAATACAGAGTGAGTTAAGGTAGTCAGAGGAGAAAATGCGAGAAAGACAAAAATCTGAGTTAGAACTAGGAAATATCATTTAGCAGCTAAGAATGAGTTAGCAGCTCAGCAACAAAATAATTCAGAACAGGAGGCCCAATTATCTGCAATAGAAGGGGAGTGCCAAGAAAGGGTTAACTCTCTGGAAGAGAGTCAACTAAAATTGAATCAACAAGTGATATACAATAGAACCTGCCTAGGGGATGTGATTGCTTTGTAAGAGCAGATTAAGCAATTAAAAGATGAGAATAATAAGTTAGTCTTTAAAGAAGTTCATTCCCAAACAGAATTTGACCAGGAACGCCAGAAGTTAGGCACTATAAAACAACAGAGAGATAACCTTAGTGGCCAGAATTGTGCACTGTATCAGGAAAAAGATTCCCTGTGCCAGGTAGTGTGTAAATTAAAAACAGACCTGAAGAGAAGTGAGTCATGTTTTCAGGAACTGACTAACATGAAATTAGAGAATGAAAAATGTATAGGGCATATAAGGCAAATAGAACATGATTTAGATCAGACAATACAGAAAGAAAATGCTCAGAGAGAGGAGATGTATCTCCTGCAACAGTAATGGTCTCAATACTCCCAGACAATACAAGAGTCCCAGAAAGAAAATGAGGCTCTTAGTGATGAGAACAGGGTACTCCAGAGTCGGGCAGTAGCGCAAGAGAAGGTCATAGAGGCCAGTCAAGCCCTGATAGCAGAGCTCAAGGCTCAGGCCTTTGCATACTATCAAGAAAAAAGGGCTGGGAAACAGACATTTGGGAGGTTAGAAAAAGAGTGTGCTAGGTTAAAGAAGGACTTGAGGAACCCCGAAGAGTTAGAGAGTGGCGGAGCAACCCCTGATCACAGTGTGATGCCCTCTGTACCAAGGGCCTCAAGCCATCTTACCACCCTGTATGCACAAGGCACTGCTAACTTTATGTCCACAGGTTCACAAGAACCAGAAACCACGAGGCAGCCGGACTCAAGTAGGCCCAGCATGATTGAGCCGGCAGGCCAGCGTCCATTAGAGATTGATGGGCATGCGTCCCTGTTCACGTTCAAAATTATTGGGGCCCATGTATCTGAGCAGGAAGACTCCTATGAAGAGAAAATCAGGGAGTTGGACTGGCAGAAACATCAGCTACAAAGGAACCACCTCATCCACTTTGCAGATAAAAAGGAGTCTGAATTTAGGCCCCAGAAGAGTATTCTGAAAACTTCCACCCAATCAGGCAGGTGGGGGGGAGTTCTCCACCAACCCCGGCAGAATGGAGGAGTCGGATGGCTAATCCCCTGTGCGAAACATGGAGTCCAAGGGAAGTGGCCCAGAGAGCCCACAATACAACAGGGGAGAAGAGACTAGGCCCCATCATTCTTGGAGAGACTCTAAGTCGCCCAGAATCAGGGAGAGCCTAGAGGATAGGGATGAGACCTCAAATAGCAGCAGCTATGAATCTGAGGGCGAATGGACTCAGGTGCAGCGGAAAAAAGAAGGCTGCCAAAGAAAAGGGAACTCTGGTGAAAGACCCCATTAGACAGATAAAAACCATTAGAAATGTCATGACTTTGTATCATAAAAATGTCAAGTACTCAGTCAGGGAGCACCTCGAGCTATTTTACCAGATTATGACATCCTTTGGCATTAAATTCTATGGAGATTGCCAAATGGACATTCTTCCCACAATACTCCAGCTTCTTTGCTGGGTTGGAGGATCAAAACCATTCAAGGTTGTCTACCTACAAGGTGGCCATCTTGAAGCACTTTTCCATGCACAGAAACCCCCAGGAGACTTGCAAAGTGGTCTACAAACCTGCAGTGTGTAGAGGATCAGGCCCAGAGAAAATGTGTTCAGGAATTGAAGTGGGCATTTGCACAAACCACTAGGCGGTGCCCATGAAAAGTAAGGAGTTCATCACTACCTATTTCCATGCACTTCCTAAATACATAATGACGCAGTTGGTTAGGAATTTCCACAATGAAAGAACCCTGGACTGGGTAGTAGAGCAAGCTACCCGGATCTATGAGGTCCAAAAACCAGTAGAAAACAAGAATCCTCCCAAAAACCCAATCAAACCAACACCCCTGCTGTTGCCAAGGTGGCAGAGGTGAAGGTTACCCCATTTTGGACCTAGAAATGGGGCGGCCTAAAAATACTCCTCCAATAACCAACCAAACCAGAGGCAGAGAAGACCCTCTGACCAGTCTCAAGCAGGTGGTAGTCAGGCGGGGTACTCCCCAAATGTCTCACATGACTCTGCCAATTATATCAGCACAAGGTACAAGGGGAACAGACCCATCTTGGGGTACATGTGGACTCCCCTGACTCAGGGGGGATCCAATCAGGTGAGTACGGCCCCAGGAAATCTTCCTCCCAACTTACCTCCAAACTTCCCTCAGGAGAGCAGTAATCTTCCACCCTCTAGTTTGAGTTTATTCCCCAGGTACCCTCAAAACCCCAACATTCAACACAACCCTCCTTCCTCCTCCTGCTTTCAGGAGTCCACACTACCAAATCAGAGAGAAGCGAAGCCAAGAATGGAGGGTTACCAGGGAAACCTTCCATATAAAGGCTACTCGGGGAGAAGGGACAGTTACCCTTCCCGAGAGCAGCCAAGAGTTGATTCAAAACCCCCATATCAGCCAGAGAGGGTGTCCCAACTGGAGTGCCAGGTCCAGAGCTTGACCCAAGACCTGAGTCACGTGTTGAGGGCTCATCAGAACCCTCAGATGAACATGGCTGCTCAGAACAGCTCAAAACCAGGGTCTGGCACCCCGGAACAATGACGGGGAGGGAACCCCGATAATCAGCAGGTTCCAGAGAGGGGGCTCAGGAGGAAGGGGGATGAAAAAGCCCTATGGAAAGCTTCCTTCCTCACCCATGAAAAGCCCCTAGAAACCTCTGAACCTGCACCCAAATCTCCTAACCCCCGAAAAGATGCAACCTAGGGAACAGAGGGTAAGTAGGAGAAACAAAGAGACAAAGAAGACCTATTTTGTGGAGGAGGTCCGCGTCCTTCAGTTTGAAGGGGAAGAATCCTTGGAGGATTCTGGGAAGAAAGTCTTCTCTTTCAAGGATGGGGGAATTCCTCCCAAAGAAAAATGGGCCTCAAAAGACCATGGCCCTCATTACGACCCTTGCGGAAAGCGACTGACCGGAGCGCCACAGCGTAAATAGCGTTTCCGCCATTGTACGAAGGAGCAAAGTGCGGGCCATTCCGACCCATCGGGCACGAGCACCACGCCACGGCGGAAGTGCAAAGTCCGCGATGGCGGAAATGACCCCAAAACGGCCCACACCGCCGCCGTACGGCGCCCTAGGTGCAATACCGCCACCCCACTTAGCGGTCACCGCAGTGTGCGCCTACCGGAAAGTACGGTGCCCGGAAATATACGGAAACGGAAGTTAAAACATGGGCCCGGAACGGGAAACATCCCGGCGTACACCTATAAAAACACCAAAACCACACAACCACTAAAATCACTACCCTGAAACACACCCCAACCCGTCAACCACCCTAGCGAAACCACGAAAAATGGGAAAAGTAGCGAAGAAAGCGTGCGACCGCAAGCGGCAGGTCCACTTCTCCCGTGAGGAACTCACCGTGCTAACAGAGACCCTCCAGGAGAATGCAGCCGTCGTCTTCTCCACGCAAATGACCAGGACGGCACTTGCAAACAAGAAGGCCATATGGGCTCTGGTGGCACAGCGGGTAAGTGCGGTGGGGACCGCACCCCGCACCCCACAGCAATGCCGCAAGCGATGGGACGACCTGCGGATACGCGTCCGCAGCATACTCTCTGCCAACCGCAACATTGCCACAGCCACCGGGGGAGGACCTGAATCACCCATCAAGTTGACCCCCTGGGAAGAAATCTGTGCCTCCACCATCGGAATGGAGAGCATAGAGGGAGTCGGAGGGATGGAGAAAGGAGTGCAGACATCCGAAGATTCAGGTAGGTGGGCCAGATAAAACAATGCCAAATCCACAAAGTCCAACCATGTGAAGTACCATGCGTCCACATAGTGCAACAGAAACACATGTCCAGGATAACGTCCACACACATCGGCCTGAAAGCGCACGTCAAAACCCACAATAAATACATAAATAATTAAAAACCCCTAATACACGCACTACACGTGCAGCAGGCACACCCTAACTGCAGGCTGCCAAACAACTGCACCCTCACTCCACACACAAATCAAAGCACCTCCAAGACCCCGACCCAAATCACCCTCAGGTACCACCCCAATGCATGTGATACAATGCCATTCCAATTCCCACTGACCCATCAATAACCCTCGCCCTCCTTTACTCCACCACAGGGTCCGATCCAAACGACGAGCTACAGGACACCCCTACCAGCACACCTGCAAAGAGGGCCAAGACCAACGGCCAGAGACCCTCCACCTCAGCTGCACGCATCAAGACACGGCAGCAGCACAAATCAGGTGGCAGCACAGAGGAGGGAACATCAACAGGCACCCCAGCAGCCAGCATGGCCACAACACCACCACCACAGGTCCCCCCAATGGATGCCACAGAAGGCACTGCCTCTGGTGGCAGCAGCACCATAGGTGACACCCCATTGATGGCAGCATGCTCGGACACAGAAGACGGGGATGTCGAGGTCAGATCCATCCATGACCTGTCCCAATCCCCCTGTCTGTCCCCTCCCGTACAACATGAGGATACCACGCAGGTGCAGCCACAAGACGACGACTGGCCATCCCCCACAAGCCCTGTGGCAAGGCAACATGAGGACAACAGCCCCTCTGTGACACCACCGCAAATGGCCATGGCCCAGCAGAGGCAACAGTCCCTCGACAAGTTAATCGTCCAACAGCAGCAAATGGCCACACTCCTCAAGGGCCATGCCGATGAATGTGGGGGCACCAAGGCAGACATAGAAACATCAACAGAGACACTTAGGGCAGAAATGGAGAGAGGTACAGAGACGCTAAGGGCACAAATTGAGAGTAGCACCGAGAGCCTGAGAGTCCAAATGGAGAGTAGCACCGAGAGCCTGAGAGTCCAAATGGAGAGTAGCACCGAGAGCCTGAGGGGGGAACTGCATGCGACGTCCAAAGACGTATGTGCCGAACTTGCCGCAGTGCGCCGTGTGCTCACTGAGCTCTCGCAAACCCTTAGGGACATGCATGGACGTGAGCAGGCAGACACATCATCCGTTGCAAGTTCCGTCCAGGGCAGCCCCCAACGTAGATCTGGAAGGAACCTGCGCTCCACAGGCAGGGGTGCCCCTGATACCCGCAGAGGGGGCATGCAATAGCGACAGCCCACTGACAATGAGCATCTTTGGACACTGGTGTTCGGGTGGGAGGTAGGAGGGTGGAGGGGGTGTGTTGGGCTCACTTGGGTGGCGGGTCGATAGGGTGTTCAACATGATATCACATATGCCATAAAAAGTGCACGATCAACCAATGAGAAGTGTGGACATTGATCTTTGTGTACTAGGCCATCATAGGCGTACAGTCCATATTGTGCATGTCCCAGACACACGCAGTGCCACGAGTCCCGTGTCCATGCATCAGCCACCAGGCGTGAGTGCTAGAAGCATACATCAATGAGATGCTGACGAATGTCACGGCCCTCCGGTGCCTCGCAGACTCCATGAGGTGCTGCCACATCCCCACCCTCATCATGACCATCATCAGGTGCTTGCAGTTCTGCGTCAGGGGGCATGGGCACATTTCTACGTACGCACATGTTGTGGAGCATGACACATGCCATCACCATCTTTGCAACCTTCTCATGGCGGTACAGGAGTGCCCCGCCAGACCTGCTGAGGCAGCGGAAACGGGTCTTCAGTAGGCCGAATGCCTGTTCTATGACTACACGGGTACGTGAGTGGGCATGGTTGTAGTCCTCCTCATGCTGGTCCCGTGGGTTCCGGACTGGTGTGAGGAGCCATCTCTTCAGTGGATATCCAGCATCACCTGTATGTGGACGAGAAACGTATGATGTGGAATGCCATTGATACGTACGCACACCCCCCCCCCTTCCTGGCAGGTCAATGCCAATTCACATACCCCACATCATCATGCATGTAATGAGACTCACCGAGTAGCCAGGATCTGTTCCCTGCGTGTCGTTCCATGTAGCGTGGTATTGTAGAGTTCCTCAAGACCATAGAATCATGGGTTGATCCAGGGAATCGGGCACAACAATGTGTAATGATCCTGTTGGAGTCACACACCATTTGTACATTCAGAGAATGAAATTGTTTTCGGTTGCGGTACTGGGCCTCCATGGCATGTGGGACGACCAATTCAACATGGGTGCAGTCGATGGCACCAATGCAACCCGGTATGCCAGCAAGTGCATGGAATCCCACTTTTGTGTTGGTTATTTCCTGCTCCGAGCGTGGTAGAGAGATGTAGTCGTCTGCGTGCTTCAGGAGGGCATCGAGCACTTGCAATAGTGTCCGTGAGAACAGTGGCTGAGAAATGCCATGCAACTGTCCGACTGTGTGCTGGTAGGTGCCTGTGGCCAGGAAGTGGAGTACAGACACCACCTTCAGTAGGGGTGGGATGGCGGTTGGGCTATCTATCATGCTGACAAGGTCAGCCTGTGTCATGTCCACAATGGCGGCTATGGTGTCCCGGTCCAGACGGTAGAGGGTGTGGATCTGCTCATCAGTGAGGTTGAACGGATGTGCTCGGAGGCGTTGAATTGCGGGCTGCCTGCGTGGTGGTAGTGGCTGTGCTGGTGGGCCTTGTTGGCCCTGCCTTGGCCTCCTCCTCCTCCTGCGTCTCCTCCGTGCGGCTGGTTGTAGTTGGTGTTCGTCTACTTCTTGGAGTCGGAGCACTTGCAGTGCTATCAGGTCCCCCAGGGCCAACATCGCGAGTCCTGCCGGTAGCATTTCGGTGTGGTTGTGGGAGGAGACTGGCTGTGCAATTTATGTGTTTTCAGGCTGTATGGCCTCCACCTGTGGTGATTGATTCCACCTGTGCAAACTGCTCTCCCCTTTGGCCGAGCACGTCCCGCGCACAACGCTGCAATTCGGGGAATTGTATCTTGCTATTGCAATCATGTATTAGTACCCGATGGCCGTGTAAGATTGGTTGATATGTTCATTCTGCTGTGGTCCCATTGTTTCACATACTATCTGTGCAGTCGCGAACAGATTTGTGAGGGGTCAGTGGGACGTAGTACTCGAGTAACGGTGGGCCCTCATGCATCACTGTACCGAGTTGCAACGACGGGCGGGGCGTCCCATTCGTGGGTGAAGGCAGTTGCCATTTTCACACACAGCCGCACTCGATGGGATGATTAGTGATTTCAAACGGCCACAGATGCCTTTTCGACGTGATGTTGCAAATGAGGAATTCGAAGGGCGGCGCTTTCGGTTTCCAGCTAGCGGCGAGGAGATGCCCACAGGTCTGACTGCAAATGTAACGTTCTATTGTTCTATGTCCTTGAGACAGGGCCCATGGCGAGGGAGCAATGATTGATATGAATAGTTTGGGATGCGCAATAGCTACGTGGGCGATGAGGCCGTCCGTTCCCAAATACATGTTACTTCACAACACTGGAATTACGGGCTGGGGCACTGTGGATTTAGCAGGCTGCATAACGCACAGACTCAATGGATGTTTCTAATGTCATGTGAGTAATTATTCTGGCATTTTGATCCCGGGATGAGGGAATGATGGATGGATGCATGGGCAGGTGATTTGATACAGAGTTAGCCATGTACAGGGCTTCTTGGGATCTATCCGCCTCCCCTACGCTATGTGATGCAGGGCTGCCATAGTGGGACCATCGTCCATCTGGCCTTGTTGAGCCCTCCCTGTCTCGAGGCGCCCTCAGACACTCGTTTGCGATGGTGTTTGCACCTCGATATAGATGGTTATGAGTCGCAAGTGGTTTTGGGGTGGTGATGTTCCTTTGGAGTGGGCTAGCATGCATATGGCTGTGGATTTCGTGTGATCATTGAAGTGAGTTGTTGGTATGTAGTTCTGATGGCCATTCTGTTCTTTTTCTTTTCTTTTGGTTGACAGGTATCTCCTCCCCTTTTGCCACTGCCATCTGTATGCCACTCCTGCAGATGGATTTTACTCCCGACACCTGCTGCTTCGTGTTAATCAGTGGAGCAGCATTACGATCTTATGGGACGATCGCCAATGGGCCACATGCCCTTACGCAGTACTGGTGGCTCGGAGCAACATTTCGGCCTTTCAGCTGGACTAGTGCCTCCCCATTGGGACGGCCCTGCGGTTCTGTGCGCTTCCATGTTGCCTTATCGGACGTGAATGTGGCTCTGTGTACCATGGGGGAACAGGGCGACACACAGGTAGTGGCTGGTCATTTCTTGCGGAAGCAGCCCACAATGGTGATTGGTGTTTTGGATTTCATGGCCTGATGGCTGTATGTGCTTGGTGATTTTGATGTGCATAAATATCTATTCTGATTTGGCCCGTGTAGCGTTTTTCTTTGCAAGTGATGTGGCATATGCCTATTTGGGGGGCGATGTATTGTGAGGAGATCTGCATTGGGTTCCAGCTTCAGGGTTTCGTTGCGTGGTACTGTGCTGTGCGCGTTTGCCTACGAAGCCCAGTGAGGTCAGGGATGGGGGCTGCCAATATGCCAGTTTGAATGTTGTCATGCTCAGGGGCGGGGGATTGGGTTTTGTGTAACAGATGCCGGTCAGCCAGGTGGACTGGTTGAATGATGTGGTTTTCGGTATATTGCTGGTCACAGGTGCCTGTGTTTGCGTGCGTTTCTTGGTGGGGGACTGTGGTCATGTCCATTGGGATGGCTTCTGTATTCGTGCCATCTGTGCCCTGCAGCTCCCATTGGCCCCTGTTGTGTTTCTTTTGTTCGTTGGCATGCATGGGTGACTTGTACATTTCAATGGTTGCATTGTGGCTTCATTGCACCTACGGGGAGTTGTACTTTGTGGGCAGGGAGCGGTGTACAGGCACTCAGTGGGGCCGTTTACGGTTGATTCGCGATGCCGTACTTCTCGCCATGGCGGAATGGTACATTCCGCCATGCCTGATGGCGTTAGGTACATGTCCGCTAGGGTCGGAATTGGCGTACCGTTGCACCATGGTGGTGTTTGCGGTTTGGCATGGCGCGCGCGCGCGTGCTTGGTGCAGTTAGCGTTGGCGTTCACTACGGTGTCGCTAATGGCTTCGTACTTTGCGGTGACGGGTCATAGTCGCACCGAGCGCTATTCGATGGCGGTATTGCATTTCCGCCATCGTTTTTCGATTTCCGCCAGGGTCGTAATGAGGGCCCATGACTCAGACTGGGTAGGTATGTGGACTGAACTAGAACCGCCCATTCCTGAACCCCAGAAATGTCATCCTGAGAACTTAGAAATAACAGGAATCTTCTCCACAAACCAGTTCAAGTGGCTGTCTCTGAGAAAAGGGCGACAGCACAGAATCAAAAGAAAAAGGGGATTCCAAAAACCCACCAATATCAGGATGCCAAATTTTATTTACAGATTCCCGAACTCCGACAAAGAAAACTGCCCAAGATTCCCCAGTGTCAGAGTAAAAAATAAAGAAATGAACTACCCAGCTAGCCCCATGGAGGAGAAAGAAGGTAGGTTTTATGCCCCTGTCCAGGTGCAAGGGCAGTGTGCAATTTCAGCGCTGGTTGACATCGGATCCCAAGCTACTCTCCTGTCCAAAAAGGCATTTGAACAACTTAATTCAGGAAGGGAGGAGAAGGGAGGAGAGGAGAGAATTCCTCTCACACCTCTTCCTGGACAACTCGACACAAGCTGAAACACCTGCTTAGAGATCCCAAGTCCCATGATAAAAAGTTATGAAAAGCCAGCCCAAAGCTTAGCTGATATTCAGAGAAAGGGTGAACAGTTGTTCCTCCCATTCAGGTAAATGAGTGGGGGAGGAGAGGCCTGCTCTTGCCAGAGCATGCCTGAATAATGGAAAAAGCTTCATCAGCGAAGCGTTATTCAAGAAACTCCCAAAAGATCAGACCATTCCCACATGTAAATTGATTGATAAGTCAGAAAATGGCCTGGAAACTCCCAATTCCAAACATCTTCTGCCTAGCAGATGCATGCTAAACATATCCATTGGAGATAAAAGCATAGAGCATAATTGTTGGGTTGTGCGAGGTGTCTCCTCTGCATTCTACCTAGGCAATGGCATCCTCAATCGGTTCGCAATTAATTTGGACCTCATTAATTGCAAAGCCTGCTCCCAACTGGGGGCAACCCCAAGGGCTCTGACAATCCTGAAAAGGCATTTTGGCCAGCTCAAATGCTACTGTATGCAGTTGAAATCCAAATCGGAGAGGAGGTCACCATCCCAGGACGGACCGGACAATTCCCACTTTCCCTATATATTAAGAGAGAACAGAAACGCTTATGTACATTTGAATCACCATCTCCAACAGCAGGGGTTGGGTTTGAACCCAACACCATTAGTTAACATAGAACACAACACCATTCCAATATTGATGGATAACAGTGACCCTAGGAGTATCACTCTGGGTGCAGGCACCTTTATTGGAATGGTGGTTGATGACCAGCATTTCTCCATGGATTTAGGGAATTAAATCATAGGACAGATCCCCAATGACTGCTATGACTGTGACTATGACATACCTCCAGAAAAGATTTTCACCCAGCAAGGGGGGAATTTCTTGGTGTACTCTTCCTTAGTGGGGGGAGAGGTGACCTGTGACATCAGAAAGGATGAGGTGACATTCCAGGTCCACAGTGACTGCCACTCCTACATGAAACCTCCTGTCCAGGCCAACATCATAACCAGAGATCTCTCCACGCAGCTGGAGGATACCACTGAGATTGCAAAACCTGAGGTCTTTCCAGGCTTCAGAGAGATGCTGGAAAAACGAGTCAACCTCGCTGATGACTGTGAGACTGAGGAGCAAAAGCAAAGCTGAAGCAGGTGTTTTTAGATTTTCAAGAAATCGTTGCAGTGGACGTGTATGACTCATATGACTGTGGTCGCACCGAGATACATTCTACCTCAATTCCCATGGACCCTGGGATGACTCCCATATTCGTGAAGCAATATCGATTGCTTCTTGCATCTACGGAGTCCCTTTCAGAAATCATAAAGAACCTAGAGTCCTGTGGGATAATGTGTACAGTCCACAGTACCTTCAACAATACGGTACTGGGGATTCTAAAACCTAATGGCCAATGGAGACTATGCGCAGATCTTAGGGAGCTGAACAAATGGGTCCACATGTCCCGATGTCCTCTTCCCAACATTGACCAGGGACTGGCTCAGATCCAGGGGTCAAAGGTGTACACCGCCTTTGACCTGACCAATGGATACTGGACATTACCCGTTAGTAGGGAAGACCAGTACAAGCTGGCCTTCACCTTTGTGGGGCAGCAGTACACAGGGACCTGAACTCCCTTAGGATATATACACTCTGGCAATGAATTTGACATCTTTCTGCATAAGGCCATGCCCGACTTGGGTGAAAGGTGTAACCTGTCTATGTGGATGATGTCCTAATTAATAGCTCAACTGTGGAGGAACACATAGCAGAAGTCTGCTATGTTCTGACCCAGTTGACCGTTGCTGGAGCAAAACTGTCCTTTCAGAAAGCACAGTGGTGTAGGATCCGTGTAAACTTCTTAAGACATGAAATCACCCATGAGGTTCTCTGTACCAAGGCAAAAAAGTGGAAGCATTAGTAAAACTGAAATACCCCACAACTCTGCGTGCACTAAGGAGCATTCTTTGACTGACTAATTACAATACAAAGTTCATTGAGGTTTACGCAGAGGTCACAAGACCCCTGGTCCATTTATTAAAGGCCGGGGTCAAGTGGCAGAGGGGTATAGAACAAGCAGAGGCAGTGAAACAACTGAAGAGAAGCCTCTCACAGGAGCCCTATCTAGCTTACCCCGGCAAAAACAAGGAGTTCTTCTTGGAGATGGGGTTCTCGAATACATGCTTAACAGCAGTATTACACCAAAAGTATCACAGGGTCAATAATGTCATCTCCTATGTGAGTAAGACGCTATCCTCTGTGGAGGTAAAATTCAACGATTGTGAGAAGGCACTCCTGGCAACGATGTAGGCATTGAAAAATGACTGCCCGTTCATCCAGCGGGAGCACATCATCATCTAGACTCCTGTAAAGGCTCATCCCTGTCTTAGCACGTGCAATACAAATAAATGAAACACATCCCAACGGGGAATGAGACTAAGAGGGCAGGTTGCGAGATTTAGTCTTTCTTTATAAAGAAATGGCATCCAGAGAACTCTGCTGCCCGAGAGCGCTCTGGCAAACAATACACTTACAATTGATTATAAGGTAGGAAAGCGTCATAAATGATGTCAGACATGAATGTTGCAAAGTTCATTATGATTGGACACAAGCTTGCGTTGTATAGGCGCATATAGGTGCTGCTCCTCCGTGGTTTGCTGCTGGGTTGGCGGGAGGGTGAGCGTCACGAGGTCCATCTGTCTGTGTCCAGGTGGGGTGAGGGTCAGGTCACTGTGAGACAGGGTGGCCGCTAACCATTATTTATTGGGACTCATATGGGGTACCAGGTTAAGGGTCTTGACCAGTATGATAACATCGATCGCAGGGTGGGTCTGAACTCATCAAAGAGACTGGGGGCATGTTGACATTCATTAGTTGCAGGATGCAATATACTGTGACAGAGGTCTGATTTTAGTTAAGGGCACAATGGGGTGGGCTTTGTGGCAGGGTCACGTATCTGTTACATCAAGAGAATACCTTACAGGGACACGAGGTTATACTGGCAGTAATTTTCCAACAGCGAGGGTAAGAGGGCATGGGCAGGTTTGTGGATACGGATGAGCTGCAAGGCCTGGTTCAGGCCGGTTCACACATGGGACAGTGATCTCATAGGAAGAGCGAGATGTTGTATTTGTTTTTGTTGCAATCACCTCTTGCTCAAGCGTGAGAATGGAGCTGCGAAGCTTTCAGACACAGTGAGAAAGGGTGGGGGCCATGTGCGCGGTGCGAGTGGCACTGCACTGGGGAGAAAGCCTTTTCGTATTATCGCAGTGAGGCCTAGTTCAAAAAGATGGCGTGAAGGGTTCACAAAATGGATGCCAAGTGTCTCTCGCAACAGCCCCATCTATGCCAATACCAGCGTAACGCTGATGTTAACATAAGGGCAATTGAGGCGTCCGCCACCATTGGAAGAGCAAGTCGTCCAAGCTGTACTGAATGTGTGGCGGGGGGCCCAAATGACCCCTCACTCCCACACATTCCCCCCTTTCGTTACATCTAAAGTAACAAACTATTTACTATTCTTATTCTCATTTTGATAATACTCTGCTTCCGCAATTGCTTCATCCCAAGCAGGTGTTCATTTTATTGGCATCCAAGCCCTACATACGCTTTACAGGCTATGGCCCCTTCTTGCATATTCATCTGGTGTGCATGTCATGTATATTCCTCCATCACCATCCAGGTCCACCCACACTTCCCTGTACCATTGCAGCTCCCTTGGTTCTTTTATGGTGGTGTGATATAAATTATCTACCCTGTCCCCATTCTGGAGATATACAGCTGTCATGCGATACTTTGGTGGGTTTGGCTCTCCAGTTTGCATCTGTGCATCTATCATAGTAGCCACTGTTATCTGTCGGCCCATTGTTATCATCATCATTGTTGTGGTAGGCATAGACTTTGCCTACCTAGTTAGCACACGCAGAAAAATAGCAAAATAAAAAAGATGACAGGAACAAAAATGTTCATCATGGTGTTGAACCAGGATGGTATCCAGCTGAACATATTATCAAACTAGTTGCTTGGTCCTATTCCTCCTTCTTTCAACATCCTCTCCCCCAGACTGTGTACAGCTGAGATTACATGGGAGAGAGTCCCATTATCTGCATCTTCAGAGGGTATGAATGTACAGCATGCACTCCTCATTTTTCAGCAAACACTGCCGTCCATCGCTGTGAGAAGGTCTAGGACATACCGGTTCTGCATTGTCATTAAGCGCAAGGTGCGAAGTTCCACCTTGATCACATTGAATCCCTCTACAGTGTCATTGGCCAGTTGGATCAGCTCCCAGCGGACGATCTGTAGCCATTTGGTGTTTGTTCACTCCTGGAGTCGAGGCGTTAGGAGGGAAGCAAAGAATTGAAGAGATTGTATTTTGTTGGGATCTCAGCGACAAGAGTGGATGATTCGCTGGAAATGTAGTTTGAGGACTGCTTTTTGCGGGAGAGTCTGCCCTTTAGGTCACTTTCCGACAGGATGTCGTATGAAGGAAGTTCTATTATTGCTAGTTGGGCCGCTGCCGATGTGTCAGCCAATTGCCCTGCTGCCGATATGTCAGCCGATTGTCCTTTTCCTCCTTGGATATGGCTTTCTGGGATTACCATCAGAGTTAAATGCAGGGTGGCCAGGGCGCAAGTACCTCTCCATGATGCCGGTAGATGCAGGTAGGCTTGTTTGCCACAGACCCAATACACGTCCATTAACGCAGCTCTACCTTTTTTCATATCCGGAATAATGGTTGTTTTATTGCACTGCGTGTTGCCACCCATTTGTACCTTCCCTTCTCCGTGGAAACAAAGCTCATGTTGTATTTCTTTTTGGGTCTTGATAGGTTTTTCTAGAGCGGTAACCCAGGTGAGTTTTGCAATGTGCTAGGACCAGACAGGAGCACACATTTCTTTGACCCATTGAAAGTTTTCTTCAGTTAGTCCCCTAAGTGCTTCAGCTTTGCACTCAATCGTTTCGTCATGTCACTTGTTTTCTGTGAATCTTATTCCTTTTATGATGAAAAATGGTTCTTTAATGCAGATTACTCTTTGGCATCTGCTTGTGCATGTGTTCTCGTTCTGCAGCAGTTCTATTGTAACCGTGTGTGCCTGGAAGGTGTTCTGAATTCTACATAATACAAGATGAATTAAACACTGGGCATCTGACAAGGGTACTTCTTGTGGCACAAGTATTTTGGCTGTGCCTGATGCATGCGGTATCAGAGAGCAGACATAGCAGCTCTCGTTCGTATCTTGTTTTGCTGTAGCACTCATGTCTGAGTACTATCTATTTAACCGGTCTGGGTGGCGGGGCTCTTCTATTTCATCTAATCCCAGGCCATGGTAGGTATCATATCTTTTCCCTCCCGCCCCCCTTTTCCGTCTCCTCCTCCCCCCTTCCTGGTTATTCATTGTTTTTACTTTTCGATAACTTATGGGAAAAACTCCTGCCCATGTTGTGTAATTGAATTCATTTGCAGTGTACCCGGGCAGTGGTTCTGGTGTCTCTTGGGTAGCAGCAGCATAAAAGTGCATTATAGTTCCTTATGAGGTAGGTTCTGTGGTTGTTCGTACATCAATATTTATCAGTTTAGATTAATTCTCCCAAAATTAATCACCATCATGCTGGTTGGTCTCATTTTCATTACTCGGGCTTATAGCAGCAAGAGGAAGGAGGGGAGCTGCTGCTTTGTGGTTCATGTACAACGTAGTGAGGTTTGTATTAGCAGAATAATTATGGTTCCACATCGTTTTCACCCCTGCCCATGTAAGTACTGATCCTTCTCGTATTAGCTTTGCCCCGCTCCCCCCTTTTTCATGTCATCAACAATGAAAAACACAATATAGTACCATGCCATGAAACATAGCATAGTCGAAAAAAATATTGCTGAATATTTTATGCCACACTCTAAATTATAATATTTATTAATTCTATTAACCACCCTATCACTAGCTAAAACTGCGTTGTCATCTGTGAGTGCACTCCTTTCGGCCATTTTGTCACCTGGAGGGGCGATATAAAATTGTTAGGTGCATGGATACATTTCATTATTTATTTCAGTTCGTTGTCATTTTATTGTTAATGTATCTAGTTTCGCAAAATAATACTTTATATGGCATGCACACCTTAATGCTATTTTTCTAGTTTTTCTTGTGCATTCCATTATGTAATATAGTTTTTTGTAATAACATCATTTTCTTTCAATAATGAGCATCATTTTTCTATATAAGCTGTCAATTGCGTTTCTTGAAATTGATAGAAAGAGAAAGAGAGACAGAGAGAGAGAGAGTCATATATAATTTTTACTCAATGCTTTTCAATTCTTCTTTTTTTGTCATTCTGTGCTTATTTCATAGTTCCACTAGCAACTTGTTGCTTTTAGTTTGCTCACATTGAGGGATTGCACATGCTCGTCTCATATCTGACAGATGCACCCAATATTTCAATCCCTTAACTTTTACGGTGGTAGGTGTGCAGTATATTAGTTCGTAAGGGCCATGAAATCTTGGAGAGTTCCACCTCCAAACAAAACTTCGTACATACACATTTTCTCCTGGCATTAACTGACCCTTTGGGCTGTCTTGGGCTGGCATTGCAGTGTCTGTTGCAGCATTTTCAGTAAATGGTGGTGCAACTTGTCATGCTATGCTACGCACTGCGTGTGTTAACTGCGTAAGGTACTCCTTGAATTCTTCCCCAGCACTGTGGCAGCTCTGTGAGCATCTGAAGCTTTTTTTACTGGGGAGAGTGGCATATGAATGCGCCTACTCGTCACTATTTCGTGCAGGCTCAAATGATGGTCTTTACTTGGTCGCGTTCTGAGTTGAAACAGTGCTAGGGGCAAGCAAGACACCCAATTCTTTTTAAGCGTGTTGTACAACTTTGATAACTTACTTTTGAGCAGGCAGTTGTTTTTTTCCACCATCCCATTGCCATCGGGTGATAAATCGAACACAGTGTGTGCTTGACCCCTAGTAATTATGTTACTTTCTTGAAGAGATCATTCACAAAATGTGTGCCATTATCTGATCTTATTACATCACATGTTCCCCACCTTGAGAACACCTCTCGTACTAGGAATTTTGCGGCACACTTCGCATCTGGGTGGGGGCTGGTCCAGCTTCCACCCACCGTGAGAAGGGACAAACTATCACAATTAAGTATCTTGCTCTATTACATCTTTCTCCCATGTCCGCATAGTCAATATGGAGCTCTCTGTATGGGCCCACATGGCGCGGTAATGTTCCTCGCAATGTCCTCAGTGTCATTCCTGAACTGTATGTTTGATATGTGGTGCACTCTATAGTAAATTTTGGCAGATGCTCCTGTAAGTTCAGAACAAACCAATGTTCCTATATATCTGCTGCAATGTGCTGTTTAGTTACATGCGTCGGGAAGTGTAGTTGCTGGAACTCCACTGGCATCACCACTTTCACTGTTAGTTCCTGTCTCCATATTAAATCTGTTGATGATTGTTTGCACCCTCTCTTGGCCCATAGTTCTTGCTCTTCTACCATTGCGCGTCTTTGAAGCTCTATTATTTGTGATATTGGTGTATGGTTGTATCCCCCTTCTATTGTGTCTGTAGTCAGTGTTTTGATAATGCATTCAATTGCTGGTGGGACATTGAAATAGGTGGCGTCTTTCACTGCTGTGTCTGCTGCCACGTTTCCCAATGAGATTGCGTCCCTGTTATTGGTATGGGCTTGGCATTTCTCCACTGCTACTACTGATGGCTGTGCTAGTGCTTCTGTCAACTCATTTAGTAATGCAGCATGTTGCACTGGCGACCCATCTGCCCTCCTGAACCCTCTCCGTTGCCATTGTGACAACCCTGAGTGTACTGTTGCTGTGGCGTATGCTGAATCTGAATATATCGTTACCGCACATCCTTTACCAGTGCGCAACACCTCAATTAGTGCATTCAATTCTGCTGCTTGTGCTGAGTAATGAGAGGGGAGGCGCTTTTGTACAATGACCTCATATCCCTCTTCCTCCATTCTTACAACCACCACTCCCATGTGTTTTTCTCCTGTTTCACTGTCTATTGATGCTGATCCATCTATGAAGTATATCTCTCCTTCCTGTAGTGCATTTCACTCGCCTTGGGACTATCATCCTCTTCTCCCTCATATGTAGCACAATCGTGTTCCTTCATGTCTCCTACTGTACATGGTTCAATAATTAATGTGGCTGGGTTTACTGTTTTACACATTACCACATGGATATTTGGACTGGATATTATTATCTCGTAGGCTGTTGCCCTTTGTGCCGTTAATGTTGATATGGATCTTTCCAGGATAGCAAACAGTGAGTGTTCTGCATATAGGGGCACTGTGGCGCTTTTTTCTATTGCAAAGGCTGCTGCAGCGAGAGCTTGTTTGCATGCAAAGTGCCCTTGCATAACTGAATCTAATGTACCGCTGTAATAAGCTAATCGCTTGTGACCTAGTGATGTTTTATGTGTCAGTACTGCAGTCATTAAAGTACCATTGCAGTGTGAAAATAAGTAGAATTCCCGGTCGTAATCTGGGTTCGCCAGAACTGGTGCGTGTGCAATGAGATCTTGCAGTTTGAAATACTGTGTCATCATCTCATTTGTCCATTTTATTGGGACATTATTCTTTTGTGCTTCTTTCAGTGCTTGTAGCAGTGGGCGTGTGTATGCTGTGTAATCAAGTATCCATCCACGGCAATAATTACAAATGCCGAGAAACTTTTGCATGTCATTTACTGTTTTTGGTATTATCATATGGCATCTCTACAACACCTCTGCTAGGCAGTATTGCAGTTTGCCTTTGTCCACCTTGTACCCTTTCGTGGCCAATAAATTCAGCAATGTTATGGAATCGGCTCTACACTGTTCTTCACTCTTGCTGCAGGCAAGTAAATCGTCTGCATATTTTATTATTGTGCTTTCTACGTCCATGTTTCCAAGATCTTCATGCAAAATCCTATTAAAAATGCTGGGGATTTCACAATATCCCTGCGGTAGTCTGCAATGTTCATATCTGTTCCCTCCTAGCGTGAACGCTGTGAGGTACTGAGAGCTTGAGTCAATCGGAATTGAGAAGAAAGCATTCTTCAAATTCACTACTGAGAAACATGTGGCATCTTTATGTATGCTACACAATATTGATGCTGGATTAGGAACTAATGGGAATGCTTTCTGTATGATGTCATGAAGTGGGCATAGGTCCTGGATCATCCTCCAAGCCTCGCTTTTTAGATTGGAAAAATTGGTGTATTACATGGTGAACAAGATGGTACTATTATCCCTTGCTGTAACAGGGTGTTTATTGTTTCTTGTATTCCTTCCTCTGCCTCCTTTGAGATTGGATACTGTTTTCACTCTGGACAGTATGGCTCCTGGTTTTAATTTTATTTTGATTGGTGTGACTTTGTGTAATAACCCTACATCATGGGGGCCTGTGTTCCATATTTCTGGCAGCACTTTCTCCATGTCTTTCTCAAATATGGTTGGTGGCACGTTAACACTAGCCATAAGAGGATTGTGTATTTCCCTGTGCTGGATCATGATATCACAAGATATACTTATTTCCATTATTATTTCCCCGTCACTCTCACTGTCAGTGAACAATTCTTCATCAGTTAGGTTGCGAAAAATTATATTTGGGTCTATGCACAGTACTGTTCTCCACTGGCACCCATGTGTGTCCAGTCCTATTACTGCGATACGTTTGCTTGAGACCTGTACCCCCTCTAGATCAATAGACAAAATTGTTCCTGGTACAATATCTGTATTCACAATTGGGCGGAAGACAAAATCTGAGGGTACCTTCCACACCTTTCTTGTTATCTCTGGCACCACCCATGCTAACACCTTGATACCATAAATGAACATATCCATGTCAATGGGAACCCCTCTTACCGCAACTTCGTTTGTGATTGTGCTGATCATCAGCATCGCCCGTACAGGGCACACTCCTGGGGTGGAACAAACTATCCCCGTTCAGTGAAGGAGATTGTCATGTTTAACTTACTCAGAAGGTCTCTTCCCAGCAAATTTATTGGCGCGTCTTCGTGGTACAGTAGTGCATCTTTGCACACTGTTTTTCCCCCCACTGTTATATCAAGATCTTTTTTGTAAGGAACTTTTAAGATAGCCCCAGGGAACCCTTGCATTTCCAAATTTCTTCCTGAGAGCGGGAACCGGCATTCCATGAGGCATGATTTTTCTGCTCCCGAGTCTACCTTAAAGATGCACTCTTTGTTGCCTATCTCTGCTCCCACTAGTGGTTCCTCTTCTGCACGTAGGGTAGTGGATAGGACTTGACACGCAGGGGCTTTCTGTGGGCTTGTGAAACGGTTAATGTATCGTGCATCCCTATATTTAAATTGGCCTAAGCCCAATTGCTTTACACAGAAAACCGCATTGCAAAGTTCCGGTTTTGGATCGACTTCGCCGCCATTTTAAGATTCATCCGCCATTTTGATTTCTGTTTGACCGATTCTCTGTTCTAAAATGGTGGATTGTGTTTTCAACTTGCAAGCAAGTCTCCTGACCTTTGAGTCCTGTTAATGTTTAGGCTGTCCGGAAGCCGACTGTTTAGACTAGGTAAAGAGACCTTGCGCTCCATATGAACTGTCAACTCAGTATTGTCTGCGCACATAAGACTCATCCCTGTATAAACGTTGGGACAATACAATAAAGAACAAACCTCGAGTATATACTCAGGCCGAACTGCATTGTGCGGAGATGTAGAACAAGGCTTACCGTGGGATCCGAGAACATACACCACCATTGTGCCTTCATGGAAATGCAAATCTGTGTAATCCTTTTGCATATTATTGTATGAGCTGTATGTGAACTAGGCACGAACTCTAGACCACAAATTATTAACGTGAAGAGAGGATGGACAATAATATTCGAAATTGTATAAAAGAACACATTTTTAGACATCCAGCACTCTCTCACCTTTCTCTGTCATGCTGGTACACATTGTGGGGTGTTGAGAGCCAGATAGCTATCTGTTTCTTTGTAAACTGACAGTAAATTAAAGATATGTGAATCTTTTCAGCCCGTGATTGGTGTATTTCATTTGTGGTACTCAGCCTCAATATTTATTTGCTTTTACAGGCTGTCCTAATCTGCATGTGTCTTCGTTCCCGGGACCGATAAGACCTTATCTCCCACCACCGCTGCAAGGCGAAAGGGTGCAGGTGAGCCATTAGCGGATGTAGCAAAAATGTTATTGTTTGCATTTCCTACAGTATTTTGTCTTGCTTTGTGTTGTTGCATACCCCTCTGCTGTGGTTGTTGCTGGTGCTGTTGCCTTTGTTGCATTTGGGGCTCATTATAATATTGCTAATTTTGCCCACCCCCTCCCATAGGTAACCCATAGGGACTGCCTGGGTGACCATACGGTTGTTCATTTTCCATAGGAAGTTGTTCTTGATAATAGCCCATAGGTTGCATTCTGCATTCCCTTGAATAATGCCCCCACCTCCCGCAGTACCAACATGACCCTTGTGCTATCTCTTTTTCTCTTTCTTTGATTCTCCTACAATGGTGCACAATTATGCTCTGAATCTCGGGCCAGCCCTTGGCTTCTATCCCAGCTATTTCATCCAAGGCCTTCTGTACCTCCTTTGGGAGCCCTTTTTTGATTATAAAGTAGAACAAGGATGTAGATTGGTCCCACGCCGTACCCGTTTCACTTCTACACAGGTCTTGCACCCGGAGGATGAATTGTGTAGGCTCCTCCTCCTCTCCCATAGTGCACTGCATCACTAGGTGTAAGTCTGGAATATCTGGAAACATTCTCTGTAATGCATCCCATACTTGTGCTCTAACGTTGTTAAATGGGGATCCATCATGGCGGTCACAGCTCATTGTCACTCCCGGGAACGCTGCCTTCATCCACACTGCATCTGCTTGATCACCAACAGCGGACACCAGCAAACTTTTCACATTGCCTATGGCCAATGGTATCCCAGCGTGTTCTTTTCAAATGCATGTATCCATTTCCCTGCCCCACCCGAAAGTGGAGGGAGAAGTTTCAACAAGTTATTCTTATTCATCTGTGCCCACGGTATGTAGTGGGGCCTCCCTGCTCCTTTGTGTATTAGGGGCATTTGCAGCTTTGTTTTTCCCCCTTTCTTACTTACCGTTCCCTTCCTTGCTTTACTCAACAGCATGTTTCCTACTCACTGCCTTAACCTCCCCTGCCATCTTGGTACAGCCCTTTCGTCTTCTTGGTCAAATGGGAAAGGCAGCAGAGATCCCGTTGCTGCTACTTCCTCTTCATATTCATCTAAATCACTCCATATCTCCTCTACCTCTTTCTCTTGTTCCCTTCCTTCCTGCGTGTCCCCTCTCTGGCTGTCCGAGGTTGCTGGCCTTATTATTCTCACGGGTTTGCTGTTCAAATGGAACAGAAACTCACCTGATTGCCACTCTTGTTCTTGCCCTTTTGGTATCGGCGCCGGCGGTGGTGGCGGGGATGGTGTGGATCCCCCTGCACTACTTGGCAGAGGTGTGAGTACAACCACCGTCAATGGTGGTACTTCCCCTCCCCCTGGCAACATCTGACCCATGTCGCACAAGGCTCGTAACTACGGTATCTCCAATTGTGCATGCGCAAGCTGCCTGTCTAAATCTCCTGTTAGCCACGCTAAATTCACTGGAGGGGCACTGGTTGAGCCGTACAGGTCTCCTCTTTCATATAGGGGAGGTGCGGTGGCTGATGCCGTTGCCAGGGTTGTCGGTGTGGAGCATGCTGGCACATACAAGGGCTCACTGTATCCTACTGCAGGCCTTGTCATCAATGTGTATATTCTAGTAGGGTCATTCTCTGTTGTGGTTGTCGTACATTTCCCTCTATAGCCCCACCTCCTCCCTCCGGCACCTTCTCTTTCTCAATTATCGTGTTCTTGCTTACCTCGGCGGTAGGTGCTACTTCTTCAAACATTTGCCACAAATCTAGCACCTCCCTTCTGTCCTGCACTTGTTTTCCCCTGTATTTTGCGAGCAAGTGTGTGGATACCATATCCAATACCCCCTTGTCAAAAGACCCTGCCTCTGGCCATGTTTCCACCACCCAAGATACGTCTGTATTTTCTCACTATACAAAGGGAGATGCTGACAAATGTGTGCTAATGGTGTTGTCCCCCCCATAATGGCGTATCTGTACTTTTATTTGTGGTTACTTCGCCTTCTGAGTATAAATACACAGTCAATCAGTCACAATCTCTATCGTATGACACTTCTATTCAACCTCGTTTGACTTTTGGCCCCAATAATATTTCAACAACCTTTTTACTTACACCACTTTGCTGGAACCACACATTATTTCAAAAAGTATTCGTTAATTGCCAATATCCACCATGTTTGTTATATTACTCACACATTTTATTGCCAATTTTCCTGATCAACCTAAATTCCTTTCGATTCACAGATACATTGGCACTTACTAACAGAACAGCGTTTAACACTGTCGCACATAAACATAAAAACACATAAACATATAATATGAACTACCTTCGCTTTGCTCCCCTTCTTAGTTATTTCCCTTTTAATTATTTCAATTTATGCCCCTCAACCTTGCTTTCTCATGCACTCTCCACCTCTGAGTCCCCTCAATCTACCTCACCAAGAGTTCTGCTCACATGGTAAAAGAATATTCTAAATTACTACTCCAAGTCTACTAAATATATGAGACTCCTACTGTTTTCTCTTTATCTTCACTTATATACCTGCACTGGACGAGACAATGCTACCTCTTTACCTCTTTTTCCTTTTCTCCACAAAACCTAATGGCCATATAAAGGATAGATAAGAAAAAGCCTCAGTGACATTCACAGAGGCCCTAACTTTGCCCTCTTTTATTGTGCCCACTATGTTATATGTTCCCCTTCTCCCAAACCCTCTTTACTCCCCTTGAAGTCTCACAAATGGTACTCATGTGTTCAGTCGGGTGGTCCGAGCGCCACTGTTCACGGTCTATCCACAATCTGGTCTGCACACCAACCAAGCCGTGGCCCGCCTCAGCAAGCAATTTTTAGTTGGGTATTCGGAAAACGGGAAACCTTGGACCCTCTCGATGTGCGCAGGGACTGGTCAACCGTGGAGGCAATGGTTTTGCTGGGGGGCGTCCCGGATCTTGCTGCACGGCACGGGGCCTCGAGGCACCTGTCCCCATCAAATCACGGGGGGTCACTAAATGTAAAGGCCCATCCCCGTCTTAGCATGCCCAATACAAATACATGAGACACACCCTAACAGGGAATGAGACTAAGAGGACAGGTTGCAAGATTTAGTCTTTCTTTATAAAGAAATGGCATCCAGAGAACTCTGCTGCCCGAGAGCGCTCTGGCAAACAATACACTTACAATTGATTATAAGGCCAGAAAGCATCATAAATCATGTCAGACATGAATGTTGCAAAGTTCATTATGATTGGACACAGGTTTGCGTTGTATAGGCGCATATAGGTGCTGCTCCTCCGTGGTTGGCTGCTGGGTTGGCGGGAGGGTGAGTGTTACAAGGTCTGTCTGTCTGTGTCCAGGTGGGGTGACGGTCAGGTTGCTGTGAGACAGGGTGGCCGCTTACTAAGCTAACATGAGATACTACCATAAGACATGCACTAAACAATAGTCATTACAGCTCCTTTGAGCAAATCATCATAAACCTATAAATTGCATACATATAATCACAACATTATTTATTGGGACTTATATGGGGTACCAGGTTAAGGGTCTTGACCAGTACAATAACAACGATCGCGGGGTGTGTCTGAACTCATCAACGAGACTGGGGGCATTTTGATGTTCGTTAGTTGCAGGATTCAATATACTGTGACAGAGGTCTGATTTTAGCTAAGGGCACGCTGGGGTGGGCTTTGTGGCAGAGTCACATATCTGGTACATCAAGAGAATACCTTACAGGGACACGGGGTTATACTGGCAGTAATTTTCCAACAGCGAGGGTAAGAGGGCATGGGCAGGTTTGTGGAGACGGATGAGCTGCAAGGCCTGGTTCAGGCCGGTTCACACACGGGACAGTGATCTCAGATGAAGAGCTAGATGTTACATTTGTTTTTGTTGCAATCACCTCCGACTCGAGCATGAGAATGGAGCTGCAAAGCTTTCAGACACAGTGAGAAAGGGTGGGGGCCATGTGCGCAGTGCGTGAGGCACTGCACAGGGGAGAGAAGCCTTTTCGTATTATCGCAGTGAGGCCTAGTTCAAAAGGATGGAGTCGAGGATGTACAAAATGGATGCCAAGTGTCTCTCGCAACAGCCTCATCTATGCCAATGCCAGCATAAGGCTGATGTTAACATAAGGGCAATGGAGGCGTCCCCAAATGACCCGTCACTCCCACACACTCCTCACCAGCCTTTGCAATACCTCCAAAGTGACAGAACCCGGGCGGGGAATGTGAGTAATTCCAGAATTACTTCCTGGATTCTGTTCAGGCAAGGCTTTTCTGTGGAGGTCAGATATGGCCAAAACAAGAAGAGTCCCCTCGCTCAACGTTTGGCTGACCTGCATGATTGTCCTCGAGAAGACTGTCTCGAGGACGAAAGTCTCAAAACACAAGACAACAGGGAGGTGTACCTGAATTCCCTGTACAAGGTCAATGAAGAAGACACGTGCAATGGGATGCCCACAGTTTATGTGGACGGGTGCTCCTACCATGTTGAAAACAACGGGGAAAAGGAACAATCATGCAGGTCAGCCAAACGTTGAGCGAGGGGACTCTTCTTGTTTTGGCCATATCTGACCTCCACAGAAAAGCCTTGCCTGAACAGAATCCAGGAAGTAATTCTGGAATTACTCACATTCCCCGCCCGGGTTCTGTCACTTTGGAGGTATTGCAAAGGCTGGTGGCCCGTGTTGGGAATCCCTGGGTGAATGAGGTCCCAGAGCCTTCTGCTGGGTACAAGATCGTTCCCCGCAGTAATCAGGTGGCAGAGTTGATGGCAGTTCACCAGGCCATCCTCACTGCCGTGCAACACCGACTCTATGAACTGGTCATAATCACTGATTCAGATTATGTCCGGAATGGGTTTTTAGAGCACCTGATTAATTGGAAAACCAGAGGCATGCTGTATGCAAAGAATAAACCACTCAAGCATGGCAAACTAATACAGACCATTGATGATCTGGTCACCTCTAATGTGATGACCATGTACTGGAAAAAGATAAAGGGTCATCCCAGAAGAGAGGGATCAGACAAAACCGGAAATGACCTGGCTGACCACTTGGCCAAAAACTGGAGCCATCCAGGGGGATCTCCTTGAGATTGAGTCCCTTTTGGGGGAAATACAGGTTGCTGCTGTCATCAGGTCTCAAACACGTGCCCAAAATGAACTCTCAACTGTCCAGTGGAGTAAGGAAACCCCAGATGCTGATTTGATTACAGCACTAAAAGGGGATCCGATTATTGGGAAATGTTATCAGCACATTGAACACCCCGTGAATTTTCCTCTGACCAAAACCGATTACGTCGGGAAAGAGGATCTCCGGGTCCTGATGAAGTTTCCCAAAATGTTCTGAATCCAAGACGGTTTGTTGGTGAGGATATTCATCTCTGGATGTCACCAGTGGGTGGTACCTTCCTCATTCCGATGCATGATGCTAAGTCATGCCCATGAAACGGCCATAACCGGTTATCAGGGATTTCATACTACTTTGGAAATCTTGTGAGAGGTTGCATACTGGCCACACATGGGGCAGAACCTCGACCAATATTTGAAGGGGTGTCTTGTGTGTGCACAATTTTAGCCAAGTTCACTCACACATTGAGCTCCCCTCCAGAAAAGGCGGATGACACTGCCTGGGTCAGATTTACAAGTAGATTTCATTGGGCCCGTGATTTGCTCCTGTAGGGGAAACAAGTACATGTTAACAGTAACATGCTTGTTTACCAAATGGGTGGCATGTCTCCCGGCCCGAATTGCAAGGCAGAAACAGCAGCTGGCCTGATGATCAACCACATCTTCTCACGTTTCGGCCTTCCCCAAAGGATTGAGTCAGACCGAGGAAGTCACTGCACCAGCAAGGTGATGACCAAGATGTGGGAGATACTTGGGTTAAAGAGAAATCCCCATATTGCATACCGAAAAGCCTCTAGTGGGGTAGTTTAGAGGTACAATAAAACAATTGTGAGCATTCTTAAGATGTTTGTGGTGGACTCTGGGCCTGGTTGGGACATCTGATTACTGCTTGTCCTGATGGCCATCACATCTACACCATGTTCTGCGACCAAAATGTTTCAATTTGAGCTAATGACTGGACGAAAAATTGTGCTACACCAGCCACTGCTCTACAGAACACAAGAGCAGACACTGATTAACGCGTCCACAATGCATGAATATATATGCTTTTCCGTACGCTCAGCAGAATCTGGAGTAATCTGCAGAGGTGATGAAAACCCACTACGATTTAAAGACTACTAAAAAAGAATATCAACTAGGAGGCAGGGTCTACTTGTACAATTTTCAGAGGAACCAGGCCAAGGAGCGGAAATCCCTCCCCTCCTGGTGCAGCCCTTTGAAATTGTAGACAAAATCAGACCTGTTGCCAATAAAATCTGCATCCCCAAAGGAGAACTGTCAGTAGAAAAATGGGTCTACATCAATCAGTTGAAAATCTGTCATCCCAGACACACTTTGCGACTGATTGATGAACCAAATGAAAATCAAGCAAAGGAACCATCTGAAGAATGAAAAGATAGGAGGAAAAAACAGTCGGAAGTATTTAGATGCATAGGTATGTCTATATATAACAGAGAGTAATTTACTGGGTGTTATTGTAAAAATGAAAAAGAAGATGTTATGAAAATTGCTAATTGTTGTCATTGTTCCGTTGAGTAATTTTATTTGTGTTGTTATAAACATGAAAAGGAAAAGGAAAATGATATATGGAAAAAGAATACAAAGATAAAAATGTCTGATAAAAAAAAGTGTGAGCATTATTGTTGTTGTTGTTCCCTTGCTGTAAATCTTCTGGGAATAATGTCAATAAAAAGTACTAAAACTTACATTCCAGCCTGTAGAGGGACACCCCGGGGACCTGGAAGGGAAAGAAGGAAAGAGGGTACTGCGCCACACTCTCCATCACTAAGAAGGATGGGGATCCTGGAGTGCCACTCCCTGAGGAAGGAGATCCGCCGAATGAACCCCACTCTGCCCTACTCTTCCCCAACAAAAAGTCCTGGAAGAGCTGGAGGGGGATTCTGTGGGGCGCATTTACAGGGCCTAACAGAAATCCCCTTCACCTCAAAACCGCATTTCAACATTGCCACGAAGACCACCTGTGCTCAACTTCCCTGTCACATGTGCGGCAAGCATTTGAACCTTTCACCAAAAACAGCTGTGCTTTGTTCCCTGCCACATGTGTGGCAAGCATGTGAACACTGCATTCCCGAAAATGGCTCTATAAATGTTCTTCCTTTCATCTGAACCAAGTTGTGCACTGCAGTGAAACACGGCTCTACATTCACTGTTCTGTCAGCTGATGCCACGATCCATGCCCCTGACCCCCTCAGGTATAACATCCCCCTAGCAGCAGTGGGGCTAAAGCCCTTCACACTGGCCCCAAGGGACTTAAAACTCCATCAGAAACATATATGTAGTCAGTCCTTGTGCCTTTTGCGCCAGGCTCATTATCAGGAATAAAGCAATACCAGTTTCGGACCTTAATCCAACAAGGAGGCCTATTACAAAGCTCAGTTCTTTAGAACCAAGCCATGCGGTCTAGGGTTTTGGGTGTGGCTTGGCTTGCAACATCTTGGCAAGGAACTACTTTACCTGGGCTATTTAAACCACACACAAACAGCACAACACGCTTCGTGTTATTCTGCACTCCTGCAGCGTAACGCTCACCGTGTCCAGCTCCTGCTCATCTGCTTCTCCGGCGGCCCGATCCTGAAGCCCTAGATCTGGATTCCATTAATAACCTGGAAGAACAAGAACAGCATTAGCGAGCAAGAACACTTACCTGTGAAGTAACCGGTCTTGAATCCATCCAGCGCTTCGCTTACCTCACCCATCTCCGGAGTTCGCCGCAACCTGCAAAGGTAAAGAAACAAGGACAGCATTAATAACAAGTTTTACCTGGGCAAGCAGCAAGTCCTGGCAGCACCCTGTGCTTCTCTTACCTCACCCATCTTCGGGTTTCACCGCAACCTGCAAGGGAGAAGGAACAAGGGCAGCATTAACAAAGCACTTACCAGGGTAAGCAGCGCTTTGATCGCTCATCACTCCGGAACATCACTGCAACCGGTACAAAGAAGGGAAGAAAACAGAGGTTAGCAATTAACACCAATAAATAGCACAGCGCTCCGCGCATAAATAACTCACCATGGTCTTCTCCATCGGCACTGCAACACCGAGATCGCAACCATCCCTGTGAAAACAAAAAGAGACATTGTTAGGAAAGAGCATAGTGGAGCAAGACGCAGAGAAGACAGAGAAAATGGAGGGAAAGAAAGAGACAGAATAAAGACGGAAAAGACATTATAACTCACCTGGAAGACAGCCAGCAGAGTCGGAGTCACAGCCGGTCTGGACCCGACATAAGGGCACACGGAGCAGTGAAGCAACTAGGTCCACGGAACGCCTGCACCAACCATGCGCCCATGCACAGAGATGCAGGACGGAGAGTTCAACGCACAAAAACCTAAGGTGAGCAATAACCCCAAGGGAGGGGATTTGGAACAGAGGGAGCCGGGAACCACCCATCACAGAACCAGTATCTAAACCCTCCGATCTCCGGTTATAGGCGCTACCCAACATCTGGCACATAACCAAGCAGAGAGGGGTCTGAGATAGCGCTTGGACCTCCATCCAGTATCGTGTGGTGCCCCTGTGGATACCAGGTGAGGGTAACAGAATGTGAAGCCTCAATTAAAAACATCCACCTGGGCATCATGGAAACATCAGAGACTGACCAACTAGCCCAGTTACTGGGAGAATTACGGGCTGAGGTGCACTCCGCCCAGCAGGAAACCAACATCCTCAGGGGGGAGTTGATTGTCACCAAGGACCGCGCCGATGAATTAGCCAGACAATTGCTCCAAACACAGGCTGGGCAGGCTCTGTTGCCAGGAAATATTCCGTCGGTTCCAGCCACATCCGTCAATCTAGTGCAGGTGGTCCTCCCTGGGGCAGTTCCTTTGGCCCCACCAGAACATTTTGCGGGGGACCCAAGAAAATATGCAATATTCATAAATCAGTGCCGCCTCCATTTTCTTTGTAGACCCGGAGCCTTTCCTAACGATCAGTCGCGGGTTGCCTTTGTTCTGTCATATCTGAGTGGCAGTGCCGCAGATTTGTCCGTACCGTTAGTAAGCTAGGATGACCCACTCCTGCTGGATTTCAGGGGGTTTCAACAGGAGATGGAGAAGTTGTTCGCCCGTCATACCCAGGGCCAAGCTCTAGATAACAAACTTCTGTCCCTCCGCCAAGGCAGCCAAGATTTGTTAACATATATCGCCACTTTTAACAGACTTGTCTTTGAAACTGGGTGGCCTGAGGAGAAACGAACAACGTTATTCCATTGAGGATTGCAGGGGGAATTGAAAGGCGTCCTAGCTCAGGTGGTAAACCCACCAAAAGACTGTGCAGAGTTCATCAACCTAGTGGTGCAGCTAGACCACAGGCTGCAAGATCGAAGGACAGATCGACCCAGAACTGAGAATCAGACTGTGTATGTACGCTCAAAGGAGAACATTCCGCGTTCATCAGAAAACACTTCGGAACCCATGCAAATTGGGGGGGTACGTAGCCCATTAACAAAGGCCGAAAGAAAGAGACCAAAGGAGACAACAACAATTATGCCTGTACTGCGGGAAATCAGGTCACTTCCTCAGAGAATGTCCCCTAAAACCAGAACAGTTGGAGCTACAGAGAAAGAAGGAGGAGAACAAGAGTCGGAAAACTTCCAGGCCCGGCAAGCGTAGAGGTCCGTTTGTCGAGCGAAGGAAAAGAGCCACAGTCCTCACACCTTGCCCTGCCTGTGATTTTGATCAGTCACCAACAACCTTCTCGGATGCAGGCTGTGGAGGCATACATAGACAGCAGAGCCGTTGGTAACTACATAGACCGAAGCCTGGCAACAAGGATGGGACTTCCCCTCTGTAAGGAAAAGAGAACTGAGAAGGTCACCACTGTTGATGGCATGGAGATAGCTTCTGGTCCTGTAACTCAATGCACAGCAGAATTGACCCTACTGTGCCAATACAGACATCGGGAAGCCATTGCCTTCGACCTTATCAAGGCCCCTCAGTTCCAGGTGATTCTAGGGATGCTGTGGTTGGTGGCTTACAACCCTAACATCAACTGGCGAGCCAAAAAATGTGCCTTCTCCAATGAGTGTGCTCATGCGAGCTACCAAGTGGAAATGCCATCGTCTGACCCAGAGACACCTGTCCAAGATAAAGAGGCATTGGTCCTAGGTGTAAAAAGTACACTACCAAGTGAATACCACGATTTCCAAGATGTTTTCCAAAAAGAACAGGCTAATACCTGACCCCCTCACAGGCCACATGACTGTCAGATAGACCTTGTACCTGGTGCACAAATCCTGTGTAGTCGAATTTATGCACTGACCGAACCTGAAAATCTCCACTTGAAATCATATCTGGACCAAAACCTGGCAAACGGTTTTATCCGCCAGTCCAAATCCCCAGCAGCCTCGCCCCTATTCTCCGTACCCAAGAAGGTGGGGGGCTTGAGAACGTGCATCGACTACCGCGCAATAAACCAGATAAAAGTTAAAAACCGTTATCGTCTACCCCTTATCCCAGGACTGCTGGACCAAGTCAAGGATGCCTAAATTTACACCAAATTAGACCTCATGGGGGCATACCATCTTGTGCATGTAAAGAAAGGAGACAAATGAAGACCACCTGTCATACTAAGTATGGGCTGTACGAATATCAGGTGATGCCTTTTGGGCTTTGCAATGCTCCCGCCGCGTTCCAGTACTTCATGAATGATGTACTATGGGAATTGATCGACGTATGTGCCCTAGTTTACATTGACAACATCTTGGTATACTCCTCTTCCAGACAGGACCATGTCAGGCACGTTCGCTCCGTCCTTGCAAAACTCCGACCTCACCAACTAAACACCAAACTTGAAAAATGCTCCTTTCATGTCACAGAAGTCTAGTTCCTTGGTTTTGTCCTCACTCCCAGAGGCGTCTGGATGGATATGCACAAAGTAGACGCCATCCTTAGCTGGCCATCACCGTCTTCCGTCAAAGGTGTCCAAAGTATGCTCGGCTTTGCGAAACTTTTGTCGCCGATTCATCCCGGGTTTCTCCCAGATTGTGTACCCGATCACTTCTTTATTATGAAAAAACAACAAACAGTTCCAATGGACAGAAGAGGTGGAAAAGGCCTTCCACGAACTCAAGAAAATATTTACCTCAGCCCCGGTGCTACGACACCCCCGACCAGATCTCACATGTGTAGTGGAAACAGATGCCTCCAGCATGGCAATGTGGGCTGTCCTTTCCCAAAGGGATCCTGAAACAGGCCAGTTACATCCCATGGCCTTTTGGTCGCAAAAATGTACTACACCTGAACTTAACTATGCAATAACAGACAAGTAACTCCTAGCGATCAAGGCAGCCTTTAAGGCGGGGCAGCATTACCTCCTAGGCACCAGACATCCCATCACAGTAATCACCGACCATCACAACCTACAATACCTCAAAGGATCAATCATCCCGTCAACTCCTATGGGCTTTATTCTTCGCAGAATATGATTACATAATCACGTACCGACCTGGAGTCCAGAACAGAAAAGCTGATGCCCTATCCCGCATGGGTATTGATGAGAACGCATATTCAACCCCAGGCCCGGTGGCCATTATTCCAGGTGACAAACTACTATGACTTACAACAACGTTATCTCTGGACGAACTCCAAAAGGAAATTCGGCTCCTAATGAACACCAAGGCTCTACAAGACTGAACCACTCAAGGTGAATATTACACAAAAAAGAACCAACTCCCGTATTTCAGAGGGTGTTTATATCTACCGAATAAGGCACTACAAGAACAAGTCATTTCTGGTTATCACGACCCCCTGATAGAAGGACATCCAAGAATTGCCAAGACCCTAGCCAAGGTGAAAAGAAATTATTGGTGGCCGACCTGGCGAAAGGACATTACGCAGTTTATCCTGTCATGTGGCATTTGTGCACAGAATAAATCCTAGAAACAAAGACCTGTGGGCCTTCTTCAACCCCTGGAAATTCCACCTGCACATTGGCACACACCCTCCCTCAATTTCATTACAGATCTGCCTCCCTGTCAAGGGTTCAACACTATCCTAGTGGTTGTTGCCCTATTCTCTAAAATGGCCAATTTCATTCTGCTTAAGGGTCTACCAAACGCATCCTGTCTGGCAAAGGTGTTTTTAGAGCAAATCATACGATTACATGGTTTCCCCTCCGTCCTGATTTCTGACCGAGGGAGTCAGTTCATGTCCAACTTCTGGAGGAAATGTTGTGCAATTGCCCAAATCGATATTCTTCTGTCCACTAGTCACCATCCCCAAACTGATGGCCAAATGGAGTGGACGAATCAGACCGAAGAGCAATACCTACGGTGCATGTTACATCAAGTGGAAGAAAGCTGGAAGGATGTGCTGTGGATAGCCGAATATGCCTACAACAACTTGCTACACACCAGTACCGGACATTTTATACCATATATGGAAGACACCCACGTACTTCCGAATTAGATACCCCCATGGCCTTGGAAATGCCCGCGGTGAAGGCTTTACATACGACCATCACTCAAGCCTTCAAAAAGGCAGCAGAGTACTTGATCCAAGCCAAAGAAAGACAGAAAAGAAACTCTGATCACCACTGAAGAAAAGCCCAGACCACCAAGTCGGAGATGAAGTCTGGTTGGCGTCTCAGCACGTGCCCATATCAGGAACTCAAACATATCATCCCAGATATCTAGGGCCCTATACCATCAAGGCTATTATAAATCCTGTGGCAGTAAAACTAGCTTTACCACCAAATATGCAGATCCACACCGTATTGCACGTGTCACTGTTAAAACCTGTTCAGCATGGAACTTGGGTCAAAATACCACCTAATCCAGTACTGGTTAACGGAGAACCCGAATTTGAAGTCAAGGACAACCTAGATTCTAAACTCAACAGGTCCAAGTTATATTACTTAGTGGACTGGAAGGGATACGGCCCTCAGGACAGGACAAGGGAGCCTAGCGAGCACGTCCATGCGCCATGCCTGGTAAGACGATTTCATCGGAACCATCTGACCAAACCAGGGCCAGACGGAGGAAATAACTTGAGAGGGACCTTAGGGGGGAGTGCTGTCACTATCCATGCCCCTGAGTCCCTCAGGTATAACAGCGCCCTGGCAGCAGTGGGGCTAAAGCCCTTCCCACTGGCCCCAAGAGCTTTAAAACTCCATCAGAAACATACACAGAGTCAGTCCTGGTGCCTTTGTCGCTAGGCTCATTATCAGGAATAAAGCAATACCAGTTTTGGACCTTAATCCAAGATGGAGGCCTATTACACAGCTCAGTTCTTTAGAACCAAGCCATGCGGTCTAGTGTTTTGGGTGTGGCTGGGCCTGGAACTACATGGCCTGGAACTACTTCACCTGGGCTATTTAAACCACACCCAAACAGCAGAACACCCTTCGTGTTATTCTGCACTCCTGCAGCGTAATGCTCACCGTGTCCAGCTCCTGCTCATCTGCTTCTCCGGCGGCCCGCTCCTGAAGCCCTAGATCTGGATTCCATTAATAACCTGGAAGAACAAGAACAGCATTAGCGAGCAAGAACACTTACCTGTGAAGTAATCGGTCTTGAATCCACCCTGCGCTTCGCTTACCTCGCCTATCTCTGGAGTTCGCCGCAACCTGCAAAGGTAAAGAAACAAGGTCAGCATTAATAACAATTCTTACCTGGGCAAGCAGCAAGTCCTGGCAGCACCCTGCGCTTCTCTTACCTCGCCAATCTCCGGGTTTCACCGCATCCTGCAAGGGAGAAGGAACAAGGTCAGCATTAACAAAGCACTTACCTGGACAAGCAGCGCTTCGATCGCTCATCACTACGGAACATCACCGCAACCTGTACAAAGAAGGGAAGAGAACACAGGGTAGCAATTAACACCAATAAATAGCTCAGCGTTCTGAGCATCAATAACTCACTGTGGTTTTCACCATAGGCACTGCAACTCTGAGATCGCAACCATCCCTGTGAAAACAAAAAGAGACAATGGGCCTCATTACAACCTGCCAGTCCGGGACCGTGCAAAATCCGTGACGGCGGTAAAAACGTTTCCGTGTCCGCAAGGTTGCGGAAAAACCGTCTGATTACACGCTGTCGGTCGCGCGCACCACACGGACTCGGAAACGTTGTTACCGCCGTCACTGAAAACCCGACGGAAATGGAAATAACGCAGCCACAAGTAGTGCAAAACCCGTGTCCGCCTCCGCCGCCACGGACACGGAATCGGAAATACCATGATCGTCAAAACAGAAAACAGAGAGGCGGCCATCATATAAAAGCACAGTCCATTGCCATCCAGAGCCAGCACAAGCACAATCCTAACTCTGAGAAGCCAAAAGGGACCACCAGCATGTCTGCCAGGATTCCTGCTCAGAGGCAGCGCAAACAGCGCTTCAGCGAGGCGGAGCTAACCGTTTGGTGGAGCACATTGTGGACAATGCGGAGATGCTGTTCAGCGCCGACCAACGGCTTGCCACACATCAGCGGAGGAAGGAGGTGTGGGTCGAAGCTGCACACAAGTGCACCGCTGTGGGCGTGACAGCGAGGAGCGTGAAGGACTGCCACAAGCGGTGGGACGACCTGAAGCTGAGGGTACGCAATCTCATTTCCACGCACTGCCAACGCAGCAGTGGGACAGGCGGAGGACCCCTTCCCCACTGAGGCTGCAAGCATGGGAGGAGCGTTGCAGCAGCGTCCTCCACCTAGAGGGAATCCATGGGATCGGGGAGGCTGAGGCAGGAGTGAGCCCACCTGCAGATGCCGGTAAGTGCCCAGACATGAATGCCACATGTAAATATGCAGTTGTGAGTACTGGGCCAAAGGACCCATTAACAACCCCCCTCCCCAGGCAGTGCATGTGTGGGCCAAAGGACCCATTAACAACCCCCCCAGGCAGTGCATGTGTGGGCCAAAGGACCCATTAACAACCCCCCCAGGCAGTGCATGTGTGGCCAAAGGACCCATTAACAACCCCCCCAGGCAGTTCATGTGTGGGCCAAAGGACCCATTAACAACCCCCCCAGGCTGTGCATGTGTGGGCCAAAGGACCCATCATGATCCGTATGGCAACCAATATCACAGAATGCATACACCAGCAATCAGATGCATGTGACTAACACTATTCAATGTACAATCTTAATGACGCATGTGATGCACCCATCTGCCACCACAACAACACTAATTGCATGCCCTTTGTGTCCCCACAGCCGTTTCAAGTGACAGTGATACTGCACAACAGGCCAGCCAATCTGCACCGGCAAGTACAAAAGCCACCGCCACCACAGAGGAGGATGCTCCTGGCAGTTCTGCACCTCTGGCCACATTACCAGCGACTACAGATGTGCGGCCCACCACCACCACCGACATCCCCACCGTCTCCACACTGCCTGAGTCTAGACAGGTGCCACGGGAACCTATCATGGCCACCCAACACAACACCGAAGGCAGCAGCACTGCAGAGGGGGCGGCCTGCAGTGATAACAGTGCCCCGCAAGAACACTCGGAATCGGGGCCACAGGGGGAGATGCCCACATTGGAAGACCTGGGCTCCTTCCATGAGCTGGAGTTCAGCCCCACATCACTGGGGAGTCCCATGAGGTCGCCCACCCCATCCATGGCCGAACTGAATGCCCGCATGCAGCGGATGGAGGACCAGCAGGCTACCCTCACCAAGCTGGTGGAGAGGCAGCTAGAGGAATCCAGGCTGCAGAGGGAGAGCTACAGCGCCTCGGTGCGTCGCCTGTTGAGGTCCATCGGACGCTTTGCGAGCACTATAGTGACCCTTGCACGCCATGTGCGGGAGGGCAACGACCACACTTCCAGGCTTGTAGAGGCCATGTTGGTTGGCCAACAGGCAAATCTGGCACGGATGCCCTCAATCCCAGATTCTGCCCAATCAAACACAACCACCCCATCCAGCTCCACTACTGCCAGTCCAAGGAGGCGCTCGAGTAGGCTAACGGGTCCCTCGGGCAAGGTTGCACAGGCACAGAAGCGCACACGGAAGTGATGGCATGTGTGTGGGGCAGTGCAGGACACATGTGTGAGAGGGGTGGGCAGGTTTGGGTGGTGGGGTAGGTAGTTTTGGGGGTTTGAACAATGGGGTCTGGGTGGGGGTGGGCACGTTTGGGTGGTGGGTGGCCCCAGGTGTACAGCTTCCCTAACCAATGCACCTCCTTCCCTGTTGTTATTACATCAATACATCACCATTTCGAATCAAGACTTACATGTGTGGACATTGATCATTTATTTTGCAGTGCAACTATTAATTCATTGTCGTCACCATGTTCGTGCATTTCTGTGAATGTGCTGTGACTCAAAAGTAAATGCGAATCAGGGCATCCCGTGCTCTCTGGCCATCATGTGGACCCCCAGGGGGAGGCGGTGCCATCCCATCCCCATCTCCATCCCCATCCCCATCTCCATCCCCATCCCATCTCCATCCCCATCCCCATCCCCATCTTCCTCATCTGCGTCTGGTGGCATTGGGATGTTCCTGCGCAGGCATATATTGTGCAGCATGGCACATACGAGCGTGATTTTACCCGTCTTCACTGGGCTGTACAGCAGTGATCCGCCAGATCTGCTCAGACAGCGGAAACGGGCCTTCAGCAGTCCAAATGTCCTCTCAATCATTGCACGTGTGCGGATATGTGCCCTATTGTATGCCTCTTCATGCCTGTTCCTTGGTCTCCGTACAGGTGTCATCATCCATGGCGTGAGTGCATATCCCGCATCACCTACATGGGATGTAGATGGGGGAACATGTCAGTGTTTGTGGCATCATGTCCTCATCTGCTGCTGTGCATTCTTGTATCATCATTCATTCATGCATATGTACCATGCAGTGTATGGAGGTATGTTTTGGGCATCACGATGTATGTCGCTAACTGGATATGGGCCTACACATTAACTTGTATGTTTACTGTGCCCTGCGGGTGACATTTGATTGTGTGCATGTCACGGTGCAGTGCTGTCCACATATGGCAGAGTGACTCCACTCTACGGAAGTAGTAAATACACGTCGTCTCATTTACATGCCTCTCGTGCCTTTTGAGGCAGTGTTTCAATTGAGGGTGGGTGTCTGCAGTGGCACTAGGTTCATGGGACAGTGACGGGATTGGCTGTGCCAGCGTGTGCACGGGCACACGTGTGCACGGGCACATTGTGGTGCCCTGTCATGTCTTCCTTCATGATGTTTGGCATCCACTGTGTATTTGGTAGATGGAAGGGGGGTGATGCATGTGCGGTCACAGCGGCACACTCACAATGCTCATTGGCCTGGACACACACACACCACTTCGACAGGGTTGTAGCATCGTCAGCTGTACTCACCCAATAGCCATGTGCTTTGTCCGGCATAGCGTTCCATGTACCGTGGCAACGTTGAATTCCGCAGTACCATTGAGTCATGTGATGAGCCTGGGAAACGTGCGCAGCAGTGTGTAATCAGTTGCATGGCATCACAAACCATCTGGACATTCAAAGAGTGATACTGTTTCCTATTGCGGAACACCGCCTCAATTGCACGTGGTACTGTCAGCTCAACGTGGGTGCAGTCAACTGCGCCTATGCAATTTTGCATGCCTGCTATGGCATGGAAGGCCAACTTGGTGGCAATGACCTCGGGGAGGGTGCGGGGTAGGGCTATGTGTTCCGACACATGGCGCAACAGGGCATCCAGTACCTGTACCAGGATTTTGGAGAAACAGGGTTGTGATATGCCGTGCAGCTCACCAACCGTGTGTTAATAGGTGCCAGTGCCAAGGAAATGCAGTACTGAGATAACCTTCAAGGGGGGGGGGATGGCGGTGGGGGTGTCAATTAGGCTGCTGATGTTGTCCTCAATCATGGCGGTGATGTGCAGGATTGTTGCACGGTCCAGCCGGTATAGTGTGTGGATCTGTCCTGGGGTGAGGTTCCAGGGTGAGGCCCTGATGTGTGGTATTTCTGGCTGGAGGCGGGGTCGGGCTGGCTGGGCAATGGGGTTTGCCATAGCTGCAGGGTTGGCTGGTTGCCGCCTGCGCCTCCTCCGCCTACACCTCATCCTCTGCGCCATTACTGCCACCATGTGCAGTGCTGCCTGTTGGTTGAGTAGGCCCAGTCCCAGTGCTACTAGACCTGCTGCCTACATGGTTCTGTGTTGTGTTGGGCTGGGCGTGGCCCTTTTGTAGGCTCCCAGTGGCCTGCTAGATCCAGCTGGGCTGATTTGGTGCACCTGCGCCCTGATTTAGTTCAGCAGGCAGTGTATAATGCCATGTTCGCGGTGGCGGCGGTTCCGCCACCGTGCTCACGGTATTTACGCCATTTTTTTGCCCGTATTTCCGTGTCCGCGCTAGTTGTGATGCTCACGGTGTTTCGTGTTGACGGTAACGGAGGGGTTTCCATGCAGACGGACTTAACGGGACCCCTATTTCCGCGGTGGCGGTTGAGGGTGGGGCTATTACCGGGGCCGCGGGTCATGATTGGGCAGACATGGAAACGGTGCCGGTATGGTTTTACCGGCAGTGTTAATTCCAGACCGGAGTACTTGTAATAATGCCCATTGTTAGGGAACAGCATAGTGGAGCAAAATGCCAAGAAGACAGAGAAAACGGAGGGAAAGAAAGAGACAGAATAAAGACAGAAAAGACATTATAACTCACCGGGAAGACAGCCAGCAGAGTCGGAGTCACAGCCGGTCTGGACCCGACATAACCACTCGCCCCTGCACAGAGACACAGAACAGAGAGTTTGATGCACAAAAACCTCTGATGAGCACTAACCTCAAGGAAGGGGATTTGGACCAGAGGGAGGTGGGAGTCCACCCATCACAGAACCAGTATCTAAACCCTTCATTCTCCTGTTATAGGTGCTACCCAATGTCTGGCACATAACCAAGCAGAGAGGGGTCTGGGATAGCGCTTAGACCTCCATCCAGTATCGTGTGGCGCCCCCGTGGATACCAGGTGAGCATAACAGCTGAATACCAAAGTTGTGCACTGCATTCAAGATGGCCCTGCGTTTGCTTCTTTCATCTGAAAGACCACTAAGTTATGCACTGCATTGAAAAACAGCCCTGTGTTTATGTTATTTCATATGGATGCCAAAATGTTAGGCAATACACCCGAAAACAGCCTTGTCTTACTGTTCATTCACATGAGGGGCAAGGATTTCACATTGCAACCCAACACAGCTTTTATTTTCCCTTTCATGTGAACGGCAGCACTCTGAAACACTGCAAATGAATGAAAAACAGCTTGTTTTTTTCTTCCGTGTCAATTCAAAAGAACCTTGTGCAGAGGGTCTATCCCTCTGTGTCTATGGATCAACTACAAATGTAAACCCATTCAAGAAGGATAAATGAAATGAATCCCATGACCTACAGAACCGCATTTCAAACACTAAATGAGAAATACGGCTGCACACGTGTAAAAGAAAATAAAGAAAAACATGACGTTTAAAAGCCAATGTGAAATGATGGCTTTTGCTTGCACAGAAATGTCAGTGTGGGTTGGGGGCTGATAAAGCCATGTATATTATGTTGTTACCCCACAAGGCTTCAATCAACTTGGCAGAGGCTCAGGAATACCAGTAAAACCAGTTTGGCTCAGGCAGGACACTTCTCAATTGAATGCCTGGCCTCCCCCTGGAAGTCACACTTATAAGTGAACTGTTCCGCAATGACATATGAGGTGGCTGAGTGTGTGATAATTACCTGTTCTGCCAGACTGGAAGGCAGTGCTAACAGAGAAGACAAGGAAAGCCAGTGGGTCTAGTGCTTGACCAAGAAGTTCGAGAGATTAAGTTTATTTTCCTAGCACTTTGTGAACTGAAATGGCCAGTCAAGACTCAGTTATGGCTATTTTTTGAAATGGGACAAATTTGATAGTTGGTGGAAAGATGGAGATGTACATTATAAATATGCTTAATTATTTTCAGAGTGATAACTATTATACATTTTATGAAAATGACCAAAATGTGCAAAGGGGCCATGCTACCTCGCACAGAGTTGGCGATCAGCTTGTCTAATTCCCCATGACACCCTGAAACCACCTATCTACTTCTTATGACAGTGTCTAGTATAAATTCGAAGTCAGGATACATAACTCATTTTGGCTGAAAAAATGGCCAAGAGAACAAAGAACTGTCATAAATGTTAAAGAGGCAGATGGTGATCCCTCCCCTTGGACCAATGATGCCAGAGGGCGGGGAAAGGAATGGTCGAAATGTCCTATTCCACAGAAAGAGCAATTCTAGAACACTTCCCCAGGTTGTAAAATAAATATGGCATTTTGGTCTCTATAAGGGAGACTGCACTAGACACAGGATCAGATATACACAAGAATCCAGAGAGACAGGAGAAAGAGGACGGAGGCAGCTGATCCCATCGAAGAGAGTGCAGAGAGCAGAGCCATGCCTAGCTGATCCCATCTAAGAGAGTGCAGAGACCAGACCCTTGCCTAGCTGTCCAGAGAGTCCTGAGATCCAGCCTGGCTTTCCAGAATCCCATCCAGGAGAGTGCAGAGACCAGACACCTTGCCTAGCTGTCCAGAGGGTCCCGAGATCTCCCTGACTTACCAGAATCCTAAATTAAGGCTTACTTTGTAAGTATCAAATACCCCAGTCCCAAGTTTACCCCTCTATTTTATAACCTCAATCCCATTGAAAACCCCATAGAAAACCCTATTGAAAATTCCATTGAAAGTCCCAAATTGCCAGCATAATCAATTCTCCTTTTCTTACTAGACTCTGTATTAGCCTGTGTATGTTAGCGCATTCCTTTGATAAATCGTTCAGTTGTCTGTATAAGTCCTTAGTATCATTTTGAACTAAATCAATTAATTTCCCATTGAAATTTGCATTCAATATTGTTGCCATTCAAAATCAACAATTTTGTCGATTGTTTTTACTAATTATAGTCATTAAAATATAGCCTCAACAAAGTTAGTCTCCTTGTCACTGAAAACCGAATTGGTCTGAGTATTATGTGCATTCCTACGAATTCCTAATTTGCATCTGTCCCATCGAAAACCCAACCGTAGTCCCGTTGAGAGAAATCTATTTCTGTTAGAATCCTATCTGTTATGTGCCTCTGTCCTTGTCCTTAAAAGCGATTTCTGATTTTGACAGCTCATCCCTTTCCTTAGCTGCCTGTCATCACAAATCCTGTGTAAAACGAATTTCCATTTTGGTGTGTATGTTTTTCTTTTGCATTTGCTTCTTCCCAAAATAGATTTTCCTACCTTATTCTCACGTTGCCCTGGTGTGCTGAGTAGTAGTCTTCAAGCTTCCCTATCTCCTCAAGAGTAGCAACACAAATTTCCTTTCTAGCTGTCCCACCGCAGTTGTGAGGTGCTGTGCTATTAAGCATCCAATCCGATTCTGCCGTTTTGCTCCTAAAACCGGTTTTGATTTTCTTTTCCATCCTCCCATCAGGAGTGCTTAACCTTAGTGCAATCACATGTTTTAAAACTATTTTTCCTGCTTTGTTATTAAATATCCATGTGAACTGTATTAGGAGTTTGAACCCATTGCTCTGTAGGAATCATTGCATTTGTGTTGCCACAACATTGGTGGCTGCTGTAAAATTGTATTTCGAATATTTTCCTTTTTCCATTAAATAACAAATTAATAAATATCTTATTGATGTACACCGGTACTGGGACGAGGGGGAGGTGGATCATCTTTGCTGCTTCGTCATATTGCCTGCCTTATAATATGGCGGCATGTCACATGATGACGTCACTGCTTGTGCGGTCCTTTCCTGTATGGGAGTAACGGGTGCCTCGGACGGCTGCCCCGGATTCTAATTGCAGGCTTTGAATAACACTACTTCGCCCCATAATTGTAGCTGCCCACACACCACTCGACTAGGATGGGCACAGCTGGGGCCTCCTCCTCACCTGGTACAGCGTCACTGTTGCGGTCGATCACCACACTAAGGGATTCTTCGCCTCGTCACCACTTGAAGGCACACGGTACACTGGGAAAACATTTTGTATGTATTTATTACAAGATGCAAATTATACTAAAAGGGGATATGAACGGAGCGGCGGAAACGTCTGCATTATCCTTATCCAACCGCCAGCTTCCTCGCATCTCACGTTCCAGCCCCAACATTCACATTACGGAACCGTAGCCTCGAACACCAGCTGCACCATACTACAGGTTTCTAGTCCATTATGACACAGGATGTTTGTAAACGGTGGGTGTGAGACGGGTTGGAGGCCTACTCAAATAAAGAACCCGTGGTTTATTAAAGATAAAAAGCGTTTTTATTGTGCGCCACATTTATTGTCACAGGAAGGAGTCCCCTGCAGGAGTGTGTTGTGTTCTAAAACCGTGACTACATGAGTTGTAACTTCTTTCCAAACGGTTTAAATGCATAAGTGCAATGGGACACGTGTACAATAATGTTACTTAGGAGACTGTAAACAATCTCTTTAGATGTATCTGAAGACGAAATAGTGCTTACAAGGTTTGTATTTACTCCCTGAAAAATGCTAACTATGCAACTATGAGAGGAAGAGAAAGGACTTGGGGTTAGTACATTCACAGCGCTTCCTAGAATCCGTGGCCAGAATGAGGCATGCGCTGTCAATGGCAGGAGTCAAAGCAAAGTGATAGGATCAAGAGCCAAAGAACAGGATTTCTGTTTTTGCCTGTCTGGCTTGAAGTAATTGGATTTCATCCAAAAGGAGATAAAAAGCTAAGTACATGAATAGAACCATGACAGAGTTCAACCACAGAGCGTGTATGTTTCCAAACTCTGCTGACGCTTTCTAATGTAACAAAGTCCAAAATAAGATTAAAGGAAAATGGCGCCCTTGCTACAGAAACATCTGAGCAGTGAGAGCCTATCGTGACGTTTTGATGTGGAAGTCTGTGATTTACATCAGTGGCAGTGTCGGAAACATTACTGTCCCTTAAACCCCGTCACCACGTTCCTCGCTTTCCAATCCCTGTTGGGCTCAAATATTCAGCATTCATAATAGACGTATAGGTAGGTATACACTGTTTCCATATCCACTACCGCCAGGGCGTATCAGCATTAGACACAATAGCACACCCATTCAAAGAGAATTCAATAAACCCAAACGATCTACGAGCACATCTACTAAACACAGTGAGAAAACCACATCCAGACAACGCAGATCAATGAAAATGGCACATCTGCACAGCGCATTAGTAAAAATAAGGTGTCAAATACGGATGCGCATTTTGCAGATGCAAAATTAACGTATGACATAATCTAACATATAGAAAATCCGCCAATGCAGGACAATACAAAGTAAGCAGCAAACAGCTCTTAAAGAGCAATAAACAATCAAAATGACCAGCACCCAAAGCAACGTGGTAGTTCCAACAGTAAACACATACAGCAACTTGCAGGGCCATACGTTTCTTTTTAAAACTGCATGTTAGAAAAACAGAAGAAGCAACAGAAACAGAAGAGAAAAAAACGTTTCGAATTGGATTCCAGGAGTGTGTACTGCACCGGTATCTGCCAATGATAATGGCAGACATCCTCATTGATCTGGAACATAATATAGCAGCTTCCCTATTGGCAGTCCTTATTTGTTATTATTAGTGTTGGCCAGGGCTCAGCCTCAACACTTTCTGAGTCCTGGCACTTCTTCTCTCAAACTCAGATTAGTTATGAAGTAATAGTAGCCAGAGCATCCATCAACCCCAATGAGCATGTGCGAGCTGTAATTCAACCCCCAATGTTTCGATACTGTGGGGAGCAGCTGTGGATGCTGGCAGCAATAGTGGGGAACTAGAACGCCCACAGTGTCACGAGCGTGCTAGAAAATATTTGGGCACTGGCACTTATTTTCTTACAAAGTAAGCACTGCGTATTGGCCATCCTGCAGATACACTCAGCCCTGCACTTGCGTGTGATTGTGTAATTCCAGGACATAGCTGGAGTGCTACGTGGGACAACAACGTGTTTTTTGTTTCATTTAAAGCCTTCCGGCCATTACTCTTCAGTATTACAATAGGACCTTATGCGGGAAGGGTATGCTCAGAAGTGGGTCCCAAGCCTGCTGTGTTTGGAGGTTTTTGCTTTCTCGTGCAGAATAAATGTGACCCAGCAGTTTGGGTTCAACAGCCCTTTTAGGAGTGGAACCAAGAATGATTTGCATATGTTCTTTCCCCTTCTTTAATAGCATGTGAGGCTGAAAAATAGTAGTCTGGAAGGTTGCCCAGAGCAATGAGTGTTCATCCATTCCCAACCTCACAGGCATCTCGTTTCATCATGCGGGTGAACATATAGGGCCTCATTACGAGTTGCCCGGTAAAACCGGGTTCATTACCGGCATGCCGGAATGAGCGTGTCCGTGCACGTATGAACCTGCTAATAGCGGGTCATCACGAGTGCGCGAGCACGCGCGTTCCCCCATGCCGGTAGTGGCAATACCGCCATGCCGGTAAAGGGCCTCCAAGCCCCCTATACCGGCATCGCGGGGCCCGCCCATTGCGCTACCGCCTCACATTAACCCGTAAATACCGGCACGGTAATACCGGCATGTTATTACCGTGTTCGCAAAAACGGACCCGGAAATTACGTCATCGCGCAGGAACGGGAAATGGGCCGGCGGCCATCTTTAAAAACACAATCCATTGCCATCCTCCATTACTACCACTACACCTGTGTTGTTGAGTGCCAAAACACAACCAGGATGTCAAAGGCCACCGGAAAAAGCTCACAAAGGAAGAGGAAGCAGTGCTTTTCAGATGCTGAATTGCCAATGCTAGCGGACACCCTACAACAGCATGCTGAGATAATCCGAAGCACGGACCTGAAGCATGCGGGCCAAACGCATAAAAAACAGGTGTGGCAGGAGGTTGCGCAGAGGGTAGCAGCAGTGGGGAGCACCCCAAGGAGTGTCCGGGATTGCAGAAAGCACTGGGACGACCTCCGCCTCCGTGTCCGGAAGATCCTTGCGGAGAACCAGAGGGCCACAATGGCGACAGGCGGTGGCACACACTCCCCTGTTAATCTCACCACATGGGAGGAGATTGCAAATGGATTCATCGACCCAGAATCCATAGAGGGGATCGGAGAGCAGGAGTTCGGGGCAGCTACCACAACAGAGGAAGGTGAGTGAACCATCACATCCACCAATAACAAAACATGATGTGACACAAGTGAGGTCGAAGTCCGATTAGGCAAGGCAATTCCTTTACCCAAGGCAACATCAACTCACCAACAGAATACTGATTGCCACCCCCTGCACCACATGCATGCTGCGTAAAATATGTAAACCCAACAGAGGTTCAACATGACCCATCCATGCCCATGTCCCCCCCCACACCTAGACAATCCATTGCCACCAGCCATGCAATCATTGCCAACATGTCCCCTCAGTACACCAAATGCCACACCAGAGAAATGAAATCATGCCTGAATGTATCAAGATATTACACTGCAACAAATCACAGCTGCCATTTGGCAATCTCACTAATGACCTGCATCTCTTCTATCCCCCAGGCACCGATGAGGAAGGTGGAACCCAGCACAGGGGGGCAAGCACATCCAGTGCACGCAAGGGGACCAGGGCCACCGCAACCCCCTCCTCCGAAGAATTGCCTGCGACCACTCCCAGTGTGCCACACAAGGCATCATCTCTGCAGGGTGCACCTGCTCCGATAGTGCCAGCTGTACCACCGGCCACCACGGACGTCGTGTCCACAGAGGTGGTCGAAGAGGCTGAAGAATCTTTGGGATTGCCCAGCCCAACACCCATTGGCACCCCCTGCCCCCCTGTGGAGACAGAGAGCCTGTATGACCCATGTCTCCATGACTCCTTCCTAGGAGAATCAGACATCGGCATTTTCACGGACGACAGTGCCCAGGACGAGGGCCACACGCAGGTGCCTGCCACCACCCAGCCTTCCACCACCCTGCCTTCCACCACCCAGCCTTCCACCACCCTGCCTTCCACCACGCTGCCTTCCACCACCCTGCCTTCCACCACCCTGCCTTCAACCACCCTGCCTTCCACCAGCCCACCAGCCACCGGTACACCTGCGACAGAAACCACCTTTGAGGTCCGTCTGTCAAGGGTGGAGGCCCGCCAAGACGAGATGCTGCAGATTATGCGGCAACAGGTCATTGCCGGTAATGAGGCCATGAAGGCCATAGCCACGGCCATTGCTGCAAATACAGCTGCCGTGGAGGCGTCCACGTCTGCATTCAGGCAGTGCATGGGGTCACTGACCGAGGCCCTACTAGCCAACATCAGGCAAGTGCAGCAGCCACACGATGGGTCTGCAAGGGGATTGACAATTGACACATCCACCACGTCAACACCTTCCACCTCTGTTCAATCTAGCCCTGTGCGCTTAACGCGCAGTAGCGCACGGCGCATGGCCATGGAACCACCAGACCCAAAAGTCGCCAAAAAGTTACTTTCTGAAAAATGGAAAAAATGTGAGGAGTAACATTGGTGAAAGCAACACTGTTTGTTGCACACATGGGGACATTTGGGATCTGTGGGGTGGGTGAGGGAGTTTGTTTTGGGATTGTGGCAGGGGGGAGTGGGCACAGTTTTGCACTTTCATATAATACACAAGTTTTCTGGAGAACAATCCCTGGCTGGACATTGTTATTTTTGGTGTGCATCCATTTAATGTGTTACGGTGTTCAGTGTCCAAATTACAACATTCCCTTTGTGCATGTTCACATTGGCCCAGTGTCTGAATGACAAAAGTCATTATGGTCCCTGTGTCTTAAAAGTATTCGTCAATTAGTGCTTGGCGTACAGCATGGCCGTCCCGTGCATCACGTACTGGCAGGGGGGCTCCTTCGCCTCCGTCTCCATCCCCTTCATCCTCACCCGGGCCATGCATGTCAATGTCAGGTGGCAGTGGTACATTCCTTCGGACACACATGTTGTGCAGCATGACACAGGCCATGGTGATCTTTGCCACCTTCTCAGGCCTAAACAGGAGTGCCCCACCAGACCTGCTTAGGCAGCGGAACCGCGCCTTCAACAGGCCATAGGTCTGCTCAATCACAACACGGGTTCGAGTGTACACCCAATTGTACTCCTCTTCATGGCTGTTCAGCGGGTTCCGCACAGGGGTAAGTAGCCACGGCCTCAAGGGATATGCTCCATCACCTTCAAGCAGATACAAATAGGTGTGTGTCACTCTGAACTGACACCTTCAGGGACCACGGTCATGGCAGCAGCTATTAGGTGTGAGCATGCACATGTCCCTTTACGTGTACCAAATAGTCACCTATATGGAATGTATACTGTAAAGAGGTGTGGAACACTGGATGGGGTTGAATAGATGATGCAGGGTGTAAGCATGCATGCTGAGGCAGATGTGCTGTGGCAGTGCGACAATGTTTAGCCTCCAATTCATGCAGTATACTCTTTGCTATGCATGGTCACACTGGCCGCATTGGCACAGTTGCCATCCTATTCAGTCATGCATTGCTTGCCATCACCATGGTGCCCTGGTTGTGCCTCTTACTTGTTGTCATCCATTTGCATCATTTGTGATATGTGGCCCAGTGATGTGTCATTTTCAGTTTGGCTGTGTCAGGTGAGGAGTGTTTAGCTCTGCATTCATTCTACACTCACTGGCTATTGCCACCCAGGTGTACTTGTAACCCCCCCTTTCCTGGCCTGGTAAACTATCCCCCCCCTTTCCCACCCAGGTGCACTATCCCCCCCTTCTGCATCCGCACACATGAGTACCCCACAGCATGGCCATGGGCCTGTTGTGCAACTCACCGAGCAGCCAGGCACATGGTCCAGCATGTCGCTCCATGTGACGGGGTAGCGTGGAGTTGCGCAGTACCGTGGCATCATGTGTGGATCCAGGAAATCGGGCGCAGCAATGGGTGATGATCTTGCTGGAGTCACATACCATTTTCACATTGATGGAGTGGAATTGCTTGCGATTGCGGTACACCGCCTCTGTGGCATGGGGGACTACCAATTCCACATGGGTGCAGTTGATGGCACTGACACAATTGGGCATGCCTGCCAGTGCATGGAAGCCTACTTTGGTTTTGGCTAGCTCCTGGCCAGTCCGTGGTAGGGATATGTTGGTGCTTGCGTGCTTCAGGAGGGCATCCAGCACTTGGTTCAGCATGCGTGAGAATAGTGGTTGTGAAATGCCATGCAGCTGGCCCACTGTGTGTTGGTAGGTGCCTGTGGCCAGGAAGTGTAGCACAGACACCACTTTCAGTAGTGGGAGGATGGCAGTGCGTATTTGTATGTGGCTGGCAATGTCGTTCTGTATCATGTCCACTATGGTGGTGATGGTGTCACGGTCCAACCGGTACAGGGTGTGGATCTGCTCAGGGGTTAGGTTGAATGGGCTGGGTCTGGTTTGAGGGATTGGTGGCTGCCTACGAGGCGCTGGTGGCTGCGCTGGTGGTAATTGCTGGGCCTGTCTCACCCTCTCCTCCTGCGTCTCCTCTGTGCTGCCTGTTCTTGCTGCTGTTGTTGTTGTTGTTGTTGTTGTTGTTGCTGTAGTTGTAGCAGTATAGGCATGTCCTCCTGCACCATGATTGCAAATGCTAGTGGTAGCATTTTGGTGTAGGAAGGGGTGTGGTGTGTGGGTGTGCTCCTTTTGTACTGTCCCACTCTGCATTGCCTACACCTGTGGGGGGGGTTGTGGTGTGTGGGTGTGCTCCTTTTGTACTGGCCCACTCTGCATTGCCTACACCTGTAGGGGGGGTTGTGGTGTGTGGGTGTGCTCAGTTCATACTGGCGCAGCCTCCTTTGACTCCACCTGTGGGGATTGTGTGCACCTGTGGCAGCTACCTTGTATCTTGGTTGCTGTTTGCGGGTGGTCCGCGATGCCTGTTTTTCCGGCATCATGCAGCCCGTTGTTACCGTGTTCGCGATGCCGGTATTTGCATGTTTGCGTGGGTTGTGATTGCCCCCTATTACCGGCATGCCGGTATTTACTACCTGAAGAGGCGCGTGTACGCGCCTATGCCGCTATTAGCGGCACCGTAAATAACGGTGCCGTTCATACCGGGTTTGCGGGTCAGAATGCTACGGAACGTTAAATGATGCCGGTATTTACAGACCGGCATCATTTTTCCCTTACCGGCATGACTCGTAATGAGGCCCATAGTCTTCTGGCTGGTGAACATGCCAGTGTGGATGCTAGCATCTAGAGACAAGCTAGCTTCCCAAACGTGGTAGGGCTATTAGACTCTACAAACATATACCACCGTCTGTTGGTAGATGATGGAAGATGACCGATTAGATGTTCCTGAATCTGAATCAGAAGCCAGTCATCAATGTTCAAATTACACTTAAAATAAACCTATCACATATTTTATTTTCTAATTCCTAAGATCCACACATGAATCCATGATGTTCAGGACCAGTTGTACATCATAGACACCCACACGCATACACTTGCATACACTTGCATATATATATATACACACACACACACACACACACACACACACACTCTCTCTCTTTCTCTCACACAGTAACGCCATTTTGCAATGCATTAACTCTTAGACATGTGGGCATCTTGTATAATTCCCACATCAATACATTAATTTGAGCACTGAATGTACACATTCACATATTACTAGCCATTTGATAGTATGGCACTATTCACACAGAAGGAAGTTGATGGCAATTGTGTAATACCACTGGTAATGGCTTGATTACCTACTGACAATCCTCAATATCATGATTCCTAGTGCTTCGTGTCATATTTCTTACATGAGGTGAAGGCTCCCGAGACAGATTCTCCAAACTGGCATAAAAGATAGGTAACTGGCACTGCTGTAGTGTTTCTTTGACTGTTTTGTTCTTGTCATCATCATGTGACTCATAAATACCTCCCACCCACACATCACTTCCTTTACATATACAGTTTGTCAGTGCAAGGTTGGGGTAGGAAACTAGGACTGTAACGAGGAAGTCTAGGATGAATTAACACATTTTTTATAATGCGCTTAGTAACGGAAACCAGTCTCTAAACGTGTACCAGGATTCAACTTGTGTTGCTCTGTGTTGTCTTGCTTCCAAGACAAACTTTTTGCTGCTGAACTGTCCATCCGGCCCCTTCCAAAAGAAGTCTAGGATACTGGTGAATGATGATTGCTAGTAAGTAATCTGGAAATTACCTATTAGCACCTTGGTCCATGCCGGTAAAATACCGGCACCGCCTTGGAGGAAAGGGGAATAACCGCCCTATTCCAAGGTTGGTGGGGCGGTAATTCCCCCTTCCCCCATTGCCCTTCCCCATTCCCATTTTTGCCCCATAGGAAATCTTGTTTCCAGACCGTCACACTACAAGTCTGCCTGCAGGGGCTGTTGCACCGGGCAGGTCTAACCCTGCAGCGTGCAACAGCCCCTGCAGACAGACTTGTCACAGAAGCAACGGCACCATTAACAACGTTGTCAGTGCTTCCGAGTTGACATTCCCGGGTCTTTACAAATACCCCGCCTGCCTTCCGTCTCCTATTGGTCTTGTAATGTCCCAGTGGCATCAGGCAGTCAGGTGGCAGATTCAGTGTTTTGAGGTCGGCGGCAACCCACCAGTAGCACCAGATGGTTATCGCCAACCTTGTAATGAGGCCCAATGTGTTGCACTTAGATGTATTTCTGGGAGGAGGCATTGTGTTGCACTTAGATGTATTTTGATGAATATACAATCTGCCCAGTGCATGGAATCTAGGTGAGGGTAGAATGTAGCTAGTGCAAAGATTCCAGGTGAATGTAGCTAGAGCATTGGGGCACTCATTAAGGCACAGCAAATTTTTTTTAAACCTGTTGCACTCCATGCTTATGGAACGTTAGCCGAAGGCACGGCCGCAGACCCGCACACATCTGCCATCATACACCAATCAAAAACACTTTGCATAACACCTCTGGCATAAGAATGCAGCTACTGTTCACAACAGATATTCAATATATAGCTGCACACACAATAACTATCCCACTCTTGCATACCCCTCTAGACAGCCTCTCACCACCCATCCACATAATGGCTTGACATGGGTGGCTAGCAGGGACTTGGTCTCCCCTTTATATTTTGTACTGGCCGATATGCACACACGCATACTAGCACTTCTAAAATGTTCCCATACTTGGACTTTGGTCCCCTGAGGGTGTCCAACCTAGAGTGCATTGGGACCATACCAATGGTGAAAGGCACTATACAAATGATACAATACAATACAATACAAGAAAGTATTATGCTAAGGTCACAAATAGTGGTGATTTTCAGCCATTTTGCTGACCAGAATGTTTTAGATGACAACATATAGGGAGCTTGTGTGTTAGCATTCCCTGTTCTGAATAACAATGCCAGCAAATAGGCAAAGAAGAGAGTTTGGTCTTAAAGAGCTTCACAGGCAGCCCAGAACCAACAATGCACCAACATCATTTTAGAGCACAAGGTGGGGAGAAATATATTTACATTAGGAGCAACACATCTCCTGCCACTGAGAGACTGACATTGTGAATATAAAGATTGTTTTCCATAAAAGTTCAGAGTATCTGCTTGTGCTGGGGTTCGACATATTTGGTTGTTTGTAAATATGAATAGTTAAATGGCAATATTTTGAACAGTGTAATAACCAATCACAATTATTATTTTGAAGTTAGGACAATTAATGACATCGTACAAAATTGTTAGCAAAAATTAACTGAGAAGTGAACCTGCCCAATTCTGAATCCGGTTACACATGTTTACGATGCTAGAATTGTGGACGCCAAGAAAAAGAAGAGAGGCTTACTTAGAAAACTTAAGCCACATTTGGCTATGGACATTTATGCCTATAAACAGGCACAAAGGAAGATCGGCCTCGAGTATACAAATTTAACTAAATGATTAAAAATACAAATGTCCATAAATGATAGCAAGATCATTCTCTATTCTCTTCAGGGTAATAATATGATTACTTTTTGGGAACTCACAAGTAAAACAGTGAGCATTACCCAGATTCCTCATATTAATGATATTGAAGAATCGGTCTGGGTTTATTACGAAAAGAATTATGCCAAAAAACGCATTATAATATGAGTCAATTAAAGGCTAAAAGTACCAGTAAAACACGATTGACCTCGTTTCCTGCAGAGGATATTCTCCAAGCAATTGGTAAAATTAAGCCCTCCGCGGCACTTGGACCCGATCTTATCATCACTATTATGATTAAGCATAACCTTCAGCTATGGACAGCTATTCTGTTACAGCGATTTCATGAAGTAGTGAAGAATTTAGGCATTCCACAATCTTGGCACACCTCATGTATCATACCTATTTTTAAAAAGAGGAAAGACATAAACCTGAGACCTATCCCCCTATTGCCATTTTAAATGCCTCAAGTAAGGATTTGTGTCTCTTTTGCTCAGGGGAACTTGAATCATGGGTTGACAAACTGAATATACTTTGTAAGTTTCAGGTAGGTTTTCGCAAAAAACTCAGAACATCTTTAAATTACCAGTAAGGAGCTATGTAACACATTTCATTGCATTATGCATGAAAAACGTTCAGCTAAACCTAGAAATTGGGGTATTCTAGACGCATTAGTTTCCTTCTTTCCATGTTGCATGAAAACATCCAGGTGAGAATTAGATTAGGGAATGATGGTCTTCTTAGTAGACCAATTTACACCTATCTCGGACTAAGGCAAGGATGCAGTCTGGCTCTGATGCTCTTTAACTTGTACACATCTGATATTCAGCACTTATGTCAAAATCTAAATTATTTTCTGGCAAAATTGGGCGCTCTCAGTCTCCATTGGTTAGCCTTCGTAGACGATCTGCTTTTAGTTGATCTTACTCCAATGGCCTTCAACGAAAGTTAACTATGTTTACTTCTTATGCTGTCGATAACCTTTTGATCAATGGTTTCAAGTCTATGGTCATCATATATTCCATTAGTACCCGGCGAGAGACAAGCAGAATGTAACAAGCATTCTGATTGGCTCTCGCCGGGTCCTTATCCGGCCGAGAATCCTTTGATTCTCGGCCGGGATTCCAGCCGCCTTGTCCTCTGGGTTGAAGGCAACCCCTCAGCCAATGAGGAGGCTCGAAGCGGGGCCATCCCTGCTCCAAGCCTCCCCACGGCTGAGAGGATGCCTTCATCCCTGCCGGGGACTCGGGTATGTTTTTTTTTTCCCCTCCCTCCCCCCTACCCCACTTACCTTTTTGCTCCTGCGTCCCCGCTGGGGAACGATAGCAGGCTCCAGCAGTGTGGAGACTCGGAGCGGGCCATCCTCGCTCCACGCCTCCACATGGCTGGAGGCTTCCATCGTCCCCCAGTGGGGACGCAGGTACGTTTTTTAAAATTTTTCTTCCCCTACCTCCTTTCCTCCCTCCCAACCCCACTTACCTGCTGCTTCTTTTTTTTCTTTTTTTTCTTCGGGAGCGGACGCGCTGGGAAAACTTGTGTTTCCAGCGCTTCCGCTCCCGATGGCCGCCATGGTCCATGGCTGCCATTTTCTTTGTCGTTTTTTTTCTTTCTGTCCTGAAACGCCACAGAGTTTCGGGACAGAAAAAAATGCTTTTAGTGCCCCGGTCACGCACATAATGCGGCCTGGGGTACTAATAGCAATATGACCTTCACGGCGGGCGGCATTACCGACTTAGGTAATGCCCCGGGGCCATCGCTAAGGCCCTCGCTTCACTCGGTTCTATAACTATGGTCCCTGGGGCATTACCTGAGTTGGTAATGCCTCCGCCGCTTGGGTCATATTGCTTACATAAAAGAGTGCGTAAAACCATAAAGTGGTCTTTTGGTGACCTTAAATTAGAAAGAATTTAATCTATTAACTATTTAGCATTTACCAAATCTAATAGTACAGCAATACAGAAAATAAAGGAGAGCCAGAATGCTTCCTTTGGTTGGCCACTTAAGAGTTTTTTTATAGTCTCTGTAGCTACTCAGTATTACCTGCCTTGAAATTCTACACAGCCAAAATTGTTCCTGATCTAACCAACGGCTTAGCAGTCTATTTTGTTGATGTGGGTCCATATCTCAACTCATCACAGGGAATTATATGGAAAAAGACTCTTAGTCTCCCTCTTTCCATACCCAATTGTGTTATTAGACATGAGGTAGGGCTGATATGTTTAGACTCTATGGTAGGTTAGAAAACATTGTGACTTTATGCCAAAATAATCGATCCTCTGCCAAAAAGTCCCTTTTACAAGATTTTAATATAATGTTAAGTGGGCGATCTATCCCATCTCTCAATAAATACTACATGACCTCCTTAAAGATATTGGTTGTGCTAGTGATGAATTAGGCTACAACCCTGATAAGACAAGAAGGAGAATCTATGAGGCAGATTAGATACAAACAGTTGACAAATTGGGCCAATACTGTCTCTTTTCTGAATATTCTAGATTTATAAGAAAGAGAACCAACCTACCAAAACACATGTATTTATTTCCTTGTATGTGAGAGCCAAATATATCAGATTTAAACTAAACCAACTATCCACTCTAGACTGTATGGGCACTAGGATGGTTTGAGTTTGGAGGATAGAACATCTAGGCTGTATAACGTTAAGGCAACGTTTGAAACGATTAAACATCTGGTGATTTATTACCCAAAGACTGGCACCTTAAGACAAGTGCATTTTGGGGCTGGGGGGTGTCCAGGAGCCCAGCCAAGATGCCACTCCACTTTGAGCGCTGATACACCTCTGCATAATATGCCACATTTATACGTATACTAGTGGACGAGATGAGATCCAGCTTGAGGCATCATCTGTTGAAGGCCCGTGGAGTAGAGTGATCAGCCTGTGTTGTTGAACACAGATCGCAAGCCCAGCAAAGGCCCACAGCCAGACAGTATGCCAGCACACAGGAGGCACACCGCCTACGGATCAATGGTCCTCTTTACAGGCATGAGTTGGCAGTTTTAATGAGACTATGGGCCTCATTACACGGACGGCAGTAAGGGTTAACGGTCACCGTTAATGGCAACGGTGACCGTTAACCCTTACCGCCGTACTACGAGGTCCCTTAGCGGGTTGGTGCTCTAACGCCTGCTTTTTGCAGGCGTTAAAAACCAACCCGCTAAGGGACCTCGGAGCTAATTACGGCACCACAAAATTGCGGTGCCGTAATTAGTGCCTTCCCCATTCCCATAGAGCCCTATGGGGCAGAAATGGGAATGGGGAAGGGCAATGGCGGAAGGGGGATTTACCGCCCCACCGACCTTGGGATGGGGCGGTAAATCCCCTTACCGCCAAGGCGGTGCCGGTAATTTACCGGCATGGTCCAGGGTGCTAATAGCACCCTGGATCACCGCCTTCCGTGTAATGAGGCCCTATGAGTGGACTGCTGTTGATACCAGCGGAGCCTGTTGAGGGGTTGAGGAGCCAGTGTGGTGGGTTGCTGGGTCAGATTTTCATCCCACTAGGCTTTGTTTGCCCCAGACATCATGGCTCTGTGTGGGGCTGGAGAAAGAACTGCTCTTCGGCTGGTGTGACATCATCGCAGGGCTGAGAGGGGCAAAGGCTGTGGAGAGGTGGGCCGCCTGGCATGGAATGTCCTCCCAGTAACTCTTTCGACAATGCATTATCCGAATAGACTGGGGGTTAGAACTCGGTCTGGTGTCGGGCCTGCTGGCGGTAAACAGGGCCTCCCCGTAGATCTCATGGAGTCCCCTGACGGGAAGTTGATTGGAAGCATCTTATCCAGTCCAGAATTCTGGGCCGCTGTAGAGCCGAGGCAGCGTGAGGAGGACTACCACTGAGGTGTCTGGCTGTCCCTGGCTGGTGCAGGCTGGGGGACCATGTTGCTGATAGCCTCCCTGGGAGGGGGTGGAGAATCTGCAGGAGACATTGGTGAGGCACGTTGAAAGATGTGGAACTTGTGGGATACATTGACCTGCGTGCCCTGGGTCCAGCTGCACTACAAAGGGCCATGACAGGTGGCCTGCTAGTGAGTGAAGCTACAAATGGGGGATTCTGATACAGAAACCAGGCCCCTTCAAAGGGGACAGGGTGGTGGGGAGTTTCCTTTCTGACCTGGCTGGAGAGAGGCCTGGGAGGATAACCTGTTGGCTGTGAGTTACTCCCCGAGTGTTCCAGCTGCGGCCCCTTTACCGCAGTACTTGACAAACCTGTTGCACAACCTCCTGTCATATCCTAAAACACGGGAAACTTCATAAAATACTAAATCAAAGCCTCTGCCAGCTACATTACCCTGGTTAATAGCAGGTGAAAATTGAGGAGGTATCTAGCCACGCCACCAGTATAGACACATTGGGGGTGACACCAACAGCGAGGGAGAAAACACAAAATCAGGAAAACACTGAAGGAACCCGCTGACAAACATGAAGACTTAGAATCTATATCATGGAGAAACAACATGTTTGGGGGTTCCCGAATGGAGTGTCAACTGTTCTATGGAACTGTTTGTGGAATCCCTCCTTGAGGATTTTACAAGGCTCAGATGGCTTCTCTTCAGTCTTCCTAGTTGAACACGTGTACTGTATCCTGGGGAGGAGTCCTATCCCTGTGGCACCAGCAAGGCCTATTATCGCACACTTGCCCAACCTTAGGTACAGGGGCTTGGTGCTGCGGCTTGCTCGAGAAAAAGGCCATCTATCATAGAGAGGGGATCAAATACGTATCTTTCCGGACTTCTCAAACAAAGTTCAGGCCTTGAGTAAATCCTATACAGATATTAAGTGGATCATGAGAGAGAGAGAGGCATGAAATACGATATAATATTTCCAGCCAAGATCTGCATAGAGCATAAAGGGAAATCCTTGTTTTTCCACTCGCCAGTTGAAGTTAAAGAATTTCTGGATTCTCTGCCACCACAATCGCCTCGTTCACCCAGCCAGGAGGGGTGCACCCATCTTAGACTCGTTACTTACCGGATATATAGAAAGCTGTCAGATACAAGGTTAAAACCTCCATCTAACTTCATTGAAGATAGTTCACAATATTTATTGGGGGTTGTTAGCTGGTAGCTCGTTGCACCTCCTGGGTGAAGTACACACACACAGTAAGGGGGGTTGAATTGGGGGGAGATAATTATCATCTAGTTGGAGTTGTTGATGGGGCTGGGGGAGTTGTGGTTGAAGCAGTTCAGTTCTTAAATATTTCTATGTTTGTGACAGCTGATGAGATAGTTAGCCAACAAAGACATGTATTACAAGACAACCGTACGCAATCGATGGACTGGGTTTGGGTGACACAGCCTCTGTGGGGAAGACATTGATAGCACTCTCATGATGCTTGCATTAAGGGATGGTGAAGTACAATGGTAAAGGGTTTAATCTCCTCTCCTGGAATATATGTGGCATTCATTGCTTCTCAAGGTCGCTTAGGGTTTTATTATATATGGCTAGGCACCATACATATGACGCATTTCTGCAAAAAACACGCTAGACTCATGATACCGAACCATGATTTGCAAAGCAATGGGGCTGTCATCGATATTATTCCTCCTACACCTCATACTCCAGGGGGGTTTGCATTCTGGTAGACAAATCACTAAGTTTACATCTCACAGAGGCAGTTCATGATTCAGAGGGTATAGTTTCAGGCAGCATCCATAACTGCAAATTTACACTGCTCAATTGCTATGCACTCTATATGGCAATATAGAGCATTTGGCGTGGATTGAGCACCCGTTACTCAGGCACACTAATAATGTGGTCATATGGGGAGGCGATTTTAATACAGTGATGACACCGAGGGGGATAGATCAGGGAGGGTCCCCAAACCGATCTCTAAGACCATGAGTAAAATACTGCAGCTGTGTAGAATACATGGGTTGACGGATGTCTGGAGGGATAGACACCCAGATGAACTCGAGTACACGTTCCACTCTTCAGTGCAGCATTCATCCTCAGGCATCGATTATGTGCCAATGTCAATTCTAGGTGCCGGATGGGCGACAAAATGTGAAATTCTAGCCTGCACTCTTTCTGATCAATATGTGTATATTGAGGTTCCGGGAGACTAACTAGTAGGTCAAGCAGGACATTAAAAAATGATGCTCCGACTGACATGGTGTTTTGGACTGGGTTCGGGAGAGGATTGACATTTTGTCTAAGGAAAATTAAAGCTCTTTGGCATCGCTCCTAATGTTGTGGTAGACCTTTAAGTATGTTATGAAAGGGGATCAGCATTGCTAAATAATTTTGCATTCTCAAGACCATCAAGGTGGAGTTAGAGAGTTAGAAAAACATAAAGGTGCGCTTAGGGACTTGGAAAGGGATGATGATAGAGCAGAGGACCCTGATACACAAGCCAACATACATGAGACATTAGGACAGTTCATGACTGCAGTGCTAAGGGAAGTAAAGTACTTAGACAGGCAAGTAGTAGTCAGACGATATGGTGAGTGGCAGAGGCCAGGGAGAATGCTGGCTTGGGCCGTGCACTGAGACCCCCAAAACACATATACAGGCAGCGAGGGACTCTACTGGAGTACTACAGTGTACAGATGCTGAAAGTGATGGGGGACTACTATGCCTGCCTATACTCCTCAGTTCTTAAAGCCTCCCCACAACTAATTTAGGGCTACCTTGACCAGGTAGCACAATATTGGTTCTCCTCTATGGTAAAGGAGGTACTCAATAACCCTATTATGATATAGGAGGTTCTACTAGCTATCCAGAACTTGCCTGGGGGAAGTCACTTCAGCCTGATGGTTTAAGGGTAGATTTCTATAAAGCATATGCTGAGAGGTTAGCCTGTGCAGGTATATCAACATGCAGTGGAGGAAGGCGCGCTCCCAGACTCGATGAGAGAGGCAGAGGTGGCACTGCTGCTCAAGCCAGCAAGGAACCCCTTGAAGTGTTCATCCTACAATGGACAATACAATTTTGGCCAAGATCCTGGCTAGCAGGTTAGTGCCCATGATGGCTAAGTGTGTGAAGGCTGATCAGTCTGGCTTTATTTCTGGTAGATCGACTTCATATGGTCTCTGGTGAGTCATCGGCTTTATGTCTGCAGTGGACACGGACATCCTAGTAGTAGACGCCCTTCTCGATGCAGAGAAGAGCTTCGATTCCATTGAATGGCCCTTCCTATTTGCCGTGCTCCGAAGGCAGGGCTCAGGGGCCATGCTTGTCTCCATGGTCTCACTACTATATACTCGGCCTACTGCCAGGCTCTAAGTTAATGGGCACTTCTGTACTCCCATTCCAATGGGCGGTGACAAGAGTCAGGGGTGCCCCCAATCTCCTTTGTTATTTGCGCTGGCTATAGAGCCTTTGGCATAATTACTTATTGGTTGCCAACTGCACAGAGGGATACAGATAGATACACACAAATTGGTTGTCTCGTTGTATGCGTATTACATGATTTTATACATTAAGAACGCAAAAGACTACTTGGCACCAAACATGATGGATACTCTGGGAATTGGTCGTTTTTCAGAGTTGCAAATGAATGCTAGGAAATCTGTTCTCTTCCCACTTGTAGAGTGGGTGTTGGAATTCTCTGATGGCTTGGGATTTCAGTGGCATGCTACCTGGGGGTGACACTGGATCATAATTCCGGATATACTATGGTGGGGAAATTATTGCACAGCATTGGAGCATGAAGAGGAAGCAGTGAACGGATGGATGAAACTACCGTTGTCACTGTACGGTAGAATATTGCTTGTTGATATGGTGCTTCTACCCCAGTTTTTGTACCTCTTCCTCAATTTTCCCAGGACCTTCTTTAAGAAATGGAAGAGTATGATCATAGGCTTTACCTGGGCAGGTAGACAGCCACTTGTGAAAGGGGGGATGCTCGTCACCCCGCTGGATAGAGAGGGTCTGGCTTTGCCTGATTTTGAAACGTATTATCTGGACGCTCAAGCTCAATACCTGTCCTACTGATATGCCCCCAACTTGGACAGGCCCCATGTCCAGATAGAAAGGGCCTTGGCATCCCCATCGCTCTTAAGGGCAGATTTCCTTATGTCCTGAACCCAACATGGAATATTGGGGAATGCACGTGTACAGCTTGGGTGAGAATTGTGCAACAAAATGGGTGAATCACCACTCTAATCTTCTCTCCTACCTATCACCCAAAAACCAGGGGTTATACTTATTTGAGAAATAGCTTATGTGCAATCTATGGGTAAATTGGACCTAGCCAGGTTTAAAGATGTATTTCCCAACGGTCAGTTTATGTCCTTTGATAGGTTTAAGGAAGTGGGTAACGTTATGGCGCTTGACATATTCATTTATTTCAGGACTCAAAATGTGATGACAGGGCTTTTTGTGACATTTCCAGCCCAGTCAGAGTCCGCACAGTTGCTGCTCATGACCATAGAAGTGGAGAGTGAGGGTAGACTGACGTCCTGTCTGTACACCAAAATAATAGAAAAAGCGGTGGAGTGGTCAGAAGATGTACATCATGGATGGGAGGTGTCCCTAGCCCAAATGATTCCGGATGAGGACTAGAAGCATTGTTGCACACAAACTATGAAAGTTTCCCTCAATGGTTGATTTAAAGTTCTGCATTTCAAGTACCTATGCCATACATACTACACTCCAATGATACTTCACAAATTTTAAATGTGAGCGTTGTGTGCACACACTGGCCACTTGCCTACATCTAGCATGGGAATAGGCCCTAGTGGCAGGCTTCTGGTCCAAAGTTTATCAAATAATTCACACAATCATGGATCTAATGATTCACGCTTCCCCGGGTTGCTCTTTTGGCTACAGGATGGACGTACCTGGACACTTGAGACGTCTGGCGGGTTGTTATGATATGATATGATATGGCATTTGTAACGCGCCTATAAACAAGTGTTTCAAGGCGCGACGAGGCAGGGAGGGGGGAACAAGGGGAAGACAGACAACGATCCTACTAGGCCAGGTGTCATTCAGACCACGCAAGTGCAGGGGTAGGGGGAAGGGAAAAAGTGCAAGGGGAAGGGGGAGGGGGGAGTGCAGTACAAATAAGTAGAATAGAAATAAAATAATAAATAAATAGGGTCAGCTGGTGGCAAGTGCAAGGTAAGTGCAGACAAGTGCTGGGGGGGGAGGGCTGTAGTGATACAGAGACAGTCCCGCAGTGCAGGGGTTGCCAGGGAGGCAGTGCAAGTGAAGAGTGACTGGGCCCAGGACCGAGGTCGGTGAGAGTGGCCCAGTTGCAGAATCAGTGCAGTTTTGGTGAAGAATTTAGCAGGGGAGAGGGAGAGAGAAAGCAGAAGTGAAGAGGAAGGTTTTGAGGTGCTTCCGGAACCGGAGATGGTTCTCCTCCAGTTTCAGGGAGGCAGGAAGGCTGTTCCAGAGGGAGGCCCCTGCCGCGGAGAGAGATCTACCCCCAGCTCGTTGCTTCGAGAAGCGGCTGACCCTGAGGGAGTTGGAGACGGATGAGCGTAGGGCTCGGGAAGGAAGATATTTAGGAAGAGAGAGTTGAAGGTATTTAGGCCCCAGGCCCCAGAAGGCCTTGTGGACAATGCAGAGGGGTTTGAACTTAATCCTCGCAGCCACTGGGAGCCAGTGTAGAGATTTCAGTCCTGGAGAGATACGGTCCCTGGTCCCTTGTTTTGGCTGAAAGACGAGTGGCAGTAGTATGGGGAGGGGACCTCCACCCAAAGGGGCTCCTGGATGCGAGACATTGCATGCTGTTATGATATGGAAACAGATTGAAGAGACTTGGTACCAGAAAATAGCAGGTCTAAAGATATCTGGGGCCCGTAAAGGTCCTACCTACTCTCTAGATCATTGCAATCACCTTCAGGTAGCTAGGACAGGCAAGTTGTCAGCTGGAAGCCTTTGGACATTCGACAGGGGTAAGGGTGTGAAGAAGAAAGGATAATTGGCATAGGAGTTCACTGTATGAGCTTTACATTCTGAACATCTTGGGGTTAGATTGTCATTGTTCTTTTGTACTATTGGAATGCTGTCACTATTTCTTTGTGTTTTCATAAGAGATAAAAATACAAAAAGACAAGTACATTTTCAAAGCTATATATATTATCCTTTTGACCATGCTGCTGAATCCTTGTGGGCTCGTCTTATGGGAGGACAGAACATTTCATTGTTATTGGCACGTTATAGCTTTTTACAGCGACTCAATGAACTTTTAAATTGTGATTTTATATAATACAAGCAAAACAGGTTCTGTGGACAGACATGACAACACTCTCATCAATTGTTGAAAATCAATTATCCTGTAGGTCGCTGTTCCGATTCGCTTATCAATTGATGTGCTTTGCACTCTGAAGTAAACTGCTCTGAGAATGGGCTTGTGTGGCTGTCTGACATATCCTTGAGCAGACGTTTGAGGGAGGCGAGAGTTGATGTGATGCTGCTACTCTGGGACCTACTCTCCTCTCTCCCTACCAGTTGCATCACCCTGGCATGGTGCAGTTCGTTGTGGTGCATTACAGTGCAAATGTCCCAGAAACCATGCATTTTAGGGTTGAAACAATGTTTTTTATATGTGTGTAAGGCTTTAATTTATTAAACCAAATTACTATAAAAAATAACCTATTAAATATTGAGGGTTATGTGTGGAGTTGCATTAACTTTTTCAGAACTGTTTCAGATGTAGAAAGGTGATGATTCTTTTCTTGTGTATATTGAATTTACAGGTCAGCACAGTTTCTTAACTTCGAGTTATACTTTGAGTTGTTCTAGATGGAGGCCATGATAGTGTTTGGATATGTAGTGTTTGGATATGTATAGGGATTATGTTGCTGAAGGGTGATCCAAGAGTCGAGAAGTAGCAAACTACATTTTTCACAAAGCAGGGGTATGAATTTAGATAATTAGGGGATATTTTTGAGCACAAGGATCAAATACCCTTTGGCAGTTGTCTGCAAGTGAATTCTGTGTGATAGCCTTCAGGTTTGTGGGGAATGGTATCACCTCTTTGCTTTGAAGCAGAAAATGTTACTATTGCTACCTTGTAATTCTGGCTTCCACACTTCAAGAGCTCCTCAAGCTCATCTCAGGCCATCACACAACCATGCTTCCATGAATTTGTGTACTTCCTTCCAAGGTACTATAAACAGCCATCACTGGAAGACTTCTCGTTCTTATTTCCCACTTTCATGATCAGTTTCCATTTGATTTACTACATACCATTACACATGCACCCCTACTTAGACAACAACTTTCTCATTTCTTCCACCTATCATATCTTCCAAATGTGTTAGTTCTTTGCATCCCTTTCTTATTTCAGCTTCTCCCTAGCCCTCACTTCTTCCCTTTCACTTTCTTCTTCCTCCATAGTCTATGGCCTGGATACCCTGGGAGGAGGCACAATACACCAATGTCTCGGACAAGGACCAGTGTTGTCAGACCACCACAGTGGGGATTGGCACTGTATAAAAGATGGATGATATGATCATTACGTTATTTGTATCGGCAATACACCACCAGGATACATACTTAATAGGCCATTTTGCAGGTATTGTAGTGTGAAGTATTGTTATCTGCGAGGGTGTAGAAGCCCTGGCTGTTTTGATTTTTATTTAAACATAAAATGATGTGGGTAATTCTCTCTCAGAAAGGGTGGTCTACTGACTTCACAAACTCCATACCAAAACATAGCACACGCCTGGGCCGGGCTGGATCAGTATCATAATCTGAATCCTCTGCCATCCCCTGGAACAGATCAGGTTCAGGGCATAGGTGCCCTCTTGAAAGCTGCAGTGACAGCCAAAGCCACTGCAGCACAGGGGTTGAATGTAGGATATGCACCTCTATCCCAAAACCCATACTTATGAGTTTACTCTCCTGGTGGCACGTTAAACTTTATACAAGTCATACCTGTGTTAGAGTATGGTGGATGGTATTTCTCTTAATCAACACAGGCATCCAATTGATATGACACATGAGTCAGCCCTATGTGCCCAGCTAGTTGTGCATGGATTATGTGTATAACCCACAGTCAGGTGGTTTTTACTGCTGCCAGCAGGACTGTAGTCTTGGGGGCTGCCTAGATCTTTGTTCCTTAGTAAGGGCAGGTAACACCCTCCCAAGAGAGACAGCCACTACACAGGAATCTGTCTTGGGAACAGGAATCAAAGGGCACACCATTCACAAAAGGAGTAGCCTCACACTAGGTTGCTGCATACCAAAAGGGCCTTTGATGTTATTGAGTAGGGAAGGGCTGTGTTTGTGTAGACATGGAGAGCACCTTACAACTGGAGGAAGGTTCCACCATCATGATTCTCTCAGCCTCTATCATTCCTTCCATCCCCCTGCTTCCTGTAGCACAATGCACTTTGGGTGTGACGTCAGGAGGCAAATTCCACTTGTTCCAAGGACAGGTATTAGACCCTTAAAACATTCATGCTTTTGATCAATTACCTCTAGACTTTTGCCTTTAATAGAAGGTGTCTCCTACTCCTTCTTTAGACTCACATTGGAACAAACAACAAAGAAAGAATGTCATTGGGCCTCTGTCGATTGGCAGAGAGGCAGGTCTATGACAGTGAGGTGAAAACTAAGTGTCCAAGGCAGAGGCATGCACTGCTCACTATCTAACATTAGGGCATATCTGAGGTGAACCTGCTGCTGGAACAAGACCTGCATCTCTGCCAGTCACGCTGCTGCCAAGGATTCATCGTGATGAAGGATCCCTGGAAGTGTGCACCAGACTCCCTTGCTTTGGGATCCCAATAACAAGGACTACCCTTGTCCCTGAGAGCCATGTGGGGTACTCATAGCATCTGAGCTTCCACAAACCTTGATTCGAGCCTGTTCACTGCATTTAACCACCAGGACCCTCCGGAGCTGCTTTTGACACTCACCAAGTTCTTTATACTCCAACTGAATGTTCAAACCTGTTCACTGCCGCACCACACTGGCTGAGCTTGTCATTGCTTTGGCTTGAACTAGACACTCTTTGCTGCATCTGTCACCTTTGAGCTGCCACGCACTCCGCCAGCATGTTCGCTGTTGATTTTCATCACCAGTTGAACCGACCATGGTGGATCATTGAGCCTCGACATATCACTGTAAGGAAAAATTCAGCAAAGGATAATTTCCAAAAAACAATTAAAATATGAAAGGCAGTTCTGAAAGAGCGAGAGAGGCACAATTAACAAATTATGTCATTTGTTGGAGATTTGTTTGCCACGTGCTCGCTATCATGATGAAAAGGACGCCTCTGTCACAAAATGAAAAAGGCGTGTCCATGCTTAGGAGCATTCTTATACTGTGTAAAAATGTGCAACCATTTCCAAGACCTGTGCATTGAATTTAGTGACCAGCTTTTCAGTGCTGAATACAACGCTCAGAACCAAACAAGCACTGTGCGCATGCAGGAGAGTACATTTACATTCCAAAAGAATTCAGCATGCTCAGAATGTTTGTTGGAGAACATGAAAATAAACCTAAAAGTTCAGGATTTCACCAGTGCTATATTGCTGGATTCCCACTAAAGAAGGAAAATCCACTTGTGTTAGACATTATTCATGTATTTGAAGTGATTATGGAAACAACTAATTTGCATTTATGTCATGTTATCTAAAATAATGTGAAAGGCCCCACTGAAAAAGTATTATTTAATGTCCTGTTTTGTTTTCCATTGCATGTGTTTCACTTCGAGGAATGATGTGATGTATTTGAAATTTGTGGGTAAATCAGCCTGGGCATATAGCTTGTTATTGCTAAGAGGTAACTTGAAACTGTTTGAAAATAAACATTTCTGAGGCCCAGCCCTAGTCCAGGAATGCAATCCCAAGATATATAAGGCCCCACTGCACAATTTAATGCATGGTTTTAAACTGGTTTTTCACATTACACCAGTGGATACTTCCAGGTGGCTGACTTCATGGAGAAACTTCAAAGACACTTGTCAAATATATCATACCCTAGGCCACATAAAAAATCTATTAGTTCGCAGTAACAGGATTTTTATCTGATATTATGTACACAGCAAAAGAAACCTTGCATTGAAATATTTTTATATTAAGAAGGAGTTGCTGGGGATGTATCAACAGTGACCTCTAGTTTCAAAGGTCAGCAACTTTGCACTTGCAAAATAAACAGAAAATTAACATGTGTGTACATTTAAATCAAATATGTAATCATTTACAAAAACACAACTTTGTGATGCAACCTCCAATCAACATGGGACCAGTTACAAAATGTAGACAGAATATGTGTCTTTTTTACCCCACATGCAATATTTATGGGTTGTCATGGAATAATTTGGTGGAAAATGGGAATGATATGTACCGCCTCAAATATTTAACACATAGTGATCTATCAGGCATGTGATCATGTACATCGATCTACAGAATCTGATGGCATTGTTCTTATTACTATCACACATTTCAATAAAATGTTAGGCCACATAAATGAAATTGCGATTCTATTTGTATGTATTTATTTATTGTTTATTTGTAATGTACACTATACATCAAAAACAGTGTACATTTAGAGTTAGTGACCCCTCCCTTTGCAGTCATGGAACTGCCAAAAGCAACATCTCGTCAGAAGGCAAAGGAGGAGTCAAAAGATATATAATTACATGCATACTCAATGGGAGGAATAGAGTGGCAATTAAGATGGGGAGATGAAAATTGAAGATTTTCTGGATACAACTGCAGATAGCTGAAGGGTGCTGAAACCTTTGGAAACCGCAGTCAATTTGGAGAGAGAAGCCCTTTCAAAGACAGACAAGCAAACCCGGGTTTCAAACAACCAACAGAGTGAGGACGTGGCCGAGGGCAACAGCTTCAGAGAGAGGGTCCGAGCTGATTTGTCTCCACATGATTAACTACATATAAAAAAGCAAACAACACCCAAACTATAAATCCAAATTTCCATTCCATAGGAAAATCCCAGGAATAGAGTGTTGGGGGAACAATTAACGCTAAAGTGACAAATATACAAAAATACAGGTGCAGGTTTTAAATATGGTGACCTGTGTAACCTGTTTATATTGAGTACCAAGAGAGAAGTAAGTTCCTAAAAGCCCAATGTCTTTTTTGTTGAGAGGTGAGAGTTAAAACTGAATGCATTTTGGTGACACTTAAATGCAGAGTTGCTTTCATAAAATTAAGCAGCATTTAAACATGAATCCGTGGCTTATGCCAGAGTGGAATCATTTTGCCCATAGTATATTCATGACAAAATATTGTCTAAGGAGATATTGGAGGTCATTACAACCCTGGTGGTAGGGGGTTAATGGGGCCGGTAGAGCTGCCGGCCCCACTAACCCCCTACCGCCTCATTACGAGGTCCGCTCGCGGGACCCGCTAAGGACGCCTGGTAAAACCAGGCATCATTAGCGGGTCCCGCGAGCGGTCCAGAATTCTAACAACGGGCCTGTCATTAACAGGCCCATTGTTAGCATGCTCCCCATTGAGCCCTATGGGGGCTCGAATGGGAATGGGGATGCACAGGGTCTGGGTTCCCTGAATGAGGAAATACCGGGCCCTTCAAGGTCAGAATGGCCCGGTATTTCCCCATTCAGAGAACCCGGACCTGGTACCCGGTATGGGGGTAGCCATGCTGCTAAAAGCAGCATGGCTACCTCCATACTCAGAATGACCCCAATTATGCATAATTGCTGTTGGGAGAGACCTAGCCATACATTAGATGTGTGCACAACTAAAATGAGCAGAGGGAATTAGTTCTATTCTTGAAGAATAGTGCAAAGTGTTAATCCATTGCAGTCCCTTATCTTTGAATGCAGTCTGTCATAGTAAATAAAATGGCTTCAAGATACCTTGGTATCTCGGAGTGGGCACTGGACTGGCTGACCTTCTTCCTCAATGACCATCCCTCCGAGGTTATTCTGGGCTCTTTCGCCTCTCCCACCTCTATCTCCACCTGTGGTGTTCCCCAGGGCTCCCACCTTTCCCCTGGCACTTTAACATCAATATTGCTATGCTTGCATACCTAATTTCCACTTTCCCCTTACTTCCAGTGTTATGCAGATGACACACAACTCTTTTTCATACTACACTGTGATCCTCTCCTTACTTCCTCCATCATTCCTGACTCCCTATCTGCCATCGAGGTCTGGTGTGCCTCCAATGATCTCTGCCTCAATACCAGCAAGACTGAGATCCTTCCCATTGGGACTCCTGTGCGCCCTTTCTTCCCCTCACTCTGGCCACCGTCTATGGGCTCCTCCCTTTCTTATTCATCTGAAGCCAAAAACCTTGGACTCATCTTCGACTCCTCTCTTTCCTTCCTCTGTCAAAATCCAGGACCTTGCCAAGAAGGACCACTTTCAAATCCACATTCTCAAAGGAATCCTTCCTTTTCTCGCTTTCCCCCAGAAGCTCAATGTCTCTAGAGCTCTGATACTCTCTAGGCTGGACAACTGCAACAGGCTCTTCCTTAATCTACCCTCCTCCTTTCTACATCCCCTCTGGCTTATCCATAATAGGGCTGCAAAACTTATCCTTGGCCTCCAGCCCAGGGATTGCATCTCTCCAGCCCTAAAATCCCTCCACTGGCTCCCGGTTGCTGCAAGGATCAAATTCAAATAATTCTGCATCATCCGTTAGGCTGTCTGGGGCCGGGGACCATACTCTCTACAACTGGCTCTCACAAAACACTCTCCCTCCAGATCTTTATGCTCCTCCGGTGCTAACTCCCTGTGTGTTAAGGGCTTCTCTAAACAGTGAGCTGGTGGCTGATCTCTTACCTCGGCTGGCTCCCTCCTCTGGAACAGCCTCCCCCTTCCTCTCCATCTTGAGTCGGATCTCCAGAAAAATTCCGAATGCTCCTCAAGACTTTCCTTTTCACCTCCACCTTCCCCCTCTCCCTCCCTTGCTAAACCCAGCAGTCACTGAAATTGGTGACCAGGACCCTTATGTGTCCTTCTGGTTCCTCCCCCACAATAGCCTTCAGCCTCGGCCCACTTGCAGCACTTGCCTTTGGGCACCCACTGGCCTGTGCAACATCGCTGGTCCGATAGTACAGCGAGCAGAGCACTCGTTTTGACATCTGTGCAGAGCCTGCTGACGCAGGTTCAAATCCTGGCAGGGCCAAACTCAGCCTTTGATCCTTCCAAGGTCGATAAATGAGCACCACACACCATAGGTAATAATAAGCAGCGGTCAGATGTCTGAGGGTTCGTAGCACTTTATAAATGCTATTATTGTTATAGCAGTTGACCACTCCTACCAAGTAATCTCTGCCAGACACTTAACAGCGGCTTGCAACTTACTCCCTAGAACTTCCTTCCATGGAACTCCTTGCACTTACCCACCCTCATCCCTTCTCTCTCTCTGCACTTACACATTCTGACTGCTTACAATGCCTAGTAGGACCGCCTCTCTCTTTCTTCATTTTTATTAAAATTGCCTTTAATTCCCATGTTCCCTCCTTTTGCCCTGTGGGCGCTTTGCAACAAAATTTACTTGAGGTATAAGCGCCTGACAAATGCAAAATAAATAAACATAAATAAAGTCTTATGTGACAGGGAAGGGTAGCAACATTGCACATTTTACTAGAGAAGATTACATCTCCAGTCCGAAAACACATGTAGATTGACAACTACACACAGGTACATTAAAATATGTGCATGCATACATAGGTTGGCAGTTGCAAGCATACATAGATTGAAAGCAGCACCCACATGTCTATAGGAAACACATGTGTTCAGAGCAGAGGGCTAGAATCCTTAAGAGTATTATATCCCGAATTTAAGCCAGCTGGAGTCAAATGCATAAGCTTGTGTTGAGCTGGATTTCTAGATTCTGGCATGGTGGACAGATTTTAGGAGGCTACCCTAATAGAGTGAACAAGAGGTTAGCCAAAACCCAATCAATGTAGCAATGGTGAGCAGTCATAGCTATTCTCAGGATAGTGTGAGTATGGTCAGGGATGCACACAATAATTCAACTTAGACAGCAATGTCCAAAAATACAATATTTATTCTAGGCGTTAAAAATACACAGAAAAATTAAAAAAGCAGGTGATACTATGAACAACACTCAATAATACACATATTTACGGTCACCATAGGTTCTTAGAATGCTTTCAATTACTTAAATATAGAAAATAAGGTAAGTGAAGCAGAAAGATGGGGACCAAGACACAAAAATTCTGCCTTAGCTTCAGAAATTCAATCCCTATGAAGAGTGTGGGCCATACGCCCACGTGTTGCAATGCTTCTCCCCAGAATGTATCTTATGCAGGTTGGTACTTGGTGATTTTTCAAGAGATGAGAAGCAACAAAGTTACAAGAAAAAAGTGTTCTTGTCTTTCAGGTTTCACTCCTCAGGTGCGACGACCAGAAAACCGTGGAATGGAAGGGTACAAAGAGACATATTCTTAATGTTATCCCATGGCGGACAAGGGCTGACACATGCTCTGTTTTTACTTATCTTCTGCTCTGATTTTTCCAGAGTACTGGATGGGTCAACTGAGGGTCATTAGAGGTGTGTTCCGGTGAGAGGTACCCAGGAGCTGCGGGTGCAAGGATTCTTCCGGTTGGGTACAGGAGCAGAGTGCAACCCTTGGCGATGGAGAAATGCAATAAGCACCAATGCAGGACTCTTCAGGGAACTTCAAAAGACGGGGAAGGTGGGTTCCAGCAATAGCCACTGCACTCAGGAGACTGGTGTCCATCCAATCGTGGTTGAAGAAGAAATTCCTGAGCAGGATCCCTTGAAGCTGGGAAGCTATACTTGAGCAGGAAGGAGACTTACTATCAACATACAAGACATAACAAAATGGTTACTCATAACCAGCACTCTACACTCCAAAATGACATTGCACAAATGCTTTTATTCATTTGTATCATCTCAACAACAAGAAATACAATCTTTAATATTTAACAACTATTCATAAACAAGAATAAAGTGCCTTTGCCTATAAGTATTTGAAGGTGCAACCATTAAAGTGCTCATCACAACAATATTACTCACAAATAGATAATATATTCTTCAATCACTAATTTGATCTACAAACAGGAAAATACTAATTAAAAACTCTCAACAATAGCATTTGTACCCACACACTCATCAACACACTCAATCAAAACACTTTGTGATCAAACACAATTACCATTTTTTGCACAAAATAACACTGTATTAGATTGTCCCTTACTCATCTAAATTCTAATTGACTCGAATTGTATCGGCTCAACACCCATTTAATGTTTGATTGCCAAATATGTAGCCAGTGATGGGGGAACTGCTTCTGAGGTTATGTGTTGGAATACAATTCACAGTAATACTGATGCATCACTGTGATGCTGCAAATGCATCGGAGGGACAGAGCCTCTGTATCCTTGTCCTTTATGCCTTTATCATGTATGTTCTGTCTTGTTTTCCACGCAGGAGTTCATGTGGGACTCCTGGCGGTGCGCTCTTCCTCTTTTTGGTTGTGGTGAACAGACTCTTGGGATACCCTTATGGCACCCATTGGTGGAGGTTCAACCATGTACCCCTAGTGTATGTTTTTGGGCACCTGTGTGTATCCCACAGAGCAGGGTATGGGCTTGTGGCAGCTTCATGCTGAATAGACAGGTGCTCTGAGTATCCTCCATTTTGGGATACCCAGGTCCTGCCATTGGAATCAGTTGATTCTGATAGGAAACAAGATGGCCGCTGTGGCCTCTTGCTTTCTATCGCCTGTTACCTTGTTTTCCCGAAGTCCCAGACTCTGTCCCTGCCCCTGACTGGCTGTTGGGTGGAAGTTCCATATATGGTATTGTTGGGAAGTCCAGGCCAGACTGGCTGGAGCCTTCCCGTAGACTGTAGGTTGTGGGTACGCTCGAGGGATGTGAGGGGGTGGGACCTGGGTGAATGGAGTGTGTGATGAATACGCATTTCATGTTATGGGTGTCTAGTTTCTGGTGTTTGACACAATACAGTCCTGCCCGAAACCAGTATGAATGCAGTGTGGAGTGCTGAATGGCTGGGTGCTTGTCTGAATCCACATTCCGCGTTGTGAGTGTCTGGATGGAGAAGAATGGCCTGAATGCACTGTGAGCCTGATTGGCTGCCTGACTGCATGAACGCCCTTCTGAATGATTGGTTGCCTGAGTGTGACCAGCAGAATGAATGAGAGACCAAAAAGTATATCTGGGGACCTCTCACTGATGGAAATCGTTCTGAAGCTGAAGTCAAAACTTGATGCTTACTCTCGAAGACGAGCCGGAAGAAGAAGGTTAACTGCTGTTTTCCTTTCAACGCAACTGAAAGCGGCTGTGACTTCAAGAAATGGGTCCAAGAGAGGACCTGTCCAGGAGAGGTATTCCCAAGCTACGAGGGATCCTTGTGCACCAGCTGATCTTTGCCAAAACTCCCTGGAAGTCAGACCCTTGAGAGGCTAATGACCAGAGAAGGGGACTGCCGCGGATGCCAAAGTTAAGCACCCGGACATCCGTCCATCGTCATTGACCAGGGGTAACAGGTTTGCTATAACCGCTGGAAGCACGTTGAAGTGTGTTGCCCAGATGGAGGGACAACTTGACTGTTCGACTACCGGAGCTGCTACGCTCCACATTTGTTTCAAGGACTCCCTTGCTCACCATCGTCGACCGCTTTGTCCGGCTGGATAAGGTCATCGACGACCAAGGAGAATCCACCGGTAGGTTTCCCGCCGAACAAAGACCTCAAAGACGCCACGGAAGATCCGACAGTCAGCCGTGGTCATGTCCCGATCGCCGACGCCAGACGCTGATGACCTGACGCCCTTTCTGGGCCTAAGTTCTTCATTAACTCTTTGCAGCAACAAACTATCGTCGTCAAGGTATACCACATGCCTCATCTTCACAGGACGTTCACATGCTTATGCAACGAGCACCGCGAGAATCGAAGCTGCTTCCCCAACAACTGCGTTGACCTTTTCTTCACTTGGAATCTCGATGACCCGTGGCTCCCGCTTTGAAGGGAGTTCACTCAAGAAGGGCCTGTC